>NC_051098.1:15685796-16434129 GCF_901709675.1 Syngnathus acus | reverse complement strand
ACCTCTCCATCTCGTACGGGACCGAGTCGGGCGAACTGTCGCTGGTGGGTGACGATTTTTACAGTCGCACGTCCAGCGCCGCATCGACCCCGCAGAGCATGGGCGAGGATGCGGAGGAGCTGCTGTGCATCCCGCAAGGGGTGCAGATATTCTTTGTGAGCCCAGAGGGGCACGTGAGCGCCCCGTCGTACCCGGGCTACCTGCGGCTGATCAAGTTCACCGATGATTGCCCCGGTAGACCACCGGCGTTTCTGGAGGTAATTCAGAGCCTGAAATATGGGAGCGGACATGAAAGGTCATGAGGGCTGCAATCAGTCAGTCATGTGAGCTGTCTCCCTATGATGTGATTAAGTCACGAAATGACTTTAGACTTTGAAGCGACGGAAATAAATCAATATGTGCTGTAATACTTGTCATGACGTATTGGCAGGTGTGCGACTGGCTGTACCCGCTCATGGCGGCAAACTCGCCGGCCTTGCTGTGCAACACCGGCGTCTTCATGTTCCCCGACATGATGGCGCCCACGCCGGGGCACTTTGTAGGCGTGGTCCTATCGGCGGAGTTGCCCGCCGCTGACCGAGAGCTGTTTCGGGATCTACTGGCTCAGCTGACCGACCTCAGAGTACAGGTAATAGTTTGAGCTGGCGCAAAAACAAGAGTTGCGAGCCGGCCTCACTCGCTCTGCCTCAGCGATGTCGGGATTTGAGCGCTTAAACTGCGCTAATGCTCTTATTGTCGGCCGTGTGAACGAGTCGAGAGCCTTGGCCGCCGCACAAGGTCGTTTTCCGTTCAAGGCTTCCATGGAGCCGCTTCCATGTCGGCGAACGGACATTTTTCTCTTCCCTCAAAAAGCGGAACTGAGCCTTTAGGCACAAAGGGAAGCTCTCTTATTTGTAAACAATCGCAGCTTTGTGAGCAGTGACGAGCAGACGAGCCTTGCTCCGTCTTGAGGATTTAGCCCGTGTCATGTGTTTGTTTCATCAGGATGAAGACGAGGCCGCCGAGCACGTGAATCTGAGCAACAAAGTGTCCATCCCCGTGCCCGGCGAGGAGCCGAGCCAGGAGGATACAGCGGCGGCGGCGGCCGCAGAGGATGACAAGAATTTGCCTGAGTGGAGCGAGAAGGTGGCCCACGGGATACTGACAGGTCAGCCCGCTGCGGGAAAGCTCCAACACAATCAATTCCACAAGGGCAAAAATGATGACTCATCATAATTTGTATTATTAATATCTTTTATGACGAAAAGAATTTTGTGACACCTAGGCGCAAGCTGGCTGAGCTGGGGTCTGGTCAAAGGAGCCGAGTTGACGGGCAAGGCCATCCACAAGGGGGCGTCCAAGCTGCGAGAGCACATCACGCCTGACGACAAGCCGGCTCACGTCAGCCCCACCGTCAGCAAAGGCCTCCACGTGGCCAAGCAGGCCACCGGCGGCGCCGTCAAAGTCAGCCAATTTCTAGGTGAGCGCGCTCAGCACTTTATTTTTTTTTCTTTATTTTTCCTCCACTGACCGTTGTGTCACCGCAGTGGACGGCGTGTGCGCCGTGGCTGGCCGTGTGGGGCGGGAACTGGCGCCGCACGTCAAGAAGCACGGAGGCAAGCTGGTGCCCGAGTCCTTGCGCAAAGACAAGGACGGGCGCTCCAACATCGACGGGGCAATGGTGGTGGCCGCCAGCGGAGTGCAAGGTAGCAACATGCCCGCACGTCGGCATTTAAATGTCACATCCAAATGAGTTTTCACGAGTGAGCTTGCTTTTTACTTTTAATTTCCTCTGTCGGCCAGGGTTTGCCACCATGTGGACAGGTTTGGAAGTGGCGGCCAAGAACATCACGACGAGCGTCGCGTCCGAGACGGTCACCACGGTGAAACACAAGTACGTAGGTGGCTTCCTCGTCCCGTTGTGCTTGCAGCTACGTGACTGCGTGTGTGTGTGTGTGTGTGTTTTTACGCGTGTGGCTCTCGCCTTTTCCCACCCTTCAATTTGCTTTGCAGATTTCGGGGTCTTCAAACCCTTTGATGATTGTCAAAATGTGTTTTAACACTTTGCACTACTGACACCAGCCTGTCTACTCTATTCCAAATCACGCTTGAAATGAAACGTTCTTCTCGCAGCCTTTTTGCTCCATCATTCTCGGCATGCCATCTTTGCACAATAATTCCTCTGGCCTTCCAACCCACCTCGTCCCCCCCCACCCCCCCCAAGGTACGGCGCGGTGGCCGGGCAGGCCACAGACAACGCCGTCAACTCGGCCATCAACGTGGGCGTGGCCGCCTTCAACATCGACAACCTGGGCGTCAAAGCGGTGGTTAAGCGGACGGGCAAGCAAACGGCGCGAACCATCCTGGAGGACTACAAGCTTCAGGACGGCGCCGACACGCACAAACAAGTAGAGAAAGCCAGCAAATAGCCCGAGCCGTACACGCCTACTCTCTTGCCTTGAAACAAATTCTAGATTGATTCCTATTTTTGATGTGGACTACTAATGACTTAACATAACTAACGGGACTTTGATGTTACCTATAGAGTTTATTCTGTGAAATAAATATGACGTAATATATATTGGATAGTTTTCTATAATCATTGGTTAAACTACTGACCACTGTGCCGCAACTACTGTGTGTAATATCTTGAAGCAATCCAAAATGGATCTTTTTCAACCAAAGATGCGAAGCTAGTAGCCATTTTGAGTCAATATTAATGTTGAAAGTGCATAACGGCTTATTGTGAATGTTGATGATTTGATAAGCCGTCGTTATTTCAAAGTGTCGACAATATAAGGTGTGTCTAAAACATGGAATGCTGCTCGAGTGTTTGAGAAAATCTTTCACAAGGTTTGCTCGCCAACTTCAAATTACCAAGTCAGCAAATTATGGCTTTTTTGGGGGGGTGGGGGGGTGACGATAAGTGGATTGTGCCTTTCCCAGCCAACTGGGCGTAATGAAATAAAAACATCACCTTGGTCCCAGGACATTGTGACTCTCAAGGAATGTTGTACAAGGGTTATTTAAAAAGAGATGTACAGAAATGAAGGTTATATTTCCTAATTTATGTGAAATTTATTAAATATACTAAGCATCTTGACAATGAGTATCATTATTTATGCTAACAATATTAGCATTCTTTTTTATGTTTATTAAACTGCTAGTTAATATTGTGAAGTGACTTGAGTTAAAAAAAAAAAAAAAAAAAGCTGCTGACTCCCGATTTGACCGATAGCGCCTGCACGAGCGCAAGTCCGGTGAGCACCACCGCAGTGCAATGGCCGAGAAGGGAGGTGGTAGCAGGTGGAGGAAAGGGGGGAGGAAGGGGGAGGGGGCGCAGCAGGGTGGAGGAGGACACCGGCTCCAGCCCTGCCTCCGAGCGAGCGAGCAGCCAGGCAGCCAGCACACGCAAGCAACAAAGGGACACTGACTCCGTCTGACATCAAATGCATCTGAGCGCAACTTTCAACCTTGACACGCTTCTGCTCACATCTCAAAGGTAGGAAGGAGCAATTCAATCCAATGGCTCGCCATTGCAGTATTCTTTCCGTCTTGCAAGAAAGCAAATTACTGAAGCCGTTTTTTTTCGACGTGCATATGCTGCTGCATTGTTAGCGTATTCATTCTTTCAAAAAGAATGGAAGAAAGAAATGCTTGCAGAAGGTGTCTAAACATGCAGCATGGGATGGATGGATGCATGGGATGGGACGGGATGGGTGTGACGTGTTCTTTATGTGTCCGAGCAGCATGGTTGAAGAGGCCCCCCTCTGATGTTCAATGATTCGTGCAGCAAAATTGAAAAAAACGTTTCTAGTTCTCTTCCTAACATATCCATGTTGATTTAGCAGCATGCATCAAGGATCAACAATTACAGCACACTTATCAATCTATTCTCTAAGGCTCGTTGAAATTAGCCTATATTGAGGGGGCGGGGGAGGCAGATTTTTGATAACGACAGCAAAAAAGAGCAGTCTAATTTCACACTTGCATTGTCTTACTTTGATTTTATTCATCCCCTACCTTGAGCACTGCCCCCTGGCGGTCTGGAGGGAGCAATGCCACGTCAATTACAAAAGTACAGAGTCGCGGTGTTCGAGTTTGAGGGGTTTTAGTAGACGCCCTAATTGCACGCGCAAAGGCGTATGGCGTGCTTTCGTAGTTACATCAGCGCCCGCCCGTCGTTGCCCTTTCAAAAAATCAAAGGCCTTGTTTGCTGTGTCTTTATCAGGGCGTGAAAAGAAGGCTCAAACATGGAGCTGGAGCACTTTGATGAGCGCGACAAGGCGCAGCGTTACGCCCGCCGGGGCTCCAGGGGCAACGGGTTGCCCAGCCCCACTCACAGCGCCCACTGCAGTTTGTACCGAACCAGGACGCTGCAGGCGCTGAGTTCGGAGAAGAAGGCCAAGAAGGTTCGCTTCTACCGCAACGGCGACCGCTACTTCCAAGGGATCGTGTACGCCATTTCGCAGGACAGGTTCCGCTCCCTGGACGCGCTGCTAGCCGATCTGACGCGAGCGCTCTCGGATAACGTCAACCTGCCTCAGGGGGTTCGGACCATATACTCCGTCGATGGGATGACGAGGGTCGCCAGCATGGAGCAGCTGCTAGAAGGTACGCCGCCGCGTTCAGAGTCCAACTCTGCTGTTCTGATTACAATTCATCGATGGGCCGATTAGAACTTTTCGAGTGCCTGCCACTTTAACGTGTCATGAACACTTTTATAGGAGAAAGCTACGTGTGTGCCTCCTTCGAGCCATACAAGAAGGTGGACTACACCAGGAACGTCAACCCCAACTGGTCTGCCGGCGCCAGGACGGCGGCGGGATCCCCCCGCGACCCGCCGTCCCTCGGCAGCGGGCGGGCCGGCTCGCCGGAAACCCGGGAGAGCAAGGACTTCATCAAACCCAAGCTGGTCACCATCGTGCGCAGCGGCGTCAAGCCCCGTAAGGCCGTGCGCGTGCTGCTCAACAAGAAGACGGCGCACTCCTTCGAGCAGGTCATGACAGACATCACGGACGCCATCAAACTGGACAGCGGCACCGTCAAAAGGCTCTTCACGGTGGACGGCAAGACGGTACGTAGCTTCCGCCGATATGGAGAATCGATGTTATTATTTTGAAATATGGATCGGACAATTGAAAGTCGAGTGGGATTTTGAGGAATAGTGTCGATTTGTGGAAAGAGGAGAAATGTACCAAATGTGGACACAGGAGGTTTTGGCCAGATGCCGACAATCTCGTATCGCAAAGTTGGTATCGGAAAACAGATACGACTACTTTCGATCCATTGGGAAGGCCAAATGGGATTTTCCCGGACTCTCTAATGTGCTTCTTATGCAAGCCCAGTTAGATGGATGCATCTGCTAACACAACAGCAGCTGATCAATTCTATTTAGTGACTCGGCTCTCGTGTTCTCCACATCAACGGACAGACGGACAAATAGTTAGCAAGCGAGCTAGCTAGCTAGATGGACAGACAGACAGACAGATTGCTGCTCACCAGCCTTGACCATATGACAAAAATCTAATGACTGTGGCCACCCTTCCCCTTCCCTTCCCTCCCCTCCCCTCCCCTCTGATGGTGTCTCTGGTTTCCATGGCGATGTGCTTTCCTGAGCCGGTTGCTAAGGAACTGCTGCAGAGTGCTGCTGCAGGCAGCCATGTCGGTCGGGGCTGCGACTGCGTACTATGGTAGCGCGCGTGCGCTAGAGTGCTATGTGATGCGGCGGCGGCGGCGGCGGCGGCGGCAGCACGAGGGAGCGCACGACGGCACCTCATCCCGGTTTCCAGCGTTCCCCCGTGACGTCACACGCACTTCCGGGTGGCAATAGTTCTCGGATGGCACCGCGAGCAAACAACCCCCTCGTGTCATTTGGCAAGCCGAGTTGTCGGGCTAAATGGCTTCTAATGGCAAATAAATATGAAATAGATTTTTCTTTAACGACTGTTGGGCCTGAGCATGAACGGAGCGGATTGGAACTTTAAGCCACAGCCAGCAATACACGCAAGCTTAGGTCGGAAGAGAGGAAAAGTGTAACCAGGCCACTGGTGATTGTGTCGCGTTGTATTGATTTCAGTGACACAGCAGCTCCATCGGGTCTGCTATCCCTCCCTCCCCCTCCCCCCGCCCAACACTCTCATGCGTATCGACTGACTGGCTGACTGAGTTGCTGGGCCCAATAACAGACGGTGCAATATTTGCGCTCAACGCTCTTTGTAAGGTTTTATCAAACATGGCCGGCCACCAGCCGCCTACCTGACACCGATGAAAGGTCCAGATGGGGCATCCATTGCTGTCGTTGTGCCAACATTCATTTGTTGTCTTGTTACGGCTCAACATTTTCCTCCTTTTCACTCCATTTCCTAGGGTTGGGGCTTTTCTTTTGCGACCCATTTTCTCCACCTATTAGCAAGATATTAAAAGTTATATAAGGTTTTTGCTCATTTACTACTAAAGAATACATAACATTTGGTTTAGTTACTTTTGTTAACAAAATGGCTCGGTGACACAGACACGAGCATACGAGGGCAGAGTTGCACAATATTTCTTCCAAAAGGGACCTTTATGCACGCAGGTACTGTCCATTTTTTTAAAGGGAGCTCTGATACTTTAATGCATGCATGGATGTATTCATGGAAGCAGCAGTGGTAGTGCAGGTCTCCACCGTGTAGTGGCCGACATGTGTACGGAGACGATCAACGTACCTGCACGGACGTGGCAGTCGTTGCTTTTGGGTCATAATTTGTTGCATGTTTCACTGTCAATCACTGCCGCTGTCATGCTTGAAGGCGGCGTGGACGTTTTTCACGGCAGCGGTGTCTGTTAAGGACATTTCTGGTTTGCAACTTCTGGTACGCACACCTGCACGGCCGCCGCTCAATCGTTTACCTGAAGGCAACATGGCCGTCGCGCATGCGCAGTTCGCTGTTGTAAAAATAGAAACTCTGGTCCTTCTCCAGCACTTTCTACTTTATATTTAGCTCTTCAAACAAAACGTCTGATTCTCTTCATCAGAAGGGAACCGTTTTAGTCGATTTTCTGCTGCAAAATGCGCATAAAGAATATGAACGGCTGACGACAAAGTGTCTGAGATGCTTTTGCGTTTAGCGGGCGGAGGGCGGCCGTGCCTTCCTTCCTTCCTTCCTTCCTTCCATCCTCATCTTGTCTTACCCCACGACTATCTCCACGTCTCCTTGGCAACGGTCATCCTTAAAGCTCCCCACCCGCTGCGTTTTGGAGGAGGGGCGGACTTGCTGGGGGTCCGCTCCGCTGTGCTCAAGCCGCGCTCCAGTCTTGATGACGTCAGGATATTATTCTTATGCACTAACTGCTCGTGCGTGTTAAGCTCGCAGACAGAGATGCTCTTCCGGTGAAAGGAAATGAGAGCTTTGGTTAAGTGTATCAAGATCAGCTTTTAAGGAGAAGGGCAGGACGCCATGAGTGTCTTTTGATTTATTTATGACTGCTGAGTCAGCTTCATTTGAATGAAAGCACCAGCTGCATGCACTAAGAGATTTGTTTACCTATTTGCAAGCTTTTATGAGAAATGCTCTTCCTTCAAGTGCGCAATCACGACGAGTATGCACGCGCCCTCTAGTGGCACACAAAAGAATGACGGCCCCACGCAGTTCCTTTGTACAGTATAGAGGCTTTGCAGTCACGTGGTTTTATCACGTGATTTTGTGTTATGCCGCCATCTTGGCGGTCAACTAGTCAGCTCGTTCCTACGTGTTTGTATGGATTGTCTGATTTCTGCGCTACGTTTTCACCGATTTCTTCCGAATTATGGCTGATTTGCTATCCAACGAAGTTAGGCATTTGGATGAAGACTCCAAGAATCGTCACAGAGAGAAGTTGAACCTTGTTGGCACAACGGATCCGTACCTTTTACCGAGAAGCATGCTAAAATCGCCCGAGCATTTTGCAACAGCCGACCTGCCTGAACGCTCATATCCAGATATTTATAATTACCTCGTCGATTTGTTTTGTAATGGCATTTCATAACTTGACATATTAAAAAACTGAATAGAGTGAAATCATTCAGATACTGTACCTGTCTGTTCAAGTTGCTACCATTTTTATTATTTGTTTATTTTTGCATGATGCCACATCTGATTGGCGTGAAAACTTAACCAATAAATATAATTCAATATTTACATTGATAACGTTTTCAAGCATCATGAAAAAATAAACACAAAATAAAAACGGGGGGGTGAACTGAAGAAATCATCCCATTCCCTGCCTTGCTGCTCTTGCTGCCTTTCTAAAAATGCACCCAGCATTTTCAACAATCATATTTGTATCATCCCATATTGTATTATTTCACATTTTGTGAAACAAATCAGGGGTGAATAGTTTGTTTACATACCTGATATGAAGTCCTCATTGCATATCCTTGTGTAAATCGTAGGTTTCCATCGTTCACGACGAATATCCGCGATCCATTTATCACGTTTTTTCATGTTCGCCGGAAATCTATAGAAGCTAAGATTTGGTTTATCGCCTCGTCTATTGCTACATCCAACAGCACAGCAGGTATCCGGCATTTTTAAGCTCAAATAGCAGCAGATATAACAAGAAAGCGTGTGTGAGTCGTTGACCGGCACTGAAAAGTTGACCGCCATGATGGCCGCCAAGCTAATGTGGGTAGCTTGATGACGTCAGCTGCAAAGCCTCTATTTGAGTGTATTCATGTTTTGCAGGTGACGTGCCTTCAGGACTTTTTTGGGGAAGACGACATCTTTTTTGCTTGTGGGCCTGAAAAGTACCGCTACCAAGATGACTTCAGTTTAGACGAAAATGGCAAGTGCCGGTTGGCTTTGCTGCACTTGGTTGGCGCAGCGCACTTGGCTCAAGTCGCATTTCTTTTTTTTTCAGATTGCAGAGTGGCCAAGTCGGCCTCATATAGTCGGCTCCCCTCGGTGCACGGTCGTTGCTCTCCAAGAAGTGGCGCAATGTCTCGCAGGAGCAAATCACCTTCGTCAACTGGCTCAGGTGAGGTGGCAAAGCCACCGTGACTGAGTTTTTAGGATGGAAGCTGACAAGCTCATTTTCCACAGCCAACGGAACTGCGGGCAGTCAGCTGTCCACTCCTCGATCGGGGAAATCCCCTTGCCCGTCTCCCACCAGTCCAGGCAGTCACAGGAGACGCCAGGTAGCGGCGAAAAAAATCATAAACAATACACAAAATTCCAAAATGGTGTCAGTGATGTCATCATTTCTGCAAAACCAGCAGTATGTTGAATTTCTGACTCATTAGTTTCCTTTTTATTGTTGTGGTCAGGGCTCGCAGCACAGCGGCTCGTCCCTCTCGCTGGCCTCGACCAAGGTGTGCAGCTCCATGGACGAAGGCGACGGACCCAACAGCGAAGGTGAGGCCGGACGCCTCACTGCAAGAAGAAACGAGCTGATTTTGTGAACACCCCTTCCCCCCTTAGCCGAGCCCATGGACGAGTCGTCTGTCCCCGCATCCATCGCCGAGCGCTACAAAGTGGGCCGCACTTTAGGCAGCGGCAACTTTGCTGTGGTGCGAGAGTGCGTGGAGAGGGCCACGGGACGAGAATACGCCCTCAAGATCATCAGCAAGGAGAAATGCAGGGGGAAGGTGCAAATGATCTCTTCGTTTTGGATTTGACTTTCTCTTTAAAGGGGAACGAGTGAGGACTTTTGGAAGCTGAGCTTTTGCGTCTGTTTGACTTTTATGTGCTGCGCAGGAGCACATGATCCAGAGTGAGGTGTCCATCCTTCGGCGTGTCAAACATCCCAACATCGTCCTGTTGATCGAAGAGATGGACACCGGCAATGAGATTTATCTGGTCATGGAGCTGGTCAAGGTGGGAAATGGATTCACCAATAGCCAACGTTTGTCTTGAAGGGCAGACTTTGAAGCCTTCTGCTGCGTTTGTGCCAGGGGGGCGACCTGTTTGACGCCATCACCTCGTCCAACAAGTACACGGAGCGGGACGCCGGCTGCATGCTCTTTAACTTGGCCAGCGCCGTCAAGTACCTGCACGGCCTCAATATCGTCCACAGAGACATCAAACCTGAAAACCTGCTGGTAAGCAAACATGCGGAGAAAAAAACATTGTAAAACATAGCAACCCCCTTTAAATTGACTCTTTGACATTTTTTTAATTTCTCATTTTAGTTGGAAAACTCCCTAGTGACTGTTTTTGTGCTCAGACCACAGCCGTGCTGAATAGTCAAGTATTAAAGTAGAAAAAAAGCGCCCTCTTGCGGCCAAGAAGCATACTGAAGTCAGGGGAGGAGTTTCATACCTTGACTAATAAAACCAAGTCCTTGGTTGCCCTCTTGTGGCATCTGTTGGCAATTACAAGCCATCACTTGCTTGCACCAGTGTATGCCTTGGGCTTTTTCAAATTTAACAAAAAACATCTTTCTCAACAAAATGTGTCTTTGTCCTTGGAAAGATTAGAAATGATTTTTCTTCAGGGGAAAACAAACCTTTTAGATTTACTGGTGGTGAGCATTTTCCAACTTTGAAATGGAGCTTTCTTTATCAATGAGAGCAACTTGTGCGCTTTTGGGCAAAGGTTTACCAGCACCACGACGGCAGCAAGTCTCTGAAGCTGGGCGATTTCGGCCTGGCCACCGTCGTCAACGGTTACCTGTACACCGTGTGCGGCACGCCCACCTACGTGGCGCCGGAGATCGTGGCTGAGAAGGGGTGAGGCCTGCTGTTTTTCTTTTGCTCCATTGCGCTGGTGTCCCTCATGGTGTCTCCTGTTCAATTCCAGGTATGGACTGAAGGTGGACATTTGGGCCGCGGGTGTTATCACGTACATCCTGCTGTGTGGCTTCCCGCCTTTCAACTGGTACGTGCTCCTGCATCCTGGCCCGTCATGGAACTTAGCTGAACGTTTACGTGTTTGCGCAGCGACGGCGAGGATCAGGACGTTTTGTTCCGAGAGATCCTGAAAGCTCAACTGGAGTTCCCTTCACCGCACTGGGACGGCGTGTCGGACTCTGCCAAGGTGGGTGCGGCGCCAGGTGGGGAACTGGACGTGGCAGCATCTCTAACGCGCTCTGTGGCGTTCAGGAGCTCATCGGTGGCATGCTGCAGGTGGACGTGGAGCGAAGGCTGTCAGCCGCGCAGGTGCTGGAGCACCCGTGGGTCAACGTAAGGTCACGCGCGCCACGCCACGTCTGTCGCCGCGCTTCCTCAAAGCGGCCCATCTTTGCTCTCACAGGAGGACGGCGTGCCGGAGAACCAACAGCAGCTGCCGGTGGCCTTGAGGATCAAGAAGAACTTCTACACCGGAGCCAAGTGCGGTAGCAGCAGCACGGCGGCGGGCGTCATGCTCATCACTGTCAGTCTGCACACGCTAATTTTAGGAACCAAAAGATTGTTCCTTTGAATGACCTGCTTTGTTTGCTTCCTGTGACAGAACACGCCGCTGGACAAAGAGAAGCAAGTGTTCCGTCCTCGACAACATCATCCCGACGCCAACTTCCCGCACGGCGCTCGCCCTCCCGTCTCCTCCTCAGCGCCCGCCGTGGGCTCCAACCCCCCCGCGCTGTCCCCCGCCGACTTCACGTCCGAGTCGGACGACTATTCTCCGGGTTCGGCCGACACTGTGCGCTCACCCGTGTCTCCGTTCTGAGCGGATTGACTTGACTCAAGAGCGCCCCCACGAGCCACGATTGTATTTTTTTTCCCAAATTGTGCGAATGCTGAAGAGCATTGGACCGCGTGGTTCTGCCAATGGCATCATTGCCTTTTAAGTCATGTTTGAATGTTTTCAGAAAACATGCTTTAGCAAGCTCACTGGGGCAATTTGGCTCTGAGGGTAACAAAGTTATTTTGCGAGCATGATTTGTCCATTTTTTTACATTTCTACTTTCACATTTGACTACCAATTTCAGAAAAATGGACATCTAGCTCCATTCCGCAACTTATCCAACCATTCCAACTTTCATTTGGGACATCCAGGGAACCGTTTAGCAGACTTCCCTCAAACGTTAGCAATGCAAGTCCCTTCTCGTTGCACATTTCTTGAAACCATTCCAACTAAATCACACATTCCACTGTTGAACAATGGACTCAATTCCTGCTCAGGCATTTCATCACTTCAGCGTCAGCTCTTCAGTATTCACACGCAATTTGTACAATTCAAAACGAGTTATAATTGACAAGTTTGAGGTTAGACAACAAACAATCTACTCGCTCACCTGTTGCAGCCTTTTAGCCTACAGAAAGTGGTAGCGCTCTGGCGCCCGCCCGTGGTCAAGATTGAGTACTGCAGGAACGGCAAACTGCATGATCTCACGTGACTTTCAGCGAGCTGTTGCTGCACTATCGAGGGTTCCGATGCATAATGTTCAATTGAACCTTCGAGTGGACGGAGCCAAGAATTTGCTGCTATAAAGTTGTCACAGGTGTTACCTATGCTGCTTTTTTTTTTTAAATAACTCGGTGTCGAGTGTTCAGAAAGTGGCATTGCACTATAATAGCACAAGTTGAAAGTGCAATTAGAAGTGTCGGCTCGCGAAAAGCACAGCGATAAAAATGTCTGAAGGAAGGGACGAGTGAATGAAACAAAACGTGAAAAATACAACGGAAGTTAGACGGACTGCATGTAGCACAGCACTTCCGGTCAAACGAGACTTTTTTTTCAAAGGTGAGGCTGCGCGTAAAGTGCATGTGCGCGCGCATCTTGCATCCATCCATCCGTGCCATCCCATGTTTGTGTCCATGAATGTC
Organism: Syngnathus acus; assembly: GCF_901709675.1. Classification (NCBI taxonomy): domain Eukaryota; kingdom Metazoa; phylum Chordata; class Actinopteri; order Syngnathiformes; family Syngnathidae; genus Syngnathus; species Syngnathus acus. The sequence continues at coordinate 16,421,423 of NC_051098.1, read as the reverse complement.
CTGCGGCTCGTTTGTTTGTCTTGGAAGAAATCCAACGCCACTATGTTGTTTTGTAAGGGCTGCTGAAATGTTCAAGTAACAAAGGCTAAATCAAATAGGCCAAACCTTTGTCCTTTTTTTAAATGTGTTTTTTCATTTGATCTGCAACGTCAGTCATGTAACAACAGAGGAATGTGCCTGTAACTATTATCGACATCCATAATCCGTCAGAATATTATGTCAACATGGATGAGCTCCTTTATACAAATTGTTGGGTCACTGTCCGGAGTGCCTGCTCGCCCATCAAGTGTGAAATGAAACAACCAAGTTCTGAAAATGTGTCTGTGAATGACTTTCCTCGCCCATGTCTTTTAAGATCAGGAATAAAGGATAAAAAAAAGACTCGAAACAAATGTCTCTTTTTTTTAATTTAAACGTATTAAAAGGATACAAGTGATGTGGGCAAACAATTGCTGCATGACTTTTTGAAAGCGAAGTCCTGCTGTGACAGGTTCAGACAGTAGAGGGCAGTATAAGCACGCGGAAAAGAAAACCTTCAGCAATATGAATTCAGTCATTTTGAAACACGTTTGCTTAAATACCAACCGAAGACATCATCCCAGACATTTTTTTAAAAATCAAAAATGCAACTGAGAAAAATAAATACAAGTCAACCAAGCATCATGGCACATATAAAACATTCACAATGTGAACAAATTAATATAATTTAAATTAAATTATTCTCAAATGAAAACAAGTGAAAACTTGCGTTCCCGCTGTCGCTCACCTCTCGCAAGTTTGCCAAAAAACATGAAACAATTTGCATATTTGTTATGAAATTTCATGTTAATACTGCGCAGTTCCTTTGAAGTTTCATATTGCTTCCCAGCACACACGGCACTTTTGAAATGGACAAATGTACTTAAAACAAAAAACATTAAAATCAAATAAAGCGTCAGCATGTGCACATTACACAAACACGTTGACGCTCAATTTAGCTGAGCTGGCAAACAAAACATGCATTTATTATGATATGATTCAAAACTTTTCTTGATTAAAAAATGTTGATCTCGTTTTGTAAATGTTAATAACAAGAGGAGAGTTCTAATGTCAGTGACAACATGGCGGCTGCGTCTGCATGTAAAAAAAAATCACCAGGTTGAGAACCTGTTGGAAGATTTTCTCCCCCTTTTAGGAGTTAATGGGCGCCACCATTTTGGCCTCAGCACATCTGGGCAATGAAAAAGACCCAAAAACAATTTTCTGGCTTGTAAATACTTGTGACTCTCTCCAATTATATTTGCTTTGGCCAGCTGTGCGTCCCACGAGGATGGAAACTCCCAACAGTTCAGTTCCGTGTCTGAATATTTAAAATGCACAAGCTGACAGAAATAAAGAGTTCCGACTTAAAAGGATTTCTTTAACCAAAACCACCAATTCATCGTCATGTCTTGTTTGGTTGACAAGCAAGTCTAGGAACCATTTTGTTGCATATTTACACGTTCTGGTTGGCTTCCCTGAACTGCGGCCGGTGACGTGAAACCAGCAGAAAGCACGTCCATGCTGAACGCAAACCCGTCCGTTCTTTGCTTCACTTTTCAAGGCCACCGAGATCGGGGACAGTCACAGTCCAGGTCCAGAGTGTCCGCCGGGTCGGGGATCAGTACCTGTGTTGGTGCTCGTAATGCCAGCGGTTGAAGTCGATGTTGAATGCTACGATACTCCCTGAGGCCATCCCGGTGATCAGAGTCCTATGGGGAGCATAAATAAATAAATACAAGACAATAATAATATATAATAAAATAATAAATAACATTTTTGTAAGACTGCCCTTTTTTACATACTGTTGGGGTCAAACGTGACTCCTAAAATATTCTTATAATAACATGTGACCCCACGTGGCCTTCCGGACCTCAGGGACGGCTCCCACTTTGACGTCACGCTGGGAACCCCCCAGCACTGTCGCACGGGGGTCAGAACTGCCTGATGCGCACGAGTGCGCGTGTGTGCACAAGTGTGTGTGTGTGTGGTCATTTATCACAGCAAAGTGAAAATGGAGAGTTTTGAATTGACAAAGAAGCTCGTGTCAAGTTGACTTGCTACAGGGCACAAGTCTCCACTTTTAAGGGCGCTCCTTTGCTAAGTCAAACTGACAAGTGTGACACAAACAGGCACCATGGTGCTTTATCCTCCGGCAACGTATTTGTTGCGACACTACGTTGATTTATAGCTATTTTCTCTTCTAATATCTTGATCGTAAAAACAACAATCAATAAAAGGCGGTGTTTGGCCACTTTCTGCTGACCTTTGGTCATGTGACAGGTCCATGTCTCTGACGGCGGCGTCGCAGGCCGGGTACACGTAGAGCGGCTTGAGGCTGCACGCCTGCCACACTTGGACCACGCCGTTGTCGCCGCCCGTCGCCAGGTTGTGCCCGTCGCTGCTCAGCACCATGGCCTGCGCACAAAAAAACATTTTGCACTTCAATAAAACCAGGTGAATTTCTCGGCCCTCGTTTTTTTGTGCGGCCGCCTGCTGACCCTGGTGCTGTCGCGGAGCTCCATGTGGGCCAGCAGCTTGCCGTTGACGCTGAAGTTGCAGAAGCGTCCGCGCTCGTAGTTGACGATGCAGTGGCCCTCGCTGGACACCGAGATGAGCCGCGGCTGCCGCCAGCTCTCGGGAGCCTCCAGCGCCCGCAGCAGGTCCCCCGTGATGGTGTGCACCAGGCACGGACCGTCTGGGAACACACACACCAATGCTACTTAGCGTGGCGCTAGCAGACGAAAAAACGTGTTTTATACTTAGTAAATCGCAACTGCACATGTAGGCTGGCAAACCTTTGGCCCCGCTGATGACCAGCCCCAGCTCAGCACACACCGCCACGCACGCCACTTCCTGGTCGTGACCCGTGAGGACAGCTCGTGGCGCCGGGTAGTCGCCTGCAACAAGGCACACGCTCAAATGAATGGCATGTACCTGAAAGAAAGTGATGTCTGGCTCATGCAGCACAGCGGATAGGGAGCAAGTACGCCCCCAAGTGGCGTTCAGAAATACAACACCACACTGGGGACATTGCCTGAAATGAGACAAATCTCATTTGGTAAATCCGAACACGGAGTCCTACCATCGCAGCTTCACTCATGAAGACAAGCTAATGCTACTCTTTCGGGCTAATCCCTTCGGTCACATGCGTGAGTGACAAGCTGAGCGCCGCACCCGCCTCCCCCTGTTGGTGGTATAGCCACGTCGGCGGTCCAGTCGGCTGGACCGTGATGGATGTGGTCCCACGGAGACCACGCCGGACCCTGAGCCGTGCTGTCAGTGCAGGCAGCTGCTCTGAGGATGATGTGGGGGGTAGGGGTGGGCGAGGGGGGCTTTGATGAGGACAAGTGTCACAGGAAGCCTCTGGGGAGCTAACAAGGGAGCTGGAGCCGCTCACCTGCCCGACAAAAAAAATTCAATCTCCCCGCCTCGGTCGCCTTCACCCTGGGGACCAACGCAACTCGCTCGCCTGGTGGTGGCGTCAGGCTGGAAGGGGGGGTGCTGATTGAATCAGAATCACAATTTGAAGGATCTGACACATCCAGACCCCTTTTTGTATTCACATGACCTCAACTCAGAGAGCGCCAAGTGATTAAGTCCAAATTGAGGATTCGGCTTGAAACATGTAGAATGAATCGTGAAATAGACCAGAAAATGAAAATTCAATTCAAAATGACCAGAAAAGGTGTGTAATTGCTTATCTACGCCAACAGAGGACACTAATCCAAGTTTCTTGCTGTTCATTTCTTGCTATGGACACACTAAATCAAGCTCCTCCCCATAGTTTTGCAGCAAGATGCCACCAGATGGCGCCAAAGCTATATTACGTCAGACAGACATGGTTTGGGCAAATTGGCAAATTTGCGAATCACAAAGCACAAATGTGGGTTCAATTTTTAACACCATAAACAATGAAGAAAACAAACTATGAGAATAAAACACTTCAATTAATCGTAGCTTTATTTATCATGTCTTTCACATCATTTTAAAAAAATATACATCATTTACAAAGATAAGAAAAACATTTCAAAGCAAATTACGTCGCTGACTACTCAAACAAAATTTTGGGGAAAATGCTTTAAATGGGAAAATGCTTTAAATTGGATGTCTTAATTTTCCGCTAAAGGGGTTCAAATGACAATTTGGAAAAACAAAACATCTGCCGTAGTGCACGTTTAATTGTTAAAGAAGACATTTGTGCGAGTGTTGAAGATGCTCGGTAAGCAGCAGCGCGAGCGGCAGGGGAATTCTCTTTTCCCGTTGCAACAAACACGCCAAGCTCTCCTCGCCTAATTGGACTCAGCTCAGCCGAAATTCTTAATTAGCCGTTGCCGCTTCTGTCAACTTCATCAAACCCGGACTTGCGCCCGGAATGTGTGAACCCCCCCACCACCATTAAAAAATACAAAGCAACTTACCGTTGACGGGGTTGTCACCGATGATGTGATGCCTGCCGCTCCAGTACCACAAAAGAAGAGTGGCGTCTCTGGAACCCGACACGATGTAGCAGTCGCCCCCGATGTAGGACTCGGAGCGCGCCAGACACGTCACCACGTCCCAGTGACCAAACACGATCTGGGTCAGCTTTCCTGCTCAGGACACACGTTGGGTTCAACACGGCGGACGTATGTCTGTCCGTAAATACGGCGATTAAAATACCTTGGGGGAAAAACGACACTATTACGGTCTGCTTTTTTGTTGTATGTCATGTCTTGCTCTACTCAAACTACTGCCAAGGAAGACTTAAGAAGATTTAGATCTTGAGTATCGGAGACTGGTATCGTCAGGCTCAATGAGTATCCGATACCTTCAAATATAGTACTCTGTCAGCCAACATGAACTAACAAAGGACATTTTCACACTAGTTTTAAACGTGAAAAATGTCATTTGTCTAATTTGATTTGATTTTTGCGTCACCAGTTTTCATGAAAGATAACAAAACAATTTGTTTGGGAGATGCCCGTTACGTCAAAGGGAAATCGCATCTAGTGCACTTTCGGAGAAAAAAGATTTTAGGCCCATCGTTGTCGTCGTCAGTCCGCTTCTATTCAAACTGCCTCCTTACCGGGTTGTTATTAAAATGTGGATGTGACGTCTCAAAGTGCTTGAGGGGCATCAATTAGCTGTCGTCCCCCTCACGAATAGCCGAGCTGTACTGCATTAGGATGCGGGTGTTCCGCAGGGAACGAACGGCACGCCAAAGTATTGACAACGTCATCCACGCGCCAGCGCGCCCACCTTTTGTGCGCCCACCCCACCTGTCTCGGAGGAGTACACGCGGAAGCTCTTGTCCCAGAAGCCGCACGCCAGGATGTAGCGGTTGTCAGCTGTCACCACAAAGCATTGCGTGCTGATCTGGATGCTCTGGTCCACTAAGTCTGTGATCTGACGCTTGTTGCTCGCAGCGCCGTTGGCTGCGGCAAAGGAGGACACGCGCACGACACGTGTCAACACCAGACGTTACAAGCGGCATGTACGTTTCAGGAGGCGCCCGTATCGGCGGAATAAGTAGAAGGACTCACCGATCAGCGGGTCCATCTCGATTGGGAGATGATGAGCCTGCTCCAGGGAATATCCTGGTGCTCCTCGGAGGCCTGGGAAAAAAAAGACACATTTGGTCCAGTTGGAGTGATGGGAAGCAAACCAGTACAAATACTTTATGACTGTACTTTAGCTTTTCGAGATGCAAACTTCCAAAAAGAGATTCAAGCAGTTTATTGCCACTCTCAATTAAGTGGACATAATGCTAATGCTAACAAACGATGCTATTTCCCAAAGACGGGCTGATTATTCAGCAATTGACAATTAAGTCAACATAATGCAAATGCTAACAAACGATGCTATTTCCCAAAGACGGGCTGATTATTCAGCAATTGACAATTAAGTCAACATAATGCAAATGCTAACAAACTATGCTAGACTCTAGTGCGGCTAGAGTTAAAAACCCCAAAGCAAAGACCCTGAACGCACCATAGGCCATGTTCACAAAGGTTTAATTGTATTGGACAGAGCACCGTGAACACATCAGAGGGAGTTGAAGGTGAGTTTTGGTGTGGAGGGGATGAAAGGCCACTGGATGTGAACATCCAAATGAATGAAGACATTTATTCCGGGCAGGAATAAAACCAATGTTGTGTGTGTTGTCATCAGAGCCAAAGCGCCTTTCCTCTCTACCCAAAATGGCGGCCGGCTGCGGTCCGCAGCTGCCCTCATTAGGGCGCTAGCCTCCCTCTCTCCGTGTTTTCCACTTTGACAGCTGGGAAGTGTGAGGAGAATGTGCGCCGCCGGAGCCTCGGCCTGATTTCCGAGCAAGCATTGCGTTGGCCCCCTGACCCGGAGGTGGCGGCGCCGTTCTGGGGTGGGGAGGGGGCGAGAGTGGGGCGCCGCAGTTCACACGCCGGCAAGAGGCAACATGTGGAAACACTCTTCACCTGCCCGGGTGTGTTTTTTTTTACGGGCGAGCCCCGCCACTCACCGAGCGTGTTGTGCCATCGGTTGACGGCGAAGAGGCGACTGCACGTGACGGTGACCACGGCCGGAACGGCGAGATGTGGCAGGGTGTTGGCGGCCACGTGCGTCACCGGCGAGTTGGACGGGAACTTCAGCACCATGATGACGTCTTGCTGCAGCTGGTCCTTGAACATCAGCGGACTCTGAGAAGACACCAGGTAGTGTGCAATTTAGTTATCATTTGAGACGGAACCCGGGTGTCGACGTTGCCGTGACGACCAAGACACAGCTCGCCGTTAGACGATGCCAAGGCTCCTCATTGTTGCACATTTTACTCACTTACCATCAATATTTTATATTATAAAATGATATATTAATTATATATATATATATATTATATATATAAAAATAATATTGTATATTTTAAATAGTTGATTTTTTTTTCTCATCCATTTAATGATGATTTGTTTTTAAATCAACAGGCAACAAATCTGACAGATAAAAGAAAAAAATAATTCCAATATGGCCCTCGAGCTATCCTTTGCTCACTTCTGATGTAAGGTGTGCTATCATTCTTAATCTTTGGGGTGATTGGACAAAAGCATGTCACATGTTATGAAATTCATTCAATTGTAAGGGGGGGGGGGCATAACATGTCTCCTTTAAATCATCCAGCCATGTTTTTTTTCCTTCCTTCCTCTCCCAGCATGCTCTCTGCTCTCACCAGGTGCATGGCGGAGCTGCGTGGAGGATGTGGCTCGATGAGCAAGTGAGATGGCGTCTGTCCAAAGCTCCGGATCTGCGCCTCCGTGGCCTGCGGGTGGGAAAGCGAGAGAGAGAGAGAGAGAGAGAGAGAGAGAGAGGGCTGCTGTCAGAGTGGATATGCGTCAAAGTGATGGGTCAATGCGCTACTTGCACTGCAGTGGGGGGGGGGGGCACTCCCGGACCCCGCCCCCCTCCCTATCCTCACCCGCCTCACCCTGCAGAGTCATCCAAGTGTTAGTATGGAAGAGACAGGCCTTTTCCTATTAACATGCTTGGCTTAACCCCCCCCCCTCCCCTTGCTTCCCCATTTGCAGGCGCGAGGGGCCCCCGCTTGCGCGAACGCTAACCTGGACTGACATCCCAGCCAGCCAGCCAGCCAGCCAGGCAGGCTTCGTGTTATTATGCGGAAGACAAAGAAAAGGCCGTGTGCAAACGGAGAACATGTTTACCAACGCTAAAATAACGTCAAAAGTACAGGAGGGTCATTTCGAAGGCGGGCGCTTCACATATGCGAGCAAATCTGCAACTAGAATGGCAATCATTAGCCCTTCATCAAAGCTAAGCGATACTTCAGCACGTCCTCCGTCTTACGAGATCAACTGCAATGCAAAGCTTCTTTAGCGTGAGGACTTCAATTCACACGCAGCCAATGGGCAGCACATGCGATTCTGGATGAGGACAGGCCACCTGCGAGTGCCCCCAAGTCCAACAAGTTCCTCTCTCCCTGCAGTCACTTTCAATCTGGCACAAGGCTGCTGTCGCACTGCACTGAAAAAGAGTCACGCCAGTTGTCGCCGAGCACATTTGGGCAGAGAAATAAAGGCGCCGTCCGTGTGCCTGCATCATTTCTGACACATCACGCTAAAAACATTTTAGCATTTGAAAAATATCACTTTAGAATTTCTAATACTGTAATTCAAATGCTAAATACTAAAGCTCTAATTATACATTTAGATTTACTTGACTCTTACAGATCAAATGACCAAAAAAAATACACAAGCAAAAGATGTTGCCTGAGCTTTTGGAAGCAGTGCCGTGGAGCTCTGGCATGCAACACAACGAGTCAACAACATCAAGCGTGTGAGCTAGACAGACAGACAGACAGAAGGAGGACGCGCCCTCTGCTTGACCCGCTAAGCAGCGTGGGATCACCTGAAGTCGACAACTCAAAGTGGAAGGAATACTGCTGAAGGAAGCCAGGACAACCACTCTCCTGAGCTTTAGCGGCATAAACATACACACGTGAAATCCACGTCGCCCCCAAAAACGGATGCACTCTTTAATTGGCCCAATTTAGGGGAGCGAGGGCGCCAATATTTGATGACTATTTTGTTTTCATATTTTTACCACCCCCCCACACACACACGTGATGTCCATTGTCCTCCACATGACTTCCTTTTACTCATTCACTGCCAACCCAGTATCGTCTATAACCGTCAATGACACTGAATGAGTTAAAGGTCAAATGATGACACATTTTCCAATACGACCTTCCATGTCTGCTACAACTCAAGCTTTTTTGTCTTTGTCATCCCATAAACACTCAATGATGGGGGGGGTTTGACTGATGATGAATTTGTCCGTCCCGTCCCGAGTGGTGGGAAAGCGCCGCTCTGGGCTGTCATGTTTTTGGGAAGCTGTCGCGCCCCCTCCAACGGGGCGCCCCCACCTGACTAGCGGCCTACGCTCGCATTTCCTGACGTGCCCACGCTGTCGTGGCCGTTTACGTAATTCGTCAGCTGTCTGTCAGCCGGCCGCGGATGAATCAATACGGCCGTTTTCCGACTTTTTCCGCGGGATTTAGAGGAGAATCATCCGTCTGCCTACAAAGGGATAATTGTGTATTTTTGAACGCTGGAAGAAGCAAACATGAGCTCATTCTGTTTTTGTAAACAAGGGGCACGCTTCTCCAGCGAGAAACACAATTCTTAATTGGTGTTAAGAAGATTCGAAATAGATCGGTCACAATGAGCCAGCTCGCCCTCCAATGTTTATCTCGACATCCAATGTACATCTCGACACAATTAGACGACTCGACAATTGGCAGCCACGCAGATTAAAAAAAAAAAACATCAAACCAATAACAAAAAAAATGGTGCTGGGATCAAGCAAATCTTGGCGTGAGCCATTTGCATAATGGTCACTTGATAAATAAAGGCGCGACTGGAAGTGACAGTATATAAATGAGTTGTTTTGCAGGCGGCAGATGGCGGCTATCACAGGAAGAAAAGGGACTCGTCCCGCAAAAGACCCACAATGCACGGCAGCTGCCACCACGGCCGCAATTAAGCTATTCACAAGTGGCACGCCGCACCTCATAGATATTCAATTAATGCGAGGAGAACAAGGAGAAGCACCCGCTCGCCTATTGACGGCCTGACCTCTGCCCATTGATCACAGTCATTGATCCCGTTGAAAGCCGAGGCCCGTTTGGATGATGAGTCGCTCACAAACGCCGAGCGCGTGCCGGGACGCACCCTGACGGAAAGTTATGCCGGCCGTGAGTGATAGAATGGGGGAGGGGAGGGGCTTGGTCGCCATGGAGACAAGTATTGTACAGTACAGCAGGCTAATCCCACGTGTATCTTGTTCATCTGTCACAAATTCATCATCTCACGTTGGGAAAGATTAAATGCAAATATGGCCGACTAAAAGTTAAATACAACTGAAGCACAAAATATTCTGTTGTGCATGAAATAATCTAGTCAGATTGATTACATTTTGCTATCATTTATGAGTTTTATAAATCCACTTGAAAAAATATAAAAAATATTAACAAATGTATTATATAAATTCATTAATAAATATTTATTTTATTAACTTGAAAATGTAGCAGTTTTGGTTTGAGTTATTTTCTCACTTTGAGTTAACTCTAATAACCCCACTGCATATACATATATATATATACACCGTGTGTGTGTACATATGATTTACCTCTCTGGTCAAAGGATCTGCGATGGCGTCCAGGCTGACGGCGCCCTCGTAGGTCAGGTGGTGAAAGACGTTGAGGGCGCGCACGGCCTCGGGCCCTCGCTGCTTGTAGCCGAAAAGGAGGTCAATCCACTGATGCAGCTGACACGACACAAACTCGCTCTCCAGCGCCTGCCCGACCAGCACAGGGGCCAATTAGAACACGCCAGCGCGCACACACGCGCCCAGAAGAGATGACACACGTTGTCCGTTTGCATTCCGAGGCGCTCCGATGCGCCCGTGACCTCGCGGGACCTTGCGGCAACAGCAAAACGCACCGGACAATACATTAGGTACACCCATGGGCAACAGCTAGGGCCATTCAGACCTCTGCCAAGGCCACACGATTCAAATTTTGGATCAACTGCAGAGAAATAGTAGTTTTGGAAATTTTGTCGATAAGATTCATGTATTGTTCAGCGAGAAATGAATCTGACCTAAAGGGAAAAAGGGGGAAATAAAAATCTGACTCATGATATGGTACAAAATTTTAAATGCATTTTTTAAATGCCCTCAAGAGTGACAAATTTGCTCATCACATATACGCATCATTTATTAGATTTAAACATTTGCTATGAAATTAAAGGTGATGTATTTGACTTTTAAAAAATGTTGCTGAGGTTAAAAAAGGTACCAAAAAAAAGTATAGTCAGGAAAAATGTGGAGTAAGCACTCTTATAGGAAAAATATTTTATAGGATCACAAAAGAAAAATCATTTTGCATTCTATCTTGTGACTGCATTTGATTGGCTTAAGTGCAGCTCATGTGCAAGAGCGAGCGCCACTCCAATGTGTTGTGCTGCAATCAGCTCGTGCACAAAAAAAAAAAAAAAAAAAACCTCATCATTTTGGAAGACAAATGGCTGCAATGCTAACCGGGATCCAATTTAGTGTAAAACCAGCCTGATAAATGACCGGCGAGGGCGTGCGTATTCCTCAGCCGTGTGCGTGCGTAAGCAGAGAGCGTAGAGAAGACGGCCGGCCAGCGGGCAGGCTGATGAATGCTAGCGCGCGAGCGAGCGCCGAGCTGTACCGGGCTCGGCCCGAGCGCCGTGCGGAAAACAGCCATTAGCAACACAGGCTGTGCACACACATACACACATATATATGCGCACGCACACACAATCGCACGCACACACTCATACACACACACGCACGCACACACAGGCAGAGTTTGCCACAGGGCATGTCACCGCAATTGGAAGTGGCACATGCAAAGATAGAAAGTGGGAGGAAGCGAGGGAGGGAAAGAGAAAGACAAGGGAGAAAGGCGGGGGGTGGGGGGGTGCAGAGCCCAACCAAATCAGGAAGGAGGCGAGACTAGAACAAAAGAAGAACAAAAATGGCGGCAGAGAGAAGATGGCAGTCGGCGTCACGGCACACGCGCGCGCGCGCTCGCTAGGCCGGCCGGCCGGCTGAGGAAAGGTCACCCCTGTAAGAGCAGCCCGCATGTGTCACTCAGGCTGAAAAGGTCAAGCGTGTTCTGCCCGTGTTTGGCCAGCCAGCCAAGAAGGAAAAACTCCAAAAAGGCTGGCAAAAGGCTGGAAAATCCATCCATCCATCCATCCATCTATCCAAAACGCCCAACTGGAGCTCCAAGAAGCGTTGATAAGAATCTCCTTGGGTACGATGCTCACCATTCTGTTGATCCTCACAAAGTCTTCAGGGGTCCTGGCCCAGGCCGGCAGGTCCACGTCGCCCACGGCGGCGCCGTCTTCCCGCATTCCCAGATGGTAGCCGTTGGAGTTGACCAGCATCTCCGGCAGGTAGAAGAACTCCGGGATCAGCTCCTGCAAGTGGGGTGGACACAATTTCGATTATTTTGCCTATTTCATTTAGTATTTTTTTTAGAATTTATTACTAATCAAAAATTTCATTAACATTTAATTTCAAATTAAAAATGAATTATCTTCAATCTCTTTTGTCCAAATTAGGACAATTATAGATTTCTTTTCAGAAATGTTATTTGTCAATTCCCACTGTGGTCTATTTATTTAAATTTGCCTTTTCAATGTTTATTTTAAGAGGAAAAGAGTAGAGCAAGAAGAAGACGCAGAAAGCAGCCCAGCGAGAAGAAGGTGAAAGGTAACGCAAACACAGCAAACAGCGGGGTGTGAAAACTGAGAGCTGGTGGTTTTTTTTTTCACGCTTATTATGATCCACCAAAGTGTTAGCGTGTGAAATTGAAGTGGAAGTGAGTCATTGTTGTCGATGTCGAACGTGACGGTGGAGGAAGCTGGCAACAGCTGCTGAAATTCTTGCCGTGGAAATCTCGCATCGTGATTGACAAGCTGAGATCGGAATGAGCTACCGTCCCTTTAACAACGTCTGCGCCTTCGTGCGAGCGTGAGAGGGCGCATTGAGGCGTCTGCACGCTCGGAATGTTCACGTTGGCCGTGCCTGTGCCTGCCAAATTGCGCCGGGGCGACAGTTGAGCTCTTGTTTCCGTCTGACTCGAGAGGTCAGAGTGGTCAGCTAACCACGGCCGGGACATGGCAACTCGCTCTCGTGGTGGTCACGACCGCTGGAGGTTAATGAAGGAGAGACCCCGGGAAAAACAAGAGGCCTTTTTTTTTTTTTTTTAAATCAGGCAGCCCGATGGCCACCTCTATCTACCGGGCCTCGGATGACCTCCCACCTGACTCGGGGTTCAATTCGTGACAGCTGCCAGGTGGCGCCGCCTGCTGTTTGTGAGGACGCTTCATTAGGAACAGTCGCAATCCCGCGAATCGGGTGGCTGGTATCGGCGGCCTCGACGAGTACCTGATACCCTGAAATAAGGCCGATACTACAACCTGTATGGCTAATTTTGACACACCTCATTACGCTTGGCTGGGTAAGAAATGAATTTTTAAAAGAGGGCCACTGTTATTGCAGCTCGCAGAGGTGGACTGGCAACATGGTGTTGTTGTGCAGGGTGCATTTTGTTAACAGGGTGCGGCGTGAGCGAAGACAACCTCTGTGCCCACATGGAGAAGAAGTGCCTTTCAAAGGCCTCTTGTCATTAATGCTTTATTAATTGCCGGCGGGCAGAGCGCCCGCTACCAGGCTGCGCTCGGAGAGGATGACACTTTGAGGTCAGCAACCGCCCGCCCGCCTGCCTGCGTTGGTTCGTGTTAAGCACTCAGGCAACAAATCAGCAGGGTTCAGCGCTTTTTCTGCCTTGCATTCTTTTTCTTTGGCTCTTTGTTCAAGCGCCTGCGATCAGAGATTTTTATTTTTTATTTTTTTGGTCTGGAAAGCTGACGAAAATGTGGATTTTTATTTTGAGGGGATTCCCGTGTGAAGGTTTCTCGGTTTGAACACGGTATTTATAATTTATAGAATATTTGAACGTGCTGCCGGAGCGAACAGCCAGGCATGCGCTGGCTGGTCACTATATTAGGTACACCTACGCCATCGAGCATAAGAGAAAGCCAAAGCCCGCCTTCAAAGCTCACCCGGACGTCGGAGGTGTCTCGTTGACAGTTCCTCCATGAGCGGGCGATGGAGGAAAAGATGCGGTCCGGGTGGTCAAATTTATCATCGTTGGCGCTGAGAAACAAGCTGGTGAAGGGCTCCTGAACAAACAAACAAACAAAGGGACAGCAAAGTTTTTGTGAGTTTTTGTTCTTCGACGGCAGACAAAGCTCACATTTGCTTCAAACTTGAATTCAAAACCCCGGCTCCAGTTTAAAAGCCAAATTTGAACCTCTGACCTTTCACCTGGCTACAAACTCTAATTTGAGCTCCAAATCCTAATTTGATAGCTAACCTCATTTTCAGCTCTCAGCGTATGGATCAGCTCTTCCCCCTTGGGGGGGGGGGAAATTAACGAGCTTTCCGGCCGAGTAAAACGAGCGTTGATGATAATTGGCTCAAATGAGGTTTTTTTGGGTTGTTTTTTTCCCGACAGGGCGTCGGCGGGCATCGGGAAGCAACGGATTGTGTGAGCCAAACCCGCAGAGGCCAATCTAGGCGCTGTCAAGGGAAGCTGCTCAGTTCATCAGCAGCCGCTTCCGACTAATGATGGCGGCTTTCAGCTCTCGGACTTCCCCAAACAAGTTGCGCCGGTAAACGAGGAGCAGAGTAAGCGTGATGGACACGTTTGCAAGGCTGAAGCGCATAAAGCTGTCACCCCCGCCCGCCCTGCCTCGCCCGCCCGCCGGCCGGCGCCCCCACCCGACTTCCTCCCGCCCCCAGCAAATCATGAGCCAGCCACTCTTTATTTAGCGCACATATGCCGCTTTACTGGCCTGTGAAATGTGTTTTTTTTTTTGGGGGGGGGCGCCAATAGAGACGTAGCGGCGTCATCGGCCCTGACAAGTGACGACGTGCTAACGCTAACTGGTGAATAAGGAGGGAGAGAGAGAGAGAGAAGCTGTCGGGCGGGGAAACCTTTGTTTTATTTTTTTATTTATCTTTTTTTTTTCCGTCGCTCACCATTAGGGTCGGACATTTTGGAAATGAGAATTAACAGGAAGTGATGGCAAACAAGAATATACCAGGAAATTGCAAAATGATGGATGGTGGGATGGAGAAAGAGAGAGAGGGTTGGTAGATGGATTTTTTTGTTTTCATTTTTTTTTTTAGAAGTCACTTGATTGGTGGAAATTTGTTTTGCCTCTTTTTTTTTCTTCATCACAAAATCTCAACATTTGAACAGAAGCGTGTAGACTTTTTGAACCACTTAATAAATTTGCATCCCAACTTACCATCCTGACGAGCCAGTGCAGCGCGCAGGCGGCGGTGGAGCAGAAGCTTGGGTAATGGTACGGCGGCGTCTGGTCATCGGCCCACGACTCGAAGCGCTCGGCGAAGAAGGCGGCGCGTTTCGGGTTGAGAGCGCCGATGGGCTGCCGGGGGGCGGGGAGAGCAACAAACAAAGATCTCAGCCAAGACTTTTCTGTCTTAAGTACCAGTGGTAAGTATCGACAGCCTCCACAAGCGCCTAACATTTTAGTGTTGGCACGTGCCCAAACAAAATCCATCCCCCAAATACATTTGATGCCAACATAATGAATTCAAACTTGCCACCGTTTGAAGCAAGCAACCAGGTGCTTGATCATTTTTCACCGGCGTTGTATCTAATGTATGAGGCGAGCTCTTTTGCCCTTTGCGCCTCCTCGAGGCCGCCCAATGGCTGCCATTAAGCATACGCTTAGCCGCCGATAAATTGCTTTCTCTGCCTTTTCAATCAAGCCTGCCAATACCAAAGCCCGCAAGGCACACCGCCGGTCAATATTAATACACTCGCCATGACCCAGTCAGTCACAGTGAAGGATGAGGGTAGGGAGGAGGAAGGGGGGGGGGGGGGGCTAATCAATGGCAGCTTTCTTGCCTGCGAGCCGCGACGTGAGCAAACGAGGGCGTTTGGGTCCCGACTTACATCTGGTCACACAGCCAAGAAGAAGTTTATTGAGATCCGCGTGGATTTACGAGGTGATAATAGCCCCGCATGCGACTCGTCTCGGGCCCAGCTGGGGCGCGACGCATCTCGCACACCGTAAAAACGCAACGGCCCATTCCAAAGTTGGCCATCGACTGAAATGATTGAGCTCGTTACCGACGACATTTTACTCAACACATTTTTTTTTAATTCAAATTATTTTTTAAATTTTTAATTTGATTTTTATTCAAACCCGAATTTAGAATCTTATCTCTGTCTTTGAGTCCCAAGTTGAAACTCTGGTTGAAAACACACCTAGTTTGCCTAAAATGGAGCCTTTCTGTCCCTCCAAAGTCTCTGCTGTGGCTTTCTAGCTCTATGAGCAGGAAAATGGCGCCTGAATAGAAGCGTCCGTCACCGGCTTTGAAATGAAGCCCAAACAGAGCGGGCGCCTTTGCCGAGCAAATGTGGCTCGGCCCGTCACAATCGCACAGTGTTGCTCTCGGGAGCGATGGCGTGTGAAGTCGACTGAGAGGCTCCTACACATTGTGGAGGAAAAAGAAAACAAACAGTCATCTTTCCTCTCCGCCGAAAAGTCAAATTCAATTAAAGTTGAGGCCAGGGGCCTCGCACGCCCCCGACTTGGATGAGCGTTTTAAGGAAAACCCAATGCCAACAGAGGCATGAATGCAGCTGCACATCTATGCCTGTAGGGGGCGCCTATAATTACTTTTGAAATGATTTGTTATTATTATTATTGTATTCTTTTTTTATTGAGCGTTGGCTGGGGCGTGGATTTAATCGATTTTAGCGGCCACACCCACAACATTCCAAAAGAAGAGCGATACGTGATCTCACGCTCAGCCTGCTGAAATATAAAGCAACAAAAATATGATTAAAACTTTAGAACGTTCCGCTTGTGCAACACAATCTGCACGTTGCACTTTAGATTTCACAAGGAATTAAGCCGCCGGGACACGTCAGATTCGTTTGCGCTCGCCTTGTCGCATGCAATCAGCTGCATTACGGGAAGAGGAAGTGGGGGGGGGGGCTTGACAAAAAGTTCAAACTGCACGAGGTGAAATGACACACCATCTCTTCTCTGATTGGCTGGGAGGAATCACATGTCTTCCTGTTATTTCGCATTGGTGCTTTCTTGAAATGGAATCCTGACACCTACAAATTTTAAATTTGCAGTCCTAGGAAACATTCAGCCTCCTTTCCCCCAAACATTTGACCCCAGTGAAGACTTTTTGGAATGCCGGCGCTGGTTCTCTACGGTCGGACGTCATCGCTGACACGTTGCGCAAAGTGACACAAAGCTTTTTGAATCACAACTATTTGCAGTGAGTGTTACGCAACGTGCCAACGGATGAAGTCGCAGACGTTGCGTGTGACTCGAGGAAAACTCCCATCAGGTGATTGCACAGCTATGAAGAACGTCGGCCGTCAGCCCCTTGTCAAGTCATCAGGAAATAATCATTAGCGTGCAACGTGCAAGGCTCGGTGAAGACCTGCCACTCAAATATGCGGCGCTCGGGCCCGCGGGCGGCGCCTTTCGCGGCCGCTAATTGTCGGCGTGCAGGTGAGCGCAATACGTGGGCTGCATACGTGGGAAAGGATTCTGCCGTACGGTATGTCATCCATTATGGAGCTGGTGTCGGTGGGGGAGCCGCGGGGGGTCCAAGGACAACTGTCAAGTGTTGCGGGCCTGTGAACTCATGCTAATGAAGGCAGCTCAGGCATGCAAGCAGCATGGGCGGATGTCACCCGAATACATTACAATACATAACTGTCTGCCTGCGAGGGGGGGGGGGGGGCAGATGGACGTCCAGCAGGCCGGATGCAAACGTGGACGTCCACCCAAATCAATTGAAATGAATTGATAAACGGGAGAACGTTGGTGTGGCTTTCAGAAGGGGTGTGGCCTAGTCCAGCCAGTCAGGTTGGGTTAGTGTTTGTGCCTTCATTTTTGTCCGGTTCAATTAACGAATTAGAAATGCGTCATACTTTTTACTCTATAATTTGACACGCTAATCAACACACCGCCGCCATGCGTAGCCGACGACGTTTTTTCCCTTTTTGCTATTTCTACTACCCCAAATTTGTCTACACACATGAAGAGAAAGAAAAAAAACTGCTGAGGATCAACATGACAAAGTGAGTCAGTAAAGAAATGGCAGCCAGGAATGTGACTCTTTTCAGGTCACTGAGCTGAACATGAGCGAGAGAGAGAGCGAGCAAGAGAGACACAGAGAGAGAGAGACAGAGAGAGCAGGCCAAAGTTTGTACTGGAATAATTCCTTGCCTTTGCCCAAAACAAACACAGAAAAACATCAAGCCTGAAAAGTTTCACTCTCAGGCTCCAAATGGCACAATGAAGTTCTCCAACTGTTGTGCTGCGTGTGGCAATCATTTCCACAACACGACTTCAAGATCTGCGTTGAAAAATCAAGCCAGCAAACACTGCAGTTGCATGCGCTACCTTGGAGAGATCTCTGAAGTTGGCGGGCAGGGTGAGGTCCAGCTCCTGAGAGTCGTAGCTGGCCAGAACCCAGGGGAAGAGCGGGTACTGGTTCAGGTCGTTGTACGTCCGGCCTGGACGCAACAATACATCAATGATTTCCATCGAAAGACTCCACTCTGACCGAATTATGCTGACGAGGTCACGATTTATTTTTTGAAAAGGTGATGTGAAAGTGTGGAAGCATGGCCGCCGTGTCGTCGGGGCGTGGGCAGAGTGTCGGGATTTTAATAATAGCCCGATGGTGGTTAATTAGCAGAGCACGTCCCCTTCGCACCTCTCGCCGCCGCCACAGCCCAACTGTCGGCGCCGCTTCCTGACGTGGCTGTCAGCCCGGGTCATTACTGGGAGATTCTCTCTTTTTTTGTTCATTTAATGAATTTCCTGCATGTTTTGCCCTCCGTCTTGCCTTTCCGTCTAATTAGCTGACAATAATGTATCCAAGGAGCTCAGGCTAAATATAAATATGCATGAGCGGTGGCAGCGGCGGCGAGACGCCGCGGCGTGACACCCCGACGAGCGGGGCCCGGCTCGCCTCCCCCTGTTGGATCAGAGAGGAGAGCGTCGAGCCTTTTCCGATCTACGCGCCGGACGCGGGTAATTACCGAGCCGAGCTCACGCTTCAAACAAACGACGTCGACCGCTTAAGGACGAAAGCGGGCCGGCGCCAGGCACTCCTCCTGCGATGTCATTCGTGTTTATTGATGGCGGCAGCGGCGAAGAACTTGCAGTCGGTGGACTCCGACACCCGAGATGAAGATAATTGCTTTAAGCGTAAAGCTCTCCGGTCCAATAACTTTTTTCCACAATCGGCAGAAAATGAGTCGGAGTCAATGTAAGTGACTGACGGCAAAAGTGGCATCAACACGCAAAAAAATTTTTTAAATAAATAAAGCGTGCTCTGTGTTGATATCTGGACTCTCACGAGTCTCCAAGTCCTAAAAAAAAATTAAAATAAAATAAAGAAATTAAATTAAAAAAAAGTAAAAATTTAAAAAAATATTTTTAATTATTACACGATCATTCATAGGCTCACCTGCGATGGTGTTGAGGAACATGAGGTACTCAAAGTTGGAGATCTCTCTCCTCTGCCAGCGCTGCGTCATGTTGGACGACTTGAAGAGCTGCCGAGGGCTGGCCAGTGAGGCGCGCCTGCAAAACAAGACAAAAAAGGTGCCACGTTGCGTCACGTCTGGCACGCGGCGTTCGACTACAGTCCGATGACTCGGCGCTTCATCCATTTGTGACTCAATCGGGGTTTGGATCGGAGCCCTCCAGTCTGAATGTGTCATTTTGGACAATTGCGGGAACACTTTGGGAAAGGCCCGTTCCTCGAGCCAAGTGGTGTCCGCGAAGACATGCGGAGGGAGGAGCAGCAAGCAAAGCAAATCACCTCGCGGATGCTTGAGAATATCAAATTCACCGCCATGTTTTCTTTTGACTGATTCCTCCAATTGTGACAATACTGACAAGTAATTTACATTCATTCCCTTCATGAATGGCCAGCTCAGTGGCCTAGTGGTAGAGTGTCCGCCCTGAGACTGGAAGGTTGTGGGTTCAAACCCCGGCCGGGTCATACCAAAGACTATAAAAATGGGACCCATTGCCTCCCTGCTTGGCACTCAGCATTAAGGGTTGGAATTGGGGGGTTAGATCACCAACTGATTCCCGAGCGCGGCACCGCTGCTGCTCACTGCTCCCCTCTCCCCCAGGGGATGGATTAAAATCACATGGGGATGGGTTAAATGCAGAGGACAAATTTCACGACACCCAGGTGTGTGTGTGACGATCATTGGGACTTTAACTTTAACTTTAACTTTTTTTCATGAATTGGGCCATTTGTTTTCCACGATTGCCACGCCCACCTCTCAACAAGCTACTCTCTTCGGCCGGCAGGCTGTCCGCGTGTGGAATGAGGTCACCCCGCCCGCCTGCCCCTCGAGGGTCAGCGCACAAGCACACAACAAAAACAAGGGAGCGCCAACGCTAACACGCTAAACAACGCTAGCGTCAGGAATAGACCTGTCTTGAGGGAGTCCGTAGCTGGTCCCCACTCCGACTCGAGGAAGACTGTGGACTGCTTTCTTCACCGTGGCCTGGTCGGGGAAGTTAAACAGGACGGACGCTGGAAGAAAAGAAGGAAGGAAGGAAGGAAGGAAGGAAGGAAGGAAGGAAGGAAGGAAGGAAGGAAGGAAGGAAGGAAGGAAGGAAGGAAGGAAGGAAATTGATTCAACTTGGTTGTGTGTTGACTTTTTGTCAGAGAATGCTTTTCCATGAGAACAACTGAATAAGAATAAAATGAAGTATATGGCGTACTTCGATTGGCCATGAAGACCTCCATGGCTGTGTTTTGCAGCAGGTGACGCCTGGAGAAGATGGCGCGGATTTCGCTGAACATCCACTTCCCGTGCAGACCTTCAGTGTAGGCCAACACCTGCGTCGGAACACATTTCCACACAGCGCTTAGCAATTCAGCATGGCCCAAATGAAACAATCTTGGACCCCGTGTGACAAAAATCAATAAAAGCATTGTGTGTTAAAGGCTGAGGTGGCAGACAAAAGGACGGACGGGCGCCGCAAGCGCACAAAAGTAAGACAATTGTTCTGACAGGTGAGAACGGCCCCCCGCTTTTTCCATCTCGCTCCTCTCCGAACAATTTTGTCCCGAGGCGACCTCATCGGTTCTCCGGGTCGTGGCGGCGACGTCTCTCGAGAGGCACCGCGTGAGAAGAAAGACGCCACGCCACGTGTTTGCACAAACACCCAAAATCTCACAGCGTGCCCTTTGCAATTTTTCATATCAACGATTTAAGGACTTAGCTTCTGTCCTGTTTATTAATATCCAACAACACTGTGACCAGGAGAGTGTGATGTGCTCCAGCAGGTCAGCTCCGACGCTTGTCAAGAGTGCATCGGGCGGGCGGGCGGGCGAGCGAGCGGGGGGGGGCCCGCCGCCTTAATTTCTCCACGGAATAGCCGGCCGGCCGACCCCGCCGCCGCCGCCCGGCTCTCTGGAGCTCAATTAAAATTGGATTAGATGGAGATAGCGGCATCCCTCAACTGATGCTCTCCTGCGGGTAATGCAGTGCCCCCTCCCACCCTCATTTGACACCTCAGCAGCCTCTCCTCCAACTCAAACAGTTGTCATAGAGACAGCGTGGCCCCAGAGGAGGGGGCAAGAGAGGACAGCAAGTGAGGGTCGCCCCCTCCAGATGCATCCAGATGTTGTGGAAGTCAAATTTGCTCTTTCTAAATTCCAAAGGCATCATGGGAAGGCTTATCAGGTGAAATCCGCCATCCCGTGACCTTATTTGGCCGTTACGGGACGTGTCTTCCAACTTCACAATAAAAAACGGTGCATTTCCTATTGAAATAGACTGAAGGCAGTGCGGTGAAGAAAAAAAAAAGCATCATTTGACATGTGGTTTCATTTGGGCCGCTGTCCTGTCCAAGTGAACATTTCTGCGGCTTGACAAAGCGCAGGCCAAAGGGCTCGCTGTCAACAAAAGGGAGGCTAAACACCGACTTGGGCTGGGGGGGCAAAAAAGCTGATTTCAAACAGCCTCAATCAGAAGATTTGTCATCATAACAAAGCTTTGGGGGTCTAAAGGCAACGCACGGGGCCCCTCCTCCTCTCCGTGTCGACTCGACAAAGCCCAGCGCCCGTGTTTCTTTTTTTTGGGAGGTGTGGGGGGGCAGCTGTAAAAAATGCCATTTAATGAACCTGTCTGCTGAAGCTGTCCCCTGCCTGTCAGAGGTGTCAGCCGCTGACGAGCGCTGGGGACGGCCGTCCGCCCGTCCGCCTGCTCGCCTGCCCGCCCGCCCGAGCCTCCAGTCACAGACAGGCCTGCCAGCTGGAGGCTTCGGCCCCAATCTAATCACGCCACCAGGAAGGGACCGGCGGGCGCTCTGCTCTTGGTCTGTCACGCTCAGAGCTGCGAGGGAGGGAGGCAGGCAGGGAGGGGGACGTGGGCAGGGCGCTTGATGATGGAAAGGAGGTCTGCCGCCCAAGCCTTTTGTTTCCACACGCACGCTCATTAGGAAGCCAAGGCGCATGCGCCGCCGCCAGCGCTCTCGGTGCTAAAGCGGAAGCGGTCCCCGCAAAATAAAATGTACGAATGTATCTCATGTCATCTTATTTTTGGTCGTCTGCTACTTTGAAAATCAAATATTTCTGTAAATCGCGGTTATTGATTGAAATGTTGTTTTGTAACGATGTGAAGTTACCCTAACCCTTGTTTGCACTCTATGGCGCAAGCTTTTCTCTCTTTGCAATTTGCTGTCCTGGCACCTTTGCGACTTGACAGAGGGGGAGACAACGCAACCACCAAGACGTGATGAGGAGGCGGCGCGCGGGTGACGCCGCCGTTTAAACCCGTCCTAACAAACACGGCACAGAAAAGGGCCTCTAATCACATGTGACTGCCGGGCGGCTTCGACTACACTTTGGTTGAAACGCCGTGATGGATGTTATTAATAAATCGAAAGCCTGGGTGTCTGCATATTTCCTCCTGGATAGGAGAATGATGCAATTCGGGGTGACGGCTATATTTATACGAGCGAGCGCAGCGGTGTGACACGATGCGTCGCGGCCGGCCGGCCGGCGCTCTCTCACTCTGCACATTTGCCTAATCGGTTTCCGTCCCAAGGTGGGAGAAGGATCCATCCATACGCCCTTTGTGGCTTTTTAAGGAATGCGAGCGCCAAAGTTAGTCCGATCTCACTTGGGAATATTTTTCCTCAGGTGACATGAAAAGTCTCACCGGCGCATTTAACTTGAAATAAAGCGCAATGGAAGGGGAATCTCCACACTTTTGCGTGAATCCATTTTTCACGCCGCAAAGAATTAGCGCATCAAAGAACGTTTCATCACTGACAAGTGTTGTGAAGAGCAAAATATGATTCGCCGCATTCATATAGGCGCTGTATAAATAGTCCACGCCAGTCGCCTCCACTCGGGTTGAGGCCCGTATCACGCAGACTCTTAAAGCAGGTATTGCTTGGGGGTGCTTGCTGCAATGTGTGTGTGTGTGGGGGGGGCAAGATAGAGATTTGCATAATCAGTGTCAGTCTACATTTGGGAGAGAGCTGGAGTGTG
The DNA here is from genome assembly GCF_901709675.1 of Syngnathus acus. Lineage (NCBI taxonomy): Eukaryota > Metazoa > Chordata > Actinopteri > Syngnathiformes > Syngnathidae > Syngnathus > Syngnathus acus. The sequence goes on along the minus strand of NC_051098.1, from coordinate 16,398,227 downwards.
GCGGGATGACACGGTGTGGCTGCTCTCTCTGCCAGCCAGCCAGCCAGCGAGCGACCGGTGGGATAAAGTAGATGAATATGCATGCCTTAAACACGTCCAGCCAAGTTTGTCAATAGCGTTTATGTCAGCCACGCTCGTTCGCACGCATTAGCCAGACGCTGGCTGGGAGGACACACTTGTGGGCTTGCTAGTTACTTCTCAAGTCAGATTGTTATTTTCAAGTCCGTCAAATGGATGGCCTCAAAATTCACTCGCTAGCTCTCAGCAATCAATCAATAACAATCCTTTTGTGCATTAGCACTAGATTAGCTTTACTGACCGATGGCTTGACACTTTGGCATATTTTGCCAATGATTACGTGCAAAAAAGGGCCAAGAAGAGACTTTGGAGAGCCCATCAAGCAGATAAAGAGCTTGAGACTTTTTAGTCTAAGGAGCTTGAGGCCCATCTTCTCTTAATGGGACTTTTTCCCAGAGGCTTGTCAGCCTTAAGATGACTGAAATCTTTCCTGGCCGGGATGCCGCCATCGGGGCTGCCACGCCGAGCGCCAAGCTGATCGCTTTTGATCCCGCTTTTTTTTTTTTTAATGGTGGTGTGGGAGGGAGAGGGAAGCGGTGGAGAAAGAACAAGACAAGGATGGAGGAGAGCAAGCAGGAGGGCGGCGCTGATGAGCAGCGAGCGGCCCTCCATTCATCTGGTCTGCCTCACCTTTTTTTGCCTCATTCATTATCCGTTTATCCTCAACTTATTCGCTAGCGATTGCTCGGTAATATGTTGGGGATTTGGTAGAATTCTGCCTGTCACCTGCTGCTACATCATGCGTGAACAAAAAGACCCAAACGGGGTGGACGCTCTTTGAGGATTATGCTGGGTGACACCTCCATCGGGAGTATCATTTTCGCAGGCATCCGGCGGAATTAGCTTGACGGAAAAAAAAAAAAGGTGGAACAGGTTTCTTATCGGTTCTTCTGCATACGAGAAGGTGGGGGGGGGGCTTGTTCATGCAAATGAGCGCCTTTTGTCAGGCGGCGGCGTCAACCCTCGAGGGCTGAGCGGGGCCACGCCGGGCCGAGGCTACGCTAATCCGCCACTGGAGCGCGCCCGATAATTTGCGCCTTATCCTCATGTAATGATAGCGTTAAAGTCTTTTTCCTGCCGCTAATCCCGCCGCCATGCGGCTGAGGTTTGCTGTTAGCGGGCTCCAAGTTAGCATGCCGCTGCCTAGCCCTTATAAAAATAAAAAAATAAAAAACAATCGTGTAGGAGGAGCGAGGCTCTGATGTAACGATTGTGACTCGTCATGCATGGCTTCTGCGCTTGCTGATCCGCCTCAGCGGTTCGGCCAGAAAGACTAGCTCCGGGCTATGGCGGCCATCTTGGAAAAATGTCGAAGTTAAGTTCACAGCGTCAAAGTGTGACATTGAGGCCTTTGCACTCGACTGGATTAAAAAAGACAATAGTGTCTTGCAGAAGACATAGTGTGCATTTTGCCCACAACGCAAAATATTATATTATAAAATATGATAAAAATCTCTAGTCTTTAGCCAGGGGTCACCAGGTAGCCCCCATGGAGCAGACCCGCTACAACATTGTGATCTTCTAGGAATTTTATATAAGTGGCCTGTATATAAAACAAAGCGAGCTGTTTTTGTTTTCACGAAAGCAAGTGAAACATAATGAAAAGAGCGTTAGCTTTGGCAACTCTTTGGCCCAGCGGGGATCCCGGCCAGCCATTACTGGAGCCTGCCAAAGGCAACAACTCCCCGTCCCTCCCCCCCTGCCAAAGCCAACAACTCCCCGTCCGTCTCTTCCCTCCCTCCCCCCCTCGACAAGCTGCTTTGGCGTGCTGCGATTTGACTAATTACGTCGGATTAGAGCATATTCACGCAAGATGTTCTCTTGAGGGTCAGCGACACGGCGCCCGGTTGGCCTCTCCTGGTCCCGGCCTGCTTGTACACAAACGGGCCACTTGGATAGAACAAGCTGGAACGGATACTGCCACCATTTCCTATTCCTGCTGATTATCTGTTAGCATTAAGCTAGCAGGCTGAGGCTAAATTTGTCTGGACGATGTAAATCCAGTTTATGAGGCAAAGCTTTCAAATGTATTTCCAAAAAGAAGGCAAACCTTAGGATCATTTCCATTTGTCCACAGGGAAATGAGCCTCGGAATATGTGTGTTTGAATTCAATTGTGCTAAATCAATTTGCCACAATGGGGGAGGTTGCTTGACTATTTGTACGTGTAATAATGGGGGCGCACAATGGCAAAGAGGCTTACGGCCGGCGTTTCATCAAACATTTCGGCAAAAAAGTTCCAAGGGGCCGCGCCTGATGAAAGAAGCCAAAGCTGGTGGGATCGCCCGGGCTTATTGTACACAAGTCACATCAAATTAATACGGAGGGCCGCTCGCATCCTTTCTTCTCCTCGGCTTTTCACAACGGATTAAGCTATGAAAACTCAGAAATGACTAAAGCACCTATTAGGCTGCGCGCTCCCGCTTTTCTTCCGCTCGCCTTTGAAATGCGCATCACGCAACCACGACGTCAAAGTGGAAAAACGGATACGGCAACTTTGCCATGGCAGGCCAAAAGCAAAAAGTCAAGCTTTACTCATTCATGGTCAAAGTTGATTGATTGATTGACAAGGCAAGCTTGTCATTTTTTGTGAACAACTAACAGTGATTCAACTTTTTCCTTTGACCATCAATATAGTGGGCCAGGTACTTGTTACGTACTTGGACTTGTTCTTAAGACACGCCCCAAGAAATCCAAAGAGCTCTAAAACAATTCTTAAAAAGTCTCGAAACTGTTGACTTCAGTCAATCGCATCACTTGTTGTCGTGTCAAGATGAAGTAAGTACCGGGGGGGCCAATGTTTGATTGAAAATACCCTCGTAGCGAGCAGCCTTCATCCATGCAAGGCGAGCGCTGAGAGGGAGGGGGGGCGTGTCTCGGTGCACCCCGACTCGCCTTCTCTCTTCAAAGACGTGCATGAATTGTAATTATGGCTCCTAACAGGATTGGAGAGCGCGCACTTGAGAAGCGGGTCGTGTGGAGTTAAACGGCTGTCACACACTCCAAAGCCGAGCTGCCATGAGAACTAACCAACAAAGGCCCGACCGACTCCATCCAGCGTCCCGCCCGCCCGCTTCACCTCTCAAGCCACATGGCAGCATTGTTCGTCCAGGTTGCACTTTTTCAAGCTAATGCACAAAAGACGTCCAACGTAGTCTTGACATAAGTTATCGGTAATTATCAAGCAAGAGATGGTAGAGTTTAACGGGGGGGGGGGGGTCCGATGATTGGTACCATCTGAGAAACCAACGTTTGGAAAAAAAAAATCAGTGTCAGATTATCTCCCGACCTGGCCATTAGGGGCAACGGAAAAGCTCATCTGAGCCTCCACAAAATGCTTCAATATGGGACCATTCAATGAGAGAGAAAAAAAAAAAAGCGTGACGTCCCCCACGCTTGACCCTCGTTTTCAACTCTTAATTGGATTGCGAGCAGAGCTGAAGAAACTTTTGGCTATTGTTCACTGAGCTGTGCTTTTCTTTAGCAGCATTCCTTCCAGTAGTTTGCTTCCTCAACAAAAACATTCAAACAGCCGCTGCCGGGAAACTTTTCAGTTTTCATAAACTCCCTCCCTCCCTCCCTCCCTCCCTCCCATTTTTCTCCCCTTTTACATTTTCTCCAATCCACTTTCTCAGCGAGCTCGCTGGTGACAGGCTGAAACAAAGCCAAGCCGAAGCCATTGTGTCGCCTTTCAGCGCTCGCAAGCAGCGGCAAACACTCAACGGCCCTCAAACCAACAGTTGGGCCCAAGACACCGCAGGTCCAAATCAAGTCAAGTTAGATTCATGTAAAACCGGGTCATCTTCAGGGAAGGCGGGGATTTGGATCCTAGCGTCCTAGGTGCTAGGAGTCCATTAGGTCTCTGCATTAGTCGTTTGGTGTCAAATCAAGATGGCCGTTGGCGCTAGCAACTCGTGAGCGTGCATTGATTCAGAAAAAAAAAAAATAGTCGACCAATCCAGGAGGAAGGAAATTCTTCAGCCAAATAGAACTAAAATATTTTTTTTCAATTCTATTTTTTTTTTTTTTAAATATTAAAACATTTCAAATAGAAGCAAAACGTGTGTTCTTTGTCTGCTGAGATATTATTTCGAGCGGGCAAGAATATTTCTCTTGTTTTGAGCATTTTTGTCCAAGTTTGATATTTCATATCCAGCATTTGAAGCAGGCCCGTTTGCAATTTGACATCTGCTCTCATGAAACTTTCCAAACTTTTTCTCTTTAATTGTTGCGGTGGAGTAAAACGCAAGCTAATAGACAAGTAACGGCGCCTTTAACAATCACATCAATCAAGCTCGTTTCCCCCCTCACGCGCCGCTTTCAAAAAAAAAAAAACTATGATGAAAATAATTATAATAATATCTCATTAAGGGAGCGAATGAGCGACATGGGGGAGAATTAATAGCAGACAGGTGTATAACACAGCGCAATTATGGAAGCCCAAATTAGTTCACTGCCTGGAGGCAAACGCAAGAGAAATTGTGTGTGCCTGTGTGAGGAGGTTTCCAGGAGCGAGGCTCACTGGCAAGAGCGGCAAACACCAAAAAAAATGTCTTCAATGTGTAAATTAGGGCGAGGAGTGCGCGCGGAAAGCGGCTTTCCCCGCGGCAAACGCAGGCAGGCCGAGATGAGACGGGGCGCGGCAGTGAAACGTGATCAAGGCCGGCGAGGGGAGGCGAGCCGAGGCGAAGGGAGGGAGGGGAGGCAAGGGGAGGCACGGCGAGGCGAGGCGGGCGTCAGCGCTCAGCTCGGCGGCAAGTGGCAGCGTCTCTTTTACAGTCAATCATTCATTACTCAGCCCAGCGCTGCCTCTCCAGGTTCTTTTTTTTTTTTTTTCCCCGTTCTGGGTAAACGGCTAATCCACCCCCTTCATTAGACGATGTCAACATCCAACACAATGGCAGCACTGACTAATATTAGATGGCCTGCGACTGGAACAAACCATTTCATCTCCGTTTGATTTGCTGACCTTTCCAAACAATGTGTTTAAATGAAATGGGACATTGGGATTTTGTAGGAAAGTTGCAGAGATATTTGGCTCGTGGTACTTTGGTAGCTAGCTTGCTCGCTAACCACGGCCTACAACCTGTTCTATTAGAAAAAAAGCACATCTGACCATTAAACCGAGCAACAGAAAAGTCAAGCAATTAGCCCGTCACTTTTTTAAGTACACCTGCACGGTCGCCGTTCGCCACATGAATCGTTTTTCTTCGATTGCAACCCGATTGTGAGAAGGCAAATTTGAAATGGTCCCTGCCCTTCCGTGCAGATCCGAAAAGAGAAGCCCTGACCAGGGCCGAAATGGAAAGCATGTCACGCTGGAGGCGCATCTAACGCGGTCTGAGTGCCGTTAATTACCGTATAAAATAAGCAATTGGCAACCTGGCCCATATGTCGGCGCCAGCGTGGCGGATGGAAATGAGGCGGGCTCCGTTTGACGCCGCTGACGGGCTAATATTAAGCGCGGCTCAGCGGCAGGCAGAACTAATCAAAGTAGACAAAATGTCTCTCTCTCCTTGCCATCTTTGTCTCGCATCCACTCCAGGGCTTTTTTGGCTTTCTCTCCTTTTCACCTCACCTCCCGAGAGGCGCTCGGTTCTGCCGTAGCAATGGTGGCGCTGTGTGGGTGTGTTAGGTCAAGCCTAAGCTCACAAACTGGGTCACTATAAGGAACAGGAAAGGAAAAATGGGTCAGAAACGTGTTGGAAATCAGACCGTTGTTGCATGATTTGGACGCATATGTCATTAAAGCAACAAAACGCATGATTTATTTCTTGAAATTCGATGATTGTTTTAGCAAAGTAGATTACTTGAATGCTATAGTATACAATTTTGTTGCTATTTCTTCTGAGGCTGGAAATCTCACTCCCATTCATTTAAAAGGGAAAGACGATTTGCGTTACGAGCGTGGTCATGGAACAAATTGAACTTGTAAGTCGAGGTACCACTGTACTTTTTTTTTTTCCCGGAAAAATGACCAAAAAATTGTCTGTGTTTAACATAAAAAAAATAAACTTGTAGATAGATGCTCGATTGGAAAGTGAGTCTTAGATTTCTCTTGTAAAGTGAAGCCATATAAATGTGTTATTTATCTACAAAAAAAGGTTTAAGCATCACTTTCAGATGTATAGAAAAAAAACAAACTCCTGAGGTCTCGGCGTGACGCGTCGCGGGTGAAGCCCCCCCACTCTTGGGATGATAACCTAGCAGACATAAATCACGGCGCAAAACAAGGCGGGCTCATCCGATTCCTGAATGGAAATGATGTGTCAATACGCTGCCGTCCATTCACGCGCGTCAGCTGGCCCCGTGGCACAATGGGCTGGGGGCCGACTTATGAACTCCCGGCAGCACTCGGCCGAGTCCATAAAACAACTGGCGGCGCCGCCGGGGAGCGCCCCCGAGACGCCGCCCTCTCGCACGGACCAGCAGATGACACAGATGGGGCGAGAGCAAACAAAGACGAGGGCCCCTTTGTGCGGCCCGCCAAAGCCTTTCAAGAGCTATTCATGCAACAAATTGGGCAAATCTGGCCGGGCCGCGGCCGCTCCTGTTTTGCTCTTTTATTAGCATGAGGCCGACGTCACGCCGCGAGCGCGGCGTCTGATTTACTGCGGCCTCCTAAAAACGCTGCTTAACACTACAATTTAAGCAGACAGCGAAAAAACACCAAACGGGGAGACTTGCGAGCTCCAAGAATTTATTGTTAGGCCACTTTATAGGCCCGGGAAACATGATTGGAAAGTCCGGTCCAAATGGCTGTCGCGCGGTTGACTGGAGAAGCGCGTGTGATTTACCCTGGCCCGTCAGTGAAGAAAGATCATACGAAAACAAAATAAGACAAAAATTACAAATAATAAAAAAATGAGATGCATTTTTTTCTGGAGCTATCTTTTAGAAATTTGGATTCCCGGTGGGGCAAACAATGCTTGGAAATCATTGGGCAATGATATGCTAGCATGGATAGCATAGACGCTAACGTGATACATTAGCAGAGATAGCATAGATGCCAACGTGTTATTTTGGCATGACTCGCTTTTACCGGTAGCAGGTATCGGTACTTGGACCACTTTATTTGAAGGTTGAAAAACTGGACCTCTAAAGCAGGTGACCCCGAGGTCGCCGTGGAAATGACAACCGTCCTCTACTTTCTCCCATAAGCCTCATCAAGATGATTTTGAGGATGTTATTTAAAGCGCAAACCGCTTGAAGGAGAAGCAGCGCTGCTTTGTGTTGGCCCTTAACGACATCAAGCTTGAGTGAGTGCCGTTGGCTTCCGTGCAGGTCATTAAATGAACGCGCAAGCTTCCTCTCATTAGGCCCTGCAGCAGCAGCGGCAGCAGCAGCAGCAGCAGCAGCAGTAGCAGCAGCACAAGCGCAAGCAATCTGCATGGAGAGACATTTGTCATCATTAGCCCGCCTCTGACAGTTGGCACCCGGCATCTCACATCACCGCGACTGACAATTATGAACCCTTCATCCCTTATTTAGGCAACCCCGCCTAATGTTACGCCAGGCCTCGGAGGCTCGATCTGCTTTTGTGGACCTGCGCTTGGTCTCGGGGGGGGGGGGGGGGGGATTCAAGGAGGACGCGTGGAGGCGAGTGCTTCTGCAGACGAGCATCTCGGGGTCAGTGGGCAGATGATTGCGGCGCCCACGCGGAGAGAGCCGACACCTCGCGCAACATGAAGATTAATATGCTGTTTGTTTTTCCCCACAAAAACCACCAGGAAATGAAAATCAGCTGAGCTCAGCGCAAAGCTACAGCGAGGCCTAACATTGCAAAATTTGCTTGGCCATCAGCTGCGTTGAGGATAATTAGCAAAAAAAAACTTGCCGTTTACGACAACAGCGAGTCTGGAATTGTGATTAAGCCCAGTAAAGCAAACTTCATGTTGTTTCAGATTTTTTTTTTTTTTTTTTATCTACTCATAATAACAATATTTATCAAATTGTTACCTGACTTTTTAAAATTCTGGTCTTTTATGTCCAGTCAACAAAAACAGTCCCCTCAAAACAAAATGGCCGACTCCCTATAGGTTTTGTAACAGCATCTTCAGAGTTTTTGTGGGTCTACCCAAGATGGACGCGATTCTCCAACTTGAAGTTTCCAAGTGAAACTGGCGTACGGGGCTCAATTTTGAAACTATGATGCTACCAACCACCCATTTGTCAGCAACATTGCCAACTCATAAAAACTATGATTTATTGGACCTAATAATGGCAAATTAAGTGATGACGTAATTGAATGGGAAAAGGCAGAGGTAAAAAGGGTTAACCACAACGACGCCACATCTTTTCTAAATAGTTGCTAAATTGTACGTCAGCCATGAGAAAGGTGCCTCAAAATGAGGCCAATTGTGCAACTCTTAATGTGGCAAACACACGTGTGAGCCACACTGCTTCTAAATTCATGCAAATGCATGCATGTAATTTATCACAAAGGCTGACAAGCGTAGCATATTGCAGGGGAGGGGGGGGGTGAAGGGCCAAATGAAGCTGAGCCAATCAATTACGATTTTTAATTTACACTTTGGCCACATTTTTGTGTATGGACGAGAGAGAGAGAAAAAAGATTGCAGGTACGCTGGGAAAAGTTCAGCCATTGTCTGCTTGACTTGAGGAAGGTTGCGAGGCTTCAGGCGACATGCGCAAGAGGCCCGCAAAACAAATGAATGGACACAAGCCAAAGGGGGTCCGGCAAAATTAGCCGGCCTCCTGCGGAGACGCCATATTGCCGGGGAATCAGCATCGGAATAAGAAACAAAACAAAAAATCCCACTGACAATCTCATCATATCATATCATAAACACGCAACAGCAGATTAAAGTATATTATTTTTTCGCGGCGGGGAACGTCACATCGCTGACATTCATAATCAGATTTAGACCAAAATGTGTCATATTATTAAATCCTCTTAATCTTATCGGCGCGTTAGCTTGGGAGCGCTACGGCAGTATATGCTAAACGTCCTTTTTTTTTTCCATATAAACTTCAACTTGCAGCGCTCACAAATTGGTCATCTTTTTATTGGGTTGCTGAAAGCAAAAAGTAAAGATTTTCATCAATCTTAATTTATTTCTTTTTTTATGTGGGAAAAAAAAAGCACTAAACACTTTGCTTTTTGGTCTTCCAAAAAATGAAGAGGCAGCCATTTTGGGCAAATTTGCTGCTCTTGCATTTTGAACAAGTCCTTCTAGACGCCTACTAACTTTGGGGACTCCATTTTTAAAAATGTGTAGTTTTGATGATGAGTCATTGAGCTGCCGAATTACCCATAAATCCAAATTCTATGTTTTGGGTGGTGCATGACTTTGTGACATTTTTGGTGGGTCTCCTAAAGCTAGACATGCGCACCAATTTTCAAGTTACTCAAAGAATTTGCCAATTTTTGACACATTCTGACATTTTGGCACTTTATCAAACGGCACGTTTACTTTGTGCCAACATACGGAATTTGCATATGCATAATTGTAGGAATCCATATTATTTCTGTTTACTTCAGCATACACACACAGACAGACACAGACACACACACACACTGGATCACCTCAGGCCACTGTCTAATCTAAGCACGAGTGTTGCGGTCAAAGTGGGAATTTCCAGTCAAGCCGGAGTGACCCCTGCCATGTTAACAGCACAATCCTCCTTCATACAGAGGAAAGGGCCAAAGAAAAATGGAAGACAAGAAGCAAAGAAGTGTCTCGTCCGCGGCGTGGAAACAAAAGAGGCCTTGAAAACGGGGTCACATGCGCTGGGAAAAATGGCGGGCTGGCGGGGAGACAGCGGGAGACGCCATGTTGATTTATGCAACAACGCGTGGGTCACCGAGTCGGCGTCGCATATATCAGAGCGGAGGGCCTCCTCCTTCAGAAAGCAACAACGCTCCCGTGTACGAGACGACCGCAGTGCCGGCCGGCCGGCGATGCCTTGACGAGCCAGCACATGCTTCAGATTAGGAGGCCATAATCTGGGCCAAATCCCCGCGCCGGTATCACGCACGCGGCCGGCGACGGGCCAAACCGAGAAGCCGGCGCTCGGGAGGTTACTGGATGCCGACGTCGCCGCGCCCTTGTTGGACGGGCGGGAGGGAATGTCGAAGCGGGTCTGCTTCGAATCAACGTGGCGCAGCGGGAGGGAAGATGGAACATACGCCGGTCCACTTTACAGTCGTACGGAAGAATGTTTGATGGTGTATGCTGACAAACATTCCGACCAAAATACATGGAGTGTATTCTTTTATTGTTTTGGCGGGCTAGTTGTGAATGACAGCGAATAGCGCAGGCATTTCTCAGCCCATTTTCAGGCGGGAGAGAAGAAAATATTCAACGCCGACCGAGGCTTTTACTTGTCTTCCTTGAAATATTTATCTCTTCCGAAATATCAGACTTCAAAGAGATCAAAGGCGAGATTGTGACGTCACTGCGCGGCCTGATTGTAATTTACAAAGCGGCCAATCAGATTTGCTCGCCTGCTGACGGCCACTAGGGGGTGCATGCTCATTGGAGACCTGCAAAAAACGTTGTAGGAGCCATTTATCAATCGAAAATACTTGCGTCTTTGTTCTTTTTTTATTTGATCTGCTTTTCAAAGTGTGAGATGGAGGCAGGCGATGTTTGTGAGAGAGGAAAAGATTGATCTCAAAACGCAAAATCACAAGTTTGCATGCAAAGACCTTAACTGTGAAATGCACACGGGAACTAGAGCAAATATGAGAACAGAAGTCCATGCTTCAATTATATTCAACACTCATAAAATGAAATATATATGACGGTACGAGAAGGAAATAATCAATAGTAACTAGATGATCAAATCAATCGATAATTATTTTGATAGTCAATGATTTTTCCAAATCCTAAGCCTCTCAAACAAACATTCTCAGATTTCTCTGGTTCTTTATAACAGATTTTTTTTTTCATCTTGTGTTGACTCAAAATAAAACATTTACACTATTTTCTGAAATGTGCTGGACCGAACAATAACCCAATTTTAATTTCCTGCACTGTGATTTTGAAGTAACATTCTGTTTTTGAACACAGGGGTTAAAATTGTTAAGCAAAATAATGCACTGATTAATAAAAAATGACTGACAGATGAAGTGAATAAAAACGCTACTTTCACCCCGAGTCAAAGTAAAGCACATTCAGAATTGGACATCTTGTTCAATTTAGAAAACAGTACGTAAAAACTAAAATCAAAACTGAAATTTGTTTTGGAATTGGAGACGTTCATAAATGATTGGAAAACAGTTTTGAAATAATTAAACATGACAAACGAAACGATTTAAAATGCATATAGTAACGCAAAGACAACTTTAAAGTGGTTGCTTCACGAAACGAATTTCAATGACGTCTATTAACTGGCTACAGTCATAAAAAAAAAAAAAAAAGATTCTCCAGGAAATTTAACAAATTCAAATGTAAGGAGGTATCAGTTTGCAGAAAAGTTCAATCCGATCGCGTGAAGAAAATCTTTCAAAGAATGCATACGAATATAAAGAACTTCCCCAGCTGACAACGAGTAGCTGTCACTTGGAATTCAACAGAGAACATTGGGGAGGAAAAAGCAATGCAATCCAGTAAAGGGGGGGGGGGGCAAATCCTAAAACTGCAGCAATAACCAAAAGGGGGGATTTTTTTTCCCCACACATGCATGTGCTGTGCGTGGGTGTATTTCCTCGTGCTTTTACTTATGCGTCCTTTATGTTGAGCACTTGTGTCGTGCTCTATAAACAGCCGCAGCCGCTCGCTCGCTCGCTGCTGTGACGTAAGGCGCGGCCATTGGGCCAGCCCGCCGCCAACTCCTCCCTTATAATAAAGCCCGTGTGCGCGCGAGTGTATGAACACGCGCGCGCGCGTGTGTGTGTGTGCGCGCTGTCAAACGACAGCAAACGCCGCGGCGGTGCGCGCCGGCAGAGCACATTCCGCTCCGCGCAAAACACGCACACTTGGCGGGGAGACTTTTCGCTCTTTTCTTCGTCCCATTTGCAAGCATTTGAGTCATGTTAAGTTGCGAGGAGTGAGTGAGCGCCGCGCCTCCCGCTCGTCCCGGAGCTCCGTTCCGGCCGGCCACGACCCCGCGTGTTCCGAATCGGGTATTCTTTTTTTTCTTCCCTTTTTATTTTTCTTGGTAGAGCGTTGCCTTTTCCCCTTTAAAATTGGCTCCCGTACAAACCGCCGCGTTGGATCCGTCGGCGTACTGCGAGACTCCGGTGTACAACCCGGATCTCTGCCCCAACATGATCGCCGCGCAGGCCAAGCTGGTGTACCACCTCAACAAGTACTACAACGAGAAGTGCCAGTCGCGCAAGGCGGCCGTGTCCAAGAGCATCCGCGAGGTGTGCAAGGTGGTGTCGGACGTGCTGAAGGAGGTGGAGGTGCAGGAGCCGCGCTTCATCAGCTCGCTGAGCGAGATGGACAACCGCTTCGAGGGCCTGGAGGTCATCTCGCCCAGCGAGTTCGAGGTGGTGCTCTACCTCAACCAGATGGGCGTGTTCAACTTCGTGGACGACGGCTCGCTGCCCGGCTGCGCCGTGCTCAAGCTGAGCGACGGCCGCAAGCGCAGCATGTCGCTGTGGGTGGAGTTCATCACCGCCTCCGGCTACCTGTCGGCGCGTAAGATCCGCTCGCGCTTCCAGACGCTGGTGGCTCAGGCGGTGGACAAGTGCAGCTACCGCGACGTGGTCAAGATGGTGGCGGACACCAGCGAGGTCAGGCTGCGCATCCGCGACCGCTACGTGGTGCAGATCACGCCCGCCTTCAAGTGCACGGGCATCTGGCCGCGCAGCGCCGCGCACTGGCCGCTGCCGCACATCCCCTGGCCGGGCCCCAACCGCGTGGCCGAGGTCAAGGCGGAGGGCTTCAACCTGCTCTCCAAGGAGTGCTACTCGCTCAACGGCAAGCAGAGCTCGGCCGAGAGCGACGCCTGGGTGCTGCAGTTCGCCGAGGCCGAGAACCGGCTGCTGCTGGGCGGCTGCCGCAAAAAGTGCCTGTCGGTGCTCAAGGCGCTGCGCGACCGCCACCTGGAGCTGCCCGGCACGCCGCTCAACAACTACCACATGAAGACGCTGGTGTCGTACGAGTGCGAGAAGCACCCGCGCGAGTCCGACTGGGACGAGAACTGCCTGGGCGACCGCCTCAACGGGATTCTATTGCAGCTCATCTCCTGCCTGCAGTGCCGCCGATGCCCGCACTACTTCCTGCCCAACCTCGACCTCTTCCAGGGAAAGCCGCACTCGGCCCTGGAGAACGCCGCCAAGCAGACGTGGCGCCTGGCCAGGGAGATCCTCACCAACCCCAAAAGCCTGGAGAAGCTTTGAGGTAACCGGCCGAGCCGAGCCTGTAGTCGGCGGGCGAACGAACGAACGAACGAGCGAGCGAGCGAGCGAGCGAGCCAGCGCTTCTCACGACCCTTTTAATATTGTTTTTTTTTCGGGGCGCCTTTTGACCAGCGCCACCCGTTTTCCTAAACCCATCAACAACAACAACAAAAAGGCTTTCGTAATTCCAACGAACCTTTGACGAGACTTGAAACGCGCGTGTACATTTGATACTGTAAATGTGTTGATAGCATTGTGCTTCCTTCCAGTGAGATTGTGAATGTCGGTGGGGTTTTTTTCTTTATCTGCTAGAAAAACAACTTAATTTATACTTTGGCTCGATACGGTTTGTCGTCTTTCTTTTTCCTTTTTGCAAAGTTTATATTTGAGTGTAAAGCTTTCGTTAAACACACATTCCATCGATTTACTTGAATTTTTTATTTAAATAACATTTTTTTTTTTATTGGCTGTTCTTTTTTTAAAAAAAATACTTGGTCTGCCACGATTTCGTTTTATTAAATGACAACCTATATAAATAGTAAATATATATGACGGTAAAATTGAGAAAAAAGAAATGCACTTGAACTACACTGGATTATAACATCTGTGATCTGTTTGTTTTTTAATTGTCATCCACTTAATTTAAAGAGCTAATAAAACCAATTCTTATATGTATTTGGTCGTCGTCGTGCTTTTGTTAAAAAGTCAACATTGATAACATTTCAACGACGCGTTTGGATTAGCGAGACCGAGAGGCGCAATTTAAAATACCTCGACGCTGTGAGTTTGCGCAAAATGACAGCAACATGCAAACGTGTTCGAAAGGCGTTTTTTTTTTTTTTTTTTTCGAGGGGTGGGGGGCGTGTTTGCAGCTGACCTTGGGGCTGACCCCCTTGAAGGCGGGGTCGTCCTCGTCCACCTCAAAGTAGATTTCGCTGCCGGTGATGGAGAGGGTCCCCCGGGCCACCAGGCCGGGCGCCACCAGCTGGGCCGGGCTACTCAGTACCACAGGGCCTGACGAGGCAAAACATGCACCTTACACACCAACTTGCACCCAAAAAATAATAATCAAAAAATAGTCGCAGCACGTTTGAATCAAGTTTTGCGCTATTATTATTGAATACGTTTTAGGATTCGTGTATTGGCCACATTAGAATCCAAAATTCACCACGCACTTTCCAACGTCTCTAATTTATAGGGCTTTCCAATTTACAAACAAAATGTCGTCGTTTTGCAAAACGTGAAGTCGCCACAATGTCGGGAGGGGGGGACATTATTATAAAAGCTAAACGAAATTAAACCAGTGTAAATGCATTTTAATTTCTGCATGGTTTGGACTAAATTAAAAAGGAAAGCAAAAATAATTTTTGCGAGGTTTTGCAATATTGTTTTTGCTTTTGTTTATTTATATATCGATATATGCGCGTGTGTGTAATTCGTTTTAGCTCTGATATTAATAAAAATAAAATAGAAGGGATCAAATGAATTTATATTATTACGACGCACTAGTGTATTGAACAAATCTCCGTCTTGGGTGATTGGTTTATAAAAACAGAGGAAACAATGCATATAGTGTTTTGGACAAAAAAACGTACAGCAAAAAAATGTAAAAAATGAATTGAAATGAAACGCAGTTTGAATTGGAAGGTTTGGATAATAAAATTCAAAATGCATTGGCATATATTTCGAAATAGCTGCATAAATTCACAGCCACCGCAAAGGCAATTTCAAACATTGTGATCTGATTGCATCATTTAACAAAAGGAGTATTGTGCTGAAAAATGTCCATCAATAATACAAACTAGCACAAAAACACGTGTGGAACATTGTTCACCAAAATATTAGGAACAGCCCTGCTCGGCCTGACATTGCGGGGAGGGGAGGGGGTGGGGGGTCGAAGTTGACGTGAAGAGGCAGCAGGTTGCTTGCTCCTGTATTGTCACCTTGCTGGGCCCTCGCGTGCACGCAGCCACGCATGCGTGCAGAGGCAGGAATAGAAAGCAGGCGGATCTTTATCGATCCCTTCAAATCAAGAGGAGCCACTTGAACGCGCCATCAGTCTTCATCGGCGTCCTCGGGCCAATTAAAAAGATGCAAGCACGCGGGCACGTACGGTAGGTAGGGCGACGGGGACGCAGCTCGCGCATCACCTTCCCCTGGTTACCGTGTTTGGTGACGTCACCGGTCGTAACCCGATTGCGGGCAACAAACCGGATTAGGAATTGTTGCCCGTGGAATAACTGCATATTGCATATGGCACCTCACGCACGCATGCGCAGATCGGCGACGGTTTTGCGGTGTGGGGCGAGCACATTGCGAGAAGAAGAGGAGGATTAAAAACATTTTAATCCTCTCCCTCGGAGATCTTTTCATAATTAGACGATGTGGCCTTCCAATGTTTACATGGGAATAATGAAATTAAGGGCACGTTAACACTGGATTGAGGCTCAAGCAATTTGCAGCAGCGAATGGAAATTGGATTTTTTCACGTTTTTGGTGAAATGTTTCATATGCAAAGGGGGCGTGGCGGATTATTAGCCGCAATGCATCCACATTAGAATAAAGCCTTATTATGAAAACGCAAGCATGAGACAAATTCAAATTCATTTCGTGAACAGAAATATCTGAATGTTTTACACTTTAAATGGAAAGCACAACATAAACCACATTGGCGCTCCCCGTGCAGGCTGAAATTGACAAGTTTCGGAGAGAAAAAAATGGAACTTTTCAGGTTATTTATACACATTACTATGATTTTTAAATTTACAATGTACATGTGTCTGATCATCAAACATGGTCACACTAACCCACTGACATTTTTTTTTTTTAAATAGGTTGGTCAAATAAAAAGCACAAGGGAGCTTTTGTATTGCTTTTTGTGCAGATCTACCTAATAAAGTGTCTCAAGGGTGCCCATTATTTGCAAATAATTTAATAAAACCTATAGCCTGCAAGAGCACATTCATCCAAATCTAATCAATTCCATTCGAAACATGGTTTTGCCAAAGTCTCTACAAAACAATTTTAAGTTACACATGTAAAAAATATGAATAATCATAATATTACCACATTTTCCATGATTGGTTAAAAAATACGGCATTGGCAAACACTCCTTCCCCAATCCAGAACAAGGAGCTAAAATGGCTTCCGAGCCTACAAATATGTATCCATTTCTTTCCATTTCAAACACGTCATCTTGTTTCTCGCCAACTTCAACACAGCTGGCTAAGCAGATGAAAGTCAAACATGAGCAATGTGCAAAATGTGGACGAGAACGCTGTCGGTGAGTCAGCCTTCACTCTTTGCCGTGGACACCGATGCCATTCCTTTAGGCGTCCACGCACATGCCTGCATATTATTAGTCCGATTATTATGAGAGTGGATGCCGGGCTGACCTTCACCCTCCACATTGAGCGTGTTGAGTGTCCTCAACATCTCATGCCAGCACTTGCTGCGTGTGTGTGTGTGTGTGTGTTTGCTATAATCACAGCTGTCTCAAGCGCCTCGCACCCTAAAGGCTGGCAGGGATGAGCTGCGTTGCCGACACGGAGCGCGTCCCAGCGCTCTCATTAGGCCTCCTCGCGCTCGCTGGCGCTCATAAATACATGATAAATACATCAGCAGCTTGTAGGAGGGAGAGAAAGTGCCAGTGGACCTTGGGGGAAACTCCCAACGCTTCAGGCGTCAGACATCCACAAAACAATGTTCCTGCCTGTGTGTGTGTGTGTGTGATGTGGAGTCAAAGAAAGAAATGCTAAATGCTAATAGCCAAGGCATCTTATTGCTTGGAGCGCAACGTTTGCTACCATTCTTTGTTTTGATGGTGGAATATTGGACTTGGTTGGCGTGACCATCAACAGCCAAATCGTACATGGTCGGCGATGAACTCCTTGCATTGCTATTAAAAGCCACCAGGGGGCACTTGTACATGATAAGTGGGAATTGAGCATCCACAAGAAGAAGAAGTAACTTTTGTTTGGCGCTGTTGCTCAGTGACAGCATCTTGCAGCATACTTTGTTTTTATGAGGCAGAGTTTTTTTTGTTTTTTTATGATTCTGCTTGATTGACTGCAGAGGTTGGCAGGAAAAAGTCTGGCCTCTCCGTCACCTCCTCAACGAGCTCGTACTGGCACTCGGCGGCGGCCCGCTTTCGAGCGGACTGTTTGTGTGGATGCATCTTGTGTCACATTAAAAAAAAAAAAAAATTAAAAACTCATTGCTGTTCTCTCCACAAGATCAAAAGGAAAAGAAAATGTTGCCACGCAAAGCCGAGGTCTCTCGCGCTCGTCGGCGCACGAAGCCGCTAATGTCTCACATGCGGTTTCGAGTTCACTTTTTGGACGGCCGCTTAAAGTTGAACTCTGGCGGAGGCGTCCCCTCGTCAAACCGCGGCGGTGCCTCGTAAACCACCCACAGAGATATAATGGGATGTCGGGTGAGCCTCGGATAACGTTTTCCGACACGTTTGTGTTCAGATGTTTCAAGAGATAGCAAAACTGAAAGAGATGCTAATTTTGAGCATCGGTGTTTAGCAATTAATAGCATTAGCGAAGGCTATTTAGTCCTTTTGAATATGTCATTGTTCTATTGCCATTTATACCTCTGCACTATGTGCACCATTTAAAAATGCAAGCTAACCCAAGATTCTAAAGTGGACTTACCACCCAGATTGTCGGCCTCTTTCTCCTGCAGCAGGCCGGCAGAGTCGTCGTCTCCCTCCAGAATCAGCTCCGTTTCGGGGTTTTGGTTGGCAACACTTTGGCCGGGGAAGAGCGGGGAAGTCTTTAACTTGACCAGCTCGTCCTCTTCGGTCACTGCAAAAAAAAAAAAAAAAGCAAAACCTCAACGACACAGTTAGGAGTTGGAAAAATAAATCTTGATCAAGTGTTTCCACTTGACACTCGTATTTTCAGAAGGCGCTTTATTCCCACTTAACTCAATCACCGCCATTGACGGATATGGACGACAAATATCCATTTTGTCCTGGCGTTGAATCAGTTAAGGTCGCTGTGTGATGAATGTTAAAGACTGGCTTTTCGGTGGAGAACAAACTAGAATGAGCGTGTTAGCATGCTACACAAGCAGCAAGACGCCGCCGCCGCCGCATGCCACAGCGTATATGGCGCCGACTGAAGGCATTTGAACATCACAGGTACGTTTGCTTTCATTCGCAGACAAGGTCAAGAATGAAACACAACGTTTGCGTCTTGAAAGACCAACGGCTCGCCGTCGATTAGCGACGCGGCTCGCCCGCTTTTGGAGACGTGACAAGATGCGAGGCTGAACAGACAGCGCAATTAGGTTGCGCCGGGACGTCATCATCCGCCTGCCTGAAGCTCAACCCGGAGCGTGTTGTTGCGGCGCTCAGACGTCAGCCCGCGTCGTCTTTCAATGTGTCCAATGGAGGAAAATAAACCGACGACACCAACAACTGTTGGCTTTTTTTTTCTTCTTCTTTTCTTTGAAAGACAGCATGCTCAAATATGATTTTCTGCATCTGTGCATCCCGGTTGCTCACAATACTCTTTTAAACCAATCCAAAATCCTCGCTTCCTGCTCTGCCTCGTATCTGGGGCGCTCTGGGCAGATGGAGGGAAGCGGTTTGAGCGATTCGGGGGGAACAGGGAAGAAAAAAAAGAAATGGGGCCTCCCTCGAGTTGGAGGCCAAAGTCCACCGCGGGCTGGAGATGAAAGCCAAACGTGTCATTTTGTAAAGTATCCCGCTGAAAGGCTGATGAGTAGACGTGCTGATGTTTGGATTGGCACGTGGGAGCACCGGTCCCGACTAGACTAAATAAACGCGGCTAATTCCGACAAGAGAGCAAAAATCACACACGTCCGTCCGTCCGTCCGCCCGCCCGCCGCAGCGCAATTTTGGACGACGGAGCGTGCCTTCTGGAATCATCAAAGAAGGCAAAGGAATTCAAATGCTGCGGCGTCTGAGTTTGTTTTCCAAATGGGGAGGAGATGTCGTCCATTTGTTTATGATCATCAAACTTGAAGAAACATTTTAATTGGTAATAGATTCAGATCTTTTTTTAAATTATTTGAGTGTGGAGAAAGTGAAAAGGCAAATATCTTTTTATTTTTTATTTTAACATGGAGATGATTCGATCTGGCCGTTCACACACGTGTTAGCGTCGGAAGTGAGCATAATGGCGTTGACATCCGAGCTCCCGTTTAGACAAGGTGGCGTTAGCCTCGGGGATCTCGGCGGATCAGGATTTCAAAATACAAGTTTATATTCTTACGTGGGGAAATGTTCCACACATTACTGTATAGTCCGCTGACCTCAAAGGGAACTCGAAAGGCACTTGAAGTTTTGGGAGCTTGCGCAGGAATGATTCTGTTTTATGTCTCCTGCTGTCAGCTCTGTGTAAATAACTCGGCTGATTTGCGCAAAGCATTCTGACATCTTACGGAATGCACGCGATCCAGCTCCAATATCAAATCCATCGCTGGGGTTTGCACGGCCGGCCTCCTACGCATTCCACAGAGAGCCGAGCCGAGCCGAGCGGCGAGCCGCGATGGCCGCTTCGCCAGGGATTTTTAAAACAACAGGCAAAGGCGTCGCGTTTGAGCGCGGCCGGACGTAAACATCGTAAACGTTGATTTACGCGCCGTTTCCTCTCGGGGAAATTTTCATTCAATGTGCGAGGATGCGCTGCAAAGTGTCTGCCGGAGCTTGAAAACACTCGCGGTCCAACTCGGTAAATCCCAGCCCTGCTACAAACAACTACAATGGAAGCCCGTGCAAAAAATACAAGTTTAAATGAAGGCCCTCCCCTTTTTTCCAACATAGTGTGCTAGGAGTCCTGTTTCCAATCGAAATTGGAAGCTTCGTAGCACGCCGACCGCAGAGGACAATCGGTCCGTCTGTAGCAATCAGCGCCATGCCAGGAGGGAGGAGACGAAGCTTCTCCCCTGATTGGCGACAGCGAGGACACCCGGAGGTAAAACACCCCGTTAAACACTTGGATCAATATTAACCTGACTTCCATTTCATGCTTGCCCGCTTCCAATCAGCCCACAATATACTCCCAACAGCGCCGAATGTGCTGGCGAAGCTGCCAATGTGGCTAATAGACGACGAGACAGAGTGTCCGCCCAATCGCGCGCACACACTGCGCAAAAAAAAAGGGATGACAAAGGTCAGAACCACAGTGCTGCCACCAAAGACGCTTTCGAAGCGGACGGGTTTGCTCCAAGGCCATCATCACCTTCTGAAGGCCTCACCGTGACTGAAAATGCTTTTTTTGATGTCATTTTGACTGATTGGCGTGGAATTCGGTGGACAAGTGGATGCGAAACAAATGACATCACGAAATTGTCAGTCAAAACAAAGCTCGGAATGATGAGCCACACTCGGATGTGCAAAGTGCTCAGCGGCACTTTGAAAGGAGGCAATCTGAAAATAACTCCTTTGAGCGCACACAACAACTAAATAAAAGGAGCTCGTCGCCTTCCTCGGGAAAAAACAAAGGCGACGGTGAGACTGCTTCAAAACAGACACGGGCCACTCACTCATCGCAGTCTTCTTTGTGAAGACGAGACAAAAAGAAAAACAAAACGTCCGCGTGACTTTCATTGCTTCAAGCGAGCGGGGGAAGAGTGACGCGTGCCGCCGCCAGCGCCCGTCTGCCCTTCTTCAAACGGCAAAAAATGGCGGCTGAAGCACGCCTTGTCATATCCTGCCGTCAAAGTCGGCATTCCTTTTGGACAACCTGCCGTTTCTACACATTTAAGATGCTCGCTCGGCGAATGTCCACGGCTACATTTAGCGGCTCCTTTTAACAATTAAAATTGTCGATTGGACACAGACGGAGTCGCGGGTGACAAATGTTAAAGCCTTGGCGGAGGTCAGCGCTCCGACTTTTAATTGTCGCTGAGTCGGCGATGGTGTCTATTTACTGGCAAGCCAAAGTGTCCTTGGCGGATGACATTAGAGCTTTTTTTTTTGCCTGACACACGTCAACACATCACAGAGAGAGAGAGAGAGAGAGAGCGAGAGCGAGGCCACAAAATGAGTCAATGACTCAGATCACCGCCCCCTCCCGACAACACACACACACACAGGCGCAGGGAAAATTAAGAGCAGACGGCCCAATGATTGCTTGTATGGACCACCTGCAGCTGCCATGTGTTGGCGTTGGAGCCCAAATCCAGCCAGATGCCTTCCTGGACTTGCCCAACCATCCTTACCGGATCAACGCTGGTCGACAACTTTGTGGTCAAGACTAGAGTAGATTTAAGAGTCACTTACGGATTTGGTCTGGAACATTTTGAAACAAATGGGGAAAAATCGCTCTCTTCCTAAGTAAAAGCAAATTTTGATTCAAATCAACGATGAGAAGTCTGCTGGCACGGACGACGATGTTGAAGGGCTGCAATTTGGAGGATTGGCACAATTTGAAATTAAACTAGGGCTCCAAACAATGAATTGATTGCCAGAGATGATTTGGGATTATTAATGTTAAATAATCGATTCAGACATTCCTAGGTCAAATGGTAAAAATAATTGGGCCTTTGATAAAGGCCCGTTCCGCAACTTGAACATTTTCAGCCGAAAGGCATTTGAATGTGTAAAAAAAAAAAAAAAGAGGCTGAAAGAGGGTCGAGCGGGTTTAAGGTTATTAGCTTGTGAATCAATACGCTCATTCTGCATTTGCTTTATAAACACAAGGCCAGAAGGGCCGCTTAATAGCGCCGCTCTTTGCGTAAAAGTCACTCTTGCGTTGAGTCGGAGGAACGTTGACCCGAGGGCCAATTGGGGAGGACAAAAAAAGGAGGCGCCTCGTTTTTTTTCGCCAACGACATGTTTTGCAGAGGATAAAAACACCAATGAAAGTCATGTGTCATGTTCAATTGCCAGGACTAAATGAGCCACGCGTACACCACCGCCACATCGTGAGCTCACCGTACTCCTGCAGAGTTTTGCACGACACGTCCGAGTGCGCCGAGCCCAGCGGGTTCCTGATCAAGCGCCGCCTACGCCGCAGGTCGTCCTCCCAGTAGTCCAGACGCCAGAAGTCGTGAGGCGGCCTGCGAGAAAAAACAGGAAGCAACTTCAACCCAAATGCAGTACAATAAAAAAAATTAAAAAATAAATATATATATATATATATATATATATATATTGTGTGTGTGTATATATATATATATATATATGTTGTGTGTGTGTATATATATATATATATATATATAATATGATCCGAGTCAACATAGTATATATATATATATATATATATATATATATATGTATATGTTGTGGCAAGAAGCGAAAGCAACGGTGTAAATAACAGCAGGGAGCAGCAACTGCCGTGGCGTCCATAAATCACACGGACAAACAAATCCAGCGTCAAATTACAAGTGAAAATGGCGCAGCTTGCCTCATTTTTTTAAACACTCTTTGCTTCTTTTAACAAGTCTTGTAAATCAAAGGTAGGCATCTCCCACGGACAGCATGGGCTCTAATGAGCATGGGGGTGTGCTTGACGCATGAGCCTATAAAAGTGAACCCCGACCGCCACCCCCACCACGCAAACGTGCGCCAAAGATTAAAATAATGTGCTGAAATATTCATCGTAATGATTTCCAGAGCCCTGGAGCAAGCACACTGAAAATTGCATTTTTATTCATTATTAATAATGGCAAATTAGGGTTGTTAAAAGCAAGAGAAGTTGTGGGGGTGGGGGAGGGATTAATTCCAGCATGTGGTAACCATCTTTTTGTAAATGATTATTCCGACATTAGCGAGAACCGGGCCGGCCGGGATGGCTTTATTGCCGGCCCCTAATGCAGACCATTAGGCACTGGCAACGCAGATAGGTGACTAAGTGCTGCTTGTTCTCACGCTCCAGCTGGACAATTTGATTTAATTATTTATTCACAGCCTTGGTGGAGGCAATGCGGGAGAATGCGTTGCCTTTATTTGCCCTTGAGCGGGAAAAATAAACGTAATTACGCATACGTGGCAACCGGGTAATTGCAGTCGGCCCGCTTGGATTTTGATGAACCAAACAAGATACCTCGTGGCATTTTTTTGCTTTGAGTTGGGAACAAACGTTTGAGCTAAGAGCAAGAGATGTGGCATTCTAGTTGACACTAAACACTACAAACCAATGAAAGAGAAATACAAGTTATGTATTCAATAACTAGAAGTTCGCTCTCCGCGGATCTGCTAGCTTATTGCTAACACACAATGTCAAATGCCATACACAGGCTAACAAAACTAGCATTGTTATGGTGCTTGTTCAATGCTTTGTTCAATTTGTTGATAGTAAACACTCAGAGGGCCAGAGTAAAGAGTGGAGGTGGAGGCCCGCACGCCACAGTTTGGCCACCCTTCCTTCAAAATGATCCTTTCGCTACAACCTAAATACAAAACACCCGAGATACTTCAGCGAAACCTTGGCAGGCGGCCGTCTCCATCAACGTTTGGCTCGTGCCGGCATATCGAAGGAGTCTAAACAGATTAAAGTGTTACACGGATCACATGACAATGTTGAGTGCACTCGCACGCACACACACACACGCACACACACGCACACAGAGTCCTTAACGTGAATAGCACAAGTGTCAGAAATCAAGCGGCTCAAGAGACTTAGCTGAGGTTTGACAGCAACAAGAGCTCACTTTCAGTTAAATATCAATCAAAAGGCAGTGTGTGTGTGTGTGTGTGTGTGTGTGAGCGTGTGATTGTGTAAAGGTTGAACGCCGCTGTCCTATATGCAAAGCGAATGCCTGGAGCTTGTCCTCTGTCAGTCAGAGCGTTTAAAAAGGAGGATGAAGAGAGAGAGAGAGAGAGAGAGAGAGAGAGATGTCAGTGGGCGTAAAAATGAAGAAAGCCACGTAAATGATATTGTAAATGCCGGATTACGCCGCGCCAAAAATGTAAATCCAGGCATTTTTCCAGGCCCAAGATTATGTGCTCCTAATTCGGGGGCTGGATAAAGCCTCCACTTTGAAGATGTACTTTTATCAGGTCTAGCACAGGAGGTCCATTTGTTTCTTTTGCCTTTATCAAACGGTTAGATGCAAAATAAATCTGAAAGTGTTAACGCTGACACAATTTCCAAAAAAGATAACATTTGAGTTGGATGTTATGAAGCTCAACATGTCCCTCATGTAAAAACATTTGAATGATATATTGCAGAAAGTCCACAATCAAAGTTCCTAGGTGAAGTTACACAATCATCAGACAATAATCAGACATTTCAAAAACAATATTGGTGCTTGGCCAATATGAATTGCTAGCAAAGAACATCAAATTCTCCATTTTTATGGGTCAGTCAAAATGGGGAAAGGCACCATCTGGTGATAACCTGCAAATAAAAGCTGAAATGTTGATCTCAAGCCAAAATGTTTTCACATCCCAAAAGGCAGGCAGGCAGGCAGAGCGTAAACGTGTTGTGTTAACGCAAAGCGTGTCGCCGTAACTGACTGGACTTATTAAATCGCAGACCTTCGTCAGTTTACGCATTTTGCCCGGCCGGCTTCAATGACAACAATAAAAAATGGCCGTGACGAGGCCCGCCCGGATACCGGCAGAATTTATTAGCGCGCTCGCCAATCAATCACCTAAATGGATTTCAAACTGCATTTTAAAAGCTAATTTTCCTGCACTGATAACCTTCGGGAAACAGGAGCGCCGTTATTTATGGGGGCTTTCAGCTTTGCCTAAGTGTGGCGGGATAAATGCAGGAAGGGGGACCACATTGTCGGACTATTACTCTCCTCTTTTCGTTCTTAGGCTCCTGTTTTGTTATTTGTGAAAAATGTTGCTCATAAAACCGCAGGGTGAGATGCAGGTTTCCAAAGCAAATGAAAAATGATGGGTTTTAAAATGCACAAAAACTGAAAGTTAGCACGGAAACAATGTTCGATTGGACGGTGCTAACAAAGCAAACATGACAAAACACAACACATCAAATTAGAAACCCTGAAAATGGCAGATTTGCTGTTCAATTTGCTTCCAGGGTCCTTCGGACTTTTCCCTTGACATCAGGATTTTTCTTTCAACTTGCCAAAGGGGGCGCTACTGAGCTGTTTTGTTGCATGACAAAATGCGATTTCCTGGACATATCGTCAAAAATGACTCATTCAAGAGAAACCCTAACCTTGCCTTAAGTTGGGATATTGGAAAGGAAAAAAACATTTTCATCCTCTTTGGTAAAAACACACACACACAGGCAGGCAGGCAGGCAGGGTCGCCTCGCCTCGCAGATAAAGGGTCCCCTTTTATTCTATTTATACTGGCGGGCGGGAGGATTTGTGTGAGGCAGCCAGCAGGGAGGACACAGACATGCTGATTCAATAAAACGCCATTATGCTCTTTTTAAAGGCGTCAATTGGCGACATGAGTGAGGGGCTAATTATTATAAATACCAGTAATCACTGACAATTCTATTCATGGGGGGTCATGGCTGGTTTCTCTCTCGCACGCAAGCACGCACGCACAAGACAAGACAGCTCTTCTTCCAGATGACCTTACATACTCTCGGACTGAATTTTACTGCCTGCGTGGATGCATCGAAATGTGAAAAAAGACACGTAAAATAAAAAATACAGCGGAGCCTTTAACGTCTGCTGTGCCTTAATTGGATGATTTGTGGCCATTCAAACTCGGACTAAATAGAAGCTAGCATGCAACAATTAGAGTTTGGTGATGATGCTAGCACCACTATGCTCCAATGTTGTTCTTTTACTGTTATGTCTGCATCAAACATATCTTTTGGATTTTTAGCTAGAACCTACTTGAAATCTTCCAAACACAATTCTATCTTTCTGCTTTTAAATGGGAGCCTGTTTTTTTTTCTTTTCTTTTGGTTCATGACCTGAAACAAGCGACCCGACTGGCTTGTTTCCTTTTACCGTCACTTGTCAGGAAGTAAGAAAGAAAGAAAGAAAAAAATCTGGCAGGCGTTGAGAGCAAAACATCTCAAATAAACGTTGGTTCACATCAGCGCATGATGAAAGTCATCTGCAAGCAAAAGTAAAAAAATAAAATAAAATAAAAGTAACCTTGTCTGTCAGGCTAACGGAACAGCTGCCGTGAGATGAAAAGTGAAGCAAAAGAGCAAAGTGGTGGCTGGCAGCCACATGCTCCATGGGCCACTTTCAAAGTGCCCAGTCAAGTCAGCAAAGAGATCGGCACTCAAAAGCCATCATCAAGTTTGCCAAGCAATATTACAGTCCCGCATCATGATCACATTAGCATGTAGCGCGTGTGCTAACATAGTAAGCACGCTTTCATCTCGTCCACATTTCTTATCTGCCGCTTGCTGGCTTTGCATAAAAAATCATCTTCATCTAAAACAAAGAAATTTGGGTGAGTATTCCAACAACGGAGCAAATATTTGCTGAACCTAATGCTAACAAACAACGCAAATGACCATAGACGGGCTAACGGTGACTTGAACACGCGTCACTGTCAGAGTCGACGAGCCAACATTGTTCTCACTGAGGCTTTCATCCAAGATGACAGTTCAGACCTGAAAGCTGGCCTTTGCGGAAGAAAAAAAAAAAAATATTCCACCGCAATG
The DNA here is from genome assembly GCF_901709675.1 of Syngnathus acus. Classification (NCBI taxonomy): domain Eukaryota; kingdom Metazoa; phylum Chordata; class Actinopteri; order Syngnathiformes; family Syngnathidae; genus Syngnathus; species Syngnathus acus. The sequence continues at coordinate 16,371,288 of NC_051098.1, read as the reverse complement.
CTTGGCTGCAGGCATGGCTTGCGTTCTTTTGAGTGATCCATTTTTTCCTGGTCCAAACGCGACGGGTGGAGTTGATGTCAAATAGCTCAATTTTGGTTTCATCTGACCACAGCGCTTTCTCCCACACATGTTCATGTACTTGTTTCACTCAATAAAAAAAAAACACATCATTTTTCAAACTGTACTGTTAAACGTGAATTCCCTCCCATGTTCAACTTGCAATTTTTGTTGTACGTAACGTGAACGGAGCCACAAGCGTTCTACCCGAGTCCGACGTTGCACGGTGAAGCTGCCTGGGCTGGATACAGCCACTGACCTTGTTCTTGTGGATTAGAATTGATGTCCTTTTAAAGCGAGACCAAACACTGGTTGGCTCTCGGCTCGCGTAATAATATTTTAAAAAAGACTTATTGTTCCCATTCGTCAGAGATGAAACTGGCGGCAAGGAGAGGGGAAGCCAATGTATGGCTGCCTTAACACAGATCGATAGGCGGCCTCCATTTTGCTTTCTGCTACAGAAAAAAAGTAATTATACAGAAGAAATGTTGAGAATCAATAGAGCAGTCAGCTAAGGTTAAGGTCTGCTGCGGTCGCCAATGAATGGAGGATCCTTCGTCAGCTGTCACCGATGCCCCCCCCCCCCCCCCCTCTGAAGAACCCTACTAGGAAACGAATCAGGTTTTGCCTCTGAAGGGTTTTGTGTTGTGTGTTGTAATCAGCCTCGAAACCTTAAAACAGTGTGTGGCGTATGGGTGGTCCAAAACAAACTCATTCAAAATGACCAAACCGGGTTTGCGGCAAGGCGGTGTTGTATTATTGCCACATCAGAAGACAAAGTTGAATATGTTTGTTAAATATAGAACGATATAGCATGACTATTATCATGTTAAAATATGACATATCACGTTACAAGGTGACTTATTTTCCCATGAGGCAGCAGCTTGCAGAAAGGCTGGATTCATCCACCTTGACATCTACTTTCGCTTTGCACCAGCCTGAACTTTATAATCCAGCAGCGGCAGTTCAGAGGTCAACAGCAGAGGCGACCGGCGGCCAAGGAAATCATTCCCTCCTCCTCCCTTCCCGAGGCAAAAAAAAAAAAAAAAACGCTTCTGACATCCAATTTTCAAGTTGATTTATCAGTGCAAAGCCAAAATTGATAGTGTGTCATTACCGGGCAGGGAGCTGTCGTGCCGAGACGTAGAAAAGGGCTCCTCGTTTTGATTTAGCGCGGCGGATCAATACCAGCCTATACAGTTTCAATTTGAGGGCTATTGATTTTCCTCCGCCCACTCCGTACAGGGGAGGGGCACATTCATCACGGAGGAGCCGTATAGCGCCATCTAACGCGGCAGCCCGAGAGACGGGGCCGCTCCGTCCGAGTCGCGTCACGTCACGTCACGTGAAGCCGCGCTTTCTGAGCATTCTTTCACTTTGCAGCAGAGCAAAAAAAGCCTGCAGATGTTTGTCCTTGTGCGAGTCCAAATTTAACACTGGACCTTTTGGGGTATTTGAAGAATTTTTTATTTTCTGCAAATCAGATGAGCGAGCGGTTAAGACACCTGGGAACTGCTTGAAATTTTGAGAAAGAGAAAAATAAATACATATCTCCTCCTAATACCATTGTTTATCATTCTCGCCGCAGCAACGATAAATATCCTTGGGCAGAACTTGAGATTTCAGTGCATTAGGCAGAAAATAAACATTTACAGCTAAGCTTTCCGCTCCCCCCCCCCCCACACACATTCACTTCAACACGCCAGAGGGCTTTCTATTTTACAAGAGCGGCATAAATGGGAAAGTTAATGTAGCATTGAATAAGACTGAGCTGCCGTGCATGCGACATCGCCCCGAGCGCTCGCCGGCATATTGCGTCATTTTTCTTCAACAGCAGGTTACCATTAAAATTGAATTTGCTGCTTTTGAGGGGGAGACGGCGGTGGCGGAGGGGGGAATCCATTTACTACATGGCCGTCTTTTGTATCAATGCTTTGCGTCACACAAAGAAAAAAAGAGAGAGAGAAACAGAGACAGAGAAAGTAAGATAGAGAGACAGAGACAGAAAGAGAGAGAGAGAGTCAGAAAGAGCGCGAGATCCACAAATATTTGAAGCAGAGCCCAAATCCAGTCAGATGTGTTTTTTGTGTGCCCCGACTGCTCCAACGGAAGGTTGAGTGCATTCGATGGAAGCGTTTGCAGCCCTAACAAACACAACTTGCTCAAATTCTGTTTCTCATTCGACAAATATGAAGTGTAAAACGTGCTCAGACAGATCACGTCATCGCTCATCTCTGCCGCTCGTCCGCATCCCAATTGGCGGTTTCGTGGATCATCAAGAGAAAAAAAATTGGAGCCCAAATGATAATCCGTATCGTAGTTAACAAAAGACGAACTACAATCTAGAGAGATCGTTTTTTGAGCCTCATCTCGACCAAACGGGCGAAGTCGAGCTCCTGCCAGAGGTCTCGTGAAACAAAGATCACATGAGTGCTCCGTTTGTCCCAAACGGGTGCTTCTTCTTGATCTTTCCCCTTCGCTGCCCGGAGCCAGGGAAGTGGAACGAGCACTTATTTTAACAGGACCCTTGGGGGGACGGGAGGGGGGGATTGTGCAGAGTTTGAAACGACCACCAGGTGCTGGCGTGCGTTACTGAGCAGGTCAATGAATGCCTGGGCAGAGGCCGCCCCCGCCACACTGTCAGATGAGCTCCCCGATGGGCGCCCCGTGCTGTAATTGCATTTGCTGACCCTGGAGGACTCTGGGAAAACGCCATTAAGCGGCAAACTCAACCCGGCAAAGGCGGCTTTTGAGGAAACATCTCGCTCAGATTGGGTGTTGCGTCTTTTTTGTTTGGCTTTACTATTGGTGAGACTCTGGTGGCCCAAAACATTTGTTCACATCAGCAGCAGCCATTTGCGTCTACGATGGAAAGATCTAAGATGTGGCTCACCTTTGGCCCGAGGTCCCCCAGGCGCCATGTTTGTTGGTGAGGATGTTGACGATCTTCTGCCGCAGCTGACTGGCCGTCACGTGGTCTCGATGCTTGGCGGCGCCGATCAGGTGATCGCACATCTTCTCTTCCTCGCGTCTCTCGGCGGCGTACTGGCAGCAGTTTGACTTTTGATTTCACGAGGGGGGCGGGGGGGGGGGGGAAACAGAGTCGAGATCATTAAACTGCATTTCACATTAATATATGCACGAGACAGTTTTTGCGTCGGTAAATGTCAAATAAATAAAAGATAAACACATGAACTGATGACTCCATATGAACTCTGGACCAATGAAACGCTCCAAAATGATTGTGATATAAATCTGACATCTCTGCATGAATAGTCACCTCCGCTCAAAATAGTGCATTATTACAGAACAAAAAGGAAGATTCAGCAGGATTTTTATTTCTTAAGAATGTTTTTTATGTTTACATTTTTTTTATTTTATTTTAAAGTCACTTGAAATGTGACCGAATGATGACTTCAATATTAAATTTGACCATTTTTTCTTTATTGTCTTAAGTTTACTGCTTGATGGGGTTGAGGTCAGGGGATGATGGTAGCTAGCTCCAATTAGCACAGTCAATCGTCAGATTGGCTATTTTGAGAAATAAACAAATATAATAGTACATCTGACTGAGTCTCAATTTGCTACCGGGCTCTTTTCAAGATGAACCAGTGAACCAATTATTTCTGACACATTTCATGCTCGCAATAGGAGGGGAAATGGAAGGCTGGCGCCATTCAAATAGTACCCGGCCTCTTCGTCCCACATTTCCAGGCAACTCTGGTGACGGATTGCCGAATCGTTCGGAGCGCGGTACGTAGTTTTGGGGATTGTTTGTTTTCGTCAGTTAACGGCGGCGATCTCCATACAGAGGGCGCTAATAACGTTCGAGGACGACGACTCCATTCGCCATTCACGTCCTCTAATGGGGCATTTGTCACGCTGACTAATGCTCCGGCTTGAGTCAACACACTTGAGCGCGCCGAGATATGAGCAGACAGCGGAGAGATATAGCGGGGCTCCCTCTGAGGAGAGCCGTAAATCAGCGGGCCCTTGGAAGGGGGGGGGGGCTCCCCGCCGGGCGGGCGGGGCTATTAAGAGCAGAAAGGAAAATAGTTTAATAGAGCCGCCAGGACCGTCAGCCGTCAAGGAGCAAACAGAGCTACATATCACCGCGCTGACTCTATTATTGGCCTCTCTTGAAGCGGAAATGGGCTCCTTTGTGTCAGGCCGAATAACAAGGCTGACTTACAAAGCGGCGGCGGCAGGCAGGATTTTGCACAAATCTATATTTGTGGCTCGCTCCACACGTGTGGGTCAGTCTCAAGTGCTGAAAATAGAAAATAAAATACGAGTAATAAGTCAAATAATTTTAATAAATACATCAATTAAATAAAGAAACAAAATAAAAAAAATAATTGTGTAAATGGCTGCAATTTAAGCACTAAATGTGAGAAGCACAGATCGCTGATTAGCGTTATTTGACATTTTTAACTTTCTCGCAATGTGAAACATTTCATGTGTAAAAGACAGACTGGATGGCGATTGTGTTGCGAAGGCCTCCCTCCCTTCCTCCCTCCCTCCCTCCTGGGAGGACGCCGGCTGATACTCCAAATCTAATTTGCTAACAGAAGCCGGGAGCTAATTGAATTTCCTGCGTCAATTTTAAAATCTGTCAGATATTATTCTTGAGCGTATTCCTCATCAAGAAGGTAACTCGATCTGCGCACGCTCACGTGACCGCGTGCTGACAAATATCATTTTCAAGCGCGCTACGACGTGGCGCCTTAATTGTAAACGCGCCTCATCCGCGTCCCGCATCTTCAATCTTTGAGGAGCTGCGGCGGGGAAAATAAAGTGTTAGCTGTCAGACAGAAGGGCCAGGTAGCCCGCCCAAGCCACCCCCTCGTCTTCTTCTGACATTGCACGTCTCCCCCGGTTTATCTGTCGGGTCAAGGATCCCGGGCGACTGTAAATCAAGAAGCTGTTTGCCGACGGCTGCCGTTGGCAGATAAGAAAGTCATCAGTCCCCGCACGAACGCGCTGCTAACAGAGGTGACACACGCGGGCCTCGCTTGTGCTTGCTTGTAGGACACGCACACGCCAGCCTTCACACACGCCAGCCTGTGATTTGAAGTACATGTCTGCAAAAAGTGCAAAAGGCAGTACCTCAAACTCTGCGTGTTTGTGGACGTCCTCGGCTCGCTGTCTGTTCAGGATGAACTCGGCTTCGTTGGCCACCCGCACGACGTGGTCCTTCATGGCGTGACACAGCAGCCTTCAAAAAAAATGCATACGCATGGATGAAACATTCTCGGCGATGCATTTGCAGCTTCAAAGGAATGATTATGTTTTCTTTTTAAATCAGATTTTTGTTTTGTGTTTTGGTGTCACGACGATGAATTGAGTTGAGGAGTTCCATTTAGACAAAAGTAGTGCTTTGAGGCCATGTTGCAGATCACTTTTATGGATGCGGTCCTACCAAATTGTCGTCACCTCAAACTTAGCTTACTTTTCAATTGTGATCTTTAGCCGTTAACATGAAGTCAGCACCACGGACAGCGTCGTGTGCCACCATCACTGACTCTTTGTCCCGCCGCCAACGGGACGGGACGGGGGGCACTGGGAGAATCCCGAGCCAGGCTGGGCACTCGGGCCAGATGGGTCAGCAGATGGGCGAGGAGGCTGAGCCTCTGCTGATCTGCTCAACCAACCCCCCCCCCTCCCCTTGAGTATGTGCCACACCCTCAAAAGCTGTGAGAGGGAGGACAGCGCCGCGGGGAGCCAACCAGGCTAATATTCTTCCTCATTCACGTTCTGATGTCCTTCTACTTGAGAGCAACTTTTCAGATGGACATGAAATTGGGGGTGACATTGCTCAATGAGGCTTTTTGTGGAGCACGACTGGCGTTGCGTACCTTCCCTCGTTGATGAGCTCAATGAAGGCCAAGCCGGCGTTCTTCTGGATGGAGTTCTGCCACTCCTGTCAACAAAACCACAATCAATGTTAAAATTGCCTCATTCTGTCAGAAACGAAAGAGCTGCAAACCACATGTGTGATTGCGCTGCCCCGCTCGGTGAAAAGATCTAGAAACAAAATGGCCTGATGAAACCGTATCCGCCCGCTTTAAATGCGGCCGCTTCCTTCGGCCCGCGCGGTGACAGATTAGCGAGCGAGCGAGCGAGCTAGCTCGCCGCCCCCACCTCGGCTGCCCGACTTGCCTTTCTGGAAATGATTAAAAGGGGGCGCTCCCCTCGCTCGTTGTGGGAAAACCAACTCTCTCTCCCGTAAACTCAACGAGGACAAACAAATTCACATCATTTAAGGCGTGTTATCTCAAGCCGGGCGTGATTGCGTAGAACGCCGCCCGAGCATGTCGCCGAGCCTTTTCTCGTCTTACCTGACACGCAACACGCCGGTGACCTGCACGCGTGTTAAGTAAAGAAGCCGCCGTAAACAAACTGTTGAGCATCTGGTCTCCAAATGTTCCCTCTAACCCCTGTTGCCATCCAAGATTACACAAAACACCCCCTCCTTTCCCGTGACACCGTGTCAGCCTGTGAAATAAAGCGTCGTGGATTTGGACAGGGATCACGCGCCGCTCAGGCGCTCACGTGACAAAAATAAACACGGAGGGGCGTGCGACACCTACAGTAGGCGCCTCGGCCTGACCGGGTTTTGATTGACAGCCTTTGAAAATGGATGAGATGTGGTCAATGTGGCCACAAACTGGAAAGGAAATTTTCTCGCAGGTACGTGCAACAACGTATGAATCCCCGAAGCAAGAATTGATTTTCAAATGAATAGCCAGCATTGCGGGAATATCAGTCAGCAGGATCATTTTTGCCCATCAATGACAAGACACAGTTGAGGACCCCAAATCTCATAACTCCATTTTTTTTTCTTTTCCCTGCTTTCATCTGGCTGAGATTCAGCAGGGCAGCGAGTATTTGCGAGCGCTCCGATCCAACCTGTCAGTGCGCATGGAGCCTTTGCTTTTATCTGCTCGCCGATGCTCGCCACATCTGGAGGCCTTCCATCACTAAATCTCCACTGGCTCCAGTCCTCCGCCGCCAGGCCCCCCGCCCACTACCCCCCCCCCCCTTCCCCCGCTCGCGTACACTCAAACTGTTACAAGAAACAGAGCCGCTTGACCTTTTCGCTCAGCTCGGGAAAGCAGAGAAGAGTCGGCGTTTGCGGCCCGTCGTGCCGTGATTGCCGCCATTAGTATGCGCCAAGACGAGGAGGCGGGTCATTAGCGCTAATTTATGCAGAAAAGTGACAGGCCACAAAACAGTGAGGGTTCAAGGGTCAGCCAAGCACCCTCCTACCTGTCCCAACGCATTACGGCAAGGCGGGGGGGAAATGGCCACTTTTTGCTGCAGCAAAAACAATCTATAAAATGGTGTCACTTTCAAGTTACGTATTTTTCCTTGGACTTGCAAACCAAAATCAAGCAAAATTGAGCTTATTCATTCTAGTCTGGCTGGGCAAGTATCGACGTATCGGGCTGATCACGGCCTTATTTGAAGATATCGGGTAGTCACGAAGGCTGCCGATACCAGCAACTGATACTCGAGCTGATTTTCTATTTTACGCTTCACACTTATTTTATTTGAGTAAAGAGAAGTTCTACTGAGCTATGAAGTGAAGAAGCTTGCTCGGATGAGATGTGAAACAACACACCGTGTTTATTTTTGTAATGTTCGCCGGTTGCTAATAGCGATCGCAACGTTGTTACAGCGCTCAGCGGTCGGGGCGCTTCCCTTTGCTTCAAGGCCTTGTCGTTTGATCGATATCTCCGCCTGAGTTTCATCCCCAGAGCCCTTAATGGCAGAACCCTCTCGAGCGAGCGTAATGCTATCCGAGGATCCGACGAGAACTGCGGGGGGGAGGGGCCTGGCGGTGGCGCTGGACTTTGCACGCTCATGCGCTCACGTGCAATAAATCCTAATGTCGAGCAGAAAGAGGAGCCCGTCTAAGAACTTGAAATAACTCAACTGCGGCTGTCCCATTTGCACGTTTTTTTCCCGGTCCCAATGACAGCTCCCGTAGAAGCGAGGCAGAGCTCCCTGCCGGAGAGAGGACGTTCGGAGCCGCCGCCGCCGCCGCCATCCACTTTCTGGTGTCTGGATCGGCAAAAGAGGCACCAAGTAATGGCTTCCTTATGGCCGCAAGAGTGATGGGCTGACAGAAGGTATGTTAACTATCTCCCTTCTAACTGCTACATCGGGGCTCTGACCTTGCTTAAAACAGGGGCTTAACTGGAGCCTGGCGGGGTCAGCCCCGACCGAGGTCATCACTCAGCGACGGCCGCTGGGGCTCGGGCTTTTGGGGGCTAGAAAGTCGCCGCCGCCGCCACCGCTGCTGCCGGTTGTCAGCGGCGAGAAGTTTTGACATAAAGAAAAGCACCATAAGCTTTTCGCCAGTAGCCCAGATAGGAGACGCTTTTTATTTGAGCCTTTAGTTAGGGGAAGGCTCAAACTGAGCATAAATGTATTTGGGGAAAAAAGTTTGAAATAATAATATAATATATAATTTTTTTCCCATGTTTTCTCACGTGGAGTCGCCCCTGAGGGTAAAATCGTGGCAACTCGGAAGCTCGCACCTCAGGTCAAATGAGACAAGCGGAAGGCAAACTTACTTGAGAACAAAGCAGCATAACGAGCTCCACCACCGACGTGCTTGACTTCATGCACACCAGACCTGCAAAGGCAAGCAAAACAGAAACAGACTGAAGCATTAAAGATTTTTTTTTCTGCCTTGACTGTGCATCAATCAATATATATATTTTTGATTTGGCTTTGTTTGTTGCAGAAACAATAGCTTGTTTGCAGAGACGCATTAAATTGTAGTCATTAGTAAAGAACAATGACAAGACGGCAACTCTCGTGCGCTCGTTAGAGGCCAGAGGAATGGGAAGAAGTCGTCGTCATCGCCATCGCCATCGGCGTGTGTGGAATGGCAGGCTGTCACTCAGAAGTGAGCTCGCGTGTTTTGTCAAAAAACAGAAAGGTGCCTTTCTCAGGCAGCAGGAACTGATGGTGGCCAGATGTGGTCAAGTCGCTCGCCACCTTCCCGTGAAGTCGAGAGGAAGTGACTCTCCTCTTGCACGCCGTCGACCTCTTGTTAGCGCCGTGACACGCCGCGCCATAAGTCGACCCCGGCAGACAAACCAAAGGCGCTCTCTCTCCAAACAGGGGCTTTTTGCTGGAAACGGCGCCGTCGTGGGGGTGGACGTTGCGGAAGGCGGCCGTCACAACAGCGGCAGTGTCGGAGCGCCGGGTGCACTCGGCGTAATTGCGGCAGAGACCGCGTGTCTGCGGGGGTGGGGAGCAAAAAAGGCCACCAAGGGGCTCGACCCCGGATAACGTTAGGAGTGATTGATGGCTGGTAATTACGGCCGCACACTCTTTCAAATGTGTGCGACCGACCGACTGAAATTGCACCTATTTCAAATCAAGTTCAAATAAGGTCAAATAAAATAAAACAAAATGGCGTCACGAGCGCTCGTACCTTCGATGAGCAGCTCCTGTCCGTGACTGCCCAGCAGTGTTCGCGACAGAAATGGCGCAAAGTCCACGAAGATCTCCCTGAGTAGCGGCGCCACCTTTTCCAAAGCTCGCTCCAGTTTGGAGGTGATGCTGCAAAGGCCAACGTGGAAATGTTCAACACCAAGCAAAGCAAAAACGAACTTTTTTTGCACGACGGTCCACTTGGAAATCTTGTGGCTTGATTATTTTTTTTAATGATATCGTTATAAAATAATCAAGTAGGATTCGCACGACGATACGCCATGTGAGATTTTCTTTGATTGTCTTGAGTGGAACGGAGCCATTCTGGAGCGCGGGGTTACGCCGGGCTACGGCGGGCGCGGCTGCCATGGCAACGGAGCGCCTATTTGTCGAGTGGAACGCACACGTGAGCCGAGTCTCGGGCGAGGCTGTCACAAACGATTAGTGGCAAGGAGAGATGAGGCGAGGAAAAGGCACACGCAAAAAAGGAATGGCAAAAACACACACATGGAGGGCAAATAAGTACAGGACCAGAAATAAAATTAAAATAAACCAATTGACTGGGGCCAAGAGGAACACCTGAAATTGACAATTTTTTGAAAATATTTCATTAGTTTTATCATTATTATAATTGATTTATTGCCCATTTTAAAAAATGTAAAAAGTAGTAATGATGCTGCGCAGTTGCGTCTCTCCACATACTATGGCTGTTAGCTTGTAAGCTAGCCATGGAGAGAATGATAATCACAAGCCACATGACTCAGCAGAACTTTGCGGCATCGAGCTGGACCAATCAAATGTTACGATGCCTTCGTTTTTGTCTTTCTGCTGGTACCTCACGTTCTGGAGCGTGTCCTCGGGCATGGGCACCACCGTCTGCACAGCCGGGAGATTCTTACTGGTGGCGCCGTTGACCAGACCGGACGAAGACGAGGTCGCCGTGGCGGCGGCGTCCACGGCTCCTGAACGGGACAAAAGCGACAGCTCAAATTCGAATTGAAATCGTTTCTTACATATTTATTTCTCAATTATGTTCTTACTTTGTTTTTATACAAAATATGTACAAATCTATTTTGCTTCTTAAGCTTTTTGTTTTTAATCATTATTGGGGGGGCTGGAAGGGATTTCTGAAATAACGTCATGTGACTGGGTTTTTTTTATGACAAATGCACCTCCAGAATCTGTTCTGGATTCAATTTGCGTTGACGTAATATTGACGACGTACTCCCACGTCAACATTCCATTCAGATGGGAACAGGAAACAATGCAAAAAAGACCAAATCCAGAGCCTGACGAGGAAGCCCTGAACTTGAACGCAAAGGCCCGCCAAAGGATGGACGGCTACGCTGAACCGGCATCGAATGTTTCGTCCTTGTCAGAAGCGAGGGGGGGAAGCCCCAAACACGGCAAGAGCGACCACGGGGTCTGTGTCAACGCCTCCTGGTCTCATTCCTGCCGATGCTCCCTGAGGAGGGGAGATTTCTTTTTTAACCACCTCCGCTTAATTTGCATGTCAAATTGACCCAGTTAAGTCGATTATGGACACGTAAGCCAAGTGCAAGCGAAGCACCTTGTCCTGGGCTCATTCCCTATCCATGCAAGTTTCAAGAACATTTGGATCAACTAAGCCGACCGATAATGGCTGTTTGTGAGAGGCAAGATCGACAAAAAGTGATGGCGAGACGAGTGCCAAGCCCAAAAGCGAGGCAGAAGCGTCACTGGCAAAGACGTCAAGTTGCCACATTTCACCGCCTTGCATAAGGGGGAATTCTGCAGGCGCAAACAAAGGTCGCCATTGTCGGGCGGGCTGGGCGCAAGACCGCCATGGGTAAGACGACAGCGCCATCTGGTGGAGTTTAGGGAAACTAGCGGGGCGTACAAAGGGGTCATGTGGGTCACATGGGGGATGTGGGAACGTTTTAAACCTGCTTACGCCATCATTGGACTGACAGCTTTTTCTGGATTCAATTGGGTTTGACATTACAGCACCTAAATTTGCTGGTTGTTTCAAATTAGACGATGAAAAAAGATTATGAACGCATTTGTATTCATGTATTTGTTGCTGTACAGTTATGACATTTGGACAAAGTGGCTTGGACGTTTTCAAATGAATGCGTTACAGGGTGTGGGCTCAAATCTGGATTGGCATTTTTGGAAAAGTCCAGCCACAAGCACGTACCCATGGTGTTGATGGTGCTCTTGGGGGTGCTTGAGGCAGCCGCAAAGATGTTGGGGGTCGGCAGGCCGCTCGCAGGGCTGCCTCCCGCCGCCGTGACGGCCAGGCCACCCGGGTGGGACTTCTTCACAGGCACCACCACGCTCCTGCGGGTCCAAACGCCACAACATGATCATCGGCAGAAGCGGTTAGCTTTCAAAATGACCATTTTTTTATTTTTATTTTCTTCGATGAATCAATTAAGCCATCCGCATGGGACGATGTGTGACGCAATAGAGGGCAGCCGGAAAGCCACTTTTGTCCTGGACGCATCTGCGTTTGCTCTTTGGATTTGTGGCGAGGCCCATTTGGGTCTGGAAACACTCAAAGCCAGACGACGCACAATCCTTCCGTTTCATGTTGCATGTTACAGGAAATGCTTGTTACGTGACCCCCACCATGTCAGTCCAAGGAGAGACCATGGCTGGCTGATTTCCAGCTTGAATTGGATTCAACACACTGGAGGAGAACACAAATCGGATCAGTAAAATCAAAAACAAATCAAATCTTTTGGGCAAAAAGTAGCAGCCACTGGAGAGTCTGAGTTTGCCGATCATTTGTGGGTGAAAAGCTTCTTTCTACCTCCAGTTTTAATTATTCATCATTATCTTGTATTGCTAACACACATTTGGAGCTCTGCCTGACAACCGCCTGACGACAAAACCAAAAATTGCACTAATTTTGTTTTTCCTCTCCTCGCCGCAGCAGCAGATCAAAACTGCAAGCAGCAAGTGAGGAAAAAGGAGCTTGAAAGCTCGCTCAAGTACACAGCCTCATCGCTGGAGACTTTTTTTTTTTTTTATTTGCGCTCTGTAGCTAACTGATGACAAGCATCATTTATTTGGCGGACCTTTGTTCTGCTCTCCTCACTGACAGCTATCAGAAGATCTCCTGGAGACGAGGCAAGCGAGCGCTGGAGGAACGCCGCCCCGCATTTGATGTGAATAATTCATAAGTCGGCGCTCATGAATCATGCATGGCTTATCTGGAGCATATTTTATTAATAGGATTGTCTTAATTGAGTTGCGCTGAATAAAGCGAGGATTAATCTGGGAAGGAATAGGAATGAGGCCGGTACGGGCGCTTCCTTTACGCGTTCCAGCTAATCGCACTGTGTTTGATTTAGCGATACAAAAGGAAGATGGAGAGGAAGGCGGCAATTGAAAGCAATTAGCATTTGGCCTCATCGCTCTTAAGCTAAATAAGTCACGACGGGCAACCTCGGGGAGCTCATTTGGAAGCAGGACGAGAATATTTCTACTGTAGAAGCACGTGAGAAATCATGATATTTTTATCTTTTGATATTATGTATTACATATTTCATTGATTCCTATTCAACTAGCTGGCCGGAAAATGATCTATTTCAAACAATTAAATGCTGCGCCGCTAGATGGCAGCAAAGTTGCCATTTACGTTCTATGAAACGGCCCACATTTCATACTCATCCATCATGCACGTTTGTCTGTAAATTCGGACAAAATGGTGGCTTCTTTTTTTTGTTGCCACATAGTGGTGATATCATAAAAGGTGCGCCTTGGTGCCATAAAGGATTGGAGAGAAATTCCCAAGTAGTAGCTTTGCATCGAGTGAAAGCAGGTGTTCTTGACTTGAAGTCATTCACCTCCCTCCCTTTTTCCTTTATGATGTTGTCACGTTGGATCTGTGTCCGTCCCCACGGCCCCTCCGTAGCTGGCAGATCATTTGGCTGGGAGGCGCCAAACAATTACACACAGCCAACGAGGGCGCTTGCTGGAGACGCCAGACAAAGTCATACGTGTGTGTGTGTGTGTGTGACGCGTTTCAAAAACAATACTCTTGGCTGTAGAAACTCATTTGGGGCTGCCACGTCGCGTTAGGCGGACGGGGCAGAGGGCCGCTTCTGTTTAATCTGTCATCAAGACCCTGGAGACCTCCGCCGACCCGCCCGCCCGCCGCCTCCTCATCCGCAAAGCCATTCATCAGGCTCACCTCGCCGTACAATTTTGTATTTTCTTTGGCTTTAAAGTGCACTCGGATGAGAAGCGGTGGACTCGCGTCACATGACTTGACTCGGACTGAAATTGACAAATTACGGATGTGGGACTAGCTTGGTTTGAACCGGATAAATTGTTGGCCAATCACATGACCCCAAGCGAGCGTAGCGTGGTGTTTCCCTGCCCCCCCGGTACCTGTCAAAGGAGTGAAACTGCACAGGCAGCGCAGTCTGGGCCTTGGCGGCAGAGTCCGGGCAGGACACCGGCTCCAGCCCCGCCTCCACGCCCTCCACGGGCGGTGCCACCAAACTCTTGAGGATCTCTTTGACGTTGAGGCCCGAGGAGGAGGGCGGCGCAGGCTCGGAGAAGAGCTCGCCGGCGGAGTCACAGCCGTTGACGACGCTGACGACCCGCTCGGTTCTGATACCCGGCTCGCCGTGGGGAAGCGAGTGCTCCTCTGAGGGTGAAGGGACGCCTGGAGGGTCCAAAAATGTCTGAGCGGGTTCTGCAGGAGACACTGACAAGAAACAAAAACATGAGTCCAATGCTGCGTTGTACTTCTTCGCTCTGTCTCCCTCTGGTGGTCGTTTCTTTTTTTTTTTGAAATGCAGTTGGAGAGGTCCGGACTCACCTGCGCCGGCGGCCGAGTGGGCTTCCCGATGGCTTTGCGCGGAGTGGCCCGACTTGGCGCTCGTCCTGCCCGTCTGGCGCTGAGGCTCCAAGATGTCGCGGTACTTGGACACCATGAGAACCGAGATGAAGTAGACCACGGCCAGAGCCAGGAACTGAGCTTGCTTGCTGTCGTCCTGCCCGGGAGAACCACAAGGTGATGCCGCAGCACGTTGGACATTTGACAATAGTGAGCTGCCTGGTTCTGTCACACGGACCACGTCACGGAAGACCACAGCACGCAGGCGATTGATATCCACATCCTGCAGGAGGCGATCGGGGTCCTTGATGGGGGACAGCTGAATGTGGACACTTTTTAGAGACAGCACGAGGCAAGTTTTTTTGTTTTTGTTTTTAAATACCTTGCCAAGAGTGACAGCATCTGGCAGCATGTCCTGGCACTTGTTGGGAGCGGACAACATTTCATGCTTCTGCCTGCACTCCAGACAGCTCCTCACTGCCATGCAGCACACTACACACACACAAAATCATCTGTTGAAATGAAATGCAAGTGCTGTGATGACCTCCTGTGGGAGCAAGCGGGAGTGACATGAGCAGCTTCAACAATTTCATAACCACAAACTGTGTAAAAATGAAAAATTAAAAATAGTAAAAGAAAAATGATTCGATTCAATTTGTGTCGTCATTCACTTATCAAATCAGTTTTCCAAGACACGTCGAGCGGCTCACCGAGTCTCAGGCATTGACGCATGAGGCCGCCGGAGGACATGTTCTTCTCCGCCTCGATCTCGCTGAAGTTGAGCGAGCTGGAGAAGACCAGCACGTCCACCATCACCATCAGGCGGGACAGGAAGGTGATGGCCGTCTCTGCCGACATGCCCTGCGTGGCCTCGATGTTCTCCACCTCAAAGGCAAAACGTAAATAGCGCGTCATTTCATGTCCTCCAAATAACGCCGTGCGCAGCAGCCACACCGCCACTAGATGTCACTGTAGCCTGACAGTGAGCACTTACTGAAGGCGAGGTGGCGGCAGAGAGCAGCGGCAGGATCCCGCCGCAGGCGATGATGATGTTGTCCACCATCTGAGAGATGAGATGGATGCTGTTGTGGACGAAAATGATGTTCTCGCTGCTGTTCACAAAGTCCATGACGGACTTGGTGGAGTGGCTGGAGGGCAAAAACAAAAAGGGATATATTTTTTTTTGTACCTGTTAAGCGGGCTACACGTGGACGATACAGTGAAGCCTACACCGGGTCTTCTATGGCCCCATCAGTAATTTGTGTAGCCCCAGCCAGTTAAGCCCTCTCCCCACAGGTTTTTAAATATATTTGTAAAATATTTTCTCAGCCCAACTATGTATCAGTTTCGCCACCTTTTAGTCTCAGGAGAACAAACATCCCAAAGCAATCCCTGTCGATATGCGTGTGTACGGACCTCCTCCAGACGTGCACGTCACTCTCCAGGGCAAAAAGCAGGTCTGCTAGCAGCCTCTGGTGCAGGGCCGACCATTTGAACTCGGGGATACGGAACATGGTGGTGCGAGGGCCCGGGCTGAACTGTCGCCGCTGTCGCTGCTGGTCGTCGTCGTCCTCTGTCGGGGTGTCGCCGGACCCGAAGTCGGCGCCGAGGCAGTTGTTTAGGCTCTGGAAGAAATTAGTTGTTTGTCATACAGAGAAAGAGAGGATTGGATGGCGGGAAAGATTCTATGTAATACTGTGAGTCTGAATCCAATTGTAAGCCATCACCATTTTGATTCAAACTCAGACAGGCGCTGTGCCCATGCTCAGGAACAGCATTGTGCGCTTCAACTCTTCATTGAGTTCATTCACAAGGAGTGATGAAAATGCAAAGCATCCTCAGATGACCTCCCTCCCTCCCTCCCTCCCGACTGGCTGGCTAAAAAATGACAACAATAACAAGAGCTCAGTGCCAGCGATAAACACAAAAGGAACGAGTCAGCAAGACGCTGCAAAAAGACCATTAAGGCGCATCAGCAGCGGCACTGAATCCAACAGCAATGCGCAAAAACACATTTCATCCAAATGAAGGCAGTAGTGGTTGGTTAGCACGCCCGCCTCGCAGCAGAAAGGTACGAGGTTTGAATCCATCGGCCCGTTTGAAAATGCCGTGGCCTCACCTGCGTGGTGGCCGTGGTCTGAATCTTCATCTCCTTGCTGTCCTCCACTCTCTCCGCTTGGAAAGGCTTGAGGCTGCTGCTCCACAAGGCAGAAATGTCTCCTTTAGAGGGCGCCGCGACACCGGCCTCCGGAATCAAGGCCTCCTCGGCAGAGTTGAGGAGTTCAAAGTCATCCTTTTCCAGGATGCCGGGTAAAGAGGCAAAGTCGGAGGTGGGCAGAAGGCCAGGTGGAGACCCCGAAGGAAGAGCTGCATTCAAGTCTGGCAACAAAGAGTCCTCCGCTTTGCGGAACAATAAAGCACCGCCCTGAGGGACGTCGTCTTTGTCGTCGTCGTCGTCCAGCGAGATGAGAGGAGCCGAGATCTGCCGGTCCGTGGCGCCGTCTTTCGGCAGCAACGCGCCGCAGTAAATCTCGTCCAGAAGAGAGTCCACTTCCATCAGCGCGTCCAAGTCGTCCATCTTCACCTCCGTGGCCTCCACCTTCTCTGCCTTGATGTCCACCAGGAGGTTCTGGACTTCCGCTTCTACGCCTTCCGCAGCCGCGCCCTCCGCCGGGTTCCGCCTCTCGGCCAACGGGTCGCGCGGACCGGCGCCGTCGCTGCCGGGCGACGGAGAGCCGCCGTCCATTTCTGCCATCTCCGCCGAGCCCGTCATGCCGGCGGCCGACAGACCCGAGATGGTGCTGACCGAGCCTTTCTTTCCTTTCTTGATGTTCTCCTCTTCTTGACGCTGGTATTCCTCGTACATCGTGGCCAGGTACTCCTTATGTGCCTCATACGTCACCTGCACATTTACACGCAGACAAAAAAGAAAAAAATGTCACAATGTCTCTCACATGCACGCACGCACGCACTGACCTTGGAGTGCGCGATGGAGAGCGTGTCGACCCAGACGCGCCAGCCGCCCCACTCGTGCTTGATGGCGTGGTAGAGCAGGATCCGGAAGATGTTGTACACCATCTCGGTGATCTTCTGCTCGTCCGGGCTTTTGGGGTTGATGTAGCCCAGCGAAAACATCCAGTCCTGCCACACCGAGCACTGAAGAAGACATCTGCCGCACGTGAGCGCCCGGCCCAAACGTCAAGACAGAGCAAAGCGGACATTTTTAGGATATGATGATGCCGTGTTGAAAGAAAATAGCAACGACTTTGCTTCATTGAAAAGTGTGAGGCTCAATTATCTTGTGAGTGCGTTACAATATTCAACAACTCGTAGCAGCCTCCAGCGACAAAGCGGGAACATTCCGTGTCTTTGTTCACAGTTCCCAAGCGTCAAACAACCTCTTTTGTCAAAATAGCCCGTCAATCAAGAATTACTGCTAACTTGTAGCGCTTTATGTTTGTAGCTAATTGAGGGCGCGCGTGTTTGAGTGTGTGTGTGTTGGCGCAGTGGCTCTCCGGCTTACCGTCTGTTCTCTCGGCTGCTGCTGAACAGTTTGATCATGTCGGAGAGGAAGAGGCGGCGAATTTCCATCAGCTCGGCGCCGGGGGCAGAGTTCTTTAATAAGGTGGCGATCACTTTGAGGATCACTGTTATAGCCACACACACACACACGCACAGACAGCAGGTGAGACTTCTACCAAGCGAGTAAGGAAACAAAAGGTGCTGCGCTTTTTCCATTTCTTTTCAACACTCTTCATAATTGACACAAGATTGTCCACCTGGTCTTTGTGCTCTACTCCAAAAGCGTGCCGATCTCAAATCCATACGGATATGTCAACTGTACACGTGCAAATGTATTTCCTTCTGTAAGATGTGAGCAACCCGCCAGCACATACTTTGTCCACCCACAAGCAGACTCACTTGGGTTCTGAATCTTGACGGTGGAGTCGGGCTCGGCGTGCGGCTTGTGGACCACCTGCGTGCACACCTGCTCCGTCAGAATCTGATGCGGGAGGAGAAAACGACAACGTCAGTCAGGCGGGCTGGCTGCGGTCGATGGGACGGCGGCACGTCTTACCTCGTAGAGCGTGTTGTAGGTGGTTACTGTCACGGCGCCTCCGTGCAGCAGGAGCTTCTCGCCCAGAAGGGTGAAGAGGCTTTGGCTGTGCATGATCTCCACCTTCCTCCTGTGGGGGGGAAAAGGTGGCGCTGGGATATCACAGGCAGCTCTGCTGGATATTGATTTCGTTGTTTTGCGGCGGTATCGGACAACTGATAAATTCCGAATCCCCGAGGGCACAACAGGTGCCACCGGGAGCTGCGTCGTAAATCCAGCAACTGCAATGAAAACATCTGCAAAGTGCTGAGGATCACCTACTTGTGTCCCAAATGTTTGAGGAAGTAGGCGAGCACTTTGAGGGACTGCACTTGAATGCTTTCGCTCTTGGATGCCAGCAGTTTGTAGATGACCCTGCCGCAAACACAAAAAAAAGGGATGAAAAAATGCCACCTGTCATCAGCGAGTTTGCGTGTGAGATTGCATCAGGCTCGCTTCCATATTGTGAAATCCGTGTGATCATTTGCTTATGAAAAATGCACAAGTCACGTCTGCACACGGTCGGTCGGATGTCTCGGGGCTTCTTTGATGACATCACAGCTTGACTAGGCGGGTCCAACAGCGACAGCGTCAGACTCACCGTATTCCGTTTCTCTGGTCAAAAGCCGGGACCATGGAGGCCGGGTGCTCGGACATGAGGGCCACCACCAGCTGCAAGACGTCGTGGAGGTTCTCATCCTGCGGGGAAAAGTGCACGACGAGGGGCACATCATTCTTTGCAGGCTCGAAGAAGGCCAAACGTCATCCACAGACACAATTTCCAAGACTCCAACGCTCACGTCGAAAGTCTTTCCAGACACGTGAAAGCCGCTCTCGCTAAAATAAAACCTATTTTCCATCAGCGACACCTCCGGCTAGGTGTTAGCCGCCAGCGCGCGAGTGTTACGACAAGCGAAGACGTACTTCATGCATTGTCAACAAATAGTTGAGGATGCTCTGCAGCTCGTCCTCCTTCACACCTCCGTCCTGAAATTAAAAAATAAGCCACATCAATCAAACGCTGACAGTTGATGTTGAGTTGATGTCATGCGAGAGGGAGATATGTTTTGCAAAATTAGCATCATGCTAGCAGCTTTAATATGCTGCCTGTAAGTCAAATATGGCAGGACAAAGGGTGCTTTTATTTTGCAGGCTGAGAGATACCTTCAAGATGAGTTGTTTGAGAAAAAGAAGCAGGAAGGCCCGCAGGGAGATGATTTCTTTCTGGGTCGGTCGTGGACCATCTGTAGCCAGAGCGAGAGAGAGAGCGAGAGAGCGAGAGAAAGACAGAGAGAGAGCGAACGTGAGGTGATGTCGAGCCGCCTGTTTGTTTACGTGGCGGCTGTTCTTATTTTACTCTTGGTTGCTTTTAATGATGTGGAGTGAGCGTTTGAAGTGGCCATAACGAGCTAGTGATGCAGGCCGGGCATTCGGAAGAAGGCCGGCGTACATTTTCCTTGCTTGGCT
Organism: Syngnathus acus; assembly: GCF_901709675.1. Lineage (NCBI taxonomy): Eukaryota > Metazoa > Chordata > Actinopteri > Syngnathiformes > Syngnathidae > Syngnathus > Syngnathus acus. Next base: position 16,351,375 of record NC_051098.1, on the reverse strand, counting down.
TCGCCTTGAACTGGAAAATTCGTTTCCTCTTGTGATTAATAATAAAAAAATTAAAAAAAAACATGACTCAACCTCCCAACATCGAGAACATCCTTAACTTGAAGTAAAAAATAAATAAATAAATGAGTCATGTAGCAAAGGCAATCCGTAGGAAGTCTAATTAAAAGCCAATTGGCAATTTGTGTAGACTAAGGTTATTATAGATAAGGAAATCAAACAGAATAACAAAAAGCAAGAACTGGAAAAACAGCGTCGATGAAAGTTTGGAAAGGTTTTTAAAAAAATAACGATAGCTGACCGAACCTGCATTGTCTGTAACTAGCACACGCGGGAACGGAATGACGCTCGTGTAGAAAACGCTTGGCCGTAAAGAGCCAAGGTCACACCTGTCCATCACGGCGGCCCACCGTGTCGTTAACTCCTCGGGTCGTGTCGTGCCATGCAGTGCAGTCCGTCTGCTGCTGCATGTTGCGCGTGCTGCGCCATTTCCATGTTAATTATTGAAATACTGTTTGGCCAATTTCTTTGAGAATAGCACCTGAATGTTAATGAAAACACAAAAGGCAATTGCATAAGGCCTTTGCTCATTTTGGACTAAATGCCATCCGAGTGTGCTCATTAATAAACCAGCAAAAAAATTTACAGAGGTGAAAATGAAGGCGCAGTGGAAAAGCCAGATTCAATCCACACTTTTGGGAGTTTTCCTCCCTGTGAGGCCTCTCGGACGGGTCCACGTTGGCCGTTCATGCGGTGACAGAACCGCACAAATGCTAATCAACGCCGAGGCTCCCCGCGGACCAAGCTAACGCTTAAGCATCCTGACGGTGATTAATCGAGAGCAGGAGAGAAAAAAAAAAAAAAAAAAAGCCGGGCGCCGAGACGCCAGTCTGACGGCGAAGAGCTGATAAGAGCGTTATTAGCGTCCGACTTATTCACAAGCAATTATGTTCAACAGCTCAGTGCGGCTCTTGTTTCTCCCGACGGCAGATTGGACGGAGCGCTTCGCCTCTCCCGAGGGCAGGCGGACTTTATTGGAAAATGATTTATTTCCGTGTGATTAATGCAGTCATCTCCTTGGGTTCATGACGGATGGTGGTTATGATACAGCAGGGACGGAAATCAAGTCTTGCAAAAAAAAAAAAAAAAAGCTAAGCCTTTTGCTCCACGCTTTGAATGAATCAAAAGTAGCGCCATCCGGTGGACAAATTGAAACCAACACATGTTGCATATTAGTAATTGAGCTATTTGTAGATTTCGTCGGGCCGAAACAATAACGGTATCGCTTTGCCGCCATCTGGTGGCAATTTTAGGCAATTACACCTCAATACCTCAACAAATAACCACCGTAATGCTGTGATGTCTCTGCGTGACGTGGGCTCCTTGGCACTTTGGGGATGTCACGCAATCAGTCATGTGCACCTTGCGTTAGGGCAATCCATCAGATTGATCATAATTGAAAGCACGAGCGAGCCTCGGAGCGACATTAGCCCCGGGAGGCGGCAAAGTGGCGCGCCGAGACACAGAGAGTGCGAGAGAGGCGCCGGGAGCGGCGCAAGCGCTTTTCATTGCTCATTAGCGAGCGACGAGGCGGAGGGCGGGCCATCGATCGAGACGGACTGCTTTCGACTGCGAGCGACTCAAAGAGGCCGAAGCGTCTCCGGGAGCAGGCGCGGTAACATAACCGCATGATGTACGGCTTTAATTTGAAAGGACTCAACTATTAAAAAACGGAGGCGGGTCGGCGCTTCCGCGTCTTGGCCGTGCGGCTATAATTGAACACTTCATTACCTGCTCCGCTCCGGCTTTATAAGTGCCTTTGTTTGCTCATTTCTCAGGCGACAATGACGGAGCCGCCAAATGGAGCTGAGGATTTATAGCGCTCGGGTTCCCACACGCGGCAAGACGGACGGACGTTCATTCAAAAGAGCCAGCTACACTGGCGAAAATGCACCCGCGGTCCTCAAAGCGTTGTTGAGTTTTATGAGCTTCAATCACGCACGTCTCCGTTTGTAAAGAATCAGTTGGCATAAGCCCACGCTAAAAAGGTCTCCACCGTTATTAGCGGCGAATCAATTAAAGAAATAAAAGCCTCGACTCCTCCCTGGCACGGCCTGTGGGGATCCATCTTCATCCCGCGCTAGCAGCCGCTAATTTATGCGGAGAAATTACAAGCGAAGCATGCCACTGACAACGCAAGGAAGAAAGGCCTCGCCTCGCCCTGCCCTGCCCCGCCTCGCCTCGCCTCGCCTCGCCGGTGTGACGCCTGTTATGCTATCAGCATCAAAGTCACGACAGGCCGTGTGATAGAGTGCTAATAAAAAAAGGGACCGAAAATGGGAATGGAGAGTTAAAGTGGCAGTTCAAGGACACCTTCACCACACCGCCACTGCTGAACTCATTTGAAACTACACGCGGGCCGATCCCGACATGACACCTTGGCAGGACTGCCTCTTTAGGTGCTGCTCTTTTGGTTAGCAAACAGAGTTCGAATGGGCTCAGCCGTTCAAACGTAAACACGCACGGTAGGATATCATCGTCATCGTGCGCGAGATGCCGAGTCGCTCTCACCGAGCCCCTTGGGGCCGATGCCGCTGGCGTCCGCCGGGTTGACGGCCCAGTAGTAGTACTTGAGTGTGTGCATGAGCCGCAGCACGGTACCGCCTCGCCGGACGGTGCTGGAGATGGTCGCCGTGCCGATGAATTCCGACGACAGGTACGTGTACAGAGACAGCTGGATCTGCGGCGGACACAAGTCGGGAAACGTGAAGAAAACGACGCCGACTTCACTTGGTATTTGACACGCGGGAGACGGCCCGGCGAATCTCGAGGGACCGCGACGGAGCTCAAAGTGCTGGAGCCCACTTCATTAGCTCAATGTTTGTCCCATTTCTCTCCCCTCTGCAGAGCCGAGCGGCGGGCAAAGCCTCCGGACAATTGAGCATTTATTTCCCCTTTCATTTCTTCATGGCGGGTCTCGGCGGCGCCGGCTGCCGCTTTCTGAAGACAAGCGGCGCGAGTGTGCTAATTCCTTTCGAAGCAGGCGGGCTCACCTTGGCGGGGGTGTGGATCCAGATGGCGGCGTTGAACAGGATGTGGTCGCAGAGCTGCTTGAGTAGCGGCGCCCCGTACGGTAGCCCGTCCAGATACTTGGCGAAGGAGAGGAACTGCTCCAGCACCGACCTGCTAATGTGCGTGCGGGACGACTGCGGACGTGGAAAGCGGCAAATAGAAATTGCAATATTATAACTTGCTCAAAATATCACCATTTATTGAATGAACAATTCAACGGCTGGTCGGTAGCAAAAGAATCAAGCCGTGGGAGGTGGGCGAGTTTGACTTTGCAAAGAAGCTTTTCTCACACCTGTTCTCTGCCCTGCTGGGGATCCGACAAAAGCGGGAGAAGAGATAAATGAGGATACGTGAGAAGCCAAGGTGGCGCTTTCATCAGATCTTGAACAGATGGAGTCATACGCCGGGGTGCGAAAGCTGGCAGCGGGTCACAAGCGAGGGGGGGGGCGCTTCTTTGGGGCCCCTGTGTTACTTTGTGTCAAGCTGGCGCTGCGCTAAGTGACAAAGGGGTGCGAGCCTGCCTAACAATAGAATGGGGAAAAAAATAATGAAGACAAATGTTTGAGTTACCTTTTCCAGCAGGTAGCCAATGACCAAAAAGCCCTTCCCGCCCAGCATCTGCTCTTGCATGGCCACCGAGCTCTTCAGCAACTCCACAAGGAAGGCCAGCAGGGTCGCGCTGCCAAAAAAAAGAAGAAAAAATAAATAAATTTCTTCAATCGCTGCCACTTCTCAACACTTCCGAACACACGAAAGAAAAAAAAAGAAAGACAAAAACAAACAGCTTCTGTTCTGAAATGTTGCTGGAGAAGGTCACGGCGTGCGCGAGAAGAGCCGCTAAAGGTCGGCTAAAGGTGCCTCCCCCTTTGTCGCGTTGAAGCCTTTGGCGCGGCGACAGCGCTCCGTAATCGGCTTTGGCCAGCATCCTCCGGTGGCCGCCGCTCAAGTGCGACAACAACAACAAGGATGCAATCACTTCGGCGCAGGCCGGCCCGGAGATGCGCCGCACGCATACAAAGTCGCCAGCCACGAGAGCTTCCGAGTCACTGTTGGCACTACTTTTTCATTTCTTTTTAATGAAGTCCGTTATTACTTCCGCCACGATGACCTTGACTGGAATGTCCGAGTTGCGGTTTGAAGTTACGGCGAATCAGAAAAGTCAAATACGCGGGTAAGCATCTCAGATCTTTTTCACGCCGGGACGGCTCACAGCGGCCCGATCGGCTTTCTCAGGGAATTAACAACTATCCGACATACGTCTACAATTTGATGCCTTTTCTCACAAAGCGAAAGTCTCCGAGGACCCCAACGTTTCTGCTTCAGGCAAATTCCAAGTCGAGATTGCGTTACCATGACGACCAGGGGTGGAGCTAAGGCACTGCGACAAAGCGAGGTTTTCTCTTCCCACTTTTGACAACTTTGCGGCTCGCTGTGACTTAACCCATTCGCTGCCATTGACGGTCAACGATATTAACTGGGTTAAGAAGCGTCATTCGTCAACAAAAATCAGACGCAAAGCATCGATTGCACGCGCACGTTCTCACCACACGGTGGCTTCCGCTTGGCTTTCGCTCGATTGATGGTAGTCCAGCTGAGCGAAGAGCGGGAAGAGAACCTGGATGCCTCCGATGGAGTGGATGGCCCGCTGGATGGAGTGAGTCACCGTGGCTTTGACGTCCTGCAAAACCAAAAAGATGCTGAAGATGGGTGCTTGGTTTCAGCGCGACGTGGCGCACCTGAGTCGGCAACCTGTAGCATGAGCGCGTGGGGCGAGTGCACAAAGATGGAGGAGGCCTTCTCCTTGGGGGAAGACTCCAAGCAGAGCTGGGCGTCGGTGGCCTTGGCGTTGTAGGCCAGGGCGACGGCGCCCGCCAGCTTGCCGTCGTACAAGACGCGCTTGTGATGCTCGGCCAGGTGGATGTCGCTCTCCGACTTGAATTTGAACGTGCTCTGGCGAGGAAACGGAAGCAAACAAGGGTGAAATGAAAATATCGGGTTCCGTGACACGCTCGCAGCATTTAATTAGAAACTTGTATACGAGCGAGTTGACCCAAAAGACAATTTCTGGAGAGCCTGGTGCGGATCACCTCATCAAGACTTTGACAAATTGGAAAAAATGGGAAACAATTTCCACCGCGTGTTGAAATCTTAAATACTTTGACAAGCAAATAAATTATGGAGCTTTTTTTTTTTTTTTCCCCCCCATTCGACGGGACGGAATGGGACGACACGAGCGAGCGACTCGGGCAGCCTGCACCGAAACGCAGTCCCTTTGTGAAAATAATGATGTCATAAGCCGGGGCTGGAAAATACCCACAGGCGTCGCAGCAGTCTGAAGAAAAAAAATAAATAAAATCCTGAGTGCATTGGGCCACTTTGTGTCCTGTTGCCAGAGGCCATGATTGATTGTCGAGGTTTGTCCCTGTGGCGCGATGGATGCTCCGCACCACAGCAGGACAAGACGCGCTCATCGTACCTTGTAGCTCGGACCGAGCTGGTGGACGGCGAAGATCTGCGCCGGATTCAGAGCCTCGCCAAAGACGTAGACGGCTCCCAGCTGGCCGCAGAAGACTCGGTTGGCGTCCGCCGTCTCCGAGGAGCCCAGGAAGCACTTCTCGTAACTCTGCGGAGGAGACGTCCTTTCAAAGTTCGGGGCTTTGACTTTCAACGTCATTTGCCTCCCGAGCGCCTCCGATTTATTCACTCGCGTAGCGACCAAGCGCCGCCAACCTTAGAAAATCATAAATGGTTGAGCTTGATTCCCAAATGGCCCAAAATCCATTTGGACAAATGAGGACTTTTGGGAAGTGGGGAATAAGGCTGCGGCGGTTTGGTCCGGAATGAAACCGGCCGCCTTTCCGACCTCTCGCTCTTCACAATTTCAAACGCCGGCCTTGTCCCGATATACGCTGCTTGCGTCAAAATGCAAATGAGCGATGTTCTCGGATTCTAGTTTGAAAAGCGCCGGCACAGCCTGTCTGATGTGGCTCGAAGTGAAAAGCGGGTTTCATAAACACACATTGCCAAGAGCGAGAGGGGAAAGAAAGAAAAAAATAAATAAAGAAATAAACCCGCCAGCAGCACTCCTCCTTCACACATTAGTGACGTGTGTAGTTAATGGAAGGAGCGGTCCGCCAAGCACGCCGGTCATTTAAGCAATCCGCTGTGCCTGAGAGTGGATCTGTGAAGCTGTTTATTCCTCAGCGACACATGCAAATGGAAATCCCACTTGCCCCAAAATGGGCCATCATCCCTCCCTCCCTCCCTCCCTCAGCCACATCTGTTTAGCAGAGAAATATTCAAGCCTGGGACCCAGAATGGAAGACCTGTTTCTTCAGATTAGAAAAAAGAAGACGCAGGCCCGGGCTATTCGGGGGATGTATATTTAGGAGAGACTAACAGTGCACTTGCATCATTTGTGTTGACGTGCCAGGCCATGTCCCCGTACGAAACCAGTTGGCCGTTGACGTAGCAACGGATCTCGCTGTTCCTCCAGCGGCTGTAGACGTGGACGATGCTGATCATGTACCACTGGGCGACAAAAGAAGCAAAATGATCCAATGTGAGCTGACATTTTGTTGTTGGAGGCGTCAATAAAAAGAGCACAAGTTGCGCTCACCTTCCTGGGCTGGAAATCGTATTTGACGCAGTGCTGGAAACCTTTCCCTTTGGATTTGAGAGATGTGACGATCAGACAGTTGCCGACAAAATGCGCCGAGTAGCCGATGCCTTTGCTGGTGCGGAAGCTGCAAGTGGAAATGGACACCGAGCAGCGTCTTAAGTCTTAAACTTCAATGGAACCGTGCCTTTAGCATAGCCCAGCCAAGCTTAGCATACCATAGTATAGCCTACCCTACCATCGTATAGCCTAGCATAGCAGTCTAGCATAGCAAGCCCTCAGGCATCGTCCTGAGATGACCATCAGGTGAAACGCAGGATTCTCTCTGCTTTGCTCTTTTTTGTTTGTTTATGACTCGCAGCCTCGCACGTATGGCCCCGGTAGCGCCTCACGCTCTTCCTGTGATTACATACCAGCTGAAAAGCAAACCCCGGGCCGGCTTTTGAAGTCAACACGCTTTTGCTGGTGTTGACACGGCCTGCCACCGAGCTGTGAAGATTAGCTTGACATATCTCACACACTCTGCCGCCACCTGAATACATAAAAGCGTCCCCAATATTTCTTCCTTTTATGTCGGCAAAAGCCTCTCCGATGAAAATCTTTGCAACCAAATGTCCGTGATCCAGATGAGTGTCAAGAGCGACCAATGTAGATGCATCAGTCAGGACCAATATTGGAGGACGGAAAAAAACATTGCAAGTCTTTTAATATTCCCCCAACGTGGTGCCCAGGTTTAATACTGCCAGAGAAAAAAAACAACCTTTTCGACCTTGACAAAACACAGCGTGTTCCCCTAATCTACTCGGACGTGAGGTCAGGGAGGTTTCAAACTGGAGGTCTGTGACTGAGCTGCTACGTTTGCGGCCCTCCTGAGAGCAGCGGGAACCAGCTCGAATGGGATGCTCAGGCAATTAGCATGATGGCGGGCAGAAAAAAAGCGCAAGCGGGAGAACAAATATATTGGTCAGGTGGAGCGTGACTCATGAAGATAGAGATTGTATATCTGTCGTGGTGCCAGCAAATGACTCAAATATTACTTTGATCATTCAAACCTCTAAATATTCTATAAAAACGGAACGATTATGGTTGTGCTTTTTTTCCCAATCCATCAATCAAGTGACAAAAAAAGAGATTAATCAAGTCTCAAATTGGTTATTAGTTACAGCCCTAATTGTCTGTCTACATGTGTTCCTCCACCGTTTGTGTTCAAATAGCCATTGCTTCTAAAACTGCAACTCTTGATGCGAACCGTTTTGCATTGTTTGTTAGCATGAAGCTAAGCAGACTTTGCCAGGGCCCCCCTCCCCCTTGGTTGTGTGTGCTTACCAGTAGAGATAGGGCTTGTCCTTATCCACGTTGATGTTGCTCAAGGGATCCATCCTGAACCAGGTGTTGAACGTGAAGCCGTTCTGGTAAGGCCACTTGGCGATGGGAGGTAAAGCGATGGCCTGCGGAGAAGACCACCGACTCATTACGCCGCCGCGTAGCCTCACGCGCGCACACAAAATTTGTCTTAGCAAATTAGCTTCAGCGCCTTGCTCAAGGACATTCGGACATGGCGTCGGGGATCCAACGTGCACCCTTAGAATTGTGAGACCAGCACTCTTCCCCTGATCCACTGCGCCGTTTTACGGCTATGCAAATGTGCCAAATGTTTGCTTAGCTCATAAACATTCATCTTCCGCCCCTGAGCTCGTTTTCAGAAATAAATATCACCTGACTCGGTGCTAGGAATTCAGCTCCTGCTAAATATGTATTAAGTGTTGGACTTTTTTAAATAAATCTAACCCTTGCTGGCGCTGTTTGCGCGCCAAGCTTTATTTATTATTCATACAACAAACAACTTGCAGAGCGCTAAATGCTGCATAATAAATAGCTGCGATTTAGTGGTTTGCTTTTAGAAAACCGCCGCGAAACGAGATTTTTCTTGGATGGTGCATGGAAATTAGCACGTTTGTGTTTGGGAAAATTGGAAAGAAAAAGGGAGGATTTTCTCTTGATGAGTGCGAGGGAGAAACAAATAAACGCGCGGCGCAGGACTGAAAGAGCGGGCGGCGACTTACAGCAGCGCTGCGGCCGGGGAAGTTGAAGAAGGCGTCGGGTCCGTGCGGGTGGGGCATGTGGTTGAGCGCGGTCAGCATTTTCAGCGCATGCCTGGGCTGCGGAGAGAGAGGAAGTAGACGGCAGTTGGTCGGGCGGCTCGGCTCGGCTCGGCTCGACCGGGCCGGCTCGTCTTGACTTGACTCACCCAGAGGTCGCCTTCTCCTTGGAGCATGCTGAAGAGGAGCTTGACCTCGTGCACCGTGATGCTGTAGCTGGCCAGCACGCCCAGCATGTCCACCAGCAGGTCTTCAATAAAGCAAAAGCGTCCAATCACAACAAAGGCAAGCATGCCTTGCTTGGGCTCTTTTTTTGGTTGTCTTTTTGAATCTTGCGCCTGACACTTTTGTAGCAATTGCACAGGTGTGACCGTACCTGCAATCATGTCGTCGGCCGAGCCGATCCGGAGCAGCAGCCGGCGGATGAGGCCCACCTCGCTGCTCATCTGCAGGTTGCGCACGCTCTTGCGGAGCATGGCGCCGAGCATGCTCCAGATTTCCGCCTGGCAGGCGACGTCGCAGCGCTCCAGCACAGCCGGCAGGCAGCCGATGCCGGCGGCGTCTTGGATGATGAAGTTGCTTTCCAAATCGAACTCGCCGCCCACCAACTGCGCCAACCACATTTGAGACGTGAGCGCACTCGCCGTTGCCTTTAATCACCCCGTCGCTCGATGGTCATGTGAACAACCTGAATTTCCACCACGTCTTCCTTTTAAATCAATTCAGCCCGGTGAAATCGATTTGGGGTGGGACATTGGATAATTGACAATAACCGCCGCAAGCATGCGTACGGGATTCCATCTGCCTGAAGTGAGGAGGGTCATCATCACTTTGCCTTCTAAAAGCTTTCATCACAATTTAATCATGTGTGAAAATAAAATAGCCTCTTCTTTAATGAAAAGTGGCGCTGCCGCACCACCCCCCCCTCTCCCTTTTAGTCACAAATAATCGGTAAGAAAGTCGCAAACAACAAATCAATAACGCAGTGCATCAAGTTCAACAAGCATGAAATTAGCCCAGGCGAGGAAGCATATGCTCCGTGCGCGTGCATGCGTGCGTGTTTGGGGATGGATAGACGGCTGCTCTGAGAGCAGCATCCGAGCGTCCAGGTGGAAAATGGGCCTGAGCGCATCACGGTGATTGACAGCCCATGTCATCGCTGGGATGAAAATGGACACGACGAGTTGAAGGAGACGGTGAGCTGAGCATCATCCAGCCAGAGTTGGGACCAAACGCTTCGGAGAACGCAGGCAGGGCACCTTTCAGACCCTTTCAACTATTTTGGAACTTTTATACTATTTTTGCTGTGGTCTTATTTTCGGAATTCTTTTAAAAAATACATTTTTGAATTCAAATTTTCCACCTTTTTGGATTGCCTAATATTTGCTTCTTTTCTTGGTAGATGATATTATGTATGATTATTATATTTTTTCCCCGAATAATTGTATTTGTCTAATATTTGTGTATTTTTGGGCCAGTTTTTTCCCAGTTTTCTGTCCACGATACATATATATCTGATCACGTGTAGTTTTTACAAGGTTAGCTTGAACCGGGAAAATGTAAGCGTTGCTATTCCAATCTGTAATTACTCAGAGACTCCAACATCCTCTGTTTTTTTTTTCCCACCGTTATTTTAAGAAGAAAGCTTACGAGGGTGCTTTATTCCAAAGGCACAAAAAGAAAGCCGCTTGTATTTGCAGTTAAACAATGAAAAGGCGTAGACGGCAAGCTAATGAGGTGGCGGGCGGGCGGGCGGGCGCTCACGTGCACGCCCGAGCCGCATTTGAGGAAAGAATCAGGGCACATGCAGCAGAGGAGCCCGAGACAAATCCATCCTCAAACACAGTCGGCCAGTTAACTGCTGCGGCAAATAACGAGAGCGGGCCTAAGCCGATCATCTGCATGCCAAAAAAAAAAAAGAAAAAAAAAAGCAGCCCCCAAAAAATGTCCACGTCCACCTTGCGCATTGGCATGCTGTCAGACAGCCGGAATAAATTGGGCCTTCTCATCTTTTGAGCCTGGGAAGCCACGCTAGTTCAGCTAGGTAGCTGCCGGCCCGATGATGCGCCGGGTATTGAGGTCACACAAAACTTGACACATATATATGTAACCAATTTACATTTACATTTATATTGAATTGCAAATCAAATTTAGGAAAAAAAGAGAATGATTTAATCGAATGCGTCATGGCACATGGGTTTGCATCAGGTCTACAGATGGCATCAGAATAGTCATGTAGCTTTCTCATCAAGATGTTTTGGATGCGTTCCATTTTCAGGCACAATTCAGAAAGTCTCGACGGCGTCCCAGGCAGCTACAGGTATTTGCGGACAGCCTTGCGGGTAACTTATCGGATTTCAATTAAGCGACTCCGGCTCGGATTAGCAAGGAGCTCAGAAGCCGCGTGGAATCATTTGCAAAGGAGCATCGACAGCGGGGGAAGGGATTTTGCAACCGGGCGGCCGCAAACTAATGGGACGTTAATTGGTCTCGGTTGGGCTCACGCTGCCCGATTCAAACTGGAGTGACTTGATTGACAGTCCGACGATTGGAGCGCTCCTGTGGTGCTATTTACATGCGTCTTGGCCGTTAGTGCGTGAGGGTCGTTTCACGCGAATGCAAACAAACAAGAAAAATCGGCTGAAGGCATTCGTTTGGGATTAGCCGCTTGGACCCGTAGTATCAAATCCAGCCTTAGAAAGTCAACAAAATCCATTATTCAAAAGCCCTGCAAAACACAACAAGGCCAATGCAAAAAGTGTTTCTTTCAAAACAAACTTCTGCGATGACGAAATTAGCCACTTCTGATCAGGCCGTGGCTGAAGGCTAGCCGTCGCCATGGCGACCTGTTGCAACGCCGGGCTTCCCAAGTGAGGTCATGTCTCGGTTTAACATGACTGATGTCTTATTGGGGAAAACAGCAGGACGGGTTCAAGTATCGCAGAGGAAGAGTCCATTAGGAGCGCCGCAAATGTTTCCCTGAGCGACGTTTGAACTCGAGATGAGACTTGTCACACTTCTAAATGGCCACCTGACAAAAGAGGCAACAAGGAAGGCGAATTGAAATCGGAATCGCTTCATGAACATTGCAAAACATACAATATGCTCTAGTCTAGTTTTCCCCGTTGAAATGAATCCAATCGGAACAGCACCTTTTTTTTTTTTTCAACAACTGCGACGTTCCTTCGCTTAAAAACAAATTTAGGTTTGCAAAACAAAAGAAAAAAAATGAAACAAATAAGCAACAGCTTGCACGTTTTTTCGACTCATAAGTCAAGGTGAGGCTCCGACTTATGAAAATGGAAAGAGCACAGGCGAGAAGCTTTACGACTCCACGGGGAGTTCAGATTGGAATGCGCGCTATCTCCATCCAACACAACAAAGCCGAAGCAGACGAACGCGAGCGCCCGCCGGCGAGTCTTTATCGTGCGTTCACCTTGCAGCAACTCGGGCAACACATTTGTTATGATGTCAGAGGCGAGAAGAAAAACAAAAATGGGATTAACAACTGGGAAGACTTTTGTTGGAAACGCTCTTGTGCTGCGGGTGACTTTTGTGATTTGCGCTCGCTTCCAAAGTCACGGCGCTCCATTTTTTGCATTGGAAAACGACATATTCCACCGACGACGACGTCGTGAGCTCCCCAGCTAGCAAACGGCTAACCTGAGCCAACGAGCGACAAGCGCCGTCTGACGCCCAAGTCACTCACCGGGCCCCGCCCGCACGGATGATTTGAAACAGCACGTCTCCCATATTGCTAGCAAGGTCATCAACTGGAGAGCGAATATGAAATTAGCGCTCCGCTTCCTTGTTCATAAATTTCCTCCAATCAGACAGTCACCTTGAGAGGCTGCGCCGCTTCCTGACGTTGGGCCTCAACTGCTGTTTTAATCCCATTATGCCGAGCAAACATCTCGCGCTGTCCATCTGTGGACGCAGAGGCAATAACGCAAGCACTTGCCAGCTAATTAGCTCCGGAGCATACCGGGTAACGCTGCTGTTAAACCGGTGACCTTGACGTCAATCTCGTTTGTCTCGCACCTCACGACGAGTCAGAAGACAAAGGCCGATGGCAAGTTGCCGTCTTGGACAATGCGACGTTCTTTACTGGTCGGCTGAAGAAAAAGGGATGATTTTCAGGTGAAGTCAGACCGCGGAGCAAAAGGGCCAAACAAAAGCCACCTTTAGCGTGTAGCAGCCACCAAATTGCTTGATCGCAATGGAAGAAATGAAAAGCGCAAAGGAAGCTTGTGTAGCTTTGTTTGCCGGTCAGCCTCTCTCTCAGGATTCGCTCGTGTTTACAGTGAGAAGATGACAAAAAAAGAAAATGAATGATTGAAACCCCGCCAGCCTGGGGAAGGTTTGATACACGCTCGGCAGACATTCAAAGCAAAAGAAAAAAAAACAGACGCGCCGTCTCAAAGGCAACAAAAACAAATGGCGTTGCTTAGAGAAGGCAGCAAATGCAAGAATGGTGAAAAGTGACTTTTGGGAAGATCCTAAGCAACATGGGAAGACAGAGCCAAGCGCCGTCGTCTGAAAATCAATGCAAAACCTCGGACCCGTTTGGACCGGATACCAACACGACGGACGGACGGACAGCTGCGGTGCACCAAGCAATGTATCAGCGGCGCAGACTGGAGGCGAGTCGTTTCATCAAAGTGCCACCCGGCGTGTGTATGCGCGATTGTGACTGATGGCTCGCTTATGCTCTTACTTGGTCTACTGTGTAATTACTTGCATCAACACAACCTGTCAGGCTCAATCTGCCGAGCACCGCAAGCAGAATGCAGCTTGCGTCGAGCGGGCCAAACGTCAACAAAGCAATCGGTGTCGTTCACGCCAACACACACGCACACACACACACACACACACCAAGAGGCGCAGCTACGCCAGACGGTGTTACAGGCTGCTAAAGCAACACTGCGGGGCACAAGCACACTTAGCCAGCCGGCTAGCTAGCTAGCTAGCCAATAGGACGGATTTCTTCAATGCTTGGGGAAATGTGTCTTCATAAGGTTAGGGTTAAACGCTAATTTACATGTTGCTTTCAGTCAGAAATTTAAAGAGTTGCTTCAATTTTGTGAGGAAGACAAACGGGAAAGGAAACGCTGTCGGCTCTGCCTTCAAGGAAGAATAGTCAATGGAGAGGGTGGGATGTTGTACTTTGATCGTCACGGTGGAGTTCTAAATCAGATGAGAGGGAGCACCGGCGGCGGACAAGACGGCCGAGAACCGAGCGCTTGCCGAGAGGAACAAAGGATGACGGAATTCCTCCTGAGTGACAGGGCGGCCGGCTAATCGAGGCTTGAAATTGCCACCATTGTGGTCGCTAATGTTGAGATTGTGGCATCTGTTTCAAGCTAATGTGTCATTTGTGCAACAGCTCATTTTTTCGGTTGTAAAATGACAGTTTCCTTGGAAACAATGCGACTGCGGTAAATTGGCCCCAGCAGGTACTTGTGCGTCTCCCGCAGCCTTACAAAGCACATGTTTGGATAGCGAGGGAGTCTCAAACGCCGAGGCCGACGCGCTGGATAGGCTCCAGCTTCCCCCGCCCGGAATAAACACGAGATAATAACTGGGCGGACGGATGATAGAGCCCGACGCCGGCCGAGCGCAAATGTTTAGTGAACAGTAGCGCGTGTGGAGTGTGCTCGGAATACCGGGCGGCCTCTTAACACCTCTAAGAAGCACCCGCGCCGCTGATACCAATCAGTTTTTTTCCCCTACCACACGGCAATCATACGGCTGAGCGCAGGAACACGAGCGCGCCGTCCACCGAGCAGTTAAGCGCCACCGGTGGAGAATGGCCTGTAAAAGATGCGCTTGCCTCCCTCCGCTCACAAGAGTCTTTCTGCAGATCCTTAGCAACGCTTAGCAACGGGCTACTTTGTGTCAAGAGCTGTTATTTATTCAGTAATTGAGAACTCTTGAAGCAAATGAGAAGGTGGTCATCTGGGTCCTGGCATAAAAGTCAATCAATCAACGCAAGCGTCGCCCAATGAAAGCAAGTCTGGCAATCTCGCGCTTACTTATTCATTCGCCTATTCATGATTTCAAAGTTGCGTCGTTGGTCCTTGCACGTGCACTTTTGTTTTTCATAATGAAGTCATTTTCTTTTGAAGGTTAATGTCGTAAGATGAAACTTGACCCAAGTGATATCGCAAACGATTGGTAGAAATGGGTTCATTGCAGCAAGGAGATTTTACAAAACGAGGTCTGACATTCCTCGGCCGGTTCGAACGCTGCAAAAAAAGGCGAGCAGCTCAATAGTGCGTGCGTCCGCATTGGAGATTCCGCACCATCACTCGGAGGCAAGAAGCCTGCTTTTGAACAATCTCCGCAGCTTTTCATCTCCACTAACACGCTGCATTTTTCACGGCGGGGACGCTTGGGCGCCGCCGTCCCGAGCCGTGTTCCGCGTAGGCCGACTAATTCCATGCCGAATGGTCTTGGCGAGAACTCTAATCCTCCGCGGCTCTCCAGCCAGATGTTCCTTTCAGAGTGGCGCGACTAATAGCCTGATTAGCCCGAGACGCAGATTTAGCATCTTGCCGCTTACAATCTGGCCTCCGTACGCAAACATAAAGTGACGGCACACGTTTACAGAGCTAAATGGCGCATTCGGAGCACAGCCAAGAGCCGCTAAATCGAAGCGGACGCTACACTCGTTGTCAGAGATGAAACGCCAGAAAGTTAGCGTGGCCAAAATGACGATTAATTATCGGGAGTATCTCCATATTAAAAAAAAAAAAAAAAGATGATTCACAAATACACTCCTTACGTAGACATACACCCTATAGCCGTTCTGTCAAAGAGCACGGCCGCCGTACTCTCTAATCCTGCATTCACAGCGCACATCCCGCACACTTGATTTGTTTTTAACTCCCAAGGGTCAAATGCGACATCTTGATTCATTTAAGTCGTGGAGGCAATGAGCCTTCTTGGACCAACTGCGCGCAAGTCAGGGACACTCGTCGGGTTTCATCTATTTCGGCATCGGCGTGTCGCTACGGCGACCGGCTGGCTGGCTGTCACGCCGCCGCTCGGCCCGACGGCATACGCGGCTCATCTCCATACAAATGAGCACCCGCGTCGCATGCCGGGCTTTTCCCGTTTGCCGGGACGGCGAGATGAAGACAAAGAATCCAATCGAGGCATTGGTGGAGTGCCAGGAACAGATTCAAGCCGCTCGGAGATGAGCAAAGTTAGCGAGGGACGACGGCTCCGAGAACATCTCACGGCCCGGCAAAGTCAAACTCGAGGTGCCCGTTTCAACAGGTTGTCTGGAACGGAAAGAAATATTATTGCAAGAAAGTCACAGACGCGTTCTAATTAGACGGGAAATGGAGCCGCCAGATAAATTGCGTTCACGCGGGTCATCAATCAACAGGCCCTCCCGAGTCAACGGCTGACGCCATGCTCGCAAACCCAAGATATTTCATCAACTTCATTCCGTGACCTGGTGGGTGTCACAATCACAATTCTAACGCGAATGAAATTCCCCAGGCAAAAATCAAAACATTAGCTACACTCGCACAACCCAAAGAAAGAAGAATGTAACAATAAAATTCATAAAGGCTTTTCACCAAACTGCTCGAGTTTGCCTCGGCTTCATTTTCCGTTGTTAGCACGCCGCTGCTAATCTCAGAGACATTAAGGAGAGGATTGCAATTTGAAACGGTATTACGAACCGTCTGAAATATTCTGACGCTTTATTGGTAAAGCGCTAAATCCCGAGCTGCGCCGGTCGTAAACATTTGCCCGGCGACCTAAGAAGAGAAATATCCGAGAAAAGCTATTAGGCGGCACCGTGAACGTTCCTCCGGGCGATGGAGGACGTACGGTCCCAGGAAGAGAAGAATTAGACCTCGCTGACACGCAGGAAATGGACAACGCAGGCCTTTGCTCCGCTTTTAAAAGAGATGGGGCGAAAAAAAGGAAGAAACGCTGCACGTCTGTTATCAGTTGCTGCACTCTGGGATTTAATCAAGCAGCATTTCCATTTGAAAGAAAAATCACCAAATGGAGAGGAATAATCAAGAGCGCCGGGAAAAAAGTTTAGGCCCGTGTCCCTGCAATGCTATGATTGCTAGCTAGCTAGCACGTTACCATGGGAATGGGATGAGGGCAATCAAGGCGTGGAAAAGCAAAGAGCTTCCGAAATGACTTTGAGAAGGCAAAGACGCAGGCGTGACGACGCTGGTGCAACGCAAGCGGTCCAGCACGCTTGGAAATTCAAACACCACGTGAGAGCCTTGCGGATAAATTCACAATCTTTCATCTCGACAATCCACGAGGAATTGAATCTGATGGGAAGGAAGTTGCGGCTTGGAAAGGCATCGCAGCCCAGCACTGTAGAAAAGCCAGCTCCAATTCTCATATTTGAAGATATTGATAGTTTTGACCTATTGGGAACTGACTGCACAAAGAATTTGCCAGCTAGCTGAAGATGTCCAATTAGTTCTTTTTACATCACCAAAGGCTTTTTTGGAAAAACTGCACTTTTGGATTCAGCATGCGGATTTTTGTTTTTGAATCGCCATAAAAATCGAACTTTGATTTTTTTCAAATTGTTCCTCTGTGAAAGATTAAATTGAGATGGGATTGTCAATATTCGGTATAGGGTGAAAACTTTTTGTGACTTTGGTTAGTGCTGTGCCGGGACAAGTCATCTTCATCACTCGTATCTCAAAGCACCACTGTAGTAAAATAACAATCTTGGTAAAAAGGTTGGGAATCAGTGTGGTGTATAAAAAAAAAATCTGTTGCTGTCATAACTCATTTCAAGGGCAGCTGGCAAGCAGAAAGTTGTGTTCAACTTGGAAACTATCTCCCTCCCTCCATCAATCAACTCTGCTATACAACTACTTCATATTTACTCTTGGTACATTTCAAATCAAATGTTAAGATGCCAACGTGCCGCTCGACTGTCGTCATAATTAAAAACATTCATTTACATTTACAGCCAGCCAAAGAAAAACCAATTTACTCACCAAATTGAGCACCGTTTCCACGATGTCCCGGTTGCTGACCTCTCCGGCTTGAATGAGTCCGCTGAGAACCGCAAATTTGGTTTGAATATCTCGGATGGGAACCGACGGGTCGATGATGCCCGCCGGCAGCATGACGGAATTCGCGTCGCCGCCGCCGCCGGACATGGCCGTCTTCTCCGCTTCGGCCGTGCGTTTCCCGCCGTCACCTAGCGGAGGCGGTCGCTCCGTAATGGGCATGGAGCCAGGCATGGTCCCCGCCGGTGTCTCTCCCTCGCTCTCTCTCTCTCTCGCTCTCGCTCCTTCCTCCTCGTCCTTCTCTTCCTCGCTGGTGGTGGCGGCGTCCGCTCCGAGCGAGCTCCGAATGTCCGAACCTGGTCGCGAGCCGAGCTCCAGAGAGCGGCACCGAGGAAAGAAAGCGCAGAAAAAGCCGGGGCGAACACAACCCCCGGTCCGGTCCGGTCGGTCAACAGCGTCCCAGCTGGTGCCGGTCCGTGAACTAACCTGCACTGTGTTCCATTCCGCTCAGCTGTGCGCGCGTGCACGCAGTCTGGCGCGCGCGCGTGTGTTCCATCCTCCTCATCTTGGACGCCTGAGCCGTTTTCAGCGCCACCCATTGGCAGCTTTTCCTGCTTATCGATTTTTGACAAAGCGCCTATATATGGATCAATATCTTGAAAAGAACGAACTTGGCATTAAAAAGCTGCGGCGCTTATTTCCTATATTTGTCTTGACGCACTCTGTCCCATCACTATTTCAATGAATCTGCCTCGTCTACTTGCTTCTCTTTTAGGGGCTAGCCAAAGTACAAACTCCCCTCCGACTAAAATGGACGACTTCCTGTTCAATTTCGACCAAGGGTGCTTTCATCAAACGACGCATCACAGAAAATCTCTCAAAGCAGCAGTCTCGCAAGGCGCTAAGCCAAATCCTATTTTTGGAGCAACCAAATATTAAAGTCACCTCTCAGGTGGACATGGAGCCAGTCCATGTTGCCGCGTGGTGGTACTTTGATTCGTTGACAGCGGGGAGCTCGACGGGCGTCCAGATTATTAACGCCTGAGATTTAATCACATTCATAAAAAGTCTTCCTCTTTAGTTCTTCCAGGCAAAAAAAAAGAAACCCCTCCGGTATCATCTGTCTGTTCTCATATCAAGTGCCTCGAAGCTAATTGGATTTACTTTATTTCAGATAAATGATACCTTAAGACACAAAGCCTGAAATGAGGTCTGAATAGGCTCGTATTTATTTTCAAAGCCATTAAATGGTCGCTGAGGTTAATTAAATTTCAAAAAGTGTCACGTTGCAGTGGCTAATGAATTCCAGCGACTTCATTCTCTCACTCAGAATTTAATCCAGTAGCGCCACTATTTTTAACATAAACTTAAGTTTATATTTTTGTTCTTGTAACAACTATAAGATAACACTTTTTTCTTAAACATTCTTACTTTGAACTTTGGACTCTTTCATTACAACTGAAATGCTTAAACTTAAACTTTGTTTCGAAAATATGACTAAACTTGTAACAGTGCAAATCACCACTAGAGGTCGCTCTCCACTTAATTGGAAAAAGATTTGAACGACGCTAATTACTCTACTTGCATACTCTGAAAGACGAATGTGGATCTGCTTTGCATGTAAGACTGGAACAAAACAATATTATAATCCTGACAGCTTTATTTAAAAAAAAACAAAGTCCTTTGCTGTCACCAGCACATGGGACCGGTACCCTACAAGCAGGTATGAGCAAGTCAAACCTTAAGTCATTCACAACCACAGGAGGTCCAAGTTGAACAAAAACAAATGAATGTCAGTGCTGAAGTAAAACCAGCTTACATTTGGAAGGAGGATTTTTTATATTATAAGGAAGAGACCATATCATTGATCCCTTCCCAAACACACACACACAATATTCACAGATTTACAATAAGAATAATGATATCTTTAAATCTTGACATGATGATGTACACGCTTCTCAGAAGCTGATGAGGCCTTCAATGTCCTAGACATTGTACATTACGACAGTCGGTCGCGCACCAATACAGACGACATTATGCATATCCAGTCAATTTGGCAGGATGATTAATTCTCCGCTGAGTAAAAACGTCTCCAAGATGTCCTCATCTGATTTTGTGCAAATGCCGAGGAGCAGAAGAAACATTCCATTCAACTGTGCCTTAGTTGGGGGAGGGGGGATTTTCAGATTTTAGTCTCTGGACCGTCTGCCATGAGCGGCTGAAAGGAGTTGCGGATGCGAGCGGCTTCCGCCGCACAAAGGTGGCCAAAGGCTTTGTTGTACCATTCCGGAGTTCTTCCCCTGAAAGACAAACAGTCATACCTTCGAGTAACGACAAGACTGCATTTCCTTTGCTCTCCCGTCCGTCCGTCCGTCACTTACTTCAGATCCACTCGGCAAATGTGAGTCAGCCTGGACTTCCCCGAGCCGCAGGGCTCCAGCAGGTAATTGGACTCCAGGACGATAGCTCGCACCGCTCCGGCGGGAGGACAGTCCTCGTGCTCCATTGAGACGGAAACCAGGGAACACGCGCCTTTGGGCAAGTCTGTCCTCCATGACCTTGGGAGAAGACGTCAAGAAATGGCTCAGTTCCTGGTTTCGTGAGCTAACAGAACGTGCGCTCCGTTTGCGGCTCACCTGAGAACCACAAAGTCTCGGCTGGGATGAGGCGGCATCCGGTTGAGGACGTGCTGAAAGACTTCCGTCTGTTTGTCCAGCGTGTCGCAGACTTTCCACTGCAGCAAGTCAGGGTCCCACAGGTGGCGCTCTCGCAGCACCCGGTTCAGCACCACCGACGGCGGCGCCTCCACCTCCACGGACACCCGCCAGCGTCTCAGCGGGTTGCCGTCGCCCGCCTGCGAGCCAGACGGAACCCGCGTCAAAGGCGGAACCAGTTGGTCTCCAAATCGACGAGCGCGTGCGTACCTTCTGGAAGTGCAGCTCCGTGTTATCGGAGCTGCTGGAGGACACCCAGGATTTGGATTTCTCACGGGCCTCTCTGAGCAAGTTCTCCAGTCTGGCCTCCATGTGGTTCTGGTGCGTTCCGTTCTCATCCTCCGAGGGCTTGAAGAGCTCGTCCGAAGTCGGCGCGCGTAGGTCGGCGTCCACGTATGAATTGCGCGACTGCGTGACCATCTCGTGAGGGATCTGACGGGCAAACGAGAGCCGTCGTCCGAGCGTCCAAAACGCCGAGCGGGCGGGCGGTTGCGGTACCTCAAAGAGCCGATTGCACTCGGTGATCATGTGGGCGAGACCCTGCGTCGCCGCCAGATTTTCATTCAGGTCTTTCTGGTCCGGCCTGCCGCTGGCGTACTTCTTCTGCATCGCCCTGACGGGAAGGGCAACAGCGAGCAAATGAGACCAGGTCGCCATCGTGAGGCAGTCCGAGTCACTGCGCTAACTCGGCGTTTACCTCGGGGAAAGATTGTCTTTCTTGAGGATGTTGAGGTGGAAGAGCGAGGGCGCCAAGCACACGGCGATGTTCATGGGCGTCATCTGGTTCTCCTCCACCGACGACGTCACGTCGCTCAGGAAACACAGCAGCGTCTGCAGCACCTCCCGGTTCTCGTCCGACATCAGCATGATGGCCGCCTGGACGGCTTGCAACCTTTGCTCCTTGGGCACGTCTGGGCGTTTCCAAACACGGATGTTGGCGAGCGGCCGAGCGAGCGAGCACGTGATGGCGGCGGTGACCTTACATTGGTAGATGTGGAGGAAGGTCTCCCCCAGCTTGCTAGTGAGCAGCGGCTCGGGCAGATCCCTGAAGAACTGCTTCACCATGTCGGCCACGTCGTACGCCGATTGCTCCTCGTAGTTGACGTCGTCCGGGGAGCTTTCGTTCATCTGCCTCAGCGCTTGAATTCGGGATTTGACACCCGACTTACGAAAGAGTCCCACCTAGCGGCCAAACAAAAAAACACGGCGAAATCAGAGGAGAGCGAGGAGTCGCGCTTTTATTCTCCGCGCGTCATCGTTTACGAGAAAGCGACACGGCGAGGTGACGCAAGGCTGACCTGGTCCAGACAGCTGCTCCTCAGGTAGCGCAGGGCCTGCTGCAGGCCCAGAGGCAGCGGTTGGCCACAACGTTGCACGTGAACCAGAAGCGGCACGCCAAACACCTTCTTGTCCTTGTAGTCGGGCACCTTCACTCTCTTCATGAACTTTGGAACTGCCCTGGGAGGCCACAAAAGCAAATGGGAGTCAAATACGTTTGGTTCCGCGACGCTCCGGTCGAGTAAAAGGTGCTGACCAGGTCCAGCCGTGTTTGTTGGACAAGGAGTACTTCTCCATGATGGCCGTCAAACGCAGCAGCGAGAACTTCTGTAGCAAACTCAGCTGGCCCGCCGACTGGTTGGTTATCTGCAACGACGCCACCGAGTGGCTGAGGCGATTGGAAATCTGAAAGCTGGGCCATCGTAAACTGTGGAGAAAGGGGCAAAAGGGTCAGTCTCTCTCGGCCGACGCCCCGCCGTCGTCGTCATTTCGGGCCGAGTCTCACCGATTGGGTCTGGTGAGGGAAGCCCCCACTCCCGAGTCTCTCCTTTCCCCGAGTCTGGTGGCGTCCATGTCGGAAAGCGACACCCCGTCGCCGGCGCCCGGCGTCGTCGTCTGGCTTTCCGTCACCGAATCGGCCTCAAAGTCCAACGTGATCTGACTGGAGGACTGAAGGCCCGCCGGATCTCCTCTGGCCACCCCCTCCCCGCCCGGCAGCACGTTTTTGGACCAGTGATCCACGATCTGCTGCAGTCCGCTGACGTGCATCAAGATGTCGTCCAGGTGAGGAAACAGATCTTCTTTCTCCAGATCCATGATGTCCCCGGTGCTGGCGTAGAGATGCGAGCCGGGGACGTTGTCGTAAACGCTGATGCGGCTTCCTCGGGAGCAGCGGCGCGCGGCCGGCCGGGCCTCCTGCCGGCACGAAAGCAGCCCGGCGCCGCTCGAGCGCCATGCGAGCGAGGCCCCGTCGGTCGGCGACAGGCTTTCGATGGACAGCGCTTTGGGGAAGGTTCCCGGCTTGTGGTCGTTGGGAATATGGACCACCAGGTCCTCGTAGGAGCAGAACTCGTTGATGCGGTTCTGCTGGGCCACTTGGTTGCCCGAGAAGATGTCGACGTCCTCCAAATACATGCCGCTGCGTTTGTGCTCGCCGCCGCCGCCCAACGACTTGCGCTCTTGGAGGCTGGGCGTGCTGGAACGGCTTCTGCCTTCGCTGCCGGACCGGGACGGAAGCTCCTGAGCTCCGTTGACGATGTCCACGCACGGCAGCGTCTCGAGGGCGCCGGCTTCCCGCTGCAGCACCGGCGAGCCGATGACCAGCGGCTTCCGCCCCCTGGCCAGCGCCCCCCGGGAGCGCAGCGTCTCCATGCGCTTCAGAAAGTCTTTGGCGCGGGTGCGACCCGTCTTGCCGCGCTTGCGAGGCAGCGAGCCGTAGCGGCTTATGTGGGACATGGCGAGCAGCGTCAAGTCCGGCATGTCGCGCTCGGAACCTTCGCGCTCCAGACCCCGGGGAGGGCCGCCCCCGCTGCTCTCGCTATGGAGCGAGGAGACTTCGGGCTCGCTGAGGTCCGTGAGCACGCTTTCGCTGCTGGTGGCGCTTCTGAGAGGCGCCGTGTCCCCGGCGGACGGATCTAAGGTTCCCAGAAGACTGTCAATGTCCTGCAGCCTGGACCAGCGCCGGCTGCTCCATTCAAAGGTCCATTTGTCACTGATGGCAAACAGGTCTTCTTCATCAGAGTCTTCGCTCTGCTGAAGACACAAAACCTCATGGGTCGGAAAGGCCGTCGGGCAATTTATGCCGCAAACAAGGTCAACGAGCGTCCGCTCTTCTCATACTCGGGAAAGCTATTTACGGGCTAAATAGGTTAGGCCGCCGTTTCTCGGATTACCGCCAGCGTGTCATTGTTAGCAGGAAGGACAATGAGCGAGACCCGCGGGGAGGAAGCCTCCGCTCGGCTCGGACTTAATAACATTACGCAATGGGGAAACATGAGTCAACGGCGCTCCTGGCCAGAAATAGAGCGTGCCAACACAAATACCGCAGACGATATTTCAAAGTGGGCCGCAGATTAAAACATTGGAAGGACATCTTGGCATGTTGCTTTTCCGCTTCATTGGAATCACACTAGAAATCCTCTCTAAATTTAGACGGCGTGGGCAAATGTGGAAAAAGCTCAAAGCCATCCGAAACCCGTCTGAATTATTCAAAGACAAGCCCGCTTACTCTTTTCTTTGGGAGGTTCACATCGAGTTTCAAGGAGGCGCACTTGTTTAAGGTGTTGAGTCGCCTGAAAGAAAAAAAAGAAAAGAGGAAATACATACGTGGCCATCTCATGAGAACTCCGCTTAAATCGGACTCATTTCATCAAATAAGCGGAGACAATTTTAGCTGCCTGTTTCAAAAATAGTTCCCCCCCGGATGATTGTTTATCATTTTTGTTGACTTGATATTTCGGCTGTTTTTATTTTCCATACCATTGCCGCATGGGTCACTGACCAAAGGGTCTGACGTTATCTGGGTTAGCCAAACAGCACTGTCGGTATAGATAGCGGGACCTTGGCCAAAGGGACCATTTCCAAGATGGCCGCCCCCCCCCCCAGTTCCAAAGGCCTGGAAAGCGGCTGCTAAAACGGGAGGCTTCCGAGCAAGGGGATCCCGCAGGGCATGCGTCAAATATGGAGCCCAATTAAAGGGCACGATGCTATTTATTTTGCTCGCCGCTGTTGCCATAGCGCTGGCACGGAAGCTTGGCATCACGCCGCAGCTGGAATGGCTGGCCGGCCGGCCCTTCCACTTGTCCCCGTGGCCACTCTGGAATTTCGACGAGTTGCTTTCGAGCTGTTTAGAGTCACACTACGTCAAGCGGCGCTCCACCGGCTTTTTCCCCTATCCGATGTCGCTATGGTTACCGTGGCGACCCGAGCGCGTTTTCTTTTCCTGTTTGTTTTGTTTTCCGAGTCTTCTTGGAAGAGAAGCTCTGACATCATGGAGCCATATTGAACCACACTTTTAATGGCTTAATGCTCTTTGACGTTGTAAAAAAAAACAATCAGCTCTCAGCTTGAAATCTCTGTGACTTGTTTTGCAGCCGGGTCTCATCTAACAACTTTTATTAGCCTTCCCACTCTGGCTTGATGGTTAGTTTTGCGAGCATTTTCAACGTCAACACCTTTTACCTGTAAAGAGGCTCCACCAGATCTCTGTCCAGGAAGTCATGGTCTCGTTTGACGGGGCTGATGTCAATGGGGAACTGGGAATCTTAAAGGTCAACAGGACAATGGCATTAGAAGAGAGTTTTGACACAATGGAAAGTCCAAGTGCGAGGCCCCAGAAGCTAACGCTGGCATTTCATGCTCCGAGTATCGGCCCTGTTCCGGATCGAGCCGGGTGCGGGTCTCCTCTTACGTAACTCGGTGGATCGCACCCAGAATCCAACATTCCGCCGCATTCATGTAAAGTCATTAAGTCTTTATGAAAAGCAGGCCGGCCTCAAACAAGGCTCGGCCTGTTTTTTGGCCTTTTGAAGCGACAGCGACGTGGATTTGATCTGCAGTGCCCAGAAATTGGCAGATTTCCTCTCATGAAGCCATTTCACTTTTGCCTCCAGCTGCCAATGCGGAGGAAAAATATTTGCAACACGTATTTCAAATGCATTCAAAAGGTCCTCGCAAGGTTGTCGGCGTCTCGAAATTTAAGCCGGCGGCCTTTTTGCACTTTGTGACGAGCTCGGGAGTTTTACCTTCAAAGAGCTGAGCGTACTGGGGAAATCCGGCGGCCCGCAGCCAGTCGCACGCCTCCTTTGCCTCCAATTCTGCAAACACGGACGGA
This sequence comes from Syngnathus acus, assembly GCF_901709675.1. NCBI lineage: Eukaryota > Metazoa > Chordata > Actinopteri > Syngnathiformes > Syngnathidae > Syngnathus > Syngnathus acus. The sequence goes on along the minus strand of NC_051098.1, from coordinate 16,325,750 downwards.
ACAGATGAAAGGAGACATTTTGGGATTCTTTTTGGTTGAAACATGTTTGTTTTTGGTGGCGCAAGACATCTTTTGTGCTCAAGCTGCTGTTTACGTGTGCGTGGAAAACACTCGTAAAAGCAGCGCTCGGCCGACCAAACACTCGCCAGACACTTCGTTCGTTCCAACCCGCACTGGCTAATGAGCTGTCGTAAAAAGCCACGTTCTGTCGACGTCAGACAAAAGTTTGGAGTTTTTTTCCCAAGCTACTTTGTTCATAGCCAGGAAACGTGCTGCAGCGATTCAACTTGACAGGAAGACAAACTTTGGTGGTCACGGCTGAGCTAACTTTAGCCTAACTTATGAGCTAAATTTAGCCTCGCTTATGAGCAAAACAATCTCGGCCACATGTCCAGAGCACCTTTTCTCAATTCTATTTCTAAACTCTCAAAGCCATTTCTTTTGGAAGATCATTATTCTTCGCAAGTCATTTGCTATTTGTGACAGAGCTCACTCACGTGTTTGATAAGGTCAAAAGGCATAAAGTGAGCAAGACGAGGATCACGCGAGCATCGCTCCAAACACACAGCGGCGCCGGCCGCGGCGTCGAGAGCAAACAATATGAAGATGTCAAGCCGACAGCACCCGGTTGCTGTTGACACGGCGTTTTGGCGCCTTCCCATGAATGCGAACGCAGCTATTTACTGCCATAGCTGAGAAACATGCCCTCACGCTGCAGTGCCAAAGCAAACAGAAGATTCATCCAGTCATACGGGAAAAAAACAAAACTAGCATTAACTGTAACTTTTTGCACATCTCGTTAAAAGTCGAGACGACTATTTAGGTGAGAATTGGAAATATTGTTTGACCAAAATTTCGCACTTGTAAATAAGCCAGGCAGATATTTGACCTGAGAAAAATTTCAAAGCAGACAAATTGCCACAAAGACCATCTGGCATAAATAAACAAAGGACATTTTCCGACCATTTCCCGCCGCCAGTCTGCTTACCGACGCGACCCGGCCGAGATCAGGAGCGAGTCAAAGGAGCGGATTCAGCGCCCGCTCAGCTACTGTCCAAGTCTCACCTGCGTCGCTTCACATGCGCGTGATGATGGCCGACCCAATCAATGAAAAGTGACTTTGCTCTCCAGCCCTGACCAACAACTGAGTCAATATTAGCACGACCCCCCCCCCCACCTCTGCGTCCGTCCTTGGATGACGTCCACTGTTTACCCCGTCAACGCAGTCGTGCCGGCGAGGTCTGTTCCGATCTGCTGCTTTCACACCTGTGGCAGTGGGAGGTGGACAGCTTCTGTTCAGCCTCGCCTCCCTCGCTCCCTCCCTCCCTCCTTCCAGGTGCTTCATATCCCATCCCATATTCTTCCAGGTCACCCCACAGGAACCCCCCCGCCCCAGAGTAACACGAGCTGGGAATTCCTCCGTGTTTGGCATTCTGTAAGGCGACACGGAGACATTCAGTCCTCTCATCCTCTCTCCGAGGAAATCTCCCACGGATAAAAGGCCGGGCCGGGCCGGGCCGGGGCGGGAGGGCACCGTGCCAAAGAATGAGAGCTTGTGTTTGTTCACGGACAGCCACTTTGCTCACAACCTGCGTACAGTCCACTCCGGTTACACAAAAGCCGAGATAGGGACTCGTTGGGACGGGCCGCCATGGTCCCTCCCTCCCGGGATGCGCGGCACCAAAGGGAGGGCACGACTCTTTTTGTGATGGCAACATTATGCAACGTTGCTATTACGCAATTGCATAGTCAAATTGGACGTGCGCGACGTGCTTCCAGGAGAAGTTGGGCTCAACCTCACAAACACAGACAAAAAATGGAACCTTAACAGATTGGTGTGTGGGCCTCTCAATCAAAGTCTCCCTTTGAGCTGAAACTTGATTTCAAAACTGAGATGACCAATCTCATTTCCAAGAGGGTGACGCTCACTAGCCTATGCTAGCGCAGCATGAGCGTCCAGTAACTATTTCCCTTCCGGGACCAAAATAGACTGTGGTCACCCAACGACCCCCCCCCCGACCCCACGTAAATGTTTTGGTACTCACGGGAAATTTTCATCATATAGCCAGCCAGGCTGCCTCCTACAGTATATCCATCAGTCAAGGCGCTTGCAAAGTCGGAGCATCTTTGATTCCCACGCCGGGCCGCATTCCTGCTTGCTCTCAGCGCAGCGCCGAGTTTGAACTGAGCTGCTTCTTGTGCTGTTTCTCAACCCCCGGCCGATCCCGGTCCCCACACTAAATCTTTCCTTCAAGCCAGCCCCCTTTCCGCGGTCGCCTCCCACCCCCTTTTCCGCCGACCCGAGACAACCCACTGGCCAAGTTTTTGCCATCGCCATGGAATTCTAGGACCACTCCAGGATCTTTTCAATGACCTCATCAGAGCTTTGTCTCTTGGGAATATTTATTCGCGGTTTTTCGTCGGGCGCAGATGTTCTTCCGGGGGGGGGAACAGCTCTTAGGTCGGCTGAGTATGACATAAAGTGTCAGCAGCTGTGAGTCACACTTGGTGGTGTCTGGAAGGAGTCCACCAATGAAAGGAAGCGTGTTATCTGTGTCATCTGAGAGAGTGATGACTTTGGTGTGACAAATCGCACACAAGGAAAAGCGTGTGCTGACAAAAAGTCCACAGGCGAGGGAGCAAGGCCACATGGGCTGGAATTCGGCCATAAAATGTCTTGAAGTGCACATCGAGATGAAAAGCATTTTTTTCTTCTTTTCAACAAGCAGACACATGCGATTACATAAGACATCGCCGTCCGTTCTGCAGTTTCCCGCAACAAGAAGATTTTCCAGATGTAGCCCCGATCTGCCATTTCACTCTTGTAAAAGACAACTGCCTTATAAAGCCGAGTGCAGACAGAACGACGGAGGCGCTCCGTTTCAAAATAAATACTCACAGCTTTAAAAGCACTCTAAAACAAACCGCTCGGATTTATACACGCAAACTGCTTGGAAAATCTGTCCCCCCCCCCCGGCACCCCCACTCAGGCGCCTGAGTGAATCACTCAGACGAGACTTGAAAAAATACCTGTCCCCAAAAAAGAAAGAAAAAACAGATGAGATGGCGCTATGCAAACACCAATGGCGATACAAATCTGGATGAAATTGTAATTTTGCCATAATAAAAATGATTTTCATGACATTTTATAATATAATTGTGATTCATTATAAATATTTTGGAAAAATAAAATAGTTGTTTTTAGAATCATGAAAAAGATTAATATTCATATATTAAAATACAGGCTTGAAAATGATCATTTTTAAAATAAAAGTGAAAGTGAAATATCTTTTTGAATGCTTTCAAAATTCAAAATGTAGCATTTCAATCAAAGCGCTCAGAGTTCTATTTTCTAAACTTGTCCGGCCCATTCCTCCAGTCCCTCCTCCGCAACGAGACACCTGAGTGAATCACTCAGACGTGGCTTGAAAATAGACCTGTCCCAAATAAAACCAGACTGGCAGTGTCTGTATCAAAAACACCTGGAGGGCTTTTCCAAAAAAGGAGGAGGATTGGCCAGCCAAGAGGTGTCGTCACGCTCGGGGGCCTGAAGCTGAGCCCGCCCGTCTTCCGTCTTTATGATGCTAATTGCATACAGAGCGCTCAGCCTACAGTCAAAAACAAACAACATCTGATGGCCCAAAAGAATGGCACGTTAACTTTTTGTCAAACGGATGACGTCGCTATTGATTGCGTCTCCCGGTAGCCAAATAATTGCGTCGGAATGTTGCCGCGCTTGGCTTTTAATTAACGGCCCGGCGGGACTCCAGACAAGCGCCACAATGGCACACTTGTCATGTCCAGACGAGGTGGCGCTTGGCAAACACCTGCTTTCATCAAATCTGGATTGAAGAAAACATTTTGAAGCTATTTTTTGGTAGCTAACACTCTTTGACTGCAGATCTGTTTAAAGACGCTGACACATCAAACACGGCAACACAATGCTTCAATCATGCCACTAAGAGTCACCAGTAATTACACAGAGCCCACCTTGAATCACCCGCAGACTTCCTGTTTGATTCCAAGAGGGAGGGAGGGAGGGCGGGCGGTCGATGGCGGAGGCAGGCGCCGATTTCTAAAAGCATCCGCCGGAGGCCACGTTACCGGGACAACCGAGCGACAAAGCCAAAAAGAGCCGCTCTGATTCACTTCTGGGCTGCACGTTTAGGCAAGAGTCTTGATGCTAACCTCGCTACGCTAACATTTTGGACGACACACACGCAGATTGAGAGAGAAAATAACAGCCGCCGCCTGCGAGCTGCTGTCGTTGACCGGCGTCAAAGCGCGCCGGGTCAAAAGTCATTCCGAGGCTGTTTTTTTTCCTTCCGGGGTTCCGTATTGAATTCAAACGAGAGCGGCACAGCTGTGGTAACATTCTGGTTCACCTCCTCAAGGACACCCAGACAGACCAAGCACATCACATTTTTCATGGTGGTGCCAGTTTCAAAGCGTAGCTCGGCTTTAAAAGCCAAAACATGACTTGAAGTTCCAATTGCATTTTGTCTCCATCAGATCAATTGGAAAGAGAGCGCATCCAAATGGTCTGATTTTCTTTCTTTTTTTAATTCAAAGCTATCCAAACATGATATTCCTTTTGGGGGGGAAGTTCAAGGCTCATTTTGAAACACCAAACAGGGCTGGAAAAGCATCAGCTTGCTTCAAAACATGCTCGGAATAGGTCCCAAAATCCCCCCAGTTGGACTTCCCGGGACAAAAGTGGCGATATGACGCACAGGCTTCTTTTCCCCTTCGGCCGAAAGCGTTTTGATGGCAAGGATTTGCTTTCTTTGGTGATAAAAACATCAAGTGGGGATTCACTGTTGATCTTTGCAGCCTTATCGCTGCCTTTTCCACTATTGTCTTTTGTGCGCAGATGAATAAATAACCCCATGTCAGTGGAATGCGAGCGCGGGCTGGACACTGGCTCACTGTGTCATGTTTTTCCCCGAGCAGCCTTTGTCCATTGTAAAGATTGCTGGGCTTTACCGCAAACGGCGTCAAAGGACACATTCCGCTTCAGCTGCTCTACTACAGTGGTGCTCAAAGGGTGGACTCCAGTGTTTTGCCAAGCCCATCTCTGCAGCTTTACATTGGGAGGGGGGGGCTGCGGCTCATTGCTAGTCGCGTTACTCGCGTACGTCAGATATTAAACCCACGCAGAATCCTCACAAATTCACCTATTTGCATCTATCCTCGATTATTTGTTGGAATAAAAATGACCTTCTCAAGAGATCAAAAGCGCAAATATAAAGTAGTGCTTTGGCACCATACATTTTGTGTTTGGGCCTATGACCATTTTCAAGTAGTAGCAACTAAAATATGTAGCTTGTCCTGAAGTGGGGAAGATACAATTTGCTATGTTTCCCTGTCAAAAAGAATGTTGCTGTTTTTGAAGGCCTGTCCGTCCATTGACGCTGACGTACTTGAGATACAAGCCATTTATTTGAAAATGGAAACAGCTTCAGTGTACAGTCAAGCAGCGCTGGATGCCTGTCAACAGCACAGCCAGCGTGGAAAAACACTCCAAAGAGAGAGAGAGAGAACCTCCTCTCCATTAGGTCCATCTCATTTGGAGCCAGTCCCAGAGGGGACAGCGTGGGGTCGCCTCCCTCTTTCGGGAAGAGTCAAGAGGGGAGCCGGAGGTGGGATGGGGGGGGCGACGACATCAGAACAAGGGCCCCCACCGTGAGAAAGCACTCTCAGGAACTCCGCCATCAAAGCGCTCCCTCCCTCGCTTAATTAACGACCACAAGGCTGCTGCAGAAAGCGTCGCTCGCCACAGGAACTCTTATTACGTGTGCGCAGTTGCGCTGCTCCACCGCAAGGGGGCGCCCAAGCGTAAGGCGGCCTTATAGCACAGCGCCTTGACTTGAGTTGAAGTTGTTCTTGCATCTCAACTTGAGTTACTTTCCACCACCGAGGATAAAATAACAAGATGTGCACAACTCATATGTTGCTAGCTGCATCAGTATTTCCGAATGCGTCAAATGAATCCGAGCTCCAAAACACACGCAGTTAATGTGTGACCGTGCGTTTGTGTTACAGGCCAGACGGAGCATTTGGCAAATGTGCACTCAAGTCAATCATTAATCAGCCTGCCGTCGTCAGCAAGCAAGCTGCACTGCACTGCACTGACCTGCGCTCAGTCTGCCATCTAGCGGCCCAAAACAGGAATTACTACTATCAGAACTCCCATGATGGCTATTTTGACAGCATACAAGTATGCGTGAGGACTCATCAGACACTTGAACCTCTCCAAAAAACACAAATACCATTTCAAACTCATCTGACTCAAAAATGTATCTCACTCATGCAGAGAGAACATCCTAAAGGTCGCTGTGATTAACTTCATAGGAATTCAAAGTGGCACAAAGGGGAGAAAAAAAAAACAGGAGTGCATGCGTTTGAAGTGCAGAAAGGCCAACGACAAGCTAATCCCATTGTCAAGATGGCTTTTTTTTCTTTTTGTCTCTATTTAGGATGACTCGGGAGGCAGCAAATAAAAATCTGCATGACAACGAGCCTCATGAATAAAAGATGAAACAACAAACTGCATGCTGCCTGCCTTCCGTATTTGTGGCACAAATAAATTGTGGAGCGGCAGACAAAAGCCTTCATTCCAAGTGCTTCCCAGCTCAAGGACCTGAACGCCGCTCCAAACTGCCACGATCAAGTTCTAAGGCTTCTCAAGTTGGACACGCAGTGGACAGCCACAAAAATACATGCTGTAGCGCCCCCTAGTGGAAAATTGAAAACTTAGACCAAGGCCTTCTGCCAATTGTAGAAATTTGCAAAGAATTGACGCCTGCTCAGCCCTAGCAAATATTTCCAACAACAAAGCGACACTACTAAATACGCGCAAAATTGTTTTGAATGATAGAAATGCAGAGCAGCAATTGGCTTGGCTTGGAGGGGGCAACCTTGTCACTTTCAACCTGCTATGTCAACAGAAGGCTGGAATGCAGGAGTCGCCGCCGCCGCTATTTATGCAGATCTGACTGTACACAGTGCTGCTGACAGCCTCTTCAAGTATTTACAGTCATCTCAGCCAGGTGAGGCCGAGCGAGCGTGGGCAAACTGCGGCCGTTGCCATTCAAAGCGATCGGAGTCCGTTCGGCGTTGACTTGACACCACTTGCCCCAGAAAGATAAAATGGCAACGATACGGCGGCTAAACACGTGAGGCGCCTGACTAAGCGGAGCTGCTGAGCGTGACTGGAAAGAATGCTGCAAAAGTATTGGGACGCATTCCATTGACAGGATGTGGAAATGTCAGACAAATGTGGGACTGTCTGTCAAGACCTCCTTGCACAGTAAAAAAAACAAGGCCTTTCTTTTTTTTCCATCAGGAGCGTTCACACAAACAATGGCCGCTCAGGCTTTTCTCACGATTCCCAAGGTGAAGGTAAAGAATGAGTGGAGCAAAGGCGCGTCAGATCCTCGTAAAAGCTGTCGGGGCTCATCCATATCTCAGGCCGTATCAGTGTTTACACCTTCCTTCCCCCCTCCTTACATAACACTGACTTATCTTCCTCTCTATTGTCAGTCAATAGTAATTATTTACTGCACCCGCAACACCCTCTTCTTGGCTGAAGGTCAAGTTTGTCGGCACGTACGCGCACACAAACACACACGTGCACGCGCACGCCAGACTGGAGGCGACCTTTTGCCAGAGACAATCAGCTGATTTGAAAAGGAACACAACAAGGACTCACCCTTCATTCCTTCCCAAGCAAACAATGTGAGAGTTGGAAAAGTGAAGCCCTTTTCAAGACTCCTGGCTGTTAGTTTGTTGTTTAAAACAAAATGTTTTATGGGCCTTCAAATGTGTCTGAGTACCTGCCTGTTGAATATGAGATACCTCAGTTCATTGCCAAACAAATGATCAATCTGGACCACAGTATTTCCATAGAAACTTCCTGGAAAGTCTTCAGACAAGCGCTGGAGTTGGACGAGAATTGTTTTTGAGCATTGGCATTCCTTGTCAAGAGACACAGAAAAGCTTCTACTTGAATTGTTGCAGGACAACCACCCGTACAGGATCTCATGGAACAGCAACAGCTGAAAATATTCCATATCATACAGGAAATTCTTCCTTATTCTGCAAATCTCTGGAAGGCACTGGGCCCATAGGCGCAGGACTTTAGCAGAACTCAATGACTGTAGCAAAAGTGACAATGGTCAAAGAGCAGCCTGACTGTAGCCATGTGGGAGCAACATTCCCTCCCGTGCGCCCGCCCACCCCCGCCTACCTCCGGCTATCCTCTTGAGGAGCTGCTGCCTGGCAATGATCCGTCCCAGCCTGTAGCCCGAGCGCCTACGGCGATGGTCCATCCTCAGGTAGATGTCCCGGCTCTCCGGGGTCATGCTTCCCAGGCACTCGCTGCCCGAGGACTCTTCTCGAAACATGAGGAAGAAAAAAATACAAATGCTGGGCTCCGCTTCAAACAAGCCAACAAGAGCGCCTGGTACTGTTCACACAGAGGTGCAAAAATCCTCGAGTGAGCCGAGTGGGACGGCACCGAAAGTGGGCGGGCGGGGGGCGGGAACGGTCAGGTGACCCGAGGGCAGGCCAATGGCGGGTAGGCCTCGGGAGTCCGGCCCATGTCGCAAAGCTGAATCCAGAGTCTGTGTGAAGGCTTGTCAGCACGGGAAGGAAATATAAATACGGCCGGAATGCCGAGCCAGTGAGTAAGGAGCGCTTACAAAAATAGTGCTTTCTTGTTTGACACTTTTTATTTTGGATCCGCCCTGCTCCAGAACAACTTGTCGAGTCAGGCCGGGTCCGGGAAGTGACACATCTTGTGGCGGTGACGTTGTTTTGCCGGGTGGAGAAGGCCACTTTCAGCTCCAACAGGCTCTCAGCAGGTCTCCTCGCATTATCAGCACCACATTTACACTTGCCAAGTCAAACTGGCTTCTAAAGCTTCCAATTTTTCATGCCGACTCATCAAAAATGATCCCTGCTGAATTCCTGTGTGTTTTTGGGCATGGTTTATTGAGACTACTTTGGTCTCCCAAATTTCAAGTTGAAGTGGCCTCAGGGGCTGAATGAATTTTCGCAAAGGCCCTTTATGGCCTGAACCTGTGCCTTTCTCCATTTTACGAGTGAACAGCAGCAGCCTCCTCACACCTGTATTAAAGGCGGCGTCCGGAGCCGCCCAGGATGCGGGCCCGGTGACGGTGCAGCTTTGTGCTACACAGTCCCGCCTGTGTCGCAGCGTGGCGCCATACCAGCACGTTAAACACACAAGCCCTGTCTGTACACTACACAACCCCCCCCATCAATCCAGTCCATCTTAAGCTCACAAAGAGCACAATTCAGCAACACACTTCAGGGCTTTTCATGAAGGTCTCCGAGGATTAAGCAAGCCCCCGGCACCGCGCAAACACTCGGGTGGAGTTGCTTTTTTAAGCGGCGGTTGATGGCGTCACATCGCTTGCGTGATTTCATTGGGCGGGGCGCAAACACCTGTCTTCATTCATGGAATCACTACACAGGTTAAAAAAAAAAAAAAATGGCATGGGCATGGGACGGAATCCCCCTCCCCAGTCTTACTCCTCCCGTGTTTACTTCCTCGCTAGACGTCTAGACGGACGCATTCCAACGCCGTGTTGTGCCTATCGTCTTACGGAATGCACCGCCAGCTCATAAATGATAAATAGGAACTAGATCCGGGTTTTTTATTACAATCATAAAATTGTTGTGACGGTAAGGTACGAAGGTCAATGCGCATCTACAAATGTGGTGTATTTAAAATGGAGTATAAAGTTACAGTACAACAGTTTTGCCGTGTCAAGGACAAACTGCTAGCTCAATGCTAACACGCGATGCAAAACATAACGCAGACACTAGACAGATATTCGAACAATACTGACAGGCATATATTCTTTATCCTCTGTGATAAGCGACGAATTTGACGTTTACTTATTGAGTCAGTTGTGATTTTTTTTTTTTTCTTCAATATTGCTTTTGTGCCAATTTGCTTTCATTGCGGGAAGATGCTTTGAGACACAAGTGTTTAATATGAGCGTGCTCATGAAATCAATTCAACTCGATCGTCTGGCTGAATTTGAGCAAAACATTTTTTCTTTCCTCTAAAAATGAGGAATTTGTTATCACAACTATAAGTTTGTTTTGAAACTTTTCACCTTTCCTGGTTTACGGGTGCATATAAAAGTGAGTTCTTGGAGAAGTTTCTCCCCTGTAAAGGGTCCCTGGACCCAAAAGTTTGAGACGAATGGTATGCAACATCTGGACTCTATTAGCATGACTTCATCTCCTCGTAGTGTGCAGTTCCCACGTGAACACGTCTTGTGTGACTTGCTACTCGGGCGATTGCGTCACACTTCAAGATGCCCCCCCGGTTTTCTGCAACCCACATCCTCATTAGGGTCAAAAGTGAGCTGGAGTTTTTCCCAGCTGGAATGGTCGCAGTGCTCACACAAATCTATCAAGAATTGAGACTCTTTAGTTTGCACAGTCAAAAGCACCAAAAACTGATACAAGGCCAGACTACAGATTCAAATGTGGACAAACACTACTGCACTGCCACAGAATAAGACACACAATGTTTCTTTCTGCACAAAATCGATACAGTATTAAAAATATCTTTCATAACACGTTCCAATGCAAAGACAACGCACTAGCGCCACCCTGTGGCCCACACTTGCGCTCGCCTACACACAAAACGTTTCCAAAGTTTGCTACAAGTGGGGAAAAAGGTAAAACAATGTTTTCAATCGTCAATTACATGCCAGCTGGATACACGCAGTCAACGAAAAACGCTTTTGCTGCCAAACGTCAATTTTAAAATATATATAGTATATATATATTTTCCTTCTTCCGCACGATTGTCAAATACCGAGTCTCCGTGTTTAATAGCATGCCACGGCGTCTTATATTAAACGTGTTGAGTTTATTGTTTTTGTTTTTTTTGGGGGGGGCAACCCTGCGGTCTTGGGGTGCAGCTCGTGCGCATGAAGCCGAGTTCGGCTTGGGGGCAGCCTCGCTCGCTCGGGGTTTCCACTGACCTGCCAGCCGCCGCTCGCGGACATTCCTCCAGATTAAGTCCCAAGCTTTGGACGTGGAGCTCCGCAGCTGCTCGCTAAAGGACCGCCGCAGCTTCAGCGTGGCCGACGTCCCTTTAGACGTCATCGCACTCGGACATGATAAATAAATTTCCCCTGCAAAAGTCCTCCGGCCACTTGATGCAATTGAAAAGGAATAAAAATAAATAAAAAGCGAGAAAAGAATCCCCCTTTTTTTCCCGGTTAACTTTCAAAAGGCTTCTCCTTTCTGGCGGTGCATGTCCGAAAAAACAAATGTGGCTTAAAACGTTCTCATCACGCGTATGAAATGCAAAGAAATCATGGTCAACGACTTACACGCTTCCCACCAGATGTGCGGGCGTGCGTGGACGCGTGCGTGCGTGCACGCGTGCTTGTGTGTGTGTGTGTGTGAGAGAGAGAGAGAGAGAGAGAGAGAGAGAGAGAGGAAAGGCACGCACGGAGAAAGAGAGAGCCTCATCGTCGTGATGCGTTCACTGACTGTGGGAAATGTATCATTGTCAGGTGAACGTTGAAAATCCATGTGACGGATGAAAGTACGTGAATGATGGGCCGAGGTGGCGGAATTACGCATACTGTGAGAAAAATAGAAACATTATTTTTTCCAACTACTTGGAAAAAAGGTCAAAGTAAAAGAGAAAGCGCAGACTCTGAATTAGGCTCCGCCTTAACGCCGTTCTGTGGAACGTCTTCTGATCCCCCAAGCACCCCATTCTAGTCTTTCACGATTCAGATCTTTGGCTACGTTCACACTGCAGCTCAATTCTGACCTGTACCTGATCGATCAGAACGGCTCCATTTCAATTTGTTTCAAATCCGACTCGGGCCGCTTGGATTGGATGAGGTCAACCCTTTAAAAGCAGGAATGCACTTCACTTTCAGCACCATTTAGTTCTGTTGTGACAACATGAAAAAGCAGGCCAGCGAGCGGCGCAAACTTCTAGCCTGGTCTTGTGAGGGCCACGGCGGCCGAGTTCTTGACCCTTAATTCCTACACAAAAGCGGCTCTCGACCCAGTGCAAGACGAGCGATATTCTGCTGAGCGTGAAGCCGAGCTCAGGTTACTTGGGACAGCCCGTTTGAGACATGGCGGCCAGGCGGCTGCTTTTTCATGGGAGTCAACTGGTCTGGGACATTTCACGGGAGCGATCATTTGTCCAATAAACGAAATATTGTTTTTTTAAACACCAGGACAGAAGAGGAAACATCCAACAGCCCTGGGAATGCTCCCCCCCTCCCACAAGACCGTTTGTATTGTCCCACTTTAAGCAAGAACACCCCGAAAAGGTCCACAATCGACTTGAGTGGTCCAGAATGAAATGAAGTCACTTGAAGTTGACTAAATGGAGCAGGAAGTTGCGTGGAAAAGTGATTTCTCTTCTACGCTTGGGTCGCACTTGGGCTAGGCCCCGTTAAATAGCCTGGGAGAGTGCTGGAATGGAAACAGGGCTCAGGGAGCGTACACGCCCCCGAGGACTCGTCCCAGGCATGTGCTATAAATTTCCTGACCATATATTCCCTAGTCGAGGTCATTTTTCCAGAAGAGCCGCACATAACCTTAGCTGGGTTCGGACGCCATCAAAGTGCTCCCTAATCTTGTTTTCTTGAGCACCTTTGCGGTGGTTTCTTCTCACTTGCTTTGCCGGAGGTCAAGTCAGCCTTGTAAGTTCTCGTCTGGCCTCTTGCGCTTGTTTGCGACTTGAGCTGAGCCACCCACCAGTGAAAGCGGCGCAGAGGTGTGCGCGTGCGCAGAGGGGGCCCGAGGAAGAACGAAAAGCCGTGGTGACAAGCGTACGTGGCCGTTGTCCCGCTGAATGACAAAGCATGTAATGCCCAATCGGCTCGGGCGGCGTCGCCCCACAAGGGACAAACATTTGACAGGAACCTCCGACACCTGCTTTGGGCCTCTAAATACAGCCAACTTAAGGGAGGTTCTACGGACAGGAAGTTGATGCAAACTAGTCTTCCCACAGGTGACTAAACTTGAACTAACAGGTCATCGACATGAACTTGAAGTCGACTTGCAGGAAGTGGATGCACGCGCTTGAGCAACAAACGAGGCAAAATAAGCTTTGGAGCCAAAGTTGCTAAATGTGTTTTTTAAGCCTGCCTGGGTTGGGGTTTGAAATTAATACGAAGCTTTTCAGCTGTTCTTTTATGCTAACGTATTGCTTTCAGCGACCTTGAGGCAACATTTCCACCTGTAGTGAAAAGATTTTGTGCTAGCCAAAAAAGCTTCCCACTCAACCTTGATAAACGAGCACGTACGCTTGAGGAAAAAGTCCCGAAATACTAGCAGCCTCTTTTTTTTTTTTTTTATTCTTTTTTTTTTTTTTTTTTCGCTCTCTGCGCTGGCCTCCTCCGCACTCAGGAAACCGCAAGTCATTTTCCATCTTTCCACGTGTGGAATTTTTCATACTGCCTTCACACTGGCGGCAGGCACCCTTCACAGTCATGATCATCAATTTAGCTGGTGATGTCACACGCCTGGCGACCAATGGGCTGTGTAGACTTATTATATACACCACATGTACCACAGTGCTGTTGAGCAACAACTGGAAATGACAGCAATAGAGTCGATCAAAGTCTCGTTTCGATGAGGAGGACGACAACAGCGCAGGTGGGTGTACCTAATGAAGTGGCCAATGAGCCCTGTTTTAACCGTTAAGATCTCAGCTATGTTGACAAACCATTCACGGTGTTTCCTAGAGTGACACTTTTGCTGGGTCACGCCACATATTTCACGCGTGCACACACAAATAGCAGTTGCAACTGTAGCGTTAGCATAGCGACAAACACGCTTGCAAAACTTCTCACGCGGCAGAAAGTGTTTGGATGGTTTGACGTTTCAAGAAATGAATAAATCAATGAAGAAAACAATACATTTTATGAAAATAAATGACTGAAGGGCTAAATCAAATGTGATGCTAACCATAGAAGCAGACGAGGCCATTAGCGAAGGCTAGCGATAGCATAGCGACAAAATTCCCTCTGATCCTACCTGCTCCTGCTTCCCTTGTCATCTTGTTGAAAACCTGAAGAAGAAAAAAAAAAAATCATTTCTGTCCTAATCAATGACAAGCTTCTGAAGTCAGCTGAAATGAGATTTGTTTGGGTTTCTCATCACATGGCATGAGGAACATCACGTTTTTCTTGGCGGACATTTGAAAAAAAATCAATGGTCCAAAGCAAATGGGAGCGCCACGCATATTAGAGGAGGCGCATTCCATTTTCCTCTTCCCACAAAAAAGGCAGGTGCCAAAAAAAACGCCTCCAAATTCTTCCATAAAGCATCTCGCCAGAGAGCGAAGCCCATCTGTATCACATTGCCGCTTCCCGCTGTCCAACGGCGCCCTGAACTTACGCAACAAGAAGAAGAAGAACATTTTCCCGCATTTTAGAGCAACAAAATCTCCCGGGCCCAAACAGACGGCGGGTGGAATCCGCCGCTCTGCTCTGCTCCCCGAAACATTCTCAGCTGTTTTCAACTCGCAATGTCGCCGTTTTCTAGCTTGAAGCGACAGCTGCCGTCTAAGAGGTCAAAGTTCACTTGAAGAGGCGCATTTGCTACTTGGCCTCACTCGGTCGGTCGGGTTCCACATCCGAACAAAATGGAATTTTCGTACAACGGTAGCAGTGACATCGCGAGTCAAAAGCAGGTTGGAGCAGAACTCACCGCTTTCTTGCTTCTTCCTCTGGTTCCCACGGAGCCACGGCGAGGAACACAAGAGCCGCTTTGGCCGGAGCGCCCGCCTCGCTCATTCAGGCTTTGCTTCAATGCGGAGCGCTGAAACGACATCAGAGCCACATTGAGCATCCGTAGGTCTGTCCGTCCGGACCAGAATAGGACGAACAAAAGCTTGAGGTCACTGTCTGCGGTAGGGAAGGCCCTCGCGCACAAAGGCGCTTGTATGTGCCGATGCGCCTTTGAGAGGACAGAGACGATGACCTCGTCAAACATCCCAGTAAAGACGTCTGGGCCCGTCAAAGCGGGCCGCGCTGAATGCCGGGGCGCTGCTTCTGTTCCGCACATGCCTGCCAGGCACCGGCCGGCCCCTCCGAGGAGGAACCAACACAAGAGCTCCTCTGTGGAGCACCAAAGAAGACTTTTGTGCCCCGGGCGCTACCTCGGCCGACCCGGCCCGCCGAGCGACTCCTATCACAACGGCCACAATGGCCGCCTGTTCTCGCTCGTCCACGCTGAGGACGTACGGACCCAAAAACACACAAGTCAGACGGATGCGGGACAAAGATGATAGTGTCCTCTTGTTTGGAGGAAGAAGAAGAAGAAGAGGACGAGATGCTTGTGAGGAATCAGAGCAAGCTCGATTCGGTCCCAACGCTTGATGAACTCGGTGGTGGGAAGGGAGGAAGGAAGGAAGGAAGGAAGGAAGGAAGGAAGGAAGGAAGGAAGGAAGGAAGGAAGGAAGGAAGGAAGGAAGGAAGGAAGGCAGGCTCACCTGTTTCTTGCGTGCGGTGCAGGGCGTGTCGGATGGGGAGGAGCCTGCGCTCAGCGCCTCCTCAATGTCCAGGTTGAGCCGCTCCAGCTTCCTCATCAGTTGGCCCATGGACTCGGACCAGGGAGCCTTGAGCTGCGGGGAGGGGACATCAAGGCACACGTTAGAACTCATAGACAGAAAAAGCCCCATCAAATAAGCATGTTAGCATTGGGTGAGTTTTCCTTCCCGTCTCAAAAACTCTTGCCCTTTCTTCTTCTTCTTTTATGTGACTTCATATTGGACGAGTCCATCTCACAATATTAAGGCATGATTATCTTTGAAAAAGCAAAACTCCTCTTCACTTGCAAACATAAACACTAACAAAAAAAGAAAAAAAGCTTCCTGGTGAGTTTGAAACGGTTCTCATGGAAATGCGATCTGTTCCGCCACTTTGCTCTCTCTCGGGGGGGGGCAAAGAGCAAAAAGGCAGGATGGCTCCAGACATGCGGACGGACACTCATGGAATTTCTGCCTCTCAACACACGCATGTATAAATAGAAGATCCTCACGCGCTGTCTCGAGAGCGGGGCCTCAAGATGTGCACGCTCGTAAATCAAAAGGAGGGCCCTCCGTCACCAAATTGTCACCATGAGATGTGACCGTGTGTGACTTTCCACGCACACACACACATACATATACCATATGCAGTTGTGAAATAGAAAAGCATTTTGTTTGACTGACACCACATTGGGCCCCAGAGGCTCCCCCAGCAGGAAGTCAGTCCAAAAAATTCAGAGGGCTGAGGAAAAGTCAGCGAGCGGATGCATCGGCTAACGACGTTGGAGCATTGGAAAGCAAATGTTTGACACGAACGAAGCCCTTCAGTCACGGAAAAAGCTTTGCAAACACACACACACACACACACACACACACACACACACACACACACACACACACACACACACACACACACACACACACACACACCCTTCCACAAAAAAAAAAAAAAAAAAACCATTTTGCCTTCTACTGTCTCCATCAGTCCATCCGGGCGCCATGGCAACAAGTCCCGCTACGAATCAGCGTTATCACATTGGCCGGCCAACTTGATCAGTGCACATTGTCGACATTGTGAGGGGCGGGCGACACTGTCGTCTTTCACATGGAAATGAGGAGCAGGAGAGAAGAGCGGGCGGGCCGGCGAGCTAGCGAGGGAGGGAGCGAGCCACCCAGCGAGCGAGAGTGCCCGGGGATCACCATGGAGAGGCTACCTGGACGGCTGCCGGAAAGTACATTCCGCTCCCAATGTGCTCCTCGGAAAAGGCCAACGTCAAGCTTCTGGCAGCACACAGCTGCTGTCAGTAGACAGTGCCCCCTTGTGCTCGCCTCGATTACTGCACGGCACAAATGCGCAGCTCTTCAAGCCAACTGAGCAAGACATGAGAAGAAAAGAAAACCGCAGACCATGTTGTGGTTCTTGACAAAAACAATTCACCTTCAGCCTTTGTGGAAAACGACCAAGATGGAGCCAAAGGCAGCCAGCCGTTCACGATAGCGTCGCCTGCGCCCTTTTGATCATATTTACACCAAAGCGGCTGGATTCCGCACATTCCGATTGCAATTTGCAAAACAGCGGCGGTCGTCTCTCGGAATTTGCGCCTTATCTGCAGCCGTGACACTTTGGTGCCATTTGGAGATAAGCGCTCGAGTACAGACAACCGCCCGCGTCAAAGCTTTCACGGGCCCGTAAAGAGGCGGAGGAGAGAGAGGAGGACGTGCCGCTCGCTGCCCATGGAAAGAAAGCATCGGCTATGTTTGCATTCCTGCCCCAACACAAGAAAAAATAATAATAATTTGGTCCTCCCACACATGCAGTCCGTGCAAAACATGCCTCTTTCGGGGTCTTCACTGATTTGTACCCCAAAAAGGTCAACCACGAAAAAGTCAGCGGGAACGTTTTGCAGATTGTCCAAAAACGCCCTGCAATCTTGAGGCCGTCCATCTGTCCGTCCGTCCGTCCGTCCTCGGGGCTCCATTCATCCGTTGGGAGGTCACACGAGTGCACGTCAGCCTTGAGGGCGACAGATTGCAGGGCTTTTTGGACATCACAAGCCTTGGAGAAGATTTCAAAGCTATCTTCTCACGCCTGCTCCCATTTGTGTGCAGATTCAAAGAAATGTGGGCGGTAAGGCCTGTCCATCCTACAAATGGAACTAAGACAACAATGAAAGCGTCTGCAGATCACGTGCGTGAAGAAGAAAGCAACAGCTTCCTACCTCCTTGTCACCACCTTCTGCCTCAGCGTCATAAACACGTGAATGGGTTCCTGCGGGGCCGCCAACGCAGTAGCTCCGCCTCTTGCCACTTTTCCTCCCATGCTGTCGATTGGCCGGGAACTCCGTGCTCAGCGCCGGTTCCGGGAACACGTCGTGCTCGTCGTCGTCCTCCGAGGACTCGCCATCTTCCGAGCTGCTGTAGTCGCCATTCTCGCCGTAGTCCGAAAAGGCGACGCGGTTCTGCTTGCGTTTGACGACGCCCGGCGCTTTTCGGGTTCCTCGGCTCCAATGAAGTGCGGCTGAGGGGTTCGCGCGCTCATCCCGTGATGTTTGGAGGACACGGAGACAACTGTCCTCGAGTCCGTTGAGTCTCGGTGCCAACTGTGAGCGCCGCCCAGACTCGGGGAGAAGATCATCTGTCGCGTGGTCCTGGACGGGAGGTGGACCACGCTGATCATGAGCTAAGCTGAAAAAAGCAAGAACTTGAGGTGCGTCTCCCAGCACCACGGACGCTTGTCCTTCATCGTCCTTCATTCTTTTAGGAATCCGTTCCACCAGACCGAGGTCATCGGTTGTATGTTCCTGGAAATTCAGATCTTGACGGATAAGTTCCTCAACAGTTCCCGTATTGAGCCCGTTGCGTGGCGCTGGCCTTTGAGACGCCGCCAGCTGTTGACAGCGCCGCGGGGCGAAAAGGCCAATTTGTCCCAGAGTGTAGATGGATGTCTCCGTGGTGTCGCTGCGGGCGGAACCTCCATTCTCATTCATGTCCACAATTTGTCAGCGCACGGGTAGAAAAGAATCTGTGTCATCCGAGATCCGCCGTGCGATTCAGCTCACCTGAAAGGGAGAAAAGAAGACAAGGTAGCTTCTAATCCTGGCAACTTCACAGTGTCTCCTTGAGTGAGAGTGCGCCGCCGCCGCCGCATTTGAACATCTGGCGTCGAAGCCCGAGTGGTTCGTGTCTGGATCTGTTTGACGGCGGTGACATCACTCCGCAGAGGAATCCGACCGCTCTTCCTCCAAGCGTTCGTCACAACCGCCCTCGGCTCGGCTCGGCTCGGCTCGGCAGCTACTCGCTGAATTCCGCCGCTTGGGTGAAGCACGGGTAACCTGCAACGGGTTTCCTCGACAGAGTGAGGAAACTCCCAGGTCGGCATAGCTAATCTGGGATTCTTATGATAGACGCGAGAAGGCCACAGATGGCCACCGGCGCAAAACCGGCTCCAGTGCGCAAACACGCAACTTTTAGGACGCAAGGAAAAAAATCCCCAAATCACGTGACTTGACGTGGGTCAAATTTCGCCATTAGGAGAGCTAAATGTTGATTGGGAACACTTAACGGGTCAAATTGACCCATGAGCTCAAACTACGGGTTAAAATGCTGAACAATAGGACTTCGCAAAACAGTGCTACTCTTGTTTTGCCGCAATCTTGAGAAGCAATTTCTATTTGAATGACTCATATTTCCAATTGTGCCTTGCATCAGGACTCACCTGCAAAGTCCAAAAGAGCCGCCGCGTTGGGCCCGGCGTCCCTTGGCCGCCGTGCACGGGTCCTGCGGTGCTGCTGTGAGGCGGGCGGGCCGCTCGTCCCCAGCGTGGTCGGCATCCTCCCCCCTCCCCCTCGGTGCTGCCGGGGGCCTGCGCCGACTCTCCATACCATACAGAATATGCGCCAGGAGGGAGCGGCGCTGTCTATTTGTGAGGAGCCGGCAAGGGGGAGGAGAAAGAAAGGGAGAGAGAGAGAGAGAGAGAGAGATGAGCGGGGAACAAGGTGAACCGGGTTAGGGACAAGATGAACGCTGACCCGCCGGCGCGCTAGCGGCTGCAGGAATGCTTTCAAGTGCCGGAGAAAAGGCGCCAGTGATTTACGTCGCGTTGCAGGCAAAGCCGCTGGTGTGAAAGTGGAAAGTGTCAGGCCCCTACATGGAAAGCAGGCAAACCATAACATTTTGTTCCGGCGGGAGTCGAGACACGCACATCGCCATTCTTTGTCCAAAGCATCACAAGGACGGAAATAGCCGCGCCGGCGGGCGAGCGAGCGGGACTTAAGCTTGAAATGGTCTGCAGAGGAGAGCAAACAAAGTGCGAGTGAATGTCACGGATAGAAATGCAAAAAAACCTAAAAGTAGTCCATAAAAATGCGGATTTGCTTTGACTTGCTCCTTTTCGTCTTCTTCAAGTTTTTGCAACCTCGACTTTACTCATTGGCAGAATTCCTCAAAGGCCACGTCGGAGGGTGACCTTTGACCCAGACTACCTGAAGGGCCAGCCGAGCTTTCGGCATCAAAAGGGTTGCTGAGTTTTGACACGCACTGACAAAAAAAAAGTCTGAACTATTTTCACTTGGGGGACGGTTTCTTTGCTCAATCCAATTTCAAATTCAGTCCGCTTTTTTCTGTCTTCTGATTGGCTGGTCAGAGCATGACAAGTTTGACAAGCAGATGCGCTCCGGCGACGTGCACATTCATTCATGTCATAATCGGCATAGGAGCCACTATGAAGGGGCGCACGCACGCACGCGCACTCCAGGAATGCTGCACGCGCACACACCGTGCTCGCTCGCTCGCTCGCGCTCCAAATGAATTGAGCGCAATAACAACAACAAGGCGGCGTGCGGCAACTCGCAATCGTGCCGCAAATTCCTTCCGCTCCGAAGCTACGGGGGGCGGGGGCCCCCAGCTAGCGCACGTTTGCTATGGCGCTGCCTTGTAATTGACAGACATCTGCGGCTGCATGATGAGCAGCCGTCCTGGAATTAACGCGATGTGAACGTGCTCCGCAGCAGCAGATGGTCAAGTGATGACAGGCCCATTGTTTGCTTCAGAGCTCACATTTGGCTAGCGTAGAGATCCGAGCAGATGTCTGGATCTCAGACGCTTCAAAACGGAGTCCAACACAACAAATCGTCACCAGTCAACGGAAAACCTACCAGAAAGTGCATGTTGCTGTCTAGAAAGTTCTGCTTTTGAGCTTTCTCGTTTACCGTAGTCACGTCAGTTGTCTTCCATCTTGATGGTGATCTTCAAACTTTTGCATGATCATCAAATGAATGCTGATAAAATACACCTCAAAAGAAACACTTTGACCATCAACACAAGACCTTTTAATCAAGAAAGAGACGACGTACGTCATTGACAGCACAAAGACACAACACACCTCCTTGGCACAATGTTTCAAGTTTCCATGTAAATCACAATGGGCGATATAGTCCGCGTACAGTGCAACGTCGATTCACAGTATGAAAGGCGGGCGGGCCGGCGGGCGGCCGGAGCGCCGTTTTCTGCCGGACGGCGTCGACATATAAGCAACGCCCTACCCAAGCATAGCAAAAGAATTAAAATCAATTACAAAACTAAACAGCAAAAAAATGCGGTAAAATTGCGCTAACAAACATCAATGAGACGAACACTAAAGTTTCCACATGACAATGTCTTGAAGACTTGAATAAAAAGGAACAGTCGTGCGTGCGTTGCAGCCACGGAGGAACTTTCGGCTTCAAGGCTGGAGAGAGAGAGAAAGAGTGTGTGTGAGAGAGAGAGAGTGTGTGTGAGAGAGAGAGACACGCTCAAAAGTGAGCTGTTAAAACTCACAGGCAGACAAACATTGGAAAAATGTGTGCATTTCACCGTTGCATTTTCTGCCAACAGTTGTGTATTTTAGTGTAACGTTTGTGTTTTAAAATGTATCCACCAGATGGCGCTACCTTTCCTCCATTCAAAGCATACCGTGCATTTTCAGCTTCATTGCTTGGCGCTCGCTCACAAAGAGTCGATCTAATATATAAATAACGATGCTTGTATGCAAAACCAAAGTGAGTCAATCTGACAAATGGTCAGAGTAAAATAAATCAGTTGTGCGTTGCAGCTGCAGAGTAACGTTTTCGTTTGTAAGACTTCACTTGTGAAATCATCAGATAAAAAAAGAGTTTCCGTGCGAGAAACCGTATACTGATTTTTTTTCCCCCTTTCCTGATTTTGGGGTGGGGGCAATTTCTTCCGTCAATATTTGTGTTTTGTCTCATATTGCAGAGTTTACGTCATATCTTTTGTTTTGATGAGTGTTATTGCTTCGGCTCACCAAGTGTGCCTAATATTCTGACTTGTGCCACTCTCATTACAAAATGCCTGAAGGAGTTTCGATTCTCCACGCTAAAAATGTATTTTTCAATTGATTTAAAAAAAAAAAAAAAAGGACACCCCCAAATTGTCCACCAGGGGGATTGACCATTTTCTGCAAGACTGCCTTATTAGATGTTTGTTGGATAATGTAAAAAGCGGGTCTATGCGACACCCGAAAAATCATTTTTGTGGGGCTAAAACAAATCAGTCGTGTGTTGCAACCTTGGAATAACGTTTGCATTCGTAAGACTGTCAATTCCTTGAAACATCAAGTCCAAACAGAGCTCCTGGAATCTTTGAGTGAAAGTAAAAACCCAGATTCAGTGCTAAAACTCGTAGGCAGACGATAAAAATGAGAGAATAAATTAAAAAAGAAACTAAAAGAAATCAGATTTGGTCAGGCTCCACCTTCTCGGCCACCACGCACCAGTTGGCGTGGTCGAAAAAGGCGCGGCGGACGCGGAGTTGGGCCACGTGATTGGCAATGAGCTCGGCAAGCTCGCCCTCCCTGAACACGTGGTAGTACCTCAAGCAGGAGCCGTCGCTCGCCGCCTGGCTCTCCGGCCCCCCGGGGCGCTCCCTCTGGAAGGGCACCAAGTCGGGCAGAGCCAGCGCGCCGCATTCCGGCGCCAGGGCCGCGCCGCGCTGCTCTTTGGGCTCCTCGTGCAGATTGCTGCCCGAGCCAAAGACGTCCTCCTCGGACCCGACCGTGGCTGGTGGCGAGAAGAAGCTGGACAAGTGCTGGATGAGAGCCCGGCCTCGTCCTTGCCGGCCCACCGCGCCGCCGGTGGGCGACGAAGCGCTGAGCTCCCGGGACGACGAGCGGGACATGGACAAGCTCCCAAAGTCCAAGACCGAGTCCAGGGAGCGGGAGAAGAACCAGAGTTTGAGTGAGCCGGGCGCGGGTGGCGGCGCCACGTCGGCCACGGACGATGTGCTTCGGACCTTCCTGTGCTTGTCGCCGGTGTTGTCCCCGATGGCGTCGCTGACGCTCTGGGCCGCCGCCCGGCCAGGCGGCGGCGGTCCGGCGTCGGGGGAAAGAAGGCCGGGGTTCCACGGGACGAAGATGTCCTGCTTGTCAAACTTGCGGCGCTTCTGCTCCATGGCCCACACGTAGATCATGACGTGGCCGCCCACACGCAGCGTGCGCGCCATCTCCCTTATTGCTCGGATACGACGCTCTTTGGTGGACAAATGGTGGATGACTGCAGCGCAAACAAAAACAAAGCCACAATGAGGACGCACAAGGGCCAATTTGCGGTTCTTCTTTTTTTTTTTCGATTTCAGATCTATTTTTGAAATAGTGTGAATTCTCCTTGTTACTGTGATATTTGGTCTTTCCACTTCAGAATGCAGGCGTCACCTGACCTGCAATGGACAGCACGGCGTCGAAGCAGCCGTCCCGGTAAGGCAGGTGGAGCCCATCGCACATCTGCACCTCGTGGCCTCGGCTACCGGCAAAGTCCACCAGGGGGCGACAAACATCGCAGCCCAGCTTGAACACTCCCTCGTTAATGTCGAGGTATTTGCCGTTGCCGCAGCCTGCAAATAGGTGCATGGAAAAAAAAGTGATTTCAGAACTAGCTGGGTTTTTTTTTCTGAGGAGTCCTGCTAATTGACCCACCGACGTCAGCGACGATGCTCCCGGGCGGCTGGTCCAGCAGGAACTGGCGCACCTTGGGCCAGGCCTTGTAGCGGCTGTCGTTGAAGAAGGGCGCGATGGTGTCGTAGACGCCGTGCACGTGCTCCCGCTCCAGCCGGCTGGCCGCCTCGTCCATCCTCGATGACAGTCTAGCGCCGTCGCGCCTACCGAGCAAACGCCAACGACACGTTCAGACGTAAACTTTGCAGGTCGCAAGGCCTCACTATTGACACATTGATAGTGTTTCATTTCTAATCTCACCTGCCCGCCAGCATGTGTGTGTGACTTTATTCTTGACATTTCTCGGTGTTTCATAAATGTCAGTCTACTAAAGTGCGTATTCACGGCAGTTAACAATGGAGCTGTGCTGCCGAAGCTGCAGGAGGAACATAAAAAGGTCTCAACATCAAATCCGGCGAGCAATGACAGCAACGACAGACACTATTCGGCTGCAAGCGACAGTGTCAGCTCACATTCCCGGCAGCACGCTCACCTAGCACGACTCTCACTGGGGGCACAAATATGTATGGCTGTAGTTGCAGGTTTATTTGACAAATCCCTGAACTCCTCGGCGGGAGTCGGGCGTCACCTTTCCTACTGCTGCCTTCTGAGATTGCAGCTTTGGCCTGTCCTGGACATGAGATTTTGGATTTCTGCTTCTGTTCGGTGTCCCGATGCTCTTCAACGAGAGAGAGATCTTTCACATGATCACTGAGGCTGGCTATTGTTTTCAGTTCAGACGCCTATTGATTCCAAACACAATGAAAGAATCCATTGAGAGCTGGCTGGCTGGCTGGCCGGCTGGGCATTTGTGCGCAACTGCGAGCAAACAGAAGCCCTCCAGCCGCCGCGGGCTGAATGATCACGCTGTGATTTCTCGCGAGTGCCCGTCTGATGAGGTCGCGGAAGGTGATAGCGACGAAACCTTGCAACATGAAACACTCGTGATGCTGATGGGCACCATCAAGGCCTCCGAGGGCCTATTTGCAGAGCTGCTTGCATCAGCATCCCATTCAAGTGGAAGGAAAACAGGGATTATGTAACACTGTCCTCCTTTAGCACCCCTCCTGCCTCACCAAAGTGAGGTGTTCATTATGTAATGGGCAACAGGGAGGGAGACAATGTAAATGAGACATAGCATCCGAGCTATGCAGCGGAGTAGAGTGTAAGCTACCCTTGGAGCAAGTAGCCAGAGGTCACATTGTGCTCCCTCCAGACAGCATCAGTGCTCATTTCCACTGACTGACTGATCATGACTGAGCAGACCTGCGCTACAGTCGAAGTTGCCAGCTCATCCCTCGAACAGCAGACAAACAGGTTTACTGGCGTCAAATTGAACCCGCACGTCGTCATGACTCAGTTCAACTGTTTAACCTGAGGAGCCTCTCACTCACCGCTGTCATTCGTATTGCCGCAACTAAGGAACGGATCAAGTTGCAAAAAAAAACAACCAAGTGATTGATCACATCTTTGAAGAGATTTGATTTGAATGAAATCGTCTCATCTAGTCAGCATGCTTGACGAAAATGCCTCACCATGAACGGATCGAGAAGCGTTGCCGCGGTGGCCGCCTCAAGCTCCTGGCACGACCGGCCGGCCGGGTCGCCCGCCGCAAGTAAACTTCTCGCTCCTAATTGGCACCGGGCGGCCACGCACCTGCCACTGCTGTCCACGGCGGGGACATTACTCCTTTCAATCCGTGCGGACGCCAATCCACGTTACGTTACGTCGCACGCGCGGAGAAACGAGTCAGCGTTGCACTCGTTAGCCGTGCGTGAGCGGCCGCCGTCAACGAGCGGCTGCACGGTCGGAGAGCCATCATCATCACCGCCGCCACCGCCAACACTTGCAAAGACGACCCTTGGAATGCCAACCGCTGCTTCCGGCTTGGCGTAGACAATAAAATAAAAGAGTAACTCAGCGCCTCTCAGTGGTGGAAATGGTTCCCGAATTAACTCAGCGCAAACGTCGAGTAATCTTTCTAGGATAAGGCTAGTTTGAATTAAATGTCTAGTAGCGAGTATGTCGGATGGTGCTGTGTCATCTGTTTGGAATGAATATTTTCCATTGCTCAACAAATAGCAAAATAATGCTTTTATTTGGAAAGGTTGCTATTTGTGTTGTTGACAGTAATGACGACAACTTGACTCGCCTTGGATGAGCATGCTCTCGTAAAGCACGCGGTGCAGTGGCAACGTTCGCATGTGATTGGCTCTCCGCATCACGTGACCAACAAAGGAGCTGTCCGTCACGTGTACGCGCGTAAACGAGCACGCGCGCCATGAAACAAGAGTTTCCCAGATGGCTGCGTGTTGGGCAAATCACGTGATCGTTTTGTTTATGATAGCTACCATGCAGAGAATGGGGTTTTCTGTTTTGTAAGCGTTACAATAAATAATTGTATTGTGTTTTAGACGAGTGGGCGTGGCACTCATACGCCCCCTGTTGGTAGATGGGGAAATTGAGTTTGAGCACAATAAATTCTGCTGACCAACAGGCAGCCGTGTCACATTGGTTCATTAAGTGTCCATCCCAAATGTCTGCAATTTATCATTTTGTGATTGGAAGGCAAGATCCAGCTAGGGAAAAAGGACAGCGGTGCATGTGTGTACCCTTAAATAATGTATTCATTTGATCAGATGTATAACATAAATGAGTAGTGCACTGATTGGCACATCCACCTCTTGGGCGCAAGGTTCGATTCCGGCCTTCCTGTGCAGAGTTTGCATGTTCTTCCCGTGCCTGCCTGCGTAGGTTTCCTCTTCCAAATACGATGTGATGTTTTTAAGCACCGGCGCATGTCAATAAAACATCATCAAACTATTTGTGTTCATTTGTAAGCGCTTCATCACCACCATTCAGAGAGCACAAAGGCCCAGGCGCATCATAATCATCCGCCGCAGCAACCGCAGCACGCATGTGAATGTGGGATGCGGGCGGCGTGAGATGAGAAATCTACTTACTGAGGCGAAGCTCTCTGGTGTGTCACGTTGCCATTCATCACATCTCTTCAGCCGCCCTGCATTATTTTTCAAGGACACAATCGACAGCCTCTGATTGGTTGAGCTCCTCCGGACAAAAAACAATCATCTGTTATGTTTGTAAACGTCAGTGCCAGGGTACTTTCCTGACAACTGCTGATCTGAACATTCAAAACAAAAATGTACTCCACGAACATCTCTCGGACACCTTACACATTCAAAATGTCCATGGGGGGAAAAAAAGATGTGTTGAGTTCTCTTACCATAGAAAGTGTGCATATTTTAAAACAACAAAAATTAAATTAACGAAAGGGCAAGATTTTTTGGCCAGGGATGGGGGAAAAAAAAAAAAAAAAGACAACAAACTGACTTTTGTTTCTTTTTCTTTCATTGAGAAAAAAGCTTTGTAGCTCTGAAAAAATACATATATACATCATATAAATCTAAAACAGGACAATATAACAAAACATAGCTTTTTTTTGCTCTAAAAAAACACAAGACTTCATTAACGTTTCTAAATCAGGACGATAAAACTTCTTCAATTTACAAAAACTGTACAAAACAAGTCTTTCAATCGTAGTTGGTGGCGAAATCCCGCTTGCACTATTCGAAGTGAGCTCCGTCTTTGCTCTGCTCCGGTTGGTGCCGCTGCTGGACGTGTTGCGGCTCCTGAGAACTCAACACCGCATCAATGGAGACGGGCCAGCAGAAGCGATCCAGCATCTGAGCGATTTTCTCCTGAGACACGCCGTGCTTGTTCCTCCTGTGAGGGGAAACAAGACTAGGACAAGAAAAACTAGATGTGCGAGCAGCTATAAAAAGCCATAAAGGGAGGGATCTACAAAAACAATAGGCAGCGTTCGTTGCTCAGGTCATAAAAGAAAACAAATCAAAATTACTTCTCCAGCTCGGAGGGGTCATACTTCCAGCTGGTGTTTGGTTCACAAAAGTCCACCTGGTATCCTTGCTGCAAAGCCTGTGGGAGGGGGGGGGGGGACATATTAGAAAACTGAAACTGCATGTCCATGTTGTAAGCGGAGGCAAGCTACCATCTGCACGTAGGGCTTCATCTCCCAAGCCTGCAGGTTGGTGTTGTCGATGATGACGGGAGAGCGGCCATCGCGCATGGCGTCGCCGGCTGAAACGCAGGGCGACACCAACGTGACTTGAACGTTGCACAACTCAAATGTTTGATCCTCGTTGCTGCTGTTTTGGTCTCACCTCTTTGATGGTTCCACTCGTGGGCCTCTCCGAGAAGGTTGGGATCGTAGCGGTAGCCGCTATCGTGGACAAAGTAGTCGTCTGTGCTCAGAATGAGCCCGCTGGGACCCGTCGCCAGCAACTCCCTGTCAGTGATGTTGAGATCAAATAAAAAGTCCTGAGACTACACAAACCGATAAGTGGGCCTTTATCCGTTCGCTAATGAGTATGATACTAATTGTGTGGCCTGATTCACAGGTACCTCGCCATTGTGGTTTTGCCCGAGCCCGGCAGGCCTCTCATGAGAATGAGCACCGAAGACGAAGTTTGGTCAAGGTGTGCGTCACAATGCTGTTGCCGGGCGTCATAGTACTCCGAGTGACGTTGCGGTGGTGCATCGTAGGACCGTCCGGCGTCATGATGACTGTAATGAGGGGGTGGCGAGAACCTGGGGAAAGGCGGGAATCGAGGGGGATAGCCATATCGCATGTCGCTGCTAGGAGGTGGAGGTAAAGGGTGGTGGAATCTGTGGAATGATCTGTGATTTGGAGGTGGGCGGAACATTGGAGGTGGATCATAATCCGGGTGATTCCAAGAAGGCGATCTCAAGTTGTGAGTGTAATACGGCTCGTATCTGTGCCAGCGAGGAGGCCACCGTTTTTGTTTTTCTGGATCTCTGCCTGAGTCCCACATCTTGGGAGGTTTTCCTGAAGGTTTGCATCGGTCCTCCCCCATGAGACGTTTCTCTGGGAGTTTGCGCGTTGATGTTTCCAGTTGGTTAAAAGCATCCCGTTCTTTCTCAACTTCATCGTCAATGGCTTGGATTTCTTTGTAAAAGTCACTCAGCGATTCATCAATGTGCTTCTTTGGGGGGAAGGCGGGACCAATGAAGGTGGCGCTCGTGAAACCCACCTTCTTTAAAACGCACTGGACGTCTGGAGCCTCTTTGTGGACAGCCTCACTCTCGGGGGCACTTTGTTCCGCTTCCACTGGAGCATCGGCAGAGTTTTGGATGCACGAGGAAGCCGCATGAGACATCTACACAAGATTTCCAAAATACTCTTATAATTTAAAGTAGGGCTGCAGTAATCAAACATTGCTGAATATCCCAGATCATCGCAGATAAAAAAAATGGATTTTGCCTTATTCATCTAAATCTTCATGGCAATTTATAAACAATTTATCGCAAGTGGGAGATGATCCCATGCTGTCTGTTGAGCACGTATTATTTTATGGGTGGTAAGACCAGTGGCATTTGTAAGTGTGTTTGGGTCCTACACGCGCTTGTATCGGCATGGTTTCAAAAGTGCAGAACGACTTGTTTTGATTTATTTACCTGCTTGTTTAATTTTACAATTGATGGGGAGGCAGACCTCCCAAAAGCAAACTTTGTATACCAGCCATTTCAAAGTACATTTCCCATGCGTCCCTTGTAATAGTGGGGGTAACCATACACGCAAACTGGCCAAAGGGCGACTTAGTTTAATGTTAACACAAAGTAATGTTATGTAAAGTACCGTTCATCCGTAAAACGTGCTTACCTTAAATTATGTGATTATGGTAAAAGAAACAAAAGCACAAGGGAGATGACAGACTGGTGCCACATTGCTAAAGCTAACTCAGCGTTTCCGGACGTGACATCACCAACGCCATCAATGCTGCGTTTCGGGAAGTTGGAAAGACGGAGGTTAACAACCTCCGGTCAGAAAAAGTACCGTGAGAAAGCTCCTCGAACATGGAAGTTCGGCATAGCCCAGCCTCGTTTTGTAACCTTCATTTATTTTCAAAAACATTTCTCGAATACAGATAGCTTTGTTGTCAACATTCGCCTGGAACGCAAGGACAATACGAATTCCCACCTTCATGGAATGCAGCTGAACGGGCGCACAGCGCCACCTAAAGACTGGCAGGAAACATTGCACATATGTGCCTGATAACTTTTCCCGTTAAGCAACCTCTATTTACATATTAAATAATAAGAAGAATAGATTCACTTTTAGGTTGTGACTCACTTGTGCATTCCAGAAGTTTGCAGTTACAGTGCATCGCTGACATGTAACGCCTGCGTGTCAATCATCGCGAGCTCGTGGTCGTTGACCCAAGCTTCCTCCTCCTTTACCTCGGGCGGGCTTGCAGATAGAGGTGCCGGGTTTGGGTTGGGTACGCTTTTAGAAGTGAGGGCTCTCCGAGGAGGGGTGAAAGTTTTGTTGACGGAGGGTGAAGCAGCCAAGCGCGGATGGAGAAACAACGGCGGGGATGGCACGCGAGAGAGGGAGTCCACGGCCCGCCTCGTCTTCCAGCTTCTTGGGTCTTTCTCTGATGAAGAAGCATTGGCTGGCGGCTGAAAATTCCTGCTCAGTGGAGTGAAGCAGCCCAGGCTTTTGATTGGCTGCTGAGACGCGGTTTGCAAAGGGAAACACAATTTCAAAACAAATCACGTCATTGAATACAGGTATAAATAGAAACCTCACGTTTGTCCTCAAGTGTTGCGTCGGTGGAGTTTTGAGAGAGGGAGAACAGACGGGGCTCCATACGTCAGACTTGAGCACTTGGGAAAGTTTGTCCTCAGCGCACGCTAAGAAGTTCGCTCGTTCCTAAAATACACACACGCAAAGGACAACAATTTACAAGGACAACTGCACAAAATGGATGCATAGGTACAGTTGCTGTTACTTGAGACGTACCCGCAGAAGGTTCCTGAGCTGTGCGAGGACTTTTTGCAGATGCTCTTCTTTGGGGTTGGTGGAGAAGACGGTGAGGTCTCCTGCGTACACGACGGGGGTGGGCCGCGTGGACTGGCCCCTCAGCTGCAGGTTGCTCAGAGCGAGCAGCACGCCGGGCCTCACGACATCCAGCAGGTCGGCCTGAAGCAGGCTGCTGAAACAGCGCACCTTCACAAAGTTCATGTTGCGGTCCACCAAGTAGAAGGCTGGAGAAGGGCCTGAGTGAAAATACGAGTTCTTACATCAAAGTCTGCTGAATTCATGTTCATAAAGAAAAGAGCACAGACCTTTTCCGTCCAGCACGCTGACGACACATCCCGTCAGATCGACCTCGCCGCACGGAGGATGGAATTCCAGGTTGTGAAGAGCCACAAATTCGGTCGACACTCTCGGTTGAAAGCACGCTGATAACCATTCCGGAGAAGTCTGAATGAAAACCACAAAATACAAATCAGTTTTTTTTAGGTGTATGCGAGGACTTGTTGGCCCGACTCGCTGCCCATTTCACTTGGCTCACTAGCTAACTGACCAGCTTGGTCACCTGAAGGTCCTGAAATTGTGTCTTTTTGTTGGCGCTGAGCTGAAGCGTGGCAAGACCGTCATGCTTCTTCCTGTTCGACGTGGTCAAGTTGTAGACTTTGTATCGACGACCTTCCTTTAGCAAGGCCAGCGTGTCCGAGGACGGCCGCCAAAGGTTCAACTGGTAAACTTGAAAAAAAAACAGAGACGAGAGTGTATATAAAATAGAGCCGGGTCGAGTCAAAGATGGCGGCTCACTGGCGCCGGTGGGATTCAAAGAGTCGGCCACGCAGAGTCTCCAGACGGGGGTGACGTCTCTCTGAGGGCAGCTCGCCAGGCCGTCGTCTGTGTTTTGGTAGCGATCCAGCAACTGCGCCCGTTTCTTGTCCACGAGCGAACGTCTGTAAGCTTGCAGCGTCTCCAGCTGCCGCTCGCTCAGATGGGCCTGCAACAAACAAGCCGTGACCACAATCAATCAAGCCGACAGCGGTTTCGCCTTGCTAGCATCTTAGCTAAGTTACACCGCAAATGTTTTCTTTGTTACCTCCAGTTCAGCGAGGTCATCTCCCACAGCATCGTAGAGCTCCTGCCCGTCTTGCAAACCTTCGACATCTCGATGACTCACGCTCCGTCTTGGAGCTTGTAATTTGCTCTCTGCAAAGGACCACAGTTTAATTTGCTCCCCAGAAGTTTTGTTGTGCAAAAGAAATAACAGAACGCACCCTTGTCTTCCTGTTCCAGCGCGGCTTCCATCTTGGCATAAAGCGCCTCCATGGCCTTCTGTTTACGGCTGTTGTAATGAGCTTCCTCCTTCTCTTCGGCGCGGGCCGAGCGGAACGCCACGCCTCCGTCCGACTTCCTCTCCATCCACTGAATTTGAACACATTTCATTTATTGATTATCGATGCAAGCAAGGTATAACTCGGACAGCCGAAATAAAATCTCCTTTGGGCTGTTTGTGTGGAGATTTTTTGTGACCTCTTGTTTGAATAAAGCTGGCCCACCTGAAGGGGGTAACTTCTCAGAACCACAATGTCCACGCAGCCAACAGGCCCTCCGTTACTGTACAGCGACGACAGCGGAAGCAGGAACGGCCGAGGATCTCGGTGAAATCCAAGCTTGGTGTCCCATCGCGCGGGTCTGGTGCTATTGGCAAATATCTTCAAAAAAAGAAATGAGATCTTGTTTTTGTCCAGAGGCGAGATGCCCAAATATCACAATGCTACGAAAAAATGAAAATTGCCTTGCTTACCTTCAACATAAGTGAGTGCGGCGCCTCCAGCGGCGCGCAAGCCTCCTGCGAGCCCACCAGCTGAGCGCCGTGGGTGATGAGCTTCCCGCCTTCGGCCAGTCGGCCCTTGCGGAGCAGCTGGCTCAAGGGCTCATCCAGCTGGGTTCTCAGCGCGTACCAGCCATCGGTCAGCCACACCACCGCGCAAGCGTTTTCCGCCGGGCCTCCCGAGTCCACCTCGCACACGCACAGAACCAGAGTCTTGGCCGCCGTGTCGTCCTTTTCCGTGATCTTCCTCAGCGCGGGCCTGCGGCTGTGGTCCACCTCCACGTCATACCTGACACGATGCGGATTTGACGATTACTCCCGTCGACGGGTGGGCATTAAAAGAAAAGCCCCGCCCGTTGTCACCTGTACTTGAGCTGCAGTAGGACCCTCTCGGGGGTGAGGCATCGGCCTCCCATGCTTTCTGGGAAGGACCTCTCCATGCAGGCCAGCTTCCACACAATCCACCTGTAGTGATTGTGCACCCACTCGTCACTCAGCAATTTGGGATCCACGCCGGGTGTGTCGCACAAGGCCCTGAAGCCAGACGTCAACAAGTTGAAGAGTTTGGCAAACAGGCGGCCATCTGTGAACGGGCTTGCCGATGATGCCGACCTATAGAAGTGCTCTTTGCCGGCCGTCCCGTCCCCGCCGGGAATCAGCCGTCCGCCGTCTGCGAGTTGGATGCCGGCCAAGGCTTCCTTTTTGTAGAAGAGCTCGAGATGGAAGCAAAAAGCCTCGGCGGTCTGGCTGGTGACGTCGCACACGTACCCGTGCACTCCGCATTCGTACAGCTGCCAAGACAACACAAAACTGTCAGCAGCCTGATCGTATAATCTTGATCATGTGACCCGCCCCACCTGTTTGCGGGTGTACTTGGTCGGGAGCCTTCGAGCCACCGCGTCCTTCAAACGTATCCTCGCGGCGCCCGAGCTTTTGGCTCGAAACAAGGCGCCGGGCAAAGGCCTTATCGTCTGGTGCTTCTTCTTGCAGATCCTCATGTCTTGCATGTCTCGCGCCAAGTCAACGTCATCCGGTGCCGTCCCTGCGGACACGGCCAAAAACAATCAAACGTCTCGCTGGCTTGCGTCAAGTACCCCAAAGATGCAAATTGTTGACCTTGACTCCGACACGCGTCAGCCGGTGGGCTTTGACCCGAGACGTCACGGCTCATACTTTGGTCCGAGGCGATTGCGTGAGGGGCCGCCATGCTGCTTTGTGTTGTTTTTTGAGGGCCGCTACCAAACAGTTTTGTGGCGCTCTGTTCAACTACTCTTCTAAACGGAGGAACAAAGGCGGGAGGCGAGATTGCGTCGTCGCTCCTCCTCGGTTGCGCCTCGCTCTTCTTGAACCACGGAGGAAGTAAAGTCGAGGAGGGCCGCCGCTCGCTCCTCGGTGACGCGGCAGCCTCCATGTAACCATCGCTGGAGGGAAGAGAAGAGCAGGTCATGATGCGGCGATGGACGGAGCGCATGTTATCTGCTCACCTGAGCGGTCTGGTGATGTTTGGACCCAGCAACACGTTGGACGTCAACGCCGGCCTGTCCTTTGTCAGACCTTCCAAATAAACACACAAACAATGTCAAAGCGCAAACGCAGCAGATTCCAGATTGAAGAGGAAGTCAAGCCCCAAATCTCCTTTTCATTCTTTCCAGAAAGTGCGAGAACTCAGCTGTTTACCTTTGGGACAGCTCGTGAGAGGACAGAGGCGGACTCCTCGCCGACTCTCGACACATCTGTCCAGTTGGTCCAGCAGTGCTCGTTTGGCAGGGGGTTGCTCTGGAATGACGGAGATCATCATTGCACGACAACGTCGCAGCCGCGACGACGGCGATGGGATGGTTACCGGGCCGTTGGGTGTTTTCTGCTGATCTTTTGCCAGGCGCTTGCCCCCGCCGCGCGTGACAGCAGGCGTCCTTCTCCGGCCGCGCGCCTTCCAAACTCGCCGCGATATTCTCGTCCTCCAGCAAAGCTTTGGTGCAGTCCAGCGCTTCCCGGGCCAGAAACAACTGCTGCGTTTCAGTGCAGTCCGTCAGGTCCGAGGGCTCCAAGTTGACCATGGCGCCATCTTCCGGCGTCGACATTTGCCACCTGTGGGAGTCGCCCTCTTCACCAGCCGCGGGCCTCTTTTCGCCTAAGTGTGCGCTCGGAGCTTGAGCGAGCGCAGCTGGTGAAGGTACGCTGAAGTTTTTCTCGTGGGCACCCAGTGGAGCGACTTCATCAAAGAGAGCTTTGGCTTTCAGGAGGGCCCGGCTGGAAACGGCCACGGGCCTCCCGCTGGCTGAGCTGAACCCGCAGCTGCTCATTTTGTCACTTGTTTTTGGGTCCCGGTCCTCGTTCAGGGGATGGCTTGCTTTCTTTTGGGCCGCAGACGACGGGAAGCCGGAGTCTTTGTCATCCAGGAGTGCTTTTGCTCTCGCCGCAGCGTTATCAGACACAAGAACATTTTTGCCGCTGGCTGTGCTGAAGCCACAAGCGGCGGACGTCGGCACATCGGATGTGACGAATTTTGCTCTTCTGCCGCCGGCCGGCGCCGGGGATGCAACATTTTGCAGGCTGTCCCGTTTGTCATTTTGCAAGCTAGCGTCACTCCAGACGGATTTGGCTCTCGTCATGGCTTCATCGGACACAGACACGCTCTTCCCGCTGGCAGTAGAGAATCCGCTTACGTCTCGATGCTCTAGCAGCGGTGCGGCGGTCTCGTTGCCAAGCTTGGATTCGCTCGCTCCGACAGCCGACGTTGCGTCACGACTGTCCGTGATGTCTTTGTCTGGATTCTCTGAAGCGGAGGTGAGATTTTCCAAGAGCGACTGGTCTGAAAATAAGGCCGACTTTTCAAGGTCACTTTTTCTGCAGGCGGGATGTTCCTTGACTTCAGTGCAAGCATCAAGCAACAATTTTGCCTTCTTGAGTGCAGCAGAGGAAAGAGCAAGCGGTTCGCCTTTGGCTGTTTGGAAGCCGTCCGGCTGCTGCGGGTGGCGGAAGAGGGAGGAGCTTCCGCGCTGCGACTGCACAATCAGGTTGTCTTCTTTCAAAATGTCTTTGGCTTTTGCCAGGGCCGCCGCAGACACCGAAACCTTTTGACCACTGGCGGTGGAGAATCCACCAGTAGGAAAATCGGAACTTGCAAGGTTTTGAGCATCCAGCGTCTGCGGGTTGGACTTTGAAGTGGAGCCGAGGTCGAGAGTATTGGTTGAAAATGACGCAGGCTCACTTTTCCTGAATGTTGAGTGATGGGCTGGATGTTCCTCAAGTTCATGACAATCATCTAGCAAGGATTTGGCTTTGTTCAGAGCAGCGGCGGACACGGCAACTCGTTTCCCTGCCGCTGTTTGGAATCCGCTCAGCTCAGCGTTGATGGCTGACAAGCTTCTTTGCTCTTCTTTGGCCTCAGCCGACACGGATTGGCTCTTCCCTCTGGCAAGATTGAGGGAGGCGGCCATATTGGCGAGCGGCTCTCCATCCGCAGGGTGTTGTTGGTTTTCTTTGAAGACAGACTGTGCCTTTTGCATGGCGCTGGGCGAAATCACAACGCTTTTGCCACTGGCCATCTGAAAGCCATTGTGAGGCGCGCACGCCATCATTTCGGAAGCGCCTTGGACGGACGAAAAGAAGCCTGGAAGCGGCTCGACGCTCTCGGAGGAGTCAATAAATTGATGGGCTTTCCGGGAGCTGTGCACACGCAGCGCCTCGCTACGGTTTTCAACGCTCGGTGGAAATAAATGTTTGCTTTTTGTCAGGCATTTTTTGTAAACGCTTTCTTCGAGCGTTTCGGGGATTGTTTCTTTGCTTTCCATTTTATGTGCGACGCCGGCTTGTTCTTCAGGATTTGTCGGCGACTTCTCCTGGGCCTCTGCGCAAAAGCTGTCATTGAAATCCATCCCGCTCAGCAAGGACGATTCAAGGACTTTGTCAGCTTTGGGTACCGACTTGATGCTTCTGAACTGCGTGAAGTCAAACTGGCTGCCTTCTTCTTCCAGGAGGCTGCACAAGGCCTTCACATCCGCTTTCTGGGAGGCACTCAGCTGGTAGTTCGGGGACTCCGGAGTTGCGGGAATTTGCTCTCTGGCGTCACGGCGGCATTCCGAGGCTTGGTCACCTTGACACGCGAGTGCGTTTGAGTTTCCGGGACTTTCTGGAGCATTCTGAACTTGTTTGGTGGATGAAGAGAAGCCGTTTGTGTCAGAACGATCCTCTTCCAGACACTTGTTTTGGGAGTCTCTCGGTGGACACGAGTGTGCAGGAATTTCCTTTTTGACATCACCGTGGTAACCGTTTGCGAGACTTTCTGGAGCAATTTGACCTTGTTTGAAGGACTGAGAGAAGCCTTGTGGTGACTCCTCTGTCACTTTACTATTTTCATCTTTCCGCGTACACTTTTCGGAAATGCTTGCGGTGGAATCGGATTCACTTTTGATCGGTTGCTGCCGTTCAAAAAGTCCTTCTGCTTTCTGCGCGTTGGCTGTCCACATCTGCATACGTTTGTCAGAAGTTCTATCCAAAGGTGACACATTTGCAGTCTCTTTGCGAGACTGAAGGGAAACTAGATGACGAGCTAACTCTTTTAAAGTCGCTGGTGTCGGCGCTGATGCGTCCTTGGTGTCAAGTAAAAGGTCTTCCGAGCACAGCTCATTTTGTTTGTTGTTTTTGTTTGGGTGACTCGCTTCACGTTTCTCCGCGCAGGACGCAGTCAGCTGCGAGATGTCGGCGCCGGCCGACAGGAAGCCGCTGTCGCCCGCCGTCGGCTCGTCGACCGACTCATCAAAAGGTGCTTCGCCGTCACCGGGGCTTTTGGTTTTGCGTGGGGCAAACTTGGATGCAGTCAGACGGGTCAACGGGGAGAATCCACGAGGAGGAGGAGGCAGACCCAATTTACGCGGAGCGCTCGGACACGACATTTGACTGAAGTCTTGCGCGAATGCTCGTCCAAGCTGCGACATGTCCAAATCCTGCGGGTTGACGTGAAGCGAGGAAGGCGGCTTTTCTTCCCGTTGTTGAAGCTCCTCCTTTCCATCATTGGCAGGCAGCGTATTACCTGGAATCAAGTATGTGTCCTTCACAGAGTGCTTCTCCTTATCAATAACGTAAATAAATTTGGTCTTCTTCTTGGTAAATGCAGCAAAGTTCAACGACGGCCTGATTGGACGGGCACGATTGCCTTCACTCGCTGGTGATGTTGCGCATTGATCTGCCACTTGTGCAGCAGCGGCGATGGGAAGCGCAATGTCTGATAAACTCAATGGTGACCATTGTGTCAGTGCATTGTCCTCAGGTTCTACTGGCTGAGCTTGATCAGAGAACTTGGGCTCCGTCGCCACATCTGAGGCGTTGCCGTCGTCTTCTTGCCTCCTTTCCCTTCCTTCGCTGTCAGTGGGAAACGTGCACTGGTTGTTTTCGGTCCAGTCAAGAACACCGGCCGCCTGGATCACCGGGTCCCCGCCGGCTTCAGGGGGCTGCTCCGGGAATCTCGGGGGGGATTTTGGGGGGGTTGAATGAGGGCCAGCCTCTGGCAAATCAGCATCTGTTGATTGGAGTTTCAATATTCATTTGCACAACATGATTTAAGATCACGGAGCATTTGAAATACCTCGTAGAACCTCAAGCGGGTCGTTGTTTTGTACGGCCGCAACTTCTGCCCTGACATTGTTGGACAGGGAAGGGAAAAGCTTCCGAACCAGCTAAGGACCGCAAATGACATCAATATGGTCATGTAAGTCGTTGAAATATCAATAACGTAAGTGTACAGAACTCACCACGGCGCTCTTGTCCATACAAATTGCCATGGTGCTGGGACTTTCATCTGTGTTAGCTACGGGTCGACAAAACCAACAGAGCGAGTGGTTGCAGAGCGTGCCGTGTAAAATAAGACGGAAACAAAACGCTTGCTTACATAAAATGAGGGTGGAAGGCAGAGGCAGAGGCGACGGCGTATTCAAAGAGCTGGTCCACGAGATGTCAGGGTGGAGGTCTGCACCCAGGCTTTCCGAGATGTGCCGTGCATAACTGGTCTGCGCGTTTCAAAAATAGATTGGCCTCATTTGAAATTGAATTGGATGGTCAAAGTGTAACATTTGTGACTGAAGCAATGAACTTACTAGAGATGCTTGTGGTGTGTGAATCAGATCTGATGAGAATAAAACATAAAAAAACTGAATACAATAATTGTAATGACATACAACTAAAATCTTATAAGGTAAAAGAATTGATTCAATAAAAAAATCCATACATACAAAAAATGAAAACAAAATTTACCCAACCAGTCGGGAATGCGCGAGTGTGCAATTCCATCATTTGAATGTGGGACCCTGTGTGATGACATCATCAGGTTGGGTGAACAGATTGCATGGAATGACACAGACGCATCACTTTACTCACGTGTCTTTGGTAGGCCCAAACAAAGACAGACTCCTGGCGCCCCATGGCAGCGGTTCATTCTCTAAAGGAGGGAAAATGTGCCAAACGCTTGAATCTCTCGTCCTGACTCCAGACTATAATTTGAAGCCCTCATCTTGATTTGAAACCCCAACACGTTTACACTGGTGCGAAACCCGACTATCTTGAAACCCTTTCCTCTGTTTGAACCATGTGAAAGCCAAAGCCCACCTTAAAGCTTGACTCTGTTATGAGACCATAATTCAGATCAGAAACACAAACGTTGCTGACCTTGCTGGTCGGCACTGTCCGGGGACGCAACGCAGCTGCGTCGGAACACTTGAGGTGTTGAAGACTGAGGCGCACAGGCAGAAACTGTTTTGCGTAAAGGCGTCTTGAAATTTGCCTCCTGGTTGGGACAAAGTTCTTCTTGATCATCGGAATCAGACAGGTTTGCTTCTTTCGATGCTCGTGTGGTCAACACCTGGAACCAGTCGGGGTCCACCTGTCCCAACTCTGTCATGAAAAGAAGACTATAATTGCTAGAGGATGTCAAAATAGAAAGGGCATTTGATTTGATTTTGACGTTTTGGTGAGGAAAAATATTAATGTGGCTTGATGGGCCTCAGAAAAATCATCTTTGACTCTTTGAGAACGTCTCGTTACCTTTCCAGAGTTCTTCTGTCAAACAGTCGTACATGCTCTGTGAAGGTAAGAAATTCACTCCTCGAGACTGAAACGCTCCCGAATATTTGGTCCTGTTTGGCATACCTGTGGAGGGACATTAGTCATAAACATATTTTAAATGTCATTTACAAGCCCGAGAAAATTGTTTCCAGTGTTTGTTGTGAAAAATACCAAGTTTTTCGTCCCACTAAAACGATCTGAATTTTACGCCACTTACCATAACGGCGTGAGGTGGGTTTTCAGAACGACGCAATATTTCACATAAAGTGTCAAAGTTATAAGCCAAAAACACGCTAGTAATGGGTCGAAGGTTCGAATTTGTAGCTAATGTTAAAGCTCTTAACATTTAAGGTCGTTTTGTACCAAGCAAACCTCGCGCGCCTCACCGGATACCGGAACTCCGCGAGGCTCACCTTCAAAATAAGACTTCAGTCGTTCCAAAACTGGGTCATTACCGTGTGACAAATTAGACTTTATACTATAAATTATAAATTAATGACAGCAATAATGGTATGTTTGAATGCAATATGAAAAATAAAAAAATATTTTAATGCTAAAACATAAAAATAAATTTAAATGAAAACGGTTTTATTTTGAAAATTGAATACATTAAAACCAAGATTAAAAACATTTTACTTAAACAAAAATGCTAATAAAACAGCTTTTTACGAATAAGAATATGAATAACTCAAAGAAAAGAATCATTCAATCACGCCTTCTTTGCATAGTTTCAGTAGTATCATTATCCAATTAAGCAAATCATTTCTGTGGGAGTCGTCCCATCACACATCCCACAAACGGACAATATGTGCCAAAGAACATTTGATATTTTTTATTGTGACATAAGTGTACACACCATTTTCAGTTCATGGCAAAGGCAAAGACTATTTACAAAATCCAACTACCAGTGCTACTACAGCTTTAAAAATATGTATCTCCTCTACTCCCTATAGTATGCAAATCACATTGCAAGTTGATAAAAATAGACTCAATAAAGTTCCAAAGGCGCTATGTACAGTTATTCATTGAAAATAAATTTGTTCATTAACAGACTAAGATTTGCAAGTGTGTGTGACAGGCTCGAAAAATAAGGTTAGGGTTCCTTAAATAGAAATCATGTCATTTGCTAAAAAGCTATTCCGCGTACAAAACACTATTATTTTTTTTTGGGAGTACTCATAGTGTTACAGTAGATCTGCAGCATTTCAAAGTAGTTTGACGGCAGTCGATTGAAATTGGCGTCCAAAAATTCTCATCTAAAATGTCTGCCAGAATCCCCCCCCCCACACACACACACACACGCACGCACGCACACAAACACACACTCACATGCACACACACACACGCACACTACTAAGTAACACATCCTCCTTTATTACATTTCCCTCTCAGATACATTCTTTACTGCACAGTAAAAAAATCCACGTGTGTGGAAGATCATTGCACAATTCCCTTTAAGATGAATTGCAAAGCTTTGGTATGTTATTTCCATTTAGCGTGCGGCTGTGCGTCTGGAAAGTATTTACCGCGTTGCCAAGACCAAAGGGGAAAATCGACGTGCCAAGAAGATTTCAGACCGTAATGGCTGTTAAAGGTGCATCGAAAAGTCTTGAGCAAAGACTGTTGGTAATTGTGGACATTTATGGACGATATGCATTTTTAAATGAATTAATGTCACATTGGGATCTTGTGCCATTTAACATTTATTTTGAATACGTTTGCAAACAAATTCCTTGTTTGGAATTCTGAGGGGAAAAGGGAATTCATTGATTGTATTTTGGAAAAAGGCCGCGACTAAAGATTTGTACGAATACTTTCCGGGCGCACTTGCCTGTGAATGGCGTGTTAGCAGTGCAAGAAAAGCTGGCGAGCGCGTGGCGGTCACAGGGTGGAGCCCGACACCTTGGCGTCGGGCAGGAAGGCGACGACGGGCCGGTGGCCCCGCGTCCGGCTCATCACGTCGCGCATCTCGCCGTTGAGCTGGGTCAGCTGGGCCGAGACGTCGCTCAGGTCCCGCTTGCAGCCCACCAGAGCCAACGTGCCCGTGCGGCCCAGCGTCTGGTGGCGGAAGTAAATGTTGAGCAGCGTCTGGATCTCGTCTTCCGAGGGGCCGCCGAAGATGTCTTTGGGCCAAGATGTTCTGGAATCAAAAAGATTCTAGTTGAAGGCCAAGCTGTAGTTTTGCTTTGCTCGGCTTTTCTGCACCTCACCTGCACTCCCGAATGTAGCAAATGGCCGAGGCAAAGCCGTCGCTCTTGAGAACTTCCAGGATGGCCTGCACAGCCGCCTCGGCCGTGCTAAAGGTGGACGGCTCACCGCACGCTCTTTGGTCATCTTCCACCCACGCCGCTTTGAGGTGGCTCCTCAAGTCGCTCAGCTCTTGGGACATGTTGCTTAGCTACAAAGTTAATGTGGTTGTAAAGCTGTCAATCACGTAATTATAAAACTTGAAATACTATGTCGATGATCTTTGAACACAAATGGTGCAGCAACACATGAGGACAGACAAGCGCATTTAATTGGGAAAAGTGATGATTTCAACATGATGAGTGGTGTACCTACTTTGGGATGGGAGCTGACTGCGTAGACCTGCTCAACCAGCTTGGTGTACGACTGAAACAGCAGTAAGAGTTGGAAGTGGAGTTTGTAGAGTCTCTGACACAGCTCCAGTTGCTGAACACAAACGTAAAAAACGACATTATTTTCAGTCGTCATTTTCACATTCTGCTTTTTTGTTTGCTATTCTAGGCGTCATTCGTTCTGCAACTAAAACAAGCAAACCCAATCAGAAGCGGCTAAATGTAGCCCTCAAATTTGAAATGATGACTAAGAGAGAGAGAGAAAAAAAAAATGAAAGCCCGGTCCAACTTACGGCGAGAGATTCCATTTGCTACAAAGCAAGCATGTCGCAGGACAGAAAGACAGCAATGAGCGAGAAAAGAGAATCAAAGGAGGGCCGGCCGGCCGGCCGGCGTGCAAGTGGCTTTGCATTTGTACAAATCAGGAAAGATCATTTTGCTGCCACGCGAAAATGTGGAAATGGGGGGGGGGGGCACTCACAGAGCTACGGTGTCGCCGTTCTGGCAAGGCACAAGGGACAGCGGGAGAGCTTGGTTAGTTTGAGGGGAAAAAGTCACACAAGAGACTTTCTCATCTTATCTGCATGTCGTGTTTTTTTTTTTCCACTTGCTAAGAGTGGGCGGGAGCCATGTGGATGGAAGGCACCTTGCCGCCTTTTGCATTGTTCCCAGACATGATGAGGAGGTCTCAAGAGAAGGACTTGAACGGCTTTTGTTACCTTTTGCTCCCGTGCGCTGGCTGTGCTGTCGGGACTTTGGAGAAA
The DNA here is from genome assembly GCF_901709675.1 of Syngnathus acus. Classification (NCBI taxonomy): domain Eukaryota; kingdom Metazoa; phylum Chordata; class Actinopteri; order Syngnathiformes; family Syngnathidae; genus Syngnathus; species Syngnathus acus. Next base: position 16,283,100 of record NC_051098.1, on the reverse strand, counting down.
GGCGGCCTTACAGCTGCTCAGCCACTTGGAACCAGAAGGTGAAACGGTTGATTGCGACACATCACGAAGGTGGGCTTAGCCGCAACTTTTTTTTCCAGCCGTCCTTACCGTGACAGTGGCTTCCTTTTTGCTGTTGTACGTATCCAGATACTCTTGCAGCTCCAGCACGCTGAATTTCATTTTCTCCAGGAGTCCGTAGGACATGACCTAGGAAGGCAAGGCGTTCGTTGAAAACGGAAGCGTTCGACTCGGGCCGGGTCGGATGGCTCACCGTGTCGGCGTCGATAAGCAACAAGGGGCACTCGGCGCAGGTGGTCAGCATTTGAGAGGACCTGAGGAACTTTGCTCCTAGTCCTTTCAGGCCGTCATTGAGGTAACTCACAGCGTCGGAGGTCAGAGAGCTACATTTGCTCTGGATGCTCTGCCGTGGAGGAGATGGATACCATCTTAGAATCACTTTAGCCAACACTAAACTTTCGATCAAGAAGAGGAGCAATCCGGCTCTTGACCTGGAAGAGGCAGCAGAAGACGTGGAAGGTGTAGACGGCGCAGGAGCCGTCCGAGTCGGACGCCAGCTGGCTCAGATGCGCGCGCCAGGCTTCCTCGGCGTCGTCGCACGCCGCCGGCTGGAACGCCGCCAGGATGGCGGAGAAGAAGGGCGAGGGGGGCGGCGAAGAGTCCGACTCCGGCGCGCCGTCGTCTCCCTCCTCCTCTGCGAGGCTGAGGGGCCGAGAGTTTAGTCGGCATCAATACATTTGAAGTCAAGAAAAATCTTCAGATCGGGCGTACCTGGGCAAGCAGCCGTGGATGTCTTTGTAGAAAGGGTGCGTGACTTCCAAAGCGTCGTCAAAGTCGGGAGGGAGGCAGCTGATGGAGAGCGACGCGTCCTCCTCGTTTGCGTCTTCATCCGCTTGGAAGAACTGCGGGAGACGTTTTTTTTAAGCACGTGTCGGCTACACGCAGCAAAGCAGCAAAATGCGAATACAGTGAACCCTCGCCAATTGGCAATTTACAAAACGTCTGCTCTGCAGTTCGGCGAGAAGAAATCCCAAAAAGCTTGCTCGCAATGTGAATCGTTTGAGCAGCGTGACGCCGGTCGAGCTGCTTGTGAATCGCACAAAATTCAACCAAATAAAAAGCAAATCATTTTCGTTCGGGTTGAGGGTTCACCGCATCCAACAATGAGATGCACAGCTGTTGCATCACCACCTGGTGGTGCGAAGTGGTTCCACTAACCTTGCCAGGCACACTCCTTGAAGTTTCTGCGGTGCCAATTCGACAGATTTTGAGCCTTTCGTGCCATTACGGCACATTTTTCATTTTGGGGGCCGGCAATGTGTAAACCTTTTTGTAGCTCCCGCATGCCCAAAGAAGAGTTTTTAGTTGCTGCTTATGCCCACCCGTTGAAGCAGTAGGTATACACGTTGCCTTTGATAGCGGACCAACACCTCCTTAAGATCCCACAATCAATCATCTCCAGCACTAAATGAAGCGTTACGATCAAGGCAGCTTCGCAAGTTCATTCCCTCCAAGCATGCAAAAAGAAAGGGAAACAAAGTCTGAGGAGAAGGTCTGAGAAGAACCCAAAGTGTAGAAAACAAGCAAAATACAAAGAGCGTGGCCATTACTTGGCAAAATTGGTAAAGAAATCGAGAATGGAAGAGCGGTAGGAGGTGTTAGTCCCCAGAATCTCAGACACCCTGAAGCCCTTATTCACCCGCTGTTTCGAGTCCTTCGGCAGCTGGAGCTCAAAAGAGGGATTTTTGCCGCCGGGTGGCGTGGAGTTGCAAAAGGAGGGAGAATCCATCTTTTGGATCTCCGCGCTTGGGGGGAGACTGGCGGCCTGCGAAAAGAGACAAGTTGGAGATGTTTGGCCAGAGAGCGCCACATTCCTCAAGCGGACCGCTGACCTGGCACTGACTTTGCTTGAAAAGGACGTACCTGGGCGGCCGAGAGGGACTCCTCCTCGGAGAAGTCGTCCGAGTCGTCCTCGCCGGCGAGGACGCGGCTCAGGCTGGGCGTGCTGCCCGACAGTTGGCTCTCCTCCAGGGCGCCGCCCGGGCCGCTCCGGTCCAGGCTGTCGGCCGAGTGGCGGCGCACGCCCCAGTTGAAATTGTCCACCGTCTCACCCTGCGGAAAACAAAAGCCACGCTGATACGGAGGCCACGTTAGCGTAACCGTCACACAGTGTGCGAGCCAAGACATGCTCACGGGTCCTCCTTTGAATTTGTTTGATGACACACACGTATGACTTATCCTAGTTTTCAACAAACGTGCAAGTCTGTTTCTTCAAACAGGAATTAGTGGTTTGGCATGCACACGCAACAAAAACAAAACAGCAGCGCAGCGCGACTTACCAGCAACTCCTGGTAGCACACAAAAACAGAAAAATACAACATTACAATTGATTTAAATCATTTCGGTAGAAATTGTACGTGAACGGCAAACTGAACGTGGAAGGATTCCAACTTGGGAAATCAACATGCTCTGAAGGTCAGCCGGTGACGACGTGTGCACTTGAAAAGAAAAAAGGAAAAAAACTCGTTCACAACCGACTCACCTCTCCGTCTTCGAGCTCCACATCCAGGAAGTCAAAGTCCCGGAAGACTCGAAACTGCTGCTCCGAGGCGGTGTCGTCCGTCGTGTCGGCTTCTCGGGTTCCGTCTTCGGATGACGCCGGGCTGGGCCGGTGCTCGGCGAGGTCCAGCTCGCCGCAGCTGGAGAAAATCACCTGCCACCGATCCAAAAAAGAAAAAAGTTCACGACGTGGACGAGGTGATGGGTGCGTTGCCTCGTAGCTTTACCGAAGTGTTCTTTGTGAGACCCACTTTCTGCCCGCACAAAGACAAAACATGGACAAGTTTCTCTCTGGTTCTTTTCTGCAGAGACAAAAACAGGAGGAACTTTAAACGAGCCTTTCGTCCCGAGCGGAAAAAAAAACAATGACAAGGCGACATGATCACATCTGGGAAAAAGATATACCGTCAATTACAAGCACTTGGGAAATTTCTATCTTTTTTTTATATATATTATTATTATTATTACGGTATATTTTGTTCCTAATTGTTGGTCTACTGCAAATTTATAGCTGCGCTAAATATCACATGGCCCTTCCGCCGTGCGCCGGTTTCCTGGAGGTGGCGGTAATGCCTGGAAGTGTTAACAATGAAAAAGAAAAAATGGCACTAACATTTTTTCCTCAGCCCATCCCGGACACCTTTTATCGAACATTAGCTCATCAAAACAGCTATGCCAGAAAAGGTTCCAGCGTTGAGAAAGTCAACTCGATTGAGCATAATGACCTGGGAAGATTGAGGCCTCTTCCAGCTGACCGGCACCAGGACGTTGTTGGACGTGGAGCCCAGAGAGCTGGATGAGGAGGAGGTGCTGCGGGTCACCGCCGCGATTCGACTCTTGCCGTCGCGGCCCGGGGAGGCGCGCAGGTCGTCGTGGCGCCGACCAATCACTGGCGTCTGACACAAACGCGGTCGTGTAAGTACGGGAGAGAAAAGGTCCGCTCGGCACTCCGGTCAAAGAATGTTCTTGTAGTTTGAGGCTTAGCGTCTCAGTGCTGCCTATGCGCACACACTGTTGGCAAGGAATCCCACACAAAAGACAGACAGGCAGTCATGATGTGACATCACTTCCTACTATTCATGCGCTACACAAATAGCTCTGTTTTCAGTTCCCATACACACACACACGTCATTGCCTCTATTTTTCCACGCACGCTGCCGCCTATTTATGATGTTTACCTTTTCAGCTAGGATAATCTCAAAGGCTTGGGTCGAGGGGAACGTAAGGAAAGGGTGGGGGGAAAATGTTTCCACTTTTTTCAAGACTTTTGGCCCGATTTGACACCCACCCACCACACCCTGGAATAACGCTCGTTAGAGGGACAGGTTTTCCGCCGCGTGTGAAAAGAAAGATTGCGTAAGAAGAAGGTCGTTCACCTCGGATATGTCAAAGTGGAAATCCAGCGTTTTCCCAGGCAAGGCCTTGGACGAGCGCTCCCACACGCGGCTGATGTCCTCGTAGGAGAGGTCGCCGGAAGGCTGCGCCAGACTGGCCGAGCGACTCACCACCAGCTTAAGGATGTTCAGCGCTTCCCTCCAGTGGGCCGTCTGCACACGGGCACATACATCATCACGCTCATTTCACAGAGTCTATGTTTAGAGACGGGGGCGTTCTGGGAAGCCCGGGCCAGACCGCCGTGGCTCTCGACAGGAGTTGGGGCGTGTCTACAAATGTACTGCACCAGATGGATGACCTTTTGGATTGCAGCCCCATCCATCCACAGACATTTGGCTCCAAAACTACGGCGGTGAGGGCCTCACCTGAGCAAATTTCTCTATGGTCCTGAGCACTTCCATGTTGAAAGGTTTGGCTTGAATGCCACTCAGGTCCATGTGACTCAGCAGACTGTAGATGATTTGTAAAATGGTCTGCTGCATACTGGGGAGACCTTTCTCCAGCAGCTGTGGCACAACAACTATTTTCAAGAAGAAGAAGAAGCCACTCGGGCCGACAACAACGACGAATGTGCAAACCTCCGCCATGTAGGTGACCAGGCTGAGCGCGATGTCCGAGAAGGCCTCGTGCAGGTACCTGCACACCACGTTGACCCAGGAGAAGCAGTTGCGGGTGTACGAGCGCGTCTTGTAAAGCGTCATGACGTGGGCCAGGTTGGAGAGCTTGTCGTTCTTCTCCTCCAGGCACACCTACACGCACACACAGAGAGTATGAGAGCAACAAAGTGGCCGCTGCTTCGAGAGGAAACGATGCACAAAACCTGTGCGATCCTTTCGGCCACTTCCTGACAGAAGAGCGTGGGGCCGTCGAAATTCTGCACAAGGTGCGGGAGCAGGCAGAGGACGTTCAAGGGGAAACCTAAAGGGGAAAACAAACACATTTTTGGAGCACCCCGTCGATGGAAAGCCACGGACGGATGCAGGTGAGGTACCGATAGCTTGCGAGGTGTCCACCACGGACACCCGCGAAACGGGCGTGAGCTGCCAGAAGAGCTTGAGCGTGAGGTCGACGGTGGCAGCCGACGTGAAGCCCTTGAGCAGCAGCTGCTGGAGCCCCGTGAAGCTGCTCCACTGCAGCTGCTCCTGCAGCTTCTCCAGCCTGTCGCGGTACTCCCGCTTCTCCAGCGACATGCGGCCCAGCAGCTTGTCCAGCAGCCTCAGCGACATCTGGTACTCAAACTCAAAGTCGGACTCCATCAGCGACACGGCCGCCCAGAAGACGGTGGCCAGCAGGTTGCCGGGGTGGTTGACGTCGGCCGGGTCCGACACGTTGTCCTTGGACGACGGCGGGCTGCGGGTTTTGCCCGCCGGCAGCTGCTGCTCGCACGCTTGGATGCGGTCCAGTGTGGCGCTGCGAGGCGGGTCCGACCACCTGTCCGACCACCTGTCGGCTTCGCCGAACTTCTTAGGCACGGAGGAGCTCCTCTGATGTCGGCTGTTGAGCTGGCCTGTGCTCTTCCTGTCGGACATCAGGTTCAGCGTGGTGAGGCGATCCGGAGATGAGGCTCTGGAATCAAAGGTCGCCTTAATGACCAACTTGTGCGTGTACTGTCCCGCATTTGGCTTCATCGCAACATTTGGAGTCCCACATCCATCCATGACGTCAGTGAACAAACCTGGTCAAGATGGCCACCAGTTCGTTATTCTTGAGGCACTCGGCCAAGTTGTCCGCCACAGACTCCAGCGTGAGTAAAACTTCCATCACGTAGCCCTGAAAGATGATTCACGAGTAGTCGCCGATAGCAAAACTAGGTACCGATACCACAAAGACCTAAATCGACCATGAAATTAGAGGCTATTTTCGATTCTAGCAATTTCTAGTTTGCGCTCGCCCGGCCAGTACTGTTTCATGCGCACGCTGACCTGCACCTCCTCTCCGTGTTCCCCGACGACCTCCACCAGCCGGGAGAGCAAGTCGGAGACGGCGTGCGCGTGGACTGGCTGGCGCAACGCTCGGAACACTTGGAAGGAGCGTCCGGCGTAGTGACGTGAGGAACTGCGCAGCGCCGTGTGCAGGGCCACGTCGCTCAGCTGCCGCTCCAGCTGAGAGTCTACAACGGAATACATCCAAATGAGGGATTGCACGCGAGGGCACCTTCTCGTGCGAGGCTTACCGGGTTCTTTGAGCACGGATACGACGTGGCGCAAGAGGTTTGTCAGCTGGACTGTACTTTTGGAAAGGTGACTCTTGGGTGAGATGTCTTCGTGGCACCACAGCGGCCCGCATGCTCTGCGGAACAACAGGCAACTTGCAGTCTACACCACAAGATGGTGCTGAATTCACATGCTTATGAGCTCCAGGGAAGGATTTGTTCTTCTTCTAAATACAGCACATTTGTCAGCCAAGCGTTTGCACGTGCATTTAATGGTCATCGGTGGTACCTGGTGGTTAAAAACTCAATGAGCTTGCCGGTCTTCTCGTCGGCCGCCGGCTCGTCCGAGATCTCGGGCAGGTTGCCGGCGCTCTCCCCCAGGCTCAGACTGGACGACGTGGAGGAGGAACTTAGGCCGGAGTCCGGCACGGGAGACGCCTGAGCCTCCCTCAGAAAGTCCAAAGCTCCTGGGACACAACAGAGGAAATGGCGCACTGATAGGATCTGTCAAACTGCACGCACAGTACATTTGCCGGCTGGCCGGGCCGGGCCGGGCCGGGAAGGGAAGGAAGGGGAAGCTGGGTAATGATGTAATTATGTACTACCGTGCCTCTGTTATTGTATCAAACATCTACTTTTAGCCACGTAAACACTCTGGAAAATTGACGTGAAGAAAAAAGTAGTGGGAAGTGAGTCTGATACCGTCAATGTTTTTTTTAAATATTTATATTCCGCTTTAAAACAATATCATTCATAATTCTATTTCTGGATCATCCGCCAGATGCTGTAAGTCAACATAAATAGACAGACGTGCACTTGGTACATCTTGGACTTTGGGGCTGCCATCTTGAAATTTGATGTCTTTGGAGATTTCAAGAGTAAATGTTGATTCTCGTATGGGCATTTTAAGGAATCTGCTCCACGACAAGTACAGTGTGCCACCTCTGGGGGGGGAAAAAAAAAACAAAAAAAAAAACGCCCTTGTAGCCAAAGCAGCACATTGGAGCTTTGACAGATGGCTCCACTTGGGGCAAGCGGGTAAAAATAGCCACGTGGAATGCTTTAATCAAGAACTTTGAAGTCCCCCGTGCTCCATATTGCTTTTGGAACCCACGCCAAAAATGCTCTCGTCAGATAAGAGACTTATCTACAAGCATCCTGACAGGAATGTAAGCCATTTGACTTTTTTTTTTTTTCCCCTCTCCTACCTGATGTCATGAACTCGGGCTGAAAGGCGGGCTGGCGAGTGAGGGTCTTGGCTCCGTTGATCCGGCGCGTCCGCAGCAGCACCGAAGCGACGGCCTGGAAGTTGCGGCGGCAGGACAGCGCCATGAGCAGGTGGAGGAGGAGATGCTTGCAGTGCTCATGTACCTCCGGACGGTAGTGGTCCATGCCTGAGGTTGAGAGGAAAGCCACAATACAAGTGACGCACAACTTAAAATACACACGAGTACTTGGTTGGGATTTCTAAACGGGCGGCAAATGATAGTACCCAAAAATAAGGCGTGCAGCAGCAACGGGAGGTGCAAGGCCCAGTCTTCCCTCACGCTGTGGTCCACCACCATCTCTGTCATGAATATGACTGCTATATTACACCTGAGAGGGGGAAAGAAAAAAAAAAATGGCTACCTCACGCTATTTTATTTAAGGGACCCCACAGGAACTTGAATCTCAACCTCGTTGAAGTCAAGTACAGACCTGTGTAGAGGCCCTCTCGGGGTGAGGGTTTCGGGCAGGAAGTCCACCAGAGGAGCCCAGCAGCCGCCGTTGAGAGGCATGGGGAGAGGATGGGGATGGTTGCTTTCAAGCACGCCCATCAACCAGTCAGCATAAGGGGGAAGAGGTTCACCTGTGGAGAGACAATGCCATCAAAACCCCCACCGTACTTCTGCATTATCAATGACACCACGCCCGTTCCTCTCTTTTCATCCTGCTCTCGCCAGACGCGGATGGAATGATTGCACTTACACCTGTCTTCATCGTACGATCCTCCCGAGCTGTTGCTGTAGCGAGAGTCCAGGCGGTGGTGAGCTTGCATGGCATGACTAAGCCTGATGATGGAGAGACGTCACTTTCTTCAGCCGGATAATCACGATTTATTTTTGAAAATCACATCAGGGTCATTGGGCCGCATTTGCGATTTCACCTCTCTTCGTTGTCCTTTGACTTGCGTTCATCTGCATCTGTGAAGCTCTCCTGTCCTGCCACCACGGTATTGGGACTGGATGTGGTTCCTGGCCAGAGTCCAAAGGTAAAGGCGTTTGCCTGGCGTCGCTCAGGTGTTCTGTCAGTACCTGACGGCGTGTTGCCTGCGACGGGCTTGCTGGTGGCCGTGAAGCGATAAAAGGGCGGGCTGTCGGAGTGCTGCACCACCGGGTTGACCGGGTCTGTCTGCTGCAACTCCAAAACCAACTCTTGCATGGTTTCCATGGTGTTGTTCCGACAGAGGTAGATCACCACCTTCTTGATCTGAGCAGATAAAAGCAGAATTGTATTCTTTTTCCCAGACGGATGTAGATGATGTCAATAAATGGGATTCGTCTTACGAATGGCAGGAGGGAGGTGTCGCTGCTGACGCCGCATAAGCTGATGAGAAACTGCAGCGCCGTTCGCAGGTTGTGACTCCACTTTTCGTTGCACACCAAAGCATTCCAGGCATTTTCCATTTCAGATCCTGGTAAATCATCTCCATACTGCCCAAATGGAATTCAAAAAAATCAACACTGTCACTTGGTCTGAGTCAAGTGTTGGTGGACTTTTCTTTGAGTGTATCTGTAGATTTTTTTTTTTAAACCGTACGACTCGCTTCCTTAACCTAAATCTTTTGATTTAGCCATCTAAAACCTACAGTTTTTTTAATGCGGTCTTTCCGAATGGCAACTTTTCAGGCATCTGGAATGTATCACCCGCGATAAACGGGGGGAGTCTGTTATGACAACCGCAAGATGAATGTACCTTGGCCGTCATGTACATGAGGTTGTTGAGCACCATGGACGTGGCTTGCAAGGAGCCCCAGCCGGTGCCGCTCAGATGTTGCCGGGCGGAGGCGCGCCCTCTCGTAAAGGTGTCGTAGTCGGAGGAAGACGGCGCGGAGGTCGGGAGCGGCTGGCCGCTATCTACCAGCTCCATGTTGCTGAGCCAGGGTAGGAGATAAGTCAGCATGATCTGTCTCCCGTTGGGGTGGGTCGTCGGGAACCTCTGGCTAACCTCTGGAGCAAACAGAAATATATCATCAGGGGAACAGAGCGAGGTGCAGGGCAAAGACTTTCTACGCCACCTGAGAAAAGAGGGAGGGTGAGTTCGGGGTACATTCTGGCCAAGTGGCCGGAGAGCTGAGGGAGGGAGAGGCTGTAGAGGGGCGGCAACGGCGCGTGAGTGCCGTGAAGGACGCCGTTGGGCTTCCGCCCAGCCAACTTCTTGGAGTACACCAGCAGCCTGGCCTCGAGAATCTGCTCCAAAACGGGAGAAGGAGAAAGCGTATGCGTTACGCAAACGTTTAGCTGAGGACTTGCGTGTCTTTATCGCACCTGCATCAGTTGCATGGAGATCTCATTCATCTCTCTGTCGGCGTCGGACGCCTTGAAGAGAACCAGATTGAGCAGCGGCACCATATCGCTTGGGTAGTTTCTGCAAGTCATCACAAGATTCAAATAGTAGATCATGAGGCTTCTATTCTATTTATTTTTTATCGCATGCGCGGATCGGTTGGCACTTTTGAAATTTCGTTGTACATGTGACAATGACAAATAAAGATCTATTCTATTCTATTCTATTCATCCGTAACAAGAATTATTGGACACATTTGTGTCACAAATGATCCAAATCATGCGCTTTGCTTTGTACCTGCTGCCACACACGGCCGCGATGGCTTCGAAGCAACCCGAGGCCAGCCGGTAGGAGCCCGTATAGCAGCGATCCACGGCCCAGTTGAACAGGTTGACCTGCTCGGCGTTGAGCTCCAGGAGCAGGATGACCACCTCGCATCCCAGCTGGTGGACCTGAGTCCAGAGGAGAGACGTGTCACTCGTTGAACATTTGCCTTCCTCGGCTCCTACTGCTGTACAAGATGTGTACCCGCTGGTCTTGGCAGGCTAGGATGTTGTCCAGCCACTTGTAGAGGTAGCCGTCCGGGGAGAGGCCCACGTTGTCGAAGACCGGGCCGCAGCACAACACGGCAGACATGGCCTGCGAGGACCCCGAATAGTCAGCCCGTGTTGGTGCAAAAAAACATTTTGCTTCTCGGGTTTTGACCTTCAAGGCGCAGTATTGGTAGCGCGTGATCTGGTGATTTCTGTCACTGTAGCGCTCCAAGGGAGTGAACATGATGCTGAAGGGCCCCGCCCACTGACTGAAGAGGATGAAGAGATGATGTCGGAGGCTCTGCTGCGGAAACAGGAAGCGCCTGTAGTGCACTGAGGAGGGGGAAACGAGACTCATTTGGCGTCTCCTTTCATTAGTAGAGTGTTTAAGCATCCGAAACACGTAAGCGCAAAAATGTTGAATCAGTGCTTCTATTTTTACCGGGCTTGTTTTTGTCACCATGTGTACTCAGACAGGAAATGGAAATGTTGCAGACTACCTGGCACACACTGTATGAGGTTGGCCACCATGGCGCTGAAGTGAATTCGAATGTCCTTGAGGATCTCGGCGTCTTTGTCGTTCTCGCCTTCCAGGAGCGTCCGCGTCAGGTCCACGTACTCCAGGAAGAGGGCGCCCAGGGCCAGAGTGTCACGCTCCAGAGCCCCGTTTGTACTAAGAAGTTGGTATGGCAAGAATAAAAAACAAAAATCCAGCTTTGCTGCTTGTGTTTTTCAGATTCCGAGCCATGAGGGATAGCAACCTGTCACTGATGACGCCCGCGTCTGCCAGCAGCTCAAAGATGCGCAACAGTTGAAGTCGCAGAAGGTCCCGGCGCTCACGCCGCTTCTTGTTCTATACAAATAATCGGGGGGACCATTGAAATCAATTCAAATGCCAGTAATCCATCCAAATCATTGAAGCATGCTATTTTTAACTGATGAACTGTTTTTAACAGACTTCAACCTATTGTGTCAAGCACAGTGACAGTATGAAAAGGGTGATGAACAGAAAATAAAGTTGCCTTGAGTTAACATGATAGAAATATGTGGAGTGGTGTTTTTAGTTGGAAATCAAAGGAACCAACCTCAGGTCTTCTTTCCAGTGCTTCCTTCATGAGCGGATGCAGCTCCTCCACAAGTTCCCTGAGGCCAGACAGACAACATCAATCAAACAGCTACTACCAACTGCAATTAAGCTTAAAAAAAAAAATCGATTTTTAGAAACCTCCCTGCTGCTGTGATCTGCGACTTACCTGAAGGCCAGGGAGTTGGTGCGGCCAAAGCCCAGAACTAAGGCCTCGGTCAGCTCCGCGCTCTCCGACCGCATGAGGGGAACCAACTGCTTGAGGAGCCAAGCCACCGATGGGCAGCCTGGGATGCCCTGAGTCATTAAACAAGGTTGAATTTTCAGGCCGCCCGACAGCACGTCCCTGTTCCGGTCCACGTAACCGATCCCTCCGCATCTGATCCGGCAAGCGGTATCTCTTACCTTGTCGCAGCCGGCGGCGCTTTCGGGCGTGGCCGCGGCCATCTCGGATGTCGACGCTCTCAGGTGACCGGCGCTCATCACGCTGGGCTTGGCCACCCCGAAGCAAAGGATCAAGTAGTTCCTCCACAGGGTCACGTAGTTGTCCGCGCTGCCCGAGGTGCTGCCCGTCTTCTTTGCGTTTGCCGGGTTACTGGAAATTCATTTACGAGTTTGATATCAGATCGCCGCAGTCCAATAAAACAATCAGGGAAGCATCGAGAGCGGCTCGCTGTCTCAGCGCTCGGACCGACACATCCTGTGTACGTAAAGACGATTGATGGACTCTCACTTGGGATCGATCAGCGGCATGAGCATCTGCGCCCGAGCGAAGGCGTAGGGCCACGCGTAGCCCAGAGCGGCGGGGCAGTGCTTGGGCAGGTGCTCCTGTCTCAGCAGGCTGTACAGACACAGCACCCACGGCTCCTTCACCGACTGCGCCAAGATCCACACGTGCGACGGGCTGCCGATGTCGTAGTGGCTGCTGACCAGCCGGGCGTTCCACTCGGCGAGCCACTGGAGGTCCGCCTGGGGGCCGGCGCATGTGTTGGCCTGGAGAAGAAAGGCACGTTGATAAAAAAAAAGACAATAAGGTGGGAAATGATAGCACAGTGGCTCGTTTGAAAGCCTCACCCAACTTACCGCATCAGAGACGACAACGTTGACAAAGCTGTCGACGATGACGGGGCCGAGCTGGTCCATGACCTCAATGACCGGTTTATCGTCGTCCTGTAGAAGACAACGCCAGGCTCGGAACTGGACGTCAAAGCGCGCTCCGTCGCCTCGCCGCCTCCGACCTCACCTCAGACTGCCCGAGCGCGGCGAAGAGGCCGCGGATCTCCTTGAGGACGGCGACGGCGAGCCTTCGAGTGCTGAGCTGGCAGGAGCAGAGCAGCACGAGGGCCAGACCCTCCACGGCGTGCAACACAGCGGCGTGGGGGCCGCGCTCGGCCGCCGTCTTCACGTTGGAGCTCGTCTGCGCCGGCTTACGGATGACAAAAATAACCATGAACCAGGTTGAGCAAGTCACAAGTCATACTGCCCTAAATACTGTAACACTGATTAGCGAAACGCAGCAAGGATTTACGCACCTCGGCAGTGTGCACCTTCGCCGTGTCGTAGCTCCTCCCCGCCGCCGCCGTCGCTTTCCACTGGGCGAGCAGCTGGAGCAGCAGCTTGAGCGAGGCGTCCAACAGCCCCCGCTGGCTGTCGTGGACCTCGCGCAGCACGAAGCCGGCCAACCCGAACAGCACGTCGTCCCGCCAGTCCGAGAAGTCCACCAACAGACTTTGCAAAGAGTTCTGAGCGATGAGTCGGAGCTCGTCGTCCATGTGGATTGTCAGTCTAGCGGATGGAGAAAAGACATTTTTAAGAGGGGAGAGACCTACGACACGACGGGACTGACTGGGAGTTAAAAAAAATAGCATGTGGATCATCTCACCGGGAGAGCAGGTCTATGAGCTCAGTCTTTGACATCCCGTCGGGCATCAAGCGAGGAATGGCTGCCACGCACGTCCTGAACAGATCAATCTTGGCCTTCCTTTCACCCCTGCAACACATTTGGCGGACATTTAAACGGAGCATCAAAGTAAGTGTCATAAATCCATGTCTCATTTGTTTGTCCGTACGTGATCATGTCCTCGGGCTCTTTGTTGAACATCTGAGCGTTGGTCATCATCATGCAGCGTCCCACCTCCTTGTCCAGGTGTCTCAGGATGTTGTCAAAGGCCTTTCGCACGGGGTAGTAATACTGCGACATGCCTGAAGGGGAGCAAACACAGTGCGACTTGGACTTCTGCGGCTGGAAAATGTTGCGTCGATCAAAAAGGAAACGGTTTTTGTGACTGGCTCACCGATGACTTTGGCCTCCTCCACCGTGAGCGTTTTGCTCAGGTAGGTCTTCTTCACTCGTAGCGTGTTCCCTGAAGGTAAAGTGCAACCGGTGTTGGGCATGGGAGGCTCGCCGTCCTTCTGCTGAAGTCGGTCGGCCACCACCAGGAAGGCTCTCAGACCGATATTCATTCTCTACGCACACGGGACCATTTATTTGTTCACAGCCGGCCGGCCGGTTTTTAAGCGTGTCGCTCGCGTGCGTGCGTACCTCCGGATTAAGACCGAAGGCTTTTGCGGGTTTCGCCACACACAGGAGATCAAAAATAATTTCTTTCATGGCAAAATCAAGTCTTTCCTGTCATGAAATAAAAGATACGGTTAAGGGGATGTGCTGGGGTTACCGTCAGACAGGTGTGTGGGTTCACCTGTGCGATAAACTGGATGATTTTGACAAAGATGTTGAGAGGCATGTCTCTGGGCACCACGCTGCGGGATCCTTTGGGGAAAAGCGTGCCCACGACCGTGTTGAGGCGACTGCGGGCAGAGAAAACCAAAAAAGCGCACGCTGGAAAGATAAGCACCTCGGTGACGATGCAAATGACGCTCACCTTTGCGTGGCAGTGTTGCTCTCGCACTTGATCCTGATCACGTAGACCCACAGCAGGCGATAGAGAGACTCCAGCGCCACGCGAGCCATCTTGGGGTCTCGACTCTGCGAGGCAAAGACAGGGTGGGGAATGGCGACACGCGACCTTCCTTCCGCCCATCGTATTCGACACGTTACCTTGAGATTGGAGAGGCAATTGTTGAGGAAGATGTGCCACCTGTTGAGGAAGAACTGCTTCTGGCTGACGCACAGCAGGCAGGTCACCAGCGGGTAAAAAGCCTGCGGGGAAGCAAATTGTGAGTTCCACCGATAGCGTGTCGCCGACCGCCGTCAACTCACCAACGAATGCTTCTTTCTGGCCGACAGCTCCAGGCTTGTGTCGTACAAGCTGTCCACAAAGTTCCTCAGGCAGGGAACGTTCACCTCATTCTTCACCGCCTGCGACAAGGACAAATGTTTTTTTGTTTTGTTTTCCACGAGAGCGACTCCTTTGAATCCACTTGACGCCGTCGGTATAATTAAAGGGGGTAAATGGCTTACTGCCGCAACAGGAACCAGAATTTCAACAAAGAGCCCAGCCAATGCGTGCTTGATGTCCTTGTCCTTAACCTCCAGGAAGTATCGGGCGCATTCCTGCAAAGAAAACATTTATAACATTGAAGGTGAGGGACTTTAAGGTTCAGGTTGACTTTTGGGTTCAAGTGGCAAATGTCCAGGCAGGCAGCAAGTGCGACATCTCCTTTACCTGCATGAACTGGAAGGAAGCTTCAAAATCCTCAACGGGGTACATCTTAATTCGAAAGAACTTCAGCCCCATGATGAGGCTAATGGTACTCTGGACTACATATGGACTCTGCTCTTTCTGCCGCAGCTCCTTCAGCTCCGTCATGAACTTCTTCTTCACGGCGGGAAACCTGAGGACAGACAACAGGCTGACATTTCCATTGTATGTGCTCGGCACTTCCTGGGTGACTTAAAAGCATGGCACCATCCCAGGGAGACTCTCCGTGCTATTTGAGGAGGTGTGTCTTCTAAAAATATCAGCCCGCCCCCTCCTTCTCCTCCAACTTCTAGACGGGGAGTCTGCGCTGTAAAGATGAGCTCTCAAATTGAGCCAGAGATGGCATTCTTCGGGCGGACTATTTATAGCTGCTATGGACTCCTACGAGCGCCACTCGCGACGGCCGGCTGCACTAGTGACACAATTCTGCAACTTGTCTTTGTGAGAATAAACGATTAGTCCTGACACGCAAACATGGTGTGAGGAACAACATTGAATTGTTGGCCGTTTGGGGTTCATGAAATGTTCTTGAGCGGCTCAACTCTGGCTCTATTTTAAGAGCTTTGTTCCGTGCTGGGGTGATCTGAAAACAGCAACGGGACACACACTGATTTCCAGCCCTAGTTTGGTGCGAGGGGTTAAACTGTCCAAAGTTAAGAGGTCCGGACACACGTTCCAGTCTCCTGAACTGGAGCCGCCGTGGCACAGAACTCGAAAAAGGCCAACGCGCTCACTTGGACTGAGCCAGTACTCCGATGACCTCAGCGTAAAGGTCGGCCACAGTGTGCAAGTTGCCAGTGTTGGGACCGTGATATCTGTCGAAGGAAGAAAAGAAAGAAAGAGAATAGAGTTCAGCTAAAGTGGTCGAGAAACATTCGAGGAAAAGTCAAAGGCTTTACCCTTCTTTGTAGCGAAAGTGCTTAAAGGCTAAGGCGATGATCTCGTTGACCGAGCCGTCGAGTACGGGGTGCAGCGGCATCTGGGGAGTCATCAGGAGACACAAGAACATATAACAGAGAAAAATTAACAAGTGGGAGATAATAATATAATCTTCTTTTAATACTTCGCATTATTGTGATAGTAAAAGCAGACTTGAGCTCGCTAGCTAACAGCTGATCGTAGCTCATGCTAAAAAAGCTAGCATCTTTAGCATGGTTACCCAGATTTGGATGTTGCTCAATGTGGCAACAAATTGTTCCTTTATCCAAGTTGCATGTTTAGATTAACTTGTAGCCTGTGAGCCCAGACAAAATGAAATTGCTAACGTTGACAACGTTTGAGCCGATGATGTGTATTTGTATCTGGACGTCACCTGCTTCAGCACTTCTATGAGCGCGAGGGAGAAGATGAAGTCGATTGCCAAATCCCTCCTTTCAAGTAAATAATCCCTCTGCTGCTCATCGCTGGAACAGACACAGAGGGGCATTGACAACGAGCTAACGGCGCAGCATGCGCTGCTTGGTGTCATGTCTCAAACCGACTTTCTGGACTTGGCGTTGGCTCTCGGCCGGTACTCGCGCAGCTCCTCCTCCAGGCCGTTTTGCCGTTTGTACCAGTCGAAGAGCGTGCGCAGGATGGAGGGAAGGCAGTACTCGGCCAAGGAGCTCATGGTGCTTATCAACTGCGGCGAGAAGACACGTACGCCCGTCAGAGATAGCCATCGGCCAGCGCCTTCCTGACTTGAATGGAAGATAATCAGCAGAACAACATGAGGGAAAAACTCTCGCTTGCTTTAATGATATGAAATCGTCGGACACAGCAACGGTCCAAAACCCATTTGATGAGCTGTGGGCCCAAAACGTTCACACACAGGCCCAATACAAACTTGATGATTTGTGAATGAGGCCTTGAGCGTTTGGCTTACAAGCATAGGGTGAGCTCACTTAAGAAGGTGCCCGTAAGCGGCAGCTTTAGGCGGGAGGCCTGGGGGAAAGGAAGGAACGGGCGGGTCCAGAATGCACAGGAAGGGAGGGGAGAACACAAGCCAGGCCTTCATTCAGCACCGGGCCTGCCTGGAGAAGAATCTGGGCTCTGTGCACAAATTGGGCTTCACGCAGCAGCACAAAGGCGGCGCTGTGGCGGGGCCCGCCGTGAAAGGAGGCTCTCTGCACAAGCGTACGACGGCCGGGCGCACCCACGCCGACACGCCTCGGACCGGCGCCGGGGCTCAAGGTAAACGCGCCACGCCCGCCGCTGCCTCACAAACACTTTTTGTTGGGATGCGGCCCAATGAGCCTTTTCGGGTATCATCCCAAATGCGAGTCCGAGCTTTAAAGGGCGCACGCAGCGGGGAGGGAACACTTCCAGGAAGAGCGGAAGAAAAAATAAAAGGCCCGATTAAAACATTTGTCATGGCCCACGTTAATACTTGAAACCACGAACGAGGGTGACAAAACGTATTTGTACACAAAAGAGTCACTTTGTTGCTTTTAAAGAAATGGATGTCACAAGGAAAAATGATTGAACCGGTGCTTACTTGGTCAAACTGAGGATCTTCACCTCTCTGAAGAGACTTTGTCAACGGCTTTTCCTGGAAAAAAAATAAAAATGTGACTGTCTGAAGCTGAAAGTCTAGCTAGCACAAAAGGTACACTAAAGTATCATTGAATTCAAAGTGTGCAGCATGTGGCTTTCCTTTAGCCTGTGCTGTACATTTGTTTAGTTTGGAGGCATCTCACATGAAGATGCTGGAGATTTATGAGGGCGGCAGTCAGATGACTTACCAGCGGCTCCGCCATGATGACGCGGATCTTGCGCTCCGACACGGTGGCGAAGGCGGAGAAGAGGCTCTTCAGCACGTACTCTCCCGGTTTGCTCTCCGGGTCCACGCTGATGGGCACGGAGATGGTCGGGCCCTTCTCCCCTTGAGGACTGCAGACCGGCGGGAGGGGCGGCTTGTTGTAGCCATTGCCCACGGGCGAGGCTGAAGAAGAAGGGCAATGATGATCACTTTGTGCGAGGTTTGAACATTTCATTCAGTGATTCTTTCGCCTACCACTAGACGGAGCCTGCATGCCACAAGCGCACGCCGATTATAGGAAATTCAGTGCTCGTCTGTCAAAGTGTTTCATAAACTTCAATGAACCAAGGGCACGTGTTTTCCGTTTGAAAGATCTCATGGCACGTCACCAAACAAAAATGTCACAAAAAGCAAAATAATAATGATGATCTCACAAAGACAAACACCATGATGATGAGCCACAGGAAGTCGTGACTTCTTCTGTTGTCTTCTAGCGGAAGATCATTTGGCAATAAATGATTCCGCTTTGGGAGACTCCGAAGACACAAACACTCTCTCTTACCAAAAGTTTTAAGGCTCTCTAAAAGACGACTATTTGGTGAATAAATTCATGACAAGAAACAGTGCTAAGTAGCGGGCTAGTAGCTAATGAGAGTTGAGAGGTTGACCCCAAAAATGGACATGAAAATTCCCAGCGTGGGGAACATTCCTGACGCACGCTGACCAAAGGGCAGCGACTTTTGCTTTCCTACGGCGACGCCGTGCAAGGAAATGAACGCCTCATGGGCACCAGCTGCTGTTTTCATTTCCTACCAAAGTGACGTGAGAGGGCAGCCAAAGATCTCACGCATGTGACCGACCGTATCGTGTTACGATGGCGACCGACGCCTTTGATTACGTAAAAAACAATAACAAGAGCCAACATACAAGTTACCCCAAATGAAAGCTGATACAAGAGCTGCGGCAACTAAACTAAATATTACTCTTGGATATACTAAGTACAGCACGGACGTGTCAATTGCTTGTTTTTTTTTATCACTTGACACAAGTGATGGCATTTATTAAGATGGATCACATCGTTTTATCACAGAGGATAAAGAATATACGCCTTATTTTGGTGATTATTAATTGCAGTTTTTTTACACTAAGCAACATTATTTTTGGACTGTCACAATTTACACATTTCTTTGTTTGTGTTGGTCCATCACTGATAAATACTCATGAGTCATAATATTAACAAATATTTGAATGGCAAAAACTGGTTTCTTCACACGTCTTCTGGTAAATGTTTGCAGCTTTCAAAGTCTGGCAGCTCTAAACTGGCCGTGTTCTTCTGGTCATGGAGGAATGAGCAGCATGCGCGACCTCTGTCAGCACCTACCCAGGCCCTTGATGAAGCTGATGACGCTGGCCTTGCTCCAGCACATGGCCGTCGCGTCCATGGTAGGGGAGCCGGGATCCAGGGTGGTAGCCCCCCAAAAAAGTCTCCCCTATGGAAACCTGCCAATGTCCATGTCCCGTGTGTACTCCCGAGGGATAGTTTCCATGGTAGGTGTGTGGAGAGACTGGGCAGTAGAGCGCACAAAACTCATGTGTGGCTCTCCTTCCCCGAGGGTCTGAGTTTGGCTTCCCCCTCTCGTCTTGTGACCAGCCCGCGCCGCCTTCCAGGAGTGAAGGTCAAGCGGGAATTTTTAGCCCTGGCAAAGCGTGGCTATGCTACGCCGGCATAGCTGTGTGACTATAATTATCCCCGCAGAAAAAGAAGGGGGGGGGGGCGGGGCACTCTACTGACATGACACTCACCCCATCAGACATCAAGATGGCAGGCGCAATTGCGCGTGAAGCCGTTTGCGTCTCAGACATGTGAGCGGCGCGCAAGGGGGCTTGCGGAGACATGACATCATGGACGCCCGTGCTGAAAACAAACCGAGCGTGGTACACTCCCCTGACGACCGCACAATCAAGTCAAGTCTCTCACTGAGGCCGCATTAGGGGAAGACTTGCAGAAAGGCCTTTATGAGTGGATTCGAGGTCTAGACCGCAATGTCCCGGGTTGCCGCGGACTTGATTTGTTATTATCACCCGCGCCCGCACGCCTGGTAATAAACACACACAGTGTTCCTACAATAGAATTCAAGGCTAATAAAAACGTGTGCGTCAGGTTGCGTAAGCAGCAGGGAAACACTGCCAGGAGCTTTATGATGTTATGTTTTTATGCCAAGGGGAGTAAAAAAAATCAAATAAAATGGAATCAGACGGACACCACCCTTGTTACCGGAAGAGGCTCACTGACTCACGTTCCATAGCGAAATGGAAACAAAGAACCAAATCATTAAAGGGTGCATTCAATGTTTCAATTCTGATGACATGACATCATTTTTATAAACTAAATAGTGAATAGCTCTTTTTTCGTACCGGAAATATTCATTTTATTAGGATATCTTGCACCATTTTGTTCCATGGCAATATAAGAGCCGTCAATAAGTCACATGTCTATAGAACGTTGACGGACAGGCATTAACAGTCCATTAGTTGCCACAAATTGCCATGTGATTACGCAACATTTCTGTCGAAGGTGTCGCGTCACCTTCAAGGACTTTCCGTCCATTCGCCGGCACTTCAAAAAACAGCAGACAAACAGTAGCCGGCCGATCTGCTCCCCGTGTGGCCCCCGCTGAACGAAGGCAGTTTGGCTGCAGGTGAAGCTCCGCTAATCCTATTAGTGCGTCCTGCCGCTTAGCGAGAGCGCTTTAGAGCATGTGAGAACTCTGCAGACGGCGCTTAAACGCGGCCGAGCAGAAGCAGCAGCAAAAGCGGCAGCGTATATGAGACGAGATGCTGAATCATTGCATCCGCTCTGGCGCAAACATCCCAGAGCCGCCGAGGCCGTATTGCCGCCGACCGTCGGACTCCAATTTAAGGCCTACGTCCGTCTTGTTCACGTATGAATGACACGCACGAATGAAACACCACTGAAACGAAGAAAAGTAGAACGATGAGAGTCAGGGATTCCGTCATAGGGACTTGATGGACAACTTCTCGGAGGAGGATGCGTTACTGTGGCGACGCTGTTGCTAGGTGACGGCCAAATGGAAGTTGCATTTGACCGAAAATAGCTGAGCTAGAGAAAAAAATGGACACGGATGTCAAATTGAAGGCCCGCAAGCAGAGGCTTGCCACAATTTGGTGAAAACCATCAAGGCGGCAACGACCAAACGCAGGGCTGGTAACTTTTGTAATATGACGGGTGCCCACTGAGAGTTACATGCAGAAGAGGCCAAGCTGCTACTCACAAGCGCTCCAAGACTTGAGCAGCGATTTGATGCTGATCTCAAAGAAGCCCGAGTCCTGCTGGCTGGTCATGATGGGACCAGCGCCGTCGCCGGCCCTTCCTGCGGAGACCCTGACCGTCCTCTGACGTCCTCCGGCTGGCGCAACTTCCCTCCGCTAGCCTCCGCTTAGCATCTCCAGGAGGACGGTCGGTGGGCGGGATTGTCAGCTGCCTTTAAATAACTGCGTGCGGAGGCCGGGAGCAATCCTCTTAGCCGGCGTGCAGTTAATAATAACTGCACTTACGCTGCCTCATGATGAGGACCATGATGATAACGGCGACTCATCTGTTGTAAATGTAGAAGAACTATGGGCATAGGCGGGAGCATCCGTGAAAGCGCATTCGAGGGATCGGCAAGGATTAGCGGTGCTTAGGCCAACTTTGACCGTTGCCTTTTAGCCCCTGCATGGACTGAGCGTGCTTGTCAAAGGAACATGCGATCACTTGATGTTTTATTTCCGAGCCACAAAAGAGCTTCAGATGCTCTGCCATTAGATGAAGTGGCAGAAAAATAGAAGTGACAAAATTCTGCCAGAATATGTCAACTTCTGCACAGGCAAATGCTAATCCGAGTTCAAGCTAGCGTATGAAAGATGATGCATGAAAAGACACAAAGCGAAAGCCTCCCATGAGCACTTTTGTCATCTGTACGTAACCTAACACGTTATTATGGCTCCAAACATGTTGTCTGATTAAGATGGGAAAGAAACCGTGTCAACATTGAAAATATTTGCCATGTAAATCAGACAAATGGCCTCAAGGAAAGGCTGCAACATGGAAATGGGTGTGGTGCTGCTTGAGAAAGCAGGTTGATAAAAAAAGAAACACAATTCGACATGGGGTTTTAGAATGTAACTAAAGTTGCCATCCCGATAAATGAGCGGGCCGTTATTAAGAGCATTATCGAGCGCCGATGAAGGTGAGGAATGCCAGCTATGTCCATCTCTGCGCTACCTACTCCCCCCTCGGCCCCCAAGGGCCCCTTCACATCTTGGGACCTTCGCCCCTTCAATACCGGACGGGTCATTCCACAAGCGGAGAACATACACACGATGCTTTCACATAAAAAGCCATGTAGAGGAGAGAAAGATCATTTACATGACTCAGCAGAAATGATATCAAGCTCATTGGGCAAGGCTATTTATTTTTTTAATAACTTGAGCAATAAATGCCAACATGCCAAGTCACCCTAACATTATTCGAGTAATCCCTTCAGAAACAAGTGGCCGTATTTACGACTTTTTCCAACAATGACGATTGCACGTGACAAGTAGGTGGCCTTGAACGGCCTTTTGCCAACGCACGATGCAAAACACCACAGGCGAGGCCAGCTAGCAATTTGCATCCCTGTCATGTTGTCATCACGCTAAGTGTGAACTCAAAGAGTGAGGCAGCAGGCAGAAGCACACAATGTTTATCCTCTGCAAAGAATTACGAAAACACACTATCAATTTTATTTTCCTCAATTGCTTTTGGTATTGAGGTGGTTGGCAAATCCACTCAAGAAGTGTGTGTGCCCTTTCCAGCCAAGAAACGGCACTGCACCTACTTTCAAGGATGGTGGGCCTCTTCTTGTGCCGCATCTTCTTGAACTTGCCTCGAAAGTCCCGTGGCGGGAAGGCATCCAAATTGGCAAGGCTCCCCGGGGCCGTCGGGACTCCCTCATGCGGCGGCGGCGGACACTCCGGCCCCATCTCGGCCTCTGAGCTCCTGACGGCAGGTGGCGAGCCGCGGCTCACTTCCATCCTTCTTCCATGTGGGGAGGAGGATACGTTGCCTTCTTCTTCTTTTCTTGCACTTGACGATAAGGAGCCCTGTCTGTCTGTCTGACTGTCTCCTCTCTCGCTGCCTGCTCATGTGTGCTAACCTCACCACTTGTCAGGGCAGTTGAGCTAGTTACAGCCCCCCCCCAAAAGAAAGTCATGAATTGGACAGGTATTAAGTTACTTGGACAGCCCCTCCTCTCTTTGGGGCCAAAAGGCGAGGAGAGAAGAAGTCATGACTAAGAAAGAGGGAGGGACAGAGAAGCAGAGCAACATCCCCGCCTAGTGCGCGCGCATGTGTGTGTGTGTGTGTGTGTGTGTGTGTGTGTGCATGCCCACCAGGCATTCCTGAGTACATATCCTGTATTTGTCTTGCGCTATTTGACTGGTGGAATCGTGCACACCCCCGTTGGCGTGGGGCTGTTTATTTGCAAACCAAATGCAAAAATATACGTAACACCAACTAACTGCAACTAAAAATACAAACTCGACGACGAGTAAACTAAAAAAAAAAAAAAAAAAACTGACGCAATGACTCCTTTGGAGGGGCTAAAAATTAATCATGTTAGAACAAGTTAAAAATGTTAACTATTGACATTCACGGCAGCAATGTTAAAATGGACGCATGGATCAAACGAAGTAAAAAAAGGGATGGAGTTTGTTTGAAAAATGAAATAATGGACTAAAAATAAAATATTCATCCAAAGAACCAAACGTTAAAGCAAGTGGGGTTGATCTTGGAGTGTAAACTCCAAAGAAATCAACAGTCAAAAGGTGTGTGAAGACATTGTCCAATTTTTCCTGGTGTGACCTACATCAGTCTGTGTGTGAAGGCGTATTCCTGTTTTCACAGTGACAACATGGAACAAGTGGCCTTCACACACAGCACGCTCCATCTCTGCTACCCTTCTTCTTGCATCATTCTCACAGTTACAGCATTGCATTTTAAAATAAAAATAATACTAACACTGGGTTTCTTCAATCATATTTCTGGTTTTCAGGTAACAGCCCAAAAGCCAAATATATTGCATGAGCATTTGCTGTTTCTGAGGCTTTGTGTATTTACTCTTATTTGTCAAATAGGAAAAAGCATCCTGGACACGCGCTCCCTTGTGTCAACAAAGAAATTCATCCTGCGATGAAAATTCACAGTAACAGTCCCCCCTCTAGTGGTCAAGGCATGTATGACAGCAATGACACAAACGGACTGACTTTTTTGGAGAAGATGGATTGTTTTTTTCCTCTCCAGCCAAGTTAATTAAGTTAGGGCTGCTGTTGTAAAATGAGCACGTTATAAGATTTTGATATTATTAGGTACTTGAGTAAACTTAGTAAACTTAACATCTCTCTTGTACATTTTACAAACATTGTACATTTTCTTCACCGCATGTGACTTTTATTTAATGCCTACTTTTGTCAACAGCTACACGTACTTTCATTTGAAACCAAATTCCTCAATATATTAGCAGCTCAGTTATTTTTTTCTTTTGGGGGGGGGGGGGGGGGGTGTCTATCACTGAACCGGCCCTCCCTCTGAGGTCCGTTACCATGGTGAGATGCTTTTGGATTTGCACATGATGAATAATTGATAGACACCAGGCCTCCTCATGTTAGCTTGACTCCCGAGCGTTTGGACTCGGTCTGGAATTACACAACGAGTGAACTAACAATGTGTGCATGTGAGTTGGATGAGTACCACTCCAAAAATGTATCGAAAAACATGTCGATTACTGACAATGACAACCATTTGGCACATTTCGCAAAAAAGGGGGTTATCAAAAAGCCAATGTGGGTCACCTACTTGTGCGCATAGAAAAGAAAGATGGAGCAGCCCACCTGCTGCCGTCTGTCACTTCTCATTTTCAACAACTCACTAAAGTGAGATGAAGATGTCACAAAAACACTTGCTGACACCTCATTGTGACCTCATGATATTCTGTTTTTGTTTTTTATGGTTGTAATACTTTGACCGGTCACTCCAAGTGAGATTAACAAGGAAGTAATCGTTGATTTTGGCAATGAGGAAGGAATGAGCTACGGTTTGTCATGATCACCATCACCATGGAAACGGATATATTTTATTTGACCGTTTTGGAAGGGGAAAAGTGGTCAAAATCCACACATCTCATATTAAATACAATTGTGTGTTTTTTGGATAAATCAATGAAATATTCTATTTTCTTCATAGAATCTAAGGCACACTTTCACAGTGGATTATGAATAAATACATTTCAAATAATAATTACATTGTAAAAAGATTTAGTTGTATTGCACCTGAGATGCTAAATGAATCGCAAAAGGTGCACAACAAAACGCTAAAGCCCTTTTCTTTCTGTGTGACAACAAACCAGGAGCCAAGTGAGCAAAATGACTCACAAGCAAAGTAAAACAAAAAGAAGAAACTGACCTGCAGAGGCGGCCGCCGTCGTCATTTGCGTGCCTTTCAAGCCTTAATGGGACACCTTGAAGCAAGGAGGTCTTCTTGGGCTCCACTTTGGCTCTCCACTTTGGCTCTCCATTGCTCCAGTTGGTGGCCTTCAGGTTCCGCCCTCTCTCCGGGCGGCAAGCTCGGGTTCACCTGAATAATGAACAACGAGGGGCGGGTCAGAGAGGAGGTGCTACAGCATAATCTTCGGATTGGCCGCTACCAGTGTGTCAGCCAATCCAGCAGATGGTGCCACAGGACCAACATCTTGAAAAGGAAATCATTGATTTGGGGGCAAAAAGATGACGCTTTTAAATGTCCCAAAAGACTTGATGTGGCATAGAATGCAAGATGTTGTGGCCAGCCTTTCAATCAAATCTTGCTTGGTGTCATGCTGAGCCGATGCTTCCGAGCTGCCAAATTGCTTTTGTCCACTGTGCATTGCACGCACGCGCGTACTCGGGATGGGGCAGCAGGTGTTTGACGATCACGATATGAGAATTAAATGGAATGTTAGCTATACGATATATGAAGGAAAATCCAAGACTTCAAAATATATTTGTAGTATTTTCTTTTTTATGGACAAATGTATATGTATATTTTGAAAGAATGCCCCAAACTGTTTTATTCCAGCTATTAAACTTAATTAAAAAAAAAAAAAAATATATATATATATATATATATATATATATATATATATATAATTTTAAGTCCCGTTGTGCTTTTTAATTTCCAAAGATTTTTTTCCCCCAAAGTAAAACTATTTGGAGAAAAAAAAAAACGCAACCTTATCCTTGTAAGATTGACTTGATTCTCATTCCTGTTTCAAATTGTGCCACGCTGGCTTCCTTTGTGTAGTGAAGTAAATTACAGTTGTCTTTAACTTTAAGCACAATTCTGCTTTTTATTTTTAAACTTTTATCCAGGTACAAATTGTTTTATCTAACGTGAATGAATTCTGTTATTTGCAATGGGAAGAATGTCTTTCAAATCCACTTCAGTGTATAAATAAGATAAATAAATGATTGCATGCTTTCCCTTTTTTTCCTCAGATGTCAAATATTTAAATATCACTTTATATGCAGCCTTCGATTGTATGCACACTAGTGTAAAAAATCCCCAATGTATCCCGTTTTCCTACTTATAATTTGATTTTTTTTTTATTGTCTGAATATGAATGAATAAAATGTAATCTTTGTTTTGTGGCTCACAGAAATAACGAAGCTTTATTGACCTCAGGAGAGACAAAGGAGGGAGGGGGCCCAGAAAAAAAGAAATACAGTCATTCCAAGAGATCATATTGTTGTCCATCCCGCCTTCTTCTCCTCTTCCTCCCCCACCCCCTTCTCATCTCATCCTTCCTGTTGCTGGCTCGAGTCCAGCGTTCCACACACACTCACGGATGAGAAGACTGGAGAGCAGCTGACTGACAACAGTGGGTGGCTCGTCTATTTATTGACCTGCTGGATAAGCAAAAGGTAAGTCGTTCGTTATTAGGATTTATATGCAACTGCAATGCAAAAGATGATTGGTTAGTTAGCGTGTTTTCACCTTGATCCAAAACACAAAGGAGCACAAAAAAAAAAAAAAAAAAGTGATGCACGACGGTGTGTCTCCTTGCGCCATAAATCATCATTACGTCTTATAATGGACAATAGGTGCGTGTATAAAATCAGTCGTGACACGTCGACATTGAAATGAGATGTGGTGGGTGGATAATGGGCACATTCTCGTCCGCCATCGGGCGAGATCCACAGGTTGAATGCGCGCGCGCGCGCGCGCGCGCGTCACGGGTGGGCTCCCGATACACAAATGCTTTGCTACTATTAATTGTGTCATCTTATTTGTATTTTTCAATCGTCCCTCATGCCGTTTGTTCGCTTTTTTTTTTTTTTTTTTGCCGCCACGCCCCTCGCGTTTCACGAGTGGACATTACTGGTCCCACACTTTCCAACAGTTGCCATGGTGATTAAAATAAAAAATGGATAGACAGGACCGTGCGGGTGGTTGCCACAGTGACGTCACGTAGGTCGATAGGAAGTCCTCATGTGGGTGCATGCGACCTATTCATATGACCCACTTATGCGTTCATTGGGGAGACTATGACGTCATGACACGATGCAGAATTGTCTGAGCCATTTTTCCAGTGGACACGCTTTGTTCTTGTGTCATAAATAGGACCATAAAGATGGGATTAAATACTGTCTGAGGGTGTGGCCTCATGAAATGCAATTTGTATACATGAAATATGGGTTAAATTTGTAATCTATTAAATTAGGTTGACATGCTATGCTGCAAAATTAAATAAAACCAAGGGGTATTTTAAAAAGCTAGCTTTGCCTCAGTAAAATCATCTTAGCTTAATGCTAACAGTAACAAACAATGCAAAATGCCATTGAGATGCTAAGAGTAACCATCAATCACTGTGGCAACAAACGGTGGAGCAGCACATGTGGACAGATAGCACACCCCCTTGAAGAAAGTCACTCATTGTTTGGGTTGTTGGGCTTAAAATTCTGTGGTCAAATAGTCAATGATTGTCAGCAGAAAAAAACACAAATTCATTCTGGAAAAAACTTTTGTTCTCAAGTTGTCACGTTGCCAAAAGTAAGTGGGCAGGAATGTTCCTGCTACTGATGTCTGATGGCTCTAATAGAGTTAAGGGGACACAAACATCTTGTTAGGTGGATGAGCTTAAATGGGTTAGACAGAGTCCACCTACGGACTTCAAGCAGGACTCTTGACCAAATGTATTGAGCATTACTTTAAAAAATCGAATTTTTCGAATGAGTGGTGCACTTTGTGTGCATGTGACCTGCATAAAAATAGGCCAAGGTTGCACGGTGTCCATAGGGAGGGTGCGAGTATTCATTTATTCCAGAAAAAGAGAACATTTTGCCAAAGCATTCAACATCATCAATCTGAAAGAACAAAATGCTGCCCCCAGGCCATGTAAGCTACAACCATGCATGGCATTCTTTTTCTCATTTGACATTTGATTGTGTGGAATGGATCATCTATGAAGGTGTCGAATTTGCTTCTTGCTTTGGCGGAGGGTTCCACTCACCTCTGCCAAGTTCTCTCTTGATGACTGTCTCTCAAACACATCCTCCTGAACAGCAATGAACCATTAGTGCAAATTCCTTCCTGTGAGCTTCATCTGTATTACATTAGGAGCAAATCGATAAAACCACTCAAAGGGGGGGTGATCTGGTTTTGCATATCATAGCCATTTTGATGAAGAACATTGAAGTCTATTTTCTTCTCTTTCTAAGTGAATGAGGAATGACAGACACCAGTTCTGCCTGTAATCTTCTTCTGCTTTTTGTAACAATGTGATGCGTTCATCATTTTATTCAAATATTTATACCTCAGTGTTGAATGCGCAAGGGGACGGACTTGCTTCCCAAAATGCAGTACAACCGTAGCAATTTTTCAGTTTTACGTTGCTATTTGCTCCCCTCACCCTCCCGTTTTTTATTGGTCTTTATCAACAGTTGCCATGGAAACTACTTCTCTCTTCCTCTCTTCGCTCCTCATGTGTGTGGCGGGTAAGCATACGCGCACACATAGTCCTGTTAGAAATTACTGACTAAATGACAACTTTAAGCGATTAATAATTAAATTGCTTCATGAGATAAAAAAATATTTAAAAAAATATACAAATAATTTTATAATTGCATAAAAGCATTTTAGTTTTTGTGTGTGGTATACTGAATTATGTCCTCGATAGGAAACAAACACAAAATACGTCCCAGGCATGCATATATGCAGATTGTCCACAAGGAGGCAGCGTTGCGCTATAAACTGACTCCTTGAGGTTTTTTTTGTTTGTTTGACCGACACACTGGCTGAGTGTTGGGAAGTCACACAATGGTGACATTTCGACATATCACATCCTAGATGTCTGATGTTGTCTTGTTAACTTGTCAAGCACCACACTGAGAATCTTTTTCTGTCTTATCTGCGGCTCGTGTGGATGGATGACTATCAGCCGGAGCAGACGTTGATGTACAGGGTGAGTCTGTTTACCAGTTTGGAAGAAAAACATGGGTGACGTCACTCTATCAGCGACGGATTGGCAAAAAAATAATAAAAATAGAACGTGAGAATGAAAAACATTTGTATTTTTACAGATGAACCGGAGAAAGAGGAAAATCCTTTTATCTATGGTAAGTATGTTTTTTTTTTTGTAATTCTTTTTTTTTGCATGTATGCATAATGTTTCTTGCTAGTTGTACTACAAAGCATGAATCATTTAATACCCCTTATTGGATCCAAATCTTGATCCAACCACTGGGTCAAATTCTCAACACAATGCCCAATTCGGGTGACTTTGAAGCCAGCCAGCAGTTTTAAAGTGTAGCCCAATACAAACATCAGCGATTGAGATGTCAAATGAAATGTTTGCTTTGCGACTCGCCAACTTGCTTTGCAGACTACGAGAGCCTGAGGATTTGTGGACTGGCCTTAGCTGTGGTGCTGTTCACGCTGGGCATCCTGCTTATTCTCAGTAAGTAAACCACGATATGAGTGTGTGGTATGGCATTTGTCTTTGTTATGCATGATGCAAAAGCCAAACAATCGCAGTAGCATTCATTTCAATGGGGAAAGTTGCTCGGCGCTATCCTTTCTTCTTGTTTCTCTTTCAAGGTCGACGGTGCCGCTGCAGTATCAACCAGAAAAGCAGGTATGCCGCTGTGCCCTTCTGAATGACAAAAAGTGCTTCAGTCACACCACTTGAGACATGTGGTTACCATGGCAACCTCTCTCTCTCTCTCTTTCCATCTGCAGGGCCCCCAGAGATGAGGAGGCGCAGGAGGAAAACCTCATCGTCTCAAAGGGTGAGTTGCCCCTTTCCACCTGCCATGTCAGCTCCCCTCACCTCACCCTTGACATCCACAAATTCAGAATCGAAGTTGACTTTAGGGAGTTAAATGATAAATTACTACTTCCATTTCAGCCGCAGCAGCTGCCAAAGAGACTCCAGCGGAAAACTGAGGCAGCTCCCCTCCGCTGTCAGCTCTCACTGCCTTCTGATTTTATTTGACATGAATCCACGGCATCATAGCTATAACTATTATAAGTGGTGACACATCAAGGTAAGGGTATTATAAAAATGTGTACATAAATCATACATACCCTGACGACAAACCTTTAGGCCCGTCGTGCTTCGTCGTGATCGTAGCAGTCCTCAGTGCTCTTGTCTCTTCTTGTGCCTTCATAAAGTCTCCCGATTTGATTAACACTGTCCATACTGTCGCGGGTAATAGCACCTTTGACACAAGATGGTCTTTAAGATAGATAGAAAGTGTGTCTGCGTGGTGTGCTTTCGTTTGTTTTGTACTCCCAGCTCCTGCTTTTTAGAGTTTAACCTTTAGGTAGCAGTTTACAATCATGAAAGGGCTTATGAATGGTTTATAAATGGCTTACATATATGTTATTAAGCCTTAATAAACTAGTAGATGACATGGAACCACATGAATCTCAACTGAAAAATCGGACTGAAAAAATGACTTGCCGTCCTTTTGGGTGGAGCGCCATCTGCTGGATCTCATTTGTCACTGCAAGACTAGGCCGCAATGGCGGAAGTAGCTTGAACTTGCCAAAAAGTGAGCCCACACAAATGATTCATGTCGCCAAATAGTGTCATGCTTAACTGTTTATCAAGGCTTCATAATGATGAACTATTTATAAGCATTTGTAAAGTCTATAAATGTAGCGTGTCAATGGCTTTACTACATTCTTTATGTTGTCAATTGTCCTTGAAAATGTTTGTTGTACTATATGTGTACTGTATTTAAGCGTTCAGAGAACTATATACCGGTAAGTTGTATGTATGGAAGTGTGTGTCTTTGCATACATGTGAATACATATACGCATGTATGTGTGTAAGCGTGACGTATGAGACAATGGGACCTGCTTCCATCCACTGCAGAGACGTCCTGTGGAATTTACTGCATCAGCTGTCTCACTGCCGTCCACTTTTTTGCTCCTCCCCTGATTCTTGAGGGAACGTGAATTCCACATGTACACATTCACTCTTTATTTTGTACTTGGATTTGAGTGCGCCTTAAAGGTCACCAACAAAACGTTCACACATCTGATTGGTTTGAAGAGACACCCAATTGTCCAATCGCCGCATGAGGCCTTGTTGTGTTGCAACGTGTCATACTTTTGGCATACAATATGAATAAATGTCTCAAGACTCATAGTCACGCCTTGTGTTTATTTTGACACAGTGTTAGCTTAGCATATATCTGCATTTTATTGTGTGTAGACATCCACTCATTCATCAAATCTTCTGACCCAGACTTGATGTAGCACCAAAAGTGACCAGTGAGAGGCAGCATGTTTTCACAGGACAAGGAGCCAGTATGTAGAAGAAGAAAGAGAAGCAGCTAGAAGCAAACTGGGAGTTAATCACTCACTATACTGACAACCATTTTTGTTGCGTCTGCAAGGCAAGCTTCAGGTCACTTGCTCAATGTTAATTTCACAGTCGTGTAGTCTGCGGCTTCATTGGACTCCACACACAAGTTGAACCTTTATGATTGTCCAGATCAAGAATTGCTTAGCTGCCTTAGAGCGCTAGAGAGGAATTATGTTCAAATTCAGTGTGGAACTTACTTTACTGCTAGCGCACACTACACTACTTCCAATATGACTACTAATTGAATATCAATACAATAATATTTATTGATATAGTGCATTTCACAGCAGCTGCCGCTGTAACACAAAATTTAAAATGAGCTCTGGGAGACAGCGAAGGTAAGCCACAATTGGGGTTATGTGCTCCCTCTTACGAGCTCCAGTTGAGAGGTGAGCGTTAGCCTTTTGGACGTTGAGGAAATATTGGCTGACTCCAAAGCGCATTACAGTAGTCTTACCGAGAAGTGGCCTTAAGGTGAACGCGCCATTTTTGCACACCTCATAAATAAATAATAAATGTAGTACGTTTGTAAGACAGATACTAGAATTTCAAAGGTTAGCTTAGCTCGTTATTGGATTCAGAGTTCAAACTTTATGACCCTATAAATATATCGGTTGAGCCGCTGTAGGCGTGGAAGATACTTGTGTGTGGTTCGGGGGTGGGCTGCACCAGGTCCACACTGACCAACACATACCTGAGCAAAGGACACTTGCAGAACAGGTGAGTTTTTCTCTCCTTGTATTTCAAAAATGAAAGGCAAATGAGCATATGACTGCTTGTAAATGTCAAGTTGGTCATATGTTGCTAATATCAACCCAAATATGTCTTCTGCAATTGACTGGCGACCAATTTGGGGTGTACCCCGAACTTCTTGTCCAGTCACCTGCAACAATTCTGTCTTTTCATTAAGAAACAAATAAATCAAATGAATGCTCATTTTTCTTTGGAATATCTCTCCAACCGTCTTTTAGCTCAGTTCCTCAGCCGTCCGATTGAGCAAGGTTCAAGGTTATCCGACATTGCGGCAATGCCTTATGAATGAATAACTTTTTAGAATGCCCTCAAGGAGAAGGAGCACAACTCACAGCAGCTTCAAAGGGATCATTTGGATGAGTCTAGTTAATAATTTGACATCCGTAGACTTGCTCTTAATATGTGTGAAAGGTTGAATTTGACATCATAAAGAGCCCTTTGAAAGTTCCAGTTGCAGATTTCAACGGAATATAGTGTTTCTTCCCAAACCAGCTCCATTGCAAATACACTCACAAGCCGGCAGCTTTATTACTTTACGCAAAGACCTTTCAAAGCACACCCACATCATCGTTTCACAGAGCAGCAGACAAGTCTTTGAATCTTAACTGGTTAACTGCAATCAACGTGGATGGATCACCGACTGCTGCTACTGAATGTCTGCGTTGTTTGTGTCTACAGTTTGGAGAACTCCACACAAAAACGCAACATGCCGCCGCCTCAAGGTAGGTCACGCAACGGCCACTGATTTAAAGAAAAAGGAAAAATAAATGGGGGCGGGGGAATCGGGTGGCACACTCGTCATTGGCTGGCGTAGTTTGAGCTTGAAAGTCTGCCTATATTTATTTCTATATCTATAATCTATAATGTGTTGATGATAGCTCAATGGCGTTTTTTTCAATGTCCTGCTCCACAGGTGCCGAAATTGACCCAGATGCAGACTTTGTTTATGGTAAGTGAGAGACATTTGTGTCATTTCTCTGGAATTTTCTAAACCTCATGTTGACACTGTCCTACTTTCATTTGCAGACTATTACACACTCCGTGTCGTCGGCCTGTCCATTGCCGGAGTTATTGTACTACTTTCAATCCTTTTGCTGACAGGTAAGTCATTTGATTTATTTCTATACACTTGATATGACTGGGGTCAGGTCGATTCCTCACATCTCCAAAACTATCACTTGTCAGGGAAAAAAATAAAACTCATTTGTGTGTTGTGGAAAGCGTAAGCCATTTTTAATATAGATTCTGTTTTTAAATATTCGCATGTAGCATTCTCCTGTTTTATCCCACATTCTAAAAACATCCACGTTGGTTCATTGAGCACTCTAGCTTCAATTTCAGCTCACCCATGACCCAAATGAGGACCTTTAATATTCATAGCATTCGAGAAATAACATGCCCAGGTATTTAACACAAGCATGTTTTTCTTTTCATCCAGGCAAAAAGTTCCGCCACTGTTTAACCAAGTCACCTGATCGGTAGGTGGTGTGATGCAGCATTCCACACAATAACTGATATGAAAACAAGTCTTTATGAAATAAAATGCAAATGTTTGCATGTTGAATTCAAGTGGATAAAGGGTCATTTCATCAAATAACACATTCTCATTGTTGACAGGCAAGACAGTGACACGACGTTGAATGAAGTGATGCAAACATGAAGACGAGATGCCGTGTGCTGCTGACTGTCAACAGAGTGCCAAGATTATCAAATCATTTTAAAAAAATAAAATAAATCAAACACTTGTGTTTCTTCTTAAATGTTTGAACTATAAAAATGGGGTGCCATTTAGTAAGGGCTTCAAAAAGCTTTGTTTCCATGGTTGAGGTTTCAACTTTGTGTTTCTGCAAACATGAAAAACATGCAGGCCAGCACTCGTGGACCTGTTCCGGGTTTGGTCACCTTTGCATTGCCACTTACACACCTACATGTAGTAACAATGCTGACCACAAGAGGGCGCGTTAATACCAGCGCCAGAAACGGGAAGTGGCTTCGGGTTCTTGTGTCCTCAACAGGTAAGGGCAACACAAAAGTTGCTTTGAGGATTAGACATCCGGATTGTCGATTCTGTTTAAATTGCCAACTAACGTCTGTTTTCCTTTCCCAACTGGTGCAAATGTCACTCGATCGAGTCATCGGGGGAAACATTGAAAAAACACGGCGTGCACCGCTTGATAACTCCAAAAGAAAAACAATACAGGTATCTCAGCTGCATTAATGCGTGCTCTAAAACGAAATGACTAAATGTGACGATCTTTCCTTCCGATTTGACCAGTTGGTTCCCCGAGGCTGGATCAGCTGCTTTCCATGTGGGCTTGAGTTGAGGTAAGCACGAAAAAGCCATTTAGCTGCAGATAACATCACTCCACAAGCACAAGCACGAGCACGAGTGGACAGGTGTGAGAGCGCCGAACGCTTTGTCTTCCCACAGCCGTTTAGACTGGCAGCCGTGCTGACAGCACAGCACAGACAAACAAACAAACAACCGTGGCACCTCTTCTTTTCCTGAAATGTGCTTACGATGACAAACTTGAAATCTTTTCGGTGAGATATCAATCCAATCATGTCTTTACATGTAGTAGTAGTAGTGCCACCCCAAAAAAAAAAGTTGTATACAGCACTTGAAATCTCCCGTACACGCAAGAAAAAATGCGTTATTGCCCAATGGAGCCAAAGTTGAACTTTGAACTCACTTCAGGGCTGTTCTCAGGTGGAACTTAGGTCTTATAGGCAGTTCAGGCTAGAACAACTGAAATGTATTTGTGGTTAATCAGAGACACTTTGTTGACAGCTACATCAGTTGCAAGAGGGTGTGAACACTTCTGCAACCTCATTCTCTCTTTTTTTTTTTTTTTACTCTGTTTCAAAAGTATTGGTCAAAACGTTTTGAATTGCAATAATGTGGCGCCTAGGGGTGTGTAGACTAATTCAAATAGGACAACGAATGCAGCGATCAACTGTTGCCGTTGTGTTGTTTGTGTTCGTGTTTGTGTTTGGTGGAGGTCAGCCAGTAAGGCGCGGCAAAGCGTGGGAAAGCGATAAGATCAGAGAAGCGCGGCTGAGGATAGCAGCTTTGCCCTCAGCCAAGCTCCGCGAGGTTTTCTCTTCTCACACACACCTGGTAGTTTCCAAATTAACTGTCGTCTGTAGCTGTCCATGACGGTTGATTGTGAGCATATAAACATTCAGGTTCAAATGGCACGAGTCCTCTAGAAGTAGAGTTGACTTAAAAACCATATCTGGGGTTGGATGATTTTATTTCTTCCAGCTGCTTGATGAAATCAAATTGACTAAATGCAGCATTCTTTTTTTTTTTTCATCAATGTTTCTTAAATGGCATATTGCCATAATGTTTTTCATCGTTTGTTTTTACTAACAGTACATTAGCGAGATAAGAATTTTCCACCAATGTCCGACTGATAAAAAAAATATAGAATGTTTGAGAAAACGGACTTTTTTTTCAAAAGGTAGTCGTTGGTTGAGATAGATTGATCAATTTTATGATCCTCAAATCATCCAGTTATCAAAGTGCTAATCGACAGTTACACGCTTTGTTCTCAATTCTCAAACATTGAACCTGTCAAGCTTATACAAATCAATAAGTAAATATCTGTGGTGTTTTCATTTTTCCTCCGATTGAGTGTAATTCATGAATTTTGCCAGTTAGTGTGCGTTTTTGCTCGAAGGCGTGTGCAAAAGTGTGTTTGTGTGTCACTAAGGGGCGAGAGCAGCGGGTTAGTCCCACACAGCAACGCCTCCGTGCCAGCAGCCATCTTGGAAGCGTCGGTATTACCCTGGCACATGGTTTTTGTGTCTGCACACGTGTGGGCGGGCGTTCTCCCCGTCTCCGATTCCTGTCGTTCCTTCGTCTCCATTTTTTTTTTTTTCTCTACCCCCCTAAATGTCTTCCCCTCTCTGAGCTCTCTCCCACAGCGCATGAGAGGATGCTTTATGTGATGCACCCTAGCTCATTTGAATGAATTAACACGCCTTTCCCGTGTGCCTTACACACTCAGGCATACGCCGCAAGCATCACGCACGCTCGCTTCAAGCTTCGCCGCCCGCCCGCCCGCCCGCCCGCCGCCCGTTAATGTGCTGCAGCAAAGCGTGTGCCGTTCATATTTGCCTAATGTGGAGCCTCGTTGGAAGGCGCCGCCATGCACGTTTGCTCCGAAGATCATTTTTTTGTACCTTAGGGACACAAAGGCTAGCTTAGCGGCTCACTGACTCATTTTAAAGCATCACATGGTCGTGGTCGTTGGCCCAATTCCGACCTTGTTGCGTTGTCGGTAGGTGGCGTGCGCATGATCGCCGGCGACATTAGCGCTAATATGATCCTAGCGTGTTGTTGGGGCCTGAGGGGAAGCACTGATTGTCTGAACGTTAGCATCCACAATAACTTGTCTCATCACGCTCGCGTCTTCAAAAACATCCCCCCCTTCTCTCCCCTCCCCTCCCTTTTTATCTGCATCCCTATCTCCAGGCAACCAGCGATGGCGCCACTGATGGAGATTCTTTTTTGTTTTTCACTCCCAGTAAACGGCCACGGCTCGTCTGTGACACTTTCTAGAGCCACTTGCCTTTTCACAGGCCCCATGTCAGCTCCTATGAAGATCTCTGTCAGACGGAGAGGATCCAACCTGCTTGGTGCTGTCAGGCCCGCTCACTTCAGCGCTTTGACCTCTTGCAGCTCTGGCCACACAATTCCAGCTCAAAGTGTTGCGTTGGAATATTTTTGTCTTAACCTCATGAACCCCAACAACCCAGAAGTCAAATAGAGCGCACTACTAGTTGCAACCAGCAGAGGCGCTGTTGATCCTATTACTCACCTTGATTACATTGGCTGTGTTGGACGGCGACGGTGCGTGGGTGTTCCACCTGTTACGTAATGGAGAGTGGAGGCTGCCACACTAGAGCGGCTCTTCAGTGGGAGTGAGAGAAGCCGGAGCTCAACTCAGCTCTCTTCCATAGTTTTGTTTAGTGTGTCCACGTGCGTTTGTGTGGGTTGGTGCATCTCAAATATCACATTTCAACTTTGAGGCAACGGTCACGTTTGTTTTGGTTGTTTGATATAAAGAAGTAGATGGTTTGTTTTGTTAAAAGATAAATAAAGTTGGGTCAAATTGATCCAATAAATCCAAATTTGCTTTTGACCAAGCAAAGTGGATGCAGATGAATGACAATAGGAACCGACCAGCCACTTGAATCAATTGGATCAAACTTTGGTTTGCAATGTATTTTGGGTTGATTGAATATATCCATGTAAAAGTGAAAATGATCATGTGGATGATTTTCCAACAGATACATTATGAATATAAATCTCTGCAGGTTAAATGATTGCTTCGTAAACAGCCCTAGTAAATCACAATGTCCCAGCACAGGTGAGCTCGTTTTCGAAAACCTGCTCACGTAAGCGCAAAACTGTCGCCTACCTGTCCTGGATCGGGTTCCAATATGGATCCTGGATTGCATTGCGCACACTCCAGCGCTCAGTAAAAGTCGGCATGTGATTATTTGGAAACAGACATCAACAAACTTCCAAATGAATGGTCGAGCTGACATTTCAATGGCGTGCGTCAAGTGCGCGCAAGGCAGCTTTCCGTGCGTTTGCGTTCCATCCGCGATGCGCGCGTCTGGTTCGCCACGTCTTGATTAGGACACCGGGGGTGGGGCGACCGTGCTCCGTCCCGGTAAGGGGAGGGGAGAACAGGCAGCAGAGGCGGTACTTTCTCCGCGGTTGGCTTGGCGGCGCCGGAGAGTGTGCGGGACCAGGGCTGGAGAGATCTGCCGGGGGAAGCATCAAGCCAAGAAACCAGTCCAGTCCAGCACGGAGCCTCGCCTCGCTTGCCTGGCACACCCGCTGCGCCGTGCGCTCTTCTTTTGGAGGGGAGCTGCACCACATTCCTGTGAACTATAACTGCTTTGAATGGCATGTGGCTTGTAACTTTACTTCTGCTGTATTCTTTGCAAGAAGGTAGGCCATGGAAATGGATTGATTGTGTCTCTCCAAGTGTTTGTCTGTACGCTTCACTCATCACGTTGAAGTTATCCGAGCGCACTACAAAACACCTATTTTGGGAGATTGACTGCTAACTTTCTTGATGTTTTATCGCATGGGTGACTCTTTTAGTTTTTTTTTTGTGTGTGATATTGATCAAGACGGTGAAGGGAAGTTAAAAACACTCCAATCAATACGCACTGCGTTTGGTGGAGTGCGTAAAATGACCAAATGGCGCAAATACAAAGCGCATCTCGTTCATTTGGGTGGCAAAAGACAACGAGCATTTGCATTTTTTGTTGCCTGTTTAATGTGAATATGGAGGCGGTGAATAAGCGGGGGTAGGCTGATAAAGATCACCCGAGGATGGCGCACGGGTTGATTGGCCACCCTCAGCCTTTTGTGCATGTTTACGCGTGAGAAGCAGAACAGCAAGATGTTTATACACCTTTAGAGTAAATCTTATCACTTGGGGGAAGAGTGGGTGAAAAAGTTGGGGGCGCTCCTGGAGAGGTGTTTTTTGGGATTTTTTTTTTTTTGGCAAACGGTGCGTAAAAGCCATGATTGTGTGCGCGTCCATGCAGCAACAGCGTAGGGGTCATTGCGTTTTGATGGGAGATGTGTGAAGTGATTCCGCAAGAGAATTCATTAATTGTCGGAGAAAACATGCTCAATGTGAGACAAAGCTTTGTTAACATCGTTTTTTTTTATTGATTCACAAGCAAACAGGAGTGAGCGCATGCAGATGCAGTCGTTATCTGCCCTGCACTAATTATTCATCCTCCATTTTCTGTGGCTCCAGATTCCACTGATTGGCTTCGCTTTAAATGCTGCAGAAGGGAGCTTCATGCTTCTTGCTCGTATTGAAAATCCAAAATGTTTTTTTTTTTTTTTTACGTGATCGTGTAGGCCCCTGAGGCGTGTAAGCTCTTGGCAAGAAAAGAACCACCCGTAAATTTATACACTTTGTTTTTGCGCACGGCTCGTATTTAAATGCACTGAATTTCAAATGACATTATAGTGTGTGTGTGTGTGTGTGGAGGGGGGTCAGATTTGTTTTTGCAGTCCAAGGAAAAGCGGGTGTAGAATGCGTGTTTTGTGGTTGAGGTCCTCATATGGCCTTGGCAGTGCCCTCTGTCACACAGGCTACAGTGTTGTTTGTTTCTTTTTATTGGATTAAAAGGTGTGTTTGGATCATACACATCAGCCCTGTCCCGTGACTGGTTGAGATGTACATCGTGTGTGTGTGTGTGTGTGCGGAGCAAGGCCGGGGGCGTCAAACAGCCACTGAAGCGGAAAGAGTGCCTGAGATGGGAGAGATGGAGATAACGCAATGGGAAACAAACTTCCATGTTGTTTTTTTCTTTTTCCAACGCCTTGCTCCACTCCCTTTTGCACGATTCCACTATCAGGGGCATTGTGTGCGCGCGTGATTTCTGTTTGATTAACTTCATCTCACGAGAAGCAAAGGCAGATGCATGCATCAGTACTGCGTATTTTTTTTTTGGTGCTGGGCCGCGCCTAGAGAATGGCACACAGTTTTTTTGCTTGTCTGTCTCTTCATTGTTCATTTTTGAAAAGCATGCAAATTCATTTGTTTATTTTCAGCACACCTGCGTCTGTGCACGTTTGAGGAAAAATGATATTTTAGGCATTTAGGGGCGTTGAATGCGTTCGGGCCTGGCAGGCCACACTTGCCTTGTTTTTTTTACATATATATATACACATATATTTAAGACGTGTTAAAGTGCACTTTGAATAAAATATTTTTCGCTGTCGACTCTCAGGCGGCTTGTAAGAACAACAATTTGGAATAAAAATGGCCTGCTGTGACGAGAGGTGTGTGAGTGTGTGTGTGGAGTGGGGCTTCTCTTTGCCATAATTATTTCATCAATCGACACCATTCCAGTTCTATCCAGTTTCACTCAATAGGCCTTAATTGTGTACGACTACTCACTATCTGATAATGTAGTGACTAATTTTGTGCATTTCGTAAACTATATTTTATCCTACATTATTTGCGCGATTGTTTCTATCTCCTGCTGCAATGTCTCATCGCCCATCTCATTAAAATGCACGCATCCTCATTCCCTTCCTATCCGTGCAAGTTGATTCAAAGTGAACCAGCGGTGTTTTCCACGCATGCGTGTTCACATGCAGAGTTTGAAAACACTTAATTGCCAGATGAGTCACGACTCGTGGTTTGGAGGCTGTATTTGACGACAAACGCTTCGACGTGGCTTCTCCCTAGAACTACTTTTTAGCGTAATAAAATCAAGTTTATTAGTGGATTGATGAATTACGCACGATGTCATACGAGAACATGACATGACAAAGGCCCTTTGTATAGCTCGTGCTGCTGCAGCTGTCAGCTTCCACTCAGAGAAAGAAAGAGAGGGGGAAAAAAAAGGAGCAGCTCCGATGTGGACGTGTCACTCTCAGGTTAACTCGTCACTCAGTCGTTTCTGCTTTCTTGGTCAAGTGTTGGCGCGCTGCGTTTGGCAGCTGAATGGTGCTGGAAGACGCACACACTTGTCCAGCTGACCGCGCCAACCCGTCTCATAACTCAGTCTGAACATTTTGTCTTGAAAGCAAATGAGCACGATGACCATTCCGCATGAGCTGTTTGACTTCAGTCAACAAACAATCAGCTGATTTGGTGAATTTAGTACTCGCTTGCAATGAGCCCAATTACGGTGGCTGATTTGACATCTTTAAATATCTTGAAATGCCACAAACAAAAACGATTGCCGACATATCAGGCTCTATTTTCATCGTGTAATTCTCCACAGAGGCGACCGAGACATGATGTCGGAGGGCTGCGCCGCTGTGGGAGTGGTCATGCTCTTTAAATACGGTGCGCTAGTAGCACGCGAGCGTCTTGACATAGCGGAAGCACGTTTGGCCAAGAGCTGTTTCTGCTACTCTTATACCTGCTGCTAATTAAAATTGAATTTATTTGTGTGTATATATATATGTATATGTGATGCTATATTGCTCAAGGCAGCCAGCCAGCGAAACACATCGCTCTCCTTGAGAGGTTGACACATCTTGACAAACATCAAACAATCACGCCACCTCTTTGTGTTTTCCTGTTCCGCTCACCGGGAAGCGATTTATGACCACGTCTCTGACAGAGCTCTCGGGGAATAATAATAATAGTAAAAAAGAATATAGCGCTTGTACAAATCCGACAATCAGTTCAGCGGCAGAAACCATTCTTTTGAAGTGGGAGTTGTGAATATTTTAAATGCTGAACTGGCTGCCTAATATTTGACTGACATGGCACAAAGTGTTTACAGGGGTTGTTTACCACGGTGTGTTGTAAATGTACTTTGTGTATATGTTGGAGGCAATCGTGAGTGAGCAGGAGGGACTTTTTCTATGCACGTGATGAATCTCACTGTTGGTGTGAATGGATGTAGATGAGACCGAAAAGGCTGCATTATGCATAACAGCTCACCAAAGGCAATAATAATCCTTGCTCCTCCCGCATACATATTCATAGCCCATTTTCATAACCATTGCAAAAACAGTGGAGGGAAAGTGCAAATATATTTGCGCGCACTGTTTAAAAATGTGCATGAAATAAAAGAATTGTATGAAAGGTTCACCCAGCGGCGACTTCACCTCCAATGACTTTGACCTTCTTTATTGCAATCATGGCATCCATGCTTGAAGAAAACAATCAAAATACAGTTCAGGAGGCTCAGGGGCAAGAAAAGGGCATGTGCGAAACGCTACAACGATTGTCGTATTTAGGATCATTCTCGAAAATGTGAGCTTAATCCTGAAAAATGCTAACTTTCTTGCCCTTATCTGTACCGAGCGACAACTACGCTAAATGTACCAAAAGTATTGAGACACTTAAGTCATAAATTCATCAAGCTAGTAAGGGTTTAAAAAAACTTCACCCGCCCCTGAATACTTCATCCAATCAAATCACTTTACTTTCCGACACATGCAGATATTGAGAAATGATAAAAGTCAAACACCAATTCCCGTAACACAACTGAAGTTAAATAATGTCTTGTAGCAACCCTAATCATCGTCCAATCAGATACTACAGTTGTTTTATTCTTTAAGACGCTGACTTATTTAGACGTACTTTTATTATGTGTGTGGCTAGCGATGGCGGGCCGTGCCCAAACTCTAATTTGCCGTTCTGTTTTTATTTGATGTTTTTCAAAGTTTACTGCGAGGGGACACGTGCTTTATGTTGTCGTTATGTTGGCACTTTCCCCGGAGGCCGTAATCTGCGGCGGTCTCCCTCCCTTTCCGTGTGAGTGTGCGTGCGTGTGTGTGTGTGTGTGTGTGTGTGTGTGTGAACTCACTGACCTGGATTCATAGCCCAGGACAGAGCGATTAGCTTTGCCCATCATAAGCTGTTGCTTTGTGGGAGCTATTTGCCCTACGCTTAAGCATTTTCTATTTTGGGCAATTTGGTCGACATCACCGTCCGGTTTATGGTTTGTTTAGATTTCAACAGATTATGGCGTTTGAAAGCGTATCATGTCTAAGTACAGCTTGGTGGACAAATCTTAACTGTGAAAATTGGTGAGCAGCTTCAGATGTGCGGTGCTCTCCGTGGTGCTGAAAGTGCAGATCGGCTGGCTGCAACTGGATTGAACTTGACCTGAATTGAGATTTTGGAGCGCTGAAAGGATCCGTTCCACTTTCAGTGGCGGAATGCCGACACCTGGTTGCTACCTGACTGCCTTTTTGTACTTATGCGCGTTTGGCTACTGTATTTTGGTTTGACCCCAATTTGCATCCTACCGTTTTTACAAGTGAGGTCCTCATCCCAACAAGTTTCTCGCGTCACATCAATCATATCCCGTTCTGCTTAACACCAGCGCATGCATCAGAAGTGGAAAGGTTGGACGTGGGCCTCCAGTGATTACTGACTAGATCGACTGTGTGTGCGGTAAATGTGTAAAAAGAGATCATGTGGGTTTAGCACTCTGCGTCTGGCATGCAAATTCATCTAAAGAGTAGATTTGTGGAATAGGTTAGGATTTTTTCTGATTTGAGGGGGGCTCACAGCCCTTTATCCCTCTAGAATAGATCCGCCCCTG
Source organism: Syngnathus acus (assembly GCF_901709675.1). Lineage (NCBI taxonomy): Eukaryota > Metazoa > Chordata > Actinopteri > Syngnathiformes > Syngnathidae > Syngnathus > Syngnathus acus. Next base: position 16,239,630 of record NC_051098.1, on the reverse strand, counting down.
CCTTGAGCAGAACACATTCAGAACCAAAGCAAGAGTAAGCGGTAATAAAATGATATTTTTCAAAGCATTCTTTAATTGAGGATCTCAATCATCAATGTTTGAAAAACAACCAATCACCCCAATTTTTTTCTACTGGTATACCTCATTGTCTTATTTCCTTTTCTGTATCTCATATTTTTTTTGTCTGATGTTTTATATCACAAAAACCTGCCATTTGAACAGGGGTGTGTCGACTTTTTATATCCTTTGCGAGACTGATAGCGATACTTGTTATAAAACGTGCCGTCATCGGTTCTTAAAGTAAAAACGCTTAATGTTCTAAAAGTGTCAACATGTCCGAAATGTCCGAAAATCATAACATTGGAAATAAAAGCTTTTCATTGTCTCGTGACAGTGAGACGTGTGGAACATATGTCTCTTGTAGCCAAACCATTCATCCTGGTTCTTGCTATCAAAATCTTCAGCCTTTCACTTAATCACTGGTTATTAATGACACTCTTTGATGGCGACGAGCTTTAGAAATTAGCACCTCAATGACATGAGAGAGAGTCTTTCAATCTCCATTGATGCGTTTTAGCCAGCACCCTCGTCTCTCCTGAGACATTAAGAATTAAAAGATAGCGCTAATCCAGCCATTGTTGTCACAATCCAGGAAAAGGGGATTAATTCAGTATCATGGTCTGAGAGGAGAATTCTCCCGCTCAACTGGGGAGGGGCGGCCTCTTCTTCTGGCCCGAAGCCATTATTAATTGCATTTATTTATTTATTGTTATTTTATTTTTTCATTAAAATTTTGGGGTTCTTTTCTTTCTTTCTTTTTTCCATCCCGTGCAGACTACTAACGCTCATGTCCCTTTCTGTCATCCAAACAGTCAACAGTGAGGATGTTGTCTCTACGCGGCTGTACTTTGTGAACGCCTCCCTGCAGCGGGTGACCTTCTCCAGCTCCGTGGGGGTGTCCCTGCCCTGCCCCGCGGGCGGCGCCCCCCATGCCGTCCTGCGTTGGTACCTGGCCGCCGGAGACGACATTTACGACGTGCCCCACATCCGCCACGTGCACGCCAACGGCACCCTCCAGCTCTTCTCCTTCTCGCCCTCCGCTTATAACAGCATCATCCACGACAACGAGTACTTCTGCACCGCCGAGAACCAGGCGGGCAAAATCCGGAGCCCCAGCATTCACATCAAAGCAGGTAACCGACTGCTCATTAAAAATCAAACATTTTTATTGCAACGTGTCGTATTGGTTATCTTCCAAAACCTTTTTGGTGAATGTCCTAGAATAAATATGTACCTCCCTAAAATTAACCAAACTTTTGTGCTTGGTGCAAAACTGGGTGCTGCTGGCTGACCTGTCTGCACTCGCTGTCAAGGTCAAAGCTAGCGAGGGAAGGTGTTACTTTTCACACACAACGCGCACACGCACACTAACTCATGCCAGCATGTCTCCTGCCTCCCAGTTTCCCAGTCTCTCCATCTGTCCACCGACTGGAAAGTCCCCTAACCACACAATCGCACACAGATACACACACAAGCACACACAGGAACACTGCTATATGCACACAGAGAACCATTTTCGTCAAGCTGGCTCTTGGTGTGGAGCTGCCAGCTCTTTGTCGGGGTGTTTTGGCAAGGAGAGTTTGAGCGAGTCAGCTGCAGACATTGAATGATGCGAGCGCAATCATGGGAGGAAAAAAGCAAAATAATTTGGAGCGTGTCGATGAATCCTGCCCCGAAGAGACATTCGGCACTTCTTAGCACATGCGGTTAAAACTGTGCACATATGGCCCGCATGTTCCCAAGGGGGTGGGTGTGACCTTCTCACAAGCCTTCACGTTGGGATGACCTTCCCTCGCCCAAATAATTGCACCAATTAATCAATTGAATGCTGAGATGACCGCTTTTGCACATTTTCCTAAGCAAGACCGGAGCTCTTGAGTGTGCGCCTCATTACCTCCGTACACGTGCACGCGGTTGCCATGGGCGACATTTACGCTTAGGTGTGGCTGGCCCCACCTGAAAAGAAAAATTGGCCCCACCCACTCTTGCTGTTTATTAGCAGCGCTGCAGGAATTTCTGGCTGTTTACAACATGTGACAACAATTTCCTGATATTGTCTGACACAGAACAGAAGAACTTCAAATGTTCGATTTGATCGGAATACAACCCCAATTTATGTGGGTGTGCACAAGTATATAATTGAATTTTGTTCCTCTTTTTATTCCGTTTCAACGTTTCTAAAGAATATAAGTAATTGGCAACACGTACGTACGTACAACCAAAAAATGGAAGGCTGCCTACCAGATTGGTCAGCATTAGCGTGCTGAACTTTTGGCGGTGTTAGCCTCATGGACCCTCTCCAAAGTCGGAACACATGCCAAGCACCTTAAAGAGGATTATAGAGGGCATTTTTACAAACCGTCATCACGTCACTGACGGAATTCTAAATGATCAGTGCAGCCCGCTTTTCCGTCCACTTAATAAAAAAAACAAACAAACAAACGTGCAGCCGTTCATTTTCTTGATCATTTGCCGTCTCTCTTTCTGGTGTTTTTGCAGCTCTCTTTATGAATAAGTAAATGCAGTATTTGGTTTCCCCGGCGTTAATTATTGAAGCGACAGTGATACAGGACTTGCCTCCCAGTGCGCCCCGTGCGCCGGAGCCATGTTTTAACTCGTTCCTAGGCAACCGGCCCGCATACAGTCAGGCATCAGTAACATCCTAATGATTCTGCGGCGCGTACGATGAGGGGGAGTGCAAGTTACACACAAATCAGCCCGGGCCGCCATTTGCATTTTTGCATTCGTCGGTTGTAGAGAATTTCACAAGGTTGCAGGCGGTGACATTGACCGGCGGCTGGTGCTGTTGCGTTAAAACATTTACAAGCTGTCAAGATGATTTTAAACACTCTAGGATGGGCTCAAGGGGGACTGGGATTTTTTTTTTCCTACGATCGACGAACGGCGGCGGGGTCAATCAGAGAGTAAATAAATGATTGAAAGAATTAACCGTACCGCGGCAGCCGAGGCTACTCAGTCGATCGGCGGTATTGATCGGCAGGTAGATGGTATCAGTGAAAAGCAGCGGCAGCTTGAGATGAAGAGCCGGCCGGGGCTCAGGACGTGATTGCAATTATATGTTCCTTTAGCTTTGAAGTGTTTACAAATGAAGCGTCGGCTCACATTAGCGCTTCACGTGTCGGGCTACTTAAAGGGAAAAAAGTGAGCTGCTCTCTAGAGGATGTGTTAAGGTTGCGATTCATTTAGGGGCATGTCCCATTTGTACTTCCAAGTCAGAATGGCTTGCTTTGAGTAACTCTACACAGGAAAAAAAAATGTTCTGATGAATTGACTCAATTTTATTTGGTCAAGTGGTTGCACCATTTTTTTAAATTAACCATTATGGGTACTTTAAAAATATATCTGGATCCAAATGATTTTATTTTGAGCAACAACTTGACAAAATAAATGGACTAAAATTCGACTTAAAAATGCATCTGGATTTAGATCATTTTATTTTGTGCAACCAATAAAAGTGAGTAAATTCAACAACAAATTTCAATGGAAAATATGAAGTCAGATGTGAAAGTCAGCATAACGTGACAACTTGGTCCATGACACAAGTCGTCGACAGAACTGAGCAGAAATTGAATTAATTCAATTTTCTTTCATACAGAATAAAAAAAGTGTTCGTGGACGTTACTTCGAGCAGTCTCTTAATAGACCGTCAACACCTCCGCTGAACACGCTTGTCATATTTGAAGCGTGCTAAATCTTCTCGTGGATTTCAATCACAGTCACAAGAATCAGGAAAACTAGATTGCGGCTCAATTTTAAGTTCTCAACAATGAGATGAAGTACCAAACGTTAGAACAGGGTGAAAGGGTGGCGGAGTTACTTTGAGGCAAAAGACTCTAACATTCAACAAGGACGTTGCCTTTGGTTCCACTGGGTTCCAGTTGACAGTGGTGGCTGGCATAAAGCATTATTAATGACCAAGGAAACTGGCCTTCAGGCTAGGCGTTAATTATATCACCGGAGAGCTCGGGGAGAGCGCAAACACATCGGAGGGCGGCGCGTGTGTGTGATTTGCATTGTTAAGCCATTACTGTCCTCATTTTGGAGGGAGGCCTAGCTGCTTGAATAGCAGTGATAGATTAGGATGCCAGCAACACTCGCCGGCATCAGCCTTTCTTGGGCCCATTTCATTTCTGTAATTGTGTTTTCCTCATCTTACACATTACTCAAACTACTCCCTTTTTTTGTCTCGTGTCGAAAGGTAGAGGGCAAATTATCGTTGACCTTTTTTTAGGAACGGTGGAAGAAAAGAATGCTCATTTAGCATCACGTTAGCTAGCATCCGCCTGTTTGTCACGTTAGCAAAATTATGAAAGGAGCGCTCATTTAGCATCTCGCTAGCTAGCATCCACCTTGAGCAAAATTATGAAAAGAGCGCTCATTTAGCATCAAGCTAGCTAGCATCCACCTGTTTGTCACTTTTGCAAAATTATGAATCCTTCCCTTTGCTTCGATGGTTAACAACTCTGAATGTGACAGAGTTAACTGCGAGTATAATTTGCTTAGCTACAGGCTACTGTTTTGGTCATCAAACCACGTCTTAATCACCGCCACCCTAGCTGGCACCGATTCAGCGCCCCACGCTCGCCACGCCGCATGTTTCTGATGCCTGGCGCCTGCATGTGACAGTGGCGGCGAGCCACGCTGTGCCCCTCGCCGTCTCAAAGCATCTGCGTTGTCGTTCTTTGAAAGGCTAAAGGCCACTCGCCGCGCATCTCCTTCAACGCAACTCCCAGTCGGCCCGCTTTACAATCACGGCGACGCCGAGTTGGACGAAGGGCAACAACACCAGCTCGTTTGTTTACAAGACCAAACTGTGATTCTTTTTCTATCCCAAAACAAGCCAGAACTCTCCTTTTAACATTTGTATTCATTTTCAATGATGTCTATTTTATACACGGTGAATATGAACCTATCTAATGGCTCCGGTTGTCCTTTTCCATTTGCACACCAGTGTTCCGGGAGCCATACACAGTCCGTGTGGCCGACCAGCGCTCCATGCGAGGTAATGTCGCTGTCTTCAAGTGCCTCATCCCCTCTGCTGTCCAGGAGTACGTCAGCGTGGTGTCCTGGGAGAAAGACACCGTGTCCATTGTCCCAGGTAAGGAGCTGCCCCAGTCACTACATAGACATCTTGTTTTTTTGGGTGTGTTTGAAATGCCAGTCGAGTCAAACAATGTTTACTGTCAGAGCAAAGGCGAGTTGGATCAGCAATTTCAAAATAGGATTTGACATCAAACCCCGTCATGGAAATGAGCTGTTCACACTCTATGCTCGCTGTAATGAATTTCCCTGGCATATCCCGTGTTGTCAGAGCCCGCAAGATGGAAGGGGAGGCTTTAAAAAATCTACCACTCAGTCAAAAAGAAGATGAAATGGCCTTTGCCTGCCATGTTGTTGGCTCCTCGCTCGCCAACGGACGCCGCTCTTGTTAATAGCCGTGTTCCGCTTATAAATCAGGCTTTGGATGTATCCTGAGTGTGTGTGTGTGTGAGTGAGAGAAAGGACACGAGTGTGTTTGTGTGTGTGTGTGGGCCCGAAGGGGAATGTAATTTGATGAGTGATGGATCGCTTTAGCTGCTCATCACAGCCACCACAAAGCGAGCATACGCACCCCTGACACTCACTCGGACGCTAAGAGTGTGAAGGCCTCCTACACGTTGACACCGTGCGTGTGAAGGTTTGCGTGTTCCGCAGTTAACATTTGCTCCGCCGAGCGACGGCAAATTGTTGGGTGTCAGATGAAACTGTTTAGGTCGGATGATATGTTGCACTCCCGCTGCCCTTTTTACTCCACGTCTGATAGCGAGCAGCCCTTTCATCACTCAATAGTCTGTGTGTGAGTGTGTACTCGTTCTGTCGTTCACTCCAAGCATTCATTGATTCAGCACAGCTGTAGTGTGTGTGTGCGTGCGTGCATACATGCATGTGTGCGTGGCCCGAGGGGGGTTTCCAGTCTGGATCGATAAAGCTTGCTGTTGGATTCCCCTCTCTCTTGTCACGGATCCCTCAGTGTGAGAGTGGTGAGACATTTTGTGTGTGTGTGTGCCGCTGCATTGTGGCTGTGTGTGGTAAGAGCTCAGTGGGAGTGTTATTGATCAGATGTTGGATTACACATTAACATATGAACAAGCAGGAACATTACACACACACGCAATTTATATTACGCTCCAACTCGGCTGATTAGTGTAAGTGTCATAAATAAATGGTATTTTAAATATTTGTTTGCATCTTCATACACTTTGGTTGCAGCAGTCAACATCATTTATGATGGTTAATTTATCTTCATTTCTTGTATTGGATTCAAATAAATGGTTTGAATCGACTTGATTTATTCAGGGCAGCACAACACTTTGTGGCGGAGCTCACATGACTCGGCCACACACCTTGCATCCATCATGAGCAGGTTTGTGTTTTTTACCGGCGCTCGAAAAGCTCCGCCGGTTGGCCATCTATTAAGAGGTGCGCGTATGCCAAGGTGCGGACTTGACAGGACGACACCCGTCACACGAGCGGCCGGCCGTGTTGGTCAATAAAGGCGACTTTGAGCGGGCTCTGATGAAGTGGCGGGCGGCGGTTTGCTGACAGCTGCTCTCGCTGCGAGACGACCCCGCTCGGGTGTCGTGTCACTTTTTGACAGCCAAATTTGTTTGCATTGGAGATTTCACAGAGCAATGTGCGTGTGAGTTGGGGGGGTCGACAGATAGACTGACGCACAATGTCGTTGTCGGCCCGTTATCTTTTGCTGCTGCTCCCTCGCCGCTTTGCTCGCTTTCTCGTGCTGTAATTTGCCGGTTCGAAAATTTGTCTGCTCGTCAGAGTGTTGACGTGTGTGTCTGAAGGAAGCGTGCGTGCGTGCGCGTGCGTTATTTATTAGTAACCATTTCCTCCTTCAACTTTAAAACAAGTGAGTTTCATCTGGTTACCATGGTTACGGGTGCAAACTGGCAGGCAGAATGAGGAAGGTGTGATGATGCATCGCTGCTTGATTTATTTTAGCGCGTCACCATGGCGCCATTCACTTGTTCGATACCGTTGGGAAAATACCTCTTTTTAAGATGTGTTGCTTTGTTTGTATGAAGCAAATATTGACCACTCTATTGATGATTATGACGAGGTTGCTGATAAACCAGTAATGCTGGCAACAAGGGAGCGTTGTAAACTGCACCTCTTATCAGTCCACGGCGGGCTATACTGCACATTACAACTCACCGCTTATTCATTATTCTCCTTTTCAATTATGCGTTATCAACAACGGCCGGCGGTCAGGGCGGTCCCCCAAGTCGAGAATATGACAAGCATTGAAATGATCCAGAGTAGCGCAAATTCTGCGAAAATAGTTTCACTTGCACTATTCAATCTCTTTGTGCATCACAAAATGATGAGTGGAAGATACCAAGCCGGGGGCAGCCAACTGATGCTTATGCAGATGGATTGATTTTTGTTAAGTTATGGACTCCACATCAGCATCGATTGGCTGATGTAGTGAAGAGCGAGTTGCGGGTGCAAACAGTGCGGCAAAGTGTGGCGGGCGTGCGCGCGCGTGTTTCTGCATTCATTGATCGGGGGCTTCTTTAATCCTCTGCGTGCACGCGCAATCGCTCACATTGCGGTGAAGTCCAACGTCGCCACAGCCGCTTCTGTCCCAGTCTCCATTTTGTGGCCACTCTGCAGAGGGCCTCGTGTACTCTGGCTTTCCACTTTTTAACCCCCACACACATACTTGGAGAGGCACTTATTAGACGATAAAGTGACAAAGCATCATCTTTTTCCCTTCCACCCCGTCAAACACGAACGTTGACAACAGATAGGCGAGGTGGGGAAAATGGCCGAATCGGCAGAAAAGACAAAGTGGCATGAAAGCGTGCTAGGTGCTAAATTATGCAGGTGGCAAAGTGGGCATAGAATAGAAGGATGATGGACTGACTGCTGTTTGAGGAAGAGACCATGAAGAGAGGTGTGTGTATTTTGCGTGAATGTGTGTGTGCGCGCCATTTTTTTTTGTTTTTTTGGGCCGTCCTCATCCTCCCCAAGGGAGAAAGAGGCAGCTTGGGGCTTGAAAGGGACTGTGTTCTGTCATTAAAGATGCATCCGACAAGAGCCTAATGCCCCCCCTCCCCTCCGTTTGCCTTCCTCCTTTGGAGCTTCTCCATTTATCTGTACTTCTGTTTGACCAGTAAGCATTTCCGTGTGTTTGTCTTTAGGATGGGAGCAGTTTGTTCCACGCCTGGGTCGCGGGGACGAGGGCGGGCGGGCGGGACGCTGCTGATGGCCAATGGCTGCTGTTTACTTATTGATGTGTGATTACGGGATGTGGCGTGTGCGCGTGTGTGTGTGTGAACCTGGCAGTGATGCGTGTTAGGCGAGTTATTTATTCAGCACTCGTGTTTGGATGTTTTACAGAGAGAACAGGTGCAGAGCGACTCTGAGTGCGCTCTGTTGTGTGTTGTGTGTGTGTGTGTGCTTCAATGGGCGCCCGCAGTGTGTATTTGTGTGGAAAGGATGAGTTGGAGCTCTTAAAATCAACGACAGCTCGAATGATGGATGGATGTATTGATAGATAGATAGATAGATAAAGATCAATAGGCTTTGTCTTCCTAGCGTAACTTGCGAGGTAGATTTTGAGCAGATTGATTAGTTTGCTTTACCGGAATGGGTTTAGTTCATTTGGGATATTCTGGTGTACCGAAGCTGAAGTATATTTAATGTAACGGAATTGAGGTTCAAATCTTTCGCATGGAAAATGGGTGGGTTGCATCAGGAAGGCCACTTTTTTTTTTTTAAATACTTGGGAATAAAATGAGCCTTGTTTTTTACCACAGCTATTGGTGAAATATTTTTGGAGATCTTTAACTCCTCATTTTTGGTCGGTTTTTTTTCTCCTCCTTGCTGGATCAAAATCTTGAGCCAATCTGGTGGGTCAAACCATAAATAGGTTCAACTATAAAATTGGGTTACTCTTAACCTGACAATTTCAACGGTTAGGATATGGAGTTATTTTTTTTGTGTTTTAAAATATTTGAAGACACATTGTCCAGTGACATCTACACATATTTTGTCCTTAATTAAAACGGAAATAAGTCGCCCATCTCTGATAGAATGAACATTTCCGTGTCAACATAGATACATATATTGACAGATACAGATAGAGCATGTTAGGAACAAGCAGATACGAGTATAGAAGATGGCTCCATGAGAACATGGCTGTTGTCTGTACAGATTGAAATGGCGAAAGCGATGGAGCGAGATAAGGGAGAGGAAGAGCGAGAGAGGGGCTGCGCACGAGGAGAATTTCAATGGCACTCCAATCATGCAGGCAGTCTCGTTAGCCCAGGGAACATTTGCATAGTGCTTCGGCGAATTCATTTGGCCTTCCTCGCAGAAGATGGCTCCCTTTCCTCTACGCTAGTTAGTAATTCATTAGCTGCACGCGGCCAAGGTGAGCACGCCACGCCAGGGTGTGCGGCGGGTGTCGAGCCCGACCGTCATAGAGCCTTCCTGTTTTGTTTCTGACAGCATTTTACATTCTGGCTTGACGAGTGTAAATCCACGCCAGCCTAATCGCTGTCCGATATTTGCAGTCCGCGTCGTGCATTACTCATCAGCCGCCGTCATGTCCTCGCCGACACCCTCATCCTCGGGCTGGATGTGTGTACCACTGCTACACCGCCCGCCCTCCCTCCTCCTCCTTTTTAAGCCTTAGGAACTAATTAGAGCAAAAATACGTGATGGGGTGGGGTGGGGTGGTCTGGGGGCTTCGCACAATCAGCTCAATAGGCAAATCCATCACTAATGGGGATCACGACTTACCTAAAAAAGACCTCGTTTGAAGGTTGAGGGCGTTGAGGGTGGGACTGCCTCGGGCATTGGGGTGCAGTCAATAAATGAAGATGACATATTGTTCATAATGTAAAATAAAGGGGAGGTGTTGTAATGTTTTGACGTTGAACAACAAATATGGCGGCCGTGTGCGCGGCTTTTCGTGTACGCAAACGTCTTGATGATTTTCGCCACCGTGTCGGTGACCTTTCCCTATGCTGCTCCTTTGGTCTACGTTAATGAGCACGCAAGTTATCTGGACACCTAGGGACTAAATTTAGCTTGATATTATTGAGGTGGTTGCGTAAGTCTACACACCCCACGTTTCTGTGACATAGAAAAAAATCAGAGCATGATACATGATTTGAAAACTGGTCCCGTCATTGTGATTTGTAGTGTGACATCTTTTCAAGAGGACGAGGTCAAATAAACAAACGGAGATAGTGTTTGCACAAGTGTGCACACCCACTTATAACTGGGGATGTGGCTGCCTGCTTTCAAAATAACCAATCATGTTCAAGCTCAGATTGAACGGGACACAGCTTGCTACCATTTTAAGTGCTTCTGAGCCCAGTCAAAAGATTTTAATTGGATTGTTTACAATAATTAGTCATTTATCAAATACGTGCATTTTTATTGTCATAAATGTTCTTTTCTTAATGTACTTGAAGTACATTGCAAAGCAAGCGTTCATCTTTTCAGACACTTTACTATGAATTTCTCATGAGAACACGCTGCTCCGTGTCTGTATTTGTCTCAAAGCACTAAAATGCTTTCCGACATGTTTTTCATTTCTCCGAAAATCTGACAATTGATGAACAAGAGCCAAAGAACACTATATGTTTTCTGCTCTTCGTTGTACGTGTTTGGGGGGGGGGGGGGGCAGGGCAACGTGAGCGATATCCTGTTCCAACACATCCCCTCTGGAGCGCACTTAATGACCCGTGACCTGAAGATGTGCCTGCTAGCGAGGGAGGAATCGGGGAGGAGGAGGAGGCGTGCAGGTAGTAGACGAAGAGGTGCCGAGTGGGAGGCGGGCGACAGCTCGGTGAAGAGCCTGGAACTAATGGATGAAAAAGCCAAGCAAATACAGCACAGTGCACTGCTAATGCGTCTTACCTAAGTCGTCTCTGACTCCGACGCGGTTTCATCTTTCGGCCCCGCCCCGCCCTGCTCTCTCTCATGACCACTTGTCCTGACCTCAGCAATTTAAACATCGTAGTTGTCTGCACTTAGTGTGTTTATGTGTATGTATGTGTGTGTGAGAGCGAGAGAGAGAGCAAGGCCTCGCTGACCTCCACTGTGAGCAATGGCATCTCTGCGCTTTATTAATAGCTAATCAATGGTCTCGCTGGGATATATAGGCTGCCCTGAGAACTCCCATAAGACATGTGCAAGTCTATTAGGACACACGTACACACACATGCATGACTGTTAACTGCAATGAGCTCTAATCTAGTCGACAGTTTCTGGTTTACACGACAGGAACATACTAAAAACAGGAAGGAGATTTTTTTTTTTTTGTGGCCTGTTTTGTCCCACCTTTACGAAGGATTGACAAGTGCCCATACCAGGTATCGTTATCGGGCCAATAACGACATTATTTGAAGTTATCGAGTATTGATAAAGTCTGCCGATACAGGCCATTGATACTAAAGGCAAACAGAGTAAGTCCTGTGTCTCTCTCTCTCTCTCTCTCTCTCTCTCTCTCTCTCTCTCTCTCTCTCTCTCTCTCTCTCTCTCTCTCTCTCTCTCTCTCTCGTTCTCTCTCTCTTGTTCTCTCTCTCTCTCGTTCTCTCGTCTCTCATCTCCTCCTCTCTCCTCTCTCCTCTCTCGCATCTCTCTCTCTCTCTCTCTCTCTCTCTCTCTCTCTCTCTCTCTCTCTCTCTCCTTGCTTTTTGGGAAATGCTTTGTTGGTGCGCATGGCCAGTGTCTTACAATGCCCAAGGCAAAGCAAATTTTCTATTCCTCTCCTCTCTTGCTCTTTCTCACCGGAGACCTTGTTTGAAAATAACGATTTGTGCTTCAGACCGATCTCGGGATGACAAGTCCATTTTTTTTCCAACTCTCTACCTTTTATTGTCGAAATGTTCCAGTGTATTGTCAGGTTCATTAAATGAAAAAGCGTGCTCTGAGTAGTTTGATGTCTTCTCTTGCTCTTCACCAACATTTGGAGGGCAAATCTATGCTGATTTTGCATTTTGGGAAAGTGCTGTCGTGCCCCAACCTTGCTGTATTAAATATTCAATACGGCAAGGTCAAAATCTTGAAAGTCTCCCGCTTTCATGTATTTCTTTGTTTGAAATGACATATAACCAATTCACTAATTGGATTTAGGTTAACACAATGCAAAGGAATTAATATTGTTGCTAAGTTACCGCCACCATCTGTCTTGGTAGCTTCTGTTTGCTGATATCAAAAGCTAACGAGAGACCGATAAGAAGACATTTTACAGCACCGACATCATTGGAGGAAAAAAAAATACAAAAACACGGCATTCCCTTTTTAATTTTTCACATCCAGCTGACCTTTGACCGGGAGTATGGGTTTTGTTTAGCTGGCCTCTCTGTTTGCCAGGGAGAAAGAAATGGCAAGATGTGAGATTATTCTTTTTTTTTTTTTTTTTATATCCTAGCTTAGCTGACTAAGACTCCCAGAAGACAAAGAATGGGGGCTGCGTAGAGGAAGAAAAGGATGTAATTTGAATCTCATATACATTTCAATTGAAAGTCGTTGTAGCCTTGATACCTTCTCGCTGGAGTTGAGCACACAAACACATGCGCACACACACACGCACTTGTGTGCAAGCGCAGGCTGACAGTGGAGTGCTTGCACTACAGATCATTCATCCTTGTTGACTACATCGCTCGCTGCAAAGTAGAAAAATACAATGTATGTCAGTCGTAGCCTCTCCATCGCATAAAACGCGCTTTGCTCACTTAAACAGCTCCTATCACAACATTAGAAGCACTTCAACACAAAGAATAGGAACAAAAAGCATACCGGCGCATTCGAACCCGATTGGCACGTTTTTTTTTTTTTTTTTTTCTCGCGTTCGGTTTTCCTTCTGCTAGAGGAGATGAACCCTTCATAACATCAGCAGCACACTTATATTAATCGTACGTAGACAAAAAAGCTCTTAACTTCGAGGCATTTGAAAGTGTTGTACTGTACAACCCGAGCGTTGGATCTAAAAAGCATTGACTTTGTCATGTGCCCCCATCTTTTGTGACAGCCACCCAACTCCACATTTGCTATCCGTGAGTGTGTGTGCGGCTGCATAAACAGTGAGCGCTTCTCTTGTGCAAGCTGACAAGTGAATGCCTTGTTTATTTGTGTTGAGGGGCAAAACAGACTGGTGTTTATTCCATCGCCCCCCCCCTTCCTGCTCCGCCCTGCCCCATCCTTTTCATATACAGACAAACACGGCTGAGCTTTATATAGCATTGTGCTAATATTCCATCCAGGTGAGCTTGTTTGACTTTATGAACCCGGGGTGGGGAAAAAAAAGGGAGTGAATGGTTACTGAAGATTGACATGTGGGATTCCCTCTTGGATTGTTTGTTGTTAATGAAAACGTTTTCATCCAATAAAAATGGGATTAGATGTGATGCTTATTGAAAAGCGGCTTTAAACATTGATGGCGTCTTTATTCAAAAGCCAATACGTTGTGTCACTAAGTCGTCACTCACATATGGATAATGTCACTCGCTGGAATGCAAATAAAATGGTGTTAGAGTGGATTTATAATTTGGAAGTATTGTTTAGCTTCATACCTGGAAACGTCATTTTTGTTGCTCATTTGACATGATTTGGTATTTTTAATTGGCTGATACTTCTGCGGCATTGAGACGTTGTTCACCTGCAAATTGAATTGTAGCTAATTGTCAATGGACCGGCGGACCTCGGATTTTTTTTTCCCCCATGGGCTACCCGAGAATATCTCATGGGGTCAGCAAAACAAACGAACAATCAAACAAAAATTACAACCGCCCCCAATAAATCTTCAGAAAATGCACACAAACAAAAACATTTTCAGGCCTGGCACGTAGAGCTTATTTAGTGCTTAGTTCAAGTGCGTTGGATTTTGTCCCTGTTTTAGTTTCACCTTTTACATGTTCAACTTTTGTATTCTCCTTTAATGTAAATGTTAAATAATAACTTGCATGTGGTGTAAATCTCTGCATTGTGTCTTTAGCATAGCTTGGCTCGATTTAATAATAGCTCAGGTAAATAAAAAATAAAAAATCTCCCTATTATTCCCTATGAGGTCCATTGCGTTTGACCTCAGAGCTTGTGCTGCATTCATCTATCAGCAGATTGCCACCCTATCCCACATAATATTTTCTCCCGCAGAAGTCAATTACCTCTTTTTTTTTTTTTGTTCTCGTGGTGTACACACCCGAGGAGGGTCGGGTGTAATTGCGGCATCCGTTGACATCCCTTAGCAGCGGGCACAAGTGCGTGTTTGCACTTGAGAAGTCGACGGCGCGTGGCAGCGTTCCACTAATAGGAAGAGTGGCGCTGCATATACGCAATGTGTTGCTGTGCAGGAGAAACCAGTCTGCCTTCGACTCGTCAGTGTGTGTGTGTGTGTGTGTGTGTGTGTGTGTGTGTGTGTGTGTGTGTGTGTGTGTGTGTGTGTGTGTGTGTGTGCCATTCTTTGAAGCTAATGTATGTGTGCATGAGTTTGCACATTTATGCGTACATGTGCACCTTTGTTCATCTCTGCTTATTAATGCACACACACGTGCCCAGCTTATCCGTCCGTGTGTGTGTGTGTGTGTGTGTGTGTGTTTGTGTGTGTCTGAAAACATATGAAGATGAAGGGTAAGTGATGAGAGGAAGTTGTCTGCCCAGAAAAGAGTGAAGACAGAGGCGGCTACTCTCCAGAGAGATGCACAAAGGGATGGAGCAAAGACGCTTTCTGTCACCATAAGCATGTTTAAATTTTGAAGAGGCACTTAAGAGGGACAGCGCAAAAAAAAAAAAGCATATTTCTCAAATAGGTTTGGAGAAGGCACATGAGGGTAAACCAGATTTTTTGGGGGGGAGGAGGGGGCGTTGGAAGAGGAGAGCAGATTCGAGGTAAAGTGAGTGGAGATGCTGGCTCTCTTAATGGAGGTGTTTTTGCTTCACTAATTTTAGGGCCCATTTAACAGAATGGGCCTCCTCCGTTCTCTCCCCCGCCTTTCTTGCATCTTCAGTTAATTTAATGAAGGGTTGCCCGATTGCTTTTAGCATTAATATTCCACTAGCAAGTGATGTAAATAATGAATGCAAGCCACCTCCTATTCTCTGTCTCCCCCTCCCACCGATGTTGAGCCCCATCTGTCGTCTCCGTGGTGGCACAGAGCACTCCCCGGGGAGGAGAAGCAAATGTGGGATAAGAGGGGCAGGGAGAAAAGGAGCTTCCCAACATACTATCAGCAACCGTTGCTAGACTTGTGACATTGCAACCATTGAGGAAGATGATTTGACTTATTCTGAATGGCAACAGGTGGATACAATTATTTTACCTTTTGCCGTCGCATAAAAGAGGATGGACTTGTTCTGCCAGCCACTATAAGTCATCAAAAAAAATGGTGAATTCACCTTATGTCACAAAAAACAGGCGTCAAGTTTTTTTATTACACTCTGACAAACTAGCTTACTGGAAAACATGGGTTAGCTTAATGCTAATAAACAATACAAAACGTCATAGAAGGGCTAATGAGTAGCATCCCTCCTTTAAGCAACAAATATTTGAACACAAACAGATAAAGTAACAATACTTGAAAGCATATATTCGTTATCCTCTGCCGAGAATGACTGATTTGGATGCAGCTTCTTGAGGAGCAGTGGCTGTTGAATTCTGTACAATCTTTAACCACGACATCATTGCATAGTTTCGTAAGATGCATTTTTATGAAGTACTACCTTTCTTACTACAAACACATTACAAAAATGTTGATCGTTTTTTGGAACGGAATAATGGATGTCATAGATGCTTTGTTTGAATTATTGTTCCATAGGAGCTGCCCATAAATGCAAAAATAATAGTTATGACGGGAAGAGTTCTTCAAAGATACTCTCCTAGCTGGTGACTGCACGTTTCAGTCTGCAGGCCTCTCGCAAACTAGTAATGAGCAGAGCTAATTAATTTAGGCTCTGCCGCCAGATGGCTAAAGCCGCATGGCAGCAGCCGAGGGAGGTGCGCCTCTTTCCCTCGCTTTTGCTTTGAAGGCATCTGTCCATCTCGCCAGCCACTCTTCGGGCTGTCGCCGTAGCTCTTGGAAGGCGAGATATTTGATCGATCGTCAGCAAGCCTCAACGGGCCCCCTTGTCAGGCTGTTAAACAATTACGCGCGCACAAGGTGGTCACCTCGACCTTCCACGCCAGGACGGAATGTCTCCGTGTGTTTGTTTCACTCAAGATGTGAGCAGAAGCCCTTTGTATTATTTGTAACATTTGTCTACGGCTCGACGTCCGCACTCAGCTGACCGAGCGCTAACCACTTAAATCTCTTAAAATGCCGCCACAATGAGACCACTTTGGTGTTTCTGCAGCCCAAGCCATTTCTGACTAGTTTCCTTGAGTACTTGAGTGGGAAAACGCATTAAAGTTTTACCACAGAGCAGAAACAAAAAATGAAGAAATAATGAAAAAAAGGGGACACACACGTCTTTTAGACTGTTGCACAACACAACGTCCCTTTTCCGCCATTTTAGGCTACAAATATTGGCCTCGAGGGATTTAGAGGACAGGGGACTGTTGTAAGTCCGTGTTGTGCACAATTGTGATGGTTATCTTAGCTGGAGTGCATACAGCACTTGGCAGGAGAAGGTTTGATGGGGGGGTGACAGGGTGGGGGGGTCAGTTGTCATCGTGGTAATACAATCATAGTCCTTTGTGTGAGTGAGAGCAGAGGGCGGCTCGGTGTCAGCTGTTATTGAGTGTTTATCCCCTGACGCTCCCCCCCCCCCACACACACACACACACACATGCGCACAATGTATAGCCACGTCTATAAAATTGTTCCATTCATGCATTCATTCTCAGCCACTTGCACATGTCGAATCCTACACTAAGGCATCAGTCACAGCCGAACAATGCGCAGTATTCAAATGAAAGCCGGTTTGGTCCTCTAATGCCCTCGCAGGCTGCCTAATCGCTGCGGTAACCGACGTATATCATTTTTTTGCTCTTTTTACCAAAGGCAATTTTCAAAATTCAGACATTTGGGTTTGTCTGGTTGTAAAATGTCAACTTTGTTTTATTTGGCACATTGTGGCATGGCGATTCATAGATGGCATGGTCTTGACCTCTGACCCCTGAGGAAATTCCAGAGAGAACACTCAAGAAACATCTCAGCCGTGATTTTCCACTAAGCACAGCGAAGCGACTCAAGGCATCCTTTTTTCCACACTGATTCTCCCTCCTGACCTTTTTTTTCTCCATCTCAGCTCTACTGGGACAGGCCTCGCTATTCCTCAGTGATAAATAAATGTTTCGCTTTGTCTGCTTATTAATAATGCAGACTTACTTTAAGTGCTGCAGTGGGAGGGGAGCTTCCATTCTTTATCTTCAACTCCGTCTGATAGTGGCAGAACGGGACAAACATAAAAGAGCACTCAGAATCTCCGCCGCTCTCTACCTGTGGCTTTTGCGGGAGGCTTCAACTGAGCAACAGGAGGCATCTTGGATCTTCTTCTTTCTGTCGAGAGGGATCTTTTTGGATGGATTGCAAAAATGAGATGTTTTGACATGCAAAAAAGTTCAATACCAAAAAAGCTGGTGGAAAAGTAAAGCAAGGACAAGGGAAGATGATTTAATTTGATTTGAGTTAATTAACGCTCACCTTTATACAAATCAAACAAGTCTTAACATTTTCGAGGGCCATTCAGGGGTTTTCGTCGCTGATTCCATTTTAAAGGCGAGCGGCCTCGGCGGAGTTCTGCATCCTCCAAGTGCCCTTTTATTTCCACTTAGTGTATGTTTCTGCACGCTGATGAATCAAGGCAGCAGAATCCTCAGCGTGGGCGGAGGTACACTTTGTTTTCAGCCATTTCCTCACCTCTTCTTTTGCAGGTCTTATTGAAAGCTGTTGGGAATGTTTCATGCCTCTCCTGTGTAGATCCTGGTAGAATTTTTGTGGATTTTATTTAGGGATGTTTTTTTTTTTTTACCAATACCACAACAAGTATTGAATTATTTTTTAGTCATTGATACCAATACTAAGTACCGATACCACTAGTAATTTCAATACAAACTATTTTTATTCTACTGTAGCCATAATCTTTGTTTTTGCATATTTCTTCAGTTTTTGCATGCACTTTTGCATTTTTTAGTCATTGATACGCTACTAAGTAGCGATACCACTAGTAATTTGATTTGTATTCTACTGTCGCCCCAATTTTTTTTGGACATTTTTTTGCATGCATTTTTGAATTTTATTTTGTCTGATACCGATACCAAGTACTGATACCACTAGTAATAATTTAATACAAAAAACTAATATTCTACCGTAGGCCCAATTTTTTGCTTTTGCATATTTTTTAACATTTTTTGTATGCATTTTTGCATTTTTTTTAGTCATTGACACCGATGCTAAATAATGATACCACTAGTAAGTTTAATAAAAAAATTGTATTCCACTGTAGCCCCAAATTTTTGTTTTTGCATATTTTTGACATTTTTTGCATGCACTTTTTAAAATATTGTCAGACAATATTGCACCTATTGCAACAAATCTGAGCATGTGCTTGTTAAATATAAGCCGACAGTGTAAAATGCCCGAGAGAATGTCAAAGTCAAAGTCTGCTTTATTGTCAGTGTTTGCTCAACACAAGCGGCAGCATACATATGTGCACGTGCGAGTGATGGTGCGCATGTGTGTCATTGCGCTCTTTGGCTTTGTGGGGAAGGGGCTGCTGTGGATGTCATGTGATTTGCCGGGCATGCTATGTGTCACAGCGAAATAGCCGCACGGCGCCGACGGGCTGCCTTGTATCACTATCACTCACCCAGACGTGGAAAGACACTGATGTCGCTTCACGCCGACACTCGTCCCACTCAGCTGTCCGAAAGTCTTCCGCCGCTGCGAGCGGATATTTGTCCTCTCTCGTGTGTCGGAGAGTCACATCGCATCAAAGCGCGCCACCCAAATGTTGGCCTAAAGGCCGTTTTCAGATTTCTTTACTTGATTCCTTCTGTTTCTTCTCACTCTCTCGCTCCGTCTCGGCAATTTGGACGCCTCGTAAAATGTAAAGGGTGCGCGAGCCGAGCGGCTTGGCTTTATTTCCGGTTGTCGCGAGGCCACTTAACCTTTGAACGTGTGTGAATGTCAAGTTTTTCAGGTTGAAAGAAATGAATAAAATCGGAATCGTATCCACTTTAAGGTGAACGATTTATTTCCCCATGTGAAACACTCGCGTCAGCCCTTTTGACCTACATTTATCCGAAGCGATGAGTTGACTTGTTGACTAATCTAAGTCGCCCCAAACTGTTGGTCGTCGTCATCCTGTAGAAAGGTTACCTTCTTCCCTGAACCTGCGTAATGACAGGTAAACCCAAGTGTCTCGATTTGAAGAGACGCAAATATGCAATAATTGCCATTTTCTGGCCTTTGAGCCAACCTGCGGGCATTGTGAGTCACACAAGTGTTGACGTGTAGAAATATTCATAATTCTCTGCTCCAATTCTGTTGCATAAATTCTGTCACCAATGCTCTTATGGGTTAAGTCACGGCGCAGAAACACACACGCGCGCGCACACACACACACACACACACACACACACACACACACACACACACACACACACACACACACACACACACACACACACACACACACACACACACACACACACACACACACACACACACACACAGTCAGCCGTCATGGTCTGCCAGCACTCACTTGTAATCCCTCAGACAAATTACAAGGTCCTCCCGCCTCCCTCCCTCCCTCTTTGCAGCTGCAATTGGATTTGGATAAAGATGGCTTTTCCTTTTCTTCTCCATTCTTCCCCGCTTCAGCTAAAGAGGGATCTGCCCGGGGAGATTACACACAAACGCACACTCGCACTGCAGCGCCGAGACGTGGCATTTGAGGAAAAACATCTTCACTAACATCCTCTCCCTGCCTCCTATCTCCCCCCCTTCACTCTTCACTATAGCGGAGAGCTTCATCGCCTCGAGGTCAAGAGCCTCTATTGCCTTGGCTGTCTTACACTGAATCACCTTTTCTTTTCTCCCACACACTTGTTTTCCACTACTACTACTACTACTACTACTATGACTACATTGTATTTTTTTTCTCTATCCATCTTACTCTACCACTCCTTGATATTGTCAATAGCGCTCTTTGAGGTCAAAGGCATTCCAACCTCCCAAGCTGTTTGCTGCTCAACTCATGAGATCAAGCCATCTTTATTGTCGACGGAGGCAGACAAACCGATATGCAAGATAGCCGTCATCCAGTGGTGTTGATTATGATTTTTCTGTGTGTTCTTTTTCAATCGGTCTATGACACCCTTTTATCAAATTGTGCTCTGACGATCCCATTTTGTAGGCTAACATTTTTGTAGCTCTTACATAATCTGCAATTTGGGGCCAATCACCACCAATCTCTAAAAAACCAAAAAAGAACGCTAACTGATTCGATCGCAAGTCCTTAGCCGCCACCAGGCACTCCAGGCTCTTTATTTGTGTGCGACACGCTGTTGGATTGTGCTGGCGTAACATAAAGAAGAAGGAGAGGCCATCAGGATGAAATAGATGTGCAGCACCGTGTGTGTAATATGATGAATGCAACCTCAGGGACTAATGTTTGTGTGTGCGTGCGTGCTGCTGCGGCTGAATTATTAAAGAGCGGAGGCAGCAGCTGCTCTTTAACCCCGAACCCCATACAAGACAACGATCAATATTTAAGCAGAGATGTCATGATACGCCACACACGTGCACACACACACACTCCCGCAATGGCATTCATAGGGCAACCCGCGCGCCGCTGTCAGTGCGCGCGAGCGTGATAAATGGAGTGTGTTTTTCGACGCATCGGGGGACTTTGCAGTGTCGTAAATTCTTCGGTGCGTTTGGCGAGTCGGAACCCGTGTTGCCAACCTGTGGTCAAGTTGCTGTCAATGCAAAGACGCGGGCCGGTCTTCCGCGTCTGGGCTGTGTCTGCTTCGTGCCTTCCCTGGGCCACCAGCGCGGGTAATGGGGAAGGACCTGTCAGCTCACTTAATGCAGCTAATGTTTGCCTGCGCCTGGGGACACGAGCGCAGCAAACGCACACGGTCCTGACACACACAGCGCTCCACTCTCTTCCGCTGTCAGCCAGTGTGTCACATCCCCTCGCTTCTGCAAGCCCGCAGCGCAGACAACTCCCCAGCCCCCCCCTTCCACTGAATCTCCTCCAGTTTCTTCTAGCTCACTTCAACCTCTTTGCATTTGTGTTTTTCCCTGGCGCGCACGGCGAGCATCCATAGGCCGCATCCATCATGAACGCCGCCGCCGCCGCGAAGAGACACTAATGCATCACGCAGTCAACCTTTTCCGTACTACTTTGGAGCCGGCCGGGCCTCGCCACTCTCCATCACTATTACGACTCATTCCTCGTCCTTCACCTATATTCTGAGGTGGCAACGCTTAGCCTGCAAGTCTAAGCAGGATTTTTGATGATTAAGTCGCTTTGTGTTTTTGTTCTCCGGCTCGGCGCTTGAGGCGGCGTAGCGTTAGCCACGTCGCAGCAGATGTCAGCGGCCTCTGTGGAACTGCGCTCATCCATTATATAAACACCTCCATCCTTCATTCCCAACACCCGTAATTGTTTGTCAGCAGCTGCAACCGCACCCTCTGCATCTTTGCTAACTTTGATTCCCGTTTGCTATTGGGCCGCCGCTAAATTGTTTGTGCTGACAGATGCGGCCATCTGTAAGGGGAAAGCGCTTGGGCGACGTTTGCCCAAGACAAAAACAAAGCCCGGCGAAGGTGGACGTGGTGTTTGCTTAGCGTGTTTATTTTGGCGAGTCCCTTCACCGGGCCGCCACGGGACGGCGGATCATCTGACATGACCTCAAAACACGGCTGACTGCATGGCCGCTCCGGACAGGCGCGCACGCAGAAGCAAGGCGACGTTTCTGCTTGCTTGGCTGCGTGTGTGACTCTGCGTATGCTAAGTGCGGCAGGCAGACAAAAGAATTCTCCCGTCGAGGGAGTGTTTGCGTATCTGCCGTACATAAAAGCGCCGTCTCCATCTTACGTCTGTCCGGTGGAGTTCCTCGTCACTCTCCTCCAATTAGCCCTCTCGTGGCTTTTTACGGCCCCTCCCCCTTTGCTTTGCCTTTGACATTGGGCTAAAGTGGGACAGAGTGTCGTGGGGCAGTGAGGCAGAAGAGACGTAGAAACAGTCAGGCAGGAAGGGAGGCAAATCTGCTGCTACGCATTCGAGTCCCCCCCCCCTGCCCCGCCCCCTCCTAACTTGTTCCTCAGGCCCTCCTAGACCCTCAGGCCTCGCCTTCCTCGTCTGTAGCTGCTTTTAGCGTGTCACCGCTGCTCCACTCCCAATCGGGCACATCTGTGTCTGGAGTCCCTTCGCTACCCATCATCCCTCATTAAATCCTCCTTCTTTGACTCCGCCCCCTTCATCCTCTTTTTTTACATCTGTGTCGCCAAGATGCCCAGCAACAAAGGCGAGGAAAAGAGACTCCTGGCTTTCCCCTCCCTGCCACGCAAGGTGCAGCCATGCGAGCGCCGGCCGTGCTCCCCGGTGACCTCCCGCTTCCCGACACTGTGTACGTGTCACGGCTAACATGCTGCGGCACATCACGGCAACATGGTGTTGCAAAAGGGCGAGTAGGCCGGCGTGGCGTGGCGTGGCGTGGCGCGGCGCGGCCAGCAGCTTTGGCAGGCTTCCCGTGCTTGCTCGAAATCTCAGAATTGCTGGCGGCAGTGTGTAAAATATTTGAAGGTGTAACTATTTCCTAATAAATAGCGTTATTTCTATTTCTGCAATATTTAACATTGTCAGCCAGGATGGGCTCCACCTCAACATGAGAGAAAATGGATGGCTGTGCATATTCTTGAGAACATATAATCCACTATATCACATTTCTAAGGCGCCGCAAAAGGTCATACGTGATGTCGGAAAAGATCTGTCAACATGGCAGCGCGTATTGCCTATGCATGACTTTACAACTAGATGAAGCGTTTGATTACAATAGCACAAGAAGTTCTGCTCTCAGAAGACCTTCCTCTACATAATGAATGACAAACACACAAAAGCGGACCTTTGTGTGAAATTAACATTCTGTTGTTTTGTCTGTCTATTTTTTTCCTGAATTAAGGTCACTCTGTAAGGAGTGTGTGTGCATGTGTGTGTGTATATTGTGTGTTTATAATGCATTAGCCTCATCCCGTTAGCCTTCTCATGACTGGCGAGCATGTCCATATTTATAAACCATGAGGCTAAATAATTAAAGACCATAGCAACACAATAAACTGCATGTTGACAAGTCTGAAAAATATGTTTGTGGGTGTGTCGAGGGGGGAGCGACATTTTTTTGGGTGGTGTTTGTGGGACTTAAAGAGGACACAAAAGACACTAACGAGCTTAAGACGAGGATAGAATTCAAGAGGATTATTTTTTTTTTCCCCTTGCTGCTCTTGTATAACTCGAGTTTTATGACATTTTGACCCCAGAACACATTTCCATTCATTTCTCTGCCAAACTGATTTTGAAATTGAATAGGTTTTTTTTTCCTCATTTTAAATTGGTTTAACAAATCAGTAATTATCACTAGTGACCAAGGGAAAGCCACATATTGTAACAGGAGGCCCGTGTGTGCTCGACGGGGGCTGGGCAGCTGGCATTTGACAGTGAAACATGTCTTTTTAATGAGGCATTAGGTCTCCGCTTACCTCAGATCACGCTGTACCTGAAAACCAAACCAAAAGAGGAAAAGAGTGCTGTGTACAACATTGCCATTGAACAACTGGCTATTTTTACACAAGTAGGCCTTTGTCGGCCATTGAGTAAAAAAATATCACCTTCCTTGTGGCTCTTTCTCTGCTGGCTTGTTCCCGGCAGCGCTCGTCTATTATAGACTGCTTTGAACGTGAATAGAGGGGAGATAGGAGCAAGTGTTCATTTCATACTAGAGCGAGGGGAAGAGGAGGAGGACGCTCGGAGCTTGTTGTCGCGAGGTGTCGATTTCCCTTTGTCAAACACGCCACTGCTTCACGCCCCTATGACAGAACAGATGAGAGCAAAATAAGGAAATGATAGCGTTGGAGGGGGATCGTGAAGGAGACGCCGCCATTGATTTGACACGCGGGGTTCATTTTCATTCATCTGTCCTTGTAATGGGTTGTTAATACTCTGGGTTGGTTGGTTGGTTGGTTGGTTGGTTGGTTGGTTGGTTGGTTGGTTGGTTGGTTGGTTGGTTGGTTGTGGGGGGGCAGAGGGCAATTAATCGAATTCAAATGGACATTGCAGTGTAGTACGCTGCAATTTGGCGCGTCTTGCAAATTTGGTGACAAAAAGTAGACAAGATTTCAGACTACCTAAGAGCAGGTCTAAATGGTGGCACGAATGAAATTGGTTAAAAAAAAAAAATCTGAAATTTAAATTCCAATGGTAATATTGCAGGGAGGAGAAAATTGCAATTTGTTTTTTCAATTGTCCAGCCGTAGCATGAATATGACTGTTTTTATTTATTTATTTCAATCAAGCCCTTACCAACATATAACTGAATTGTCACAAGTGTGTACATGCAAGCTCACTGAATGAACTCACTTTTGTTGTTGTTTTTTTATATCATGTATGCATGCGTGGTTGGGTGCCTGCGTGCATGTACGTACATACATGAAGCAAAGAGGGGCATTAAATATGAGCAGCACAAATGAAATAGCTTTTAGTCCTTCCTAGTGCCTGCTCGAAATCAGCCATAATGGACCCTTGGTAATTACCAAGTAAATGAACCACCAGAAGAGGCGGAGTCGTGCCAGAAAGCACAGCACGACCGCATACTTTGTGTTAGTGTTATTCAAACACAATCATTTGTGTGACACTGGTGATTTCTTCTTTTTTCTGTCAGTATCATCAAGCAAAATGCGTTTTTTTAAGGTTTTAATCGTACGTAGATAATAATAATGAAAAAACTTAAATAAATAATGAGGTTGTCAAATTAATTTTAAACAGAACCTTTCTACTGCTGAAGATGGATAAATAAGTCAAATATCCTTTTAACAGGCGGTGAACATCTTTGTCGCAGTCGGAAGCAATGTTGTCGCTGTCCATGGTGCTGAATGACTGCAGACCTTGAACGCGTTGAGTGCGCCGCTTTACTCATTCGCTCAATCGGCGAGTCAGTCTGAATGGCTTGTTACTTTGAAATTAATTAGCAGGCATTAAGTTACCTGATCTCAGAAGCTTCTTTTTGTTTCTGCCACATTCTGGTAAATTATGAAAAATGCATCACTAATTACTGTCAATGAGGCCAGGCAATGCAATTTTATTTATATGGTGAGTGGATGGATGGATGGATGGATGGATGGATGGATGGATGGATGGATGGATGGATGGATGGATGGATGGATGGATGGATGGATGGATGGATGGATGAGTGTATGGATGAGTGTATGGATGAGTGTATGGATGAGTGTATGGATGAGTGTATGGATGAGTGTATGGATGGTTGAATATTTACATACTTCCCCAAGTCAGATTTTTTTTTATGTTCTCCCAGAGTGTCCTTGTTGTACATGATTTCTTGGAGGTGAGAGTACTATCACATTTAAAGGCTTTGCCTGGTGTGTTTTAAAAAGATTTCAGTGGCCTGCGGAGGGCTACAAAGCATAATAAGAAAAGCTCCCAAATAAACAAACCAACGAGTCTCAATGCTTGCACTCTTCCGTGGATATCCCGATGCCAGTGCATTTGGGTTGCATCGTTGTTCCTGCTGCTATCTTATATTTCAGTCACCGCATGAAGCAAATGGAATGCAACCTTCCTTGTTTGACATGTTCCCCAGTGCCTCATTTCTATCCGTTTGCATCGGTACTTTTAGCCGCTGCTAAATTGTGTGTTCCTCTCACCGAGCATGCGCATGCTGTTATTGGGCATGTTGTACGTGATTTACTATGAGTGAGATTGTTTACTTTGAAAGATTCTGAGAGTAGGCGCTGAACTACATGTTCAATCACTCAAACGGGTTGTGTGCACTGTTACCAAGAGGTTTAAAAGTCTCTGATGGTTTATACCATTGAAAATGGTGATTATTAATTTCAGGAAGTTTGAAGGCATGGAATTGGAAGTGTGGAAACAAACAGTGAGTCACAGACAATGAATCAATATTTACGATAATAATAGACTTGGATACACACGCAGGCATTTGTGTCCGTGCTCGCCTAAAAATCCCAAACTGTTTTTATTAATAGGCAAAGCAAAGCTCTCAGCCCCACTGCGGCCTCTAATCCAGGCCTACTAATCAATTACCCAGCAATTCAGCACTTTCTCCCCCCTCCATCGGCATTGTTGAAACGTGGGCTTCTGTTTGAGGCGGCGAGATGAAGGGTACATGCGCACTGGCACAGCACAGCGCCCCCTACCCAGCTGTTGTTATGCGAGTCCACGGGCCCTAGCAACAGCCAGCGAGCGGGGAAAAAAAACGCGAGATCCTGACGAAAGCAGGGAAATGGGTGAACGAGAAGCTGAGAAAAAAACGCGGTGATGAAGGGAAGCAGGAAGAAGGGGGGGGCCTTAGAGCATTAATAAGTGATGAGTCCAACAGTGTGAATTGCTGTTGGTTAGCATTGCTGCAGCGCCGCCTTCATTTGCATGGCAGACCCCAATTTACGCCATTTCCTCTCCCTTTTTCCCCTCGCTCGCCGTTTCATCTATTTCGGTCTTGTGTCCCTCGACTAGTTTGAATCTGAAAATAAATATATATTTTGCCACTTGATTTTTTTGGCTCCAGCCTGCGTGCTGGCAACATTCAGCGTATCCTTTCATTAGCGTGAGCGTTTTTCGACTTCCGCCTCGCCTCGCCGCGCCTCACTCCCTCATTTTGGCAGAAGCTCTTTGAAAATGGCAGATATAGTAATCCATATTTAGCAGCACCTGTTTTTTGTTTCCCTTTAACACCCCACCATTTTTTTTTAAAAAAAGAAGAGGGTTGTGCTGTCTCTCACTGGGAACTTTGGGCGAGACAAGCGATGCTCCAAGGCTCTCCAAAGCATTTTTTTTTTCCTCACCTTTTTCTACTCTCAGTATTTGCATGTGTGTGTAGATATACACTACATAAACACACACACACACACACACACGGGGCTTCTCTCTGCACTTGGCTCGACGCACCGCCTCGGGCCAATCAGCTGAACCGAACTCCATTACTTACACACCCTCCTACTAAAGAAGAGACAAGAAGGGGGGGTGGAAGGCAGAGATTGGAAGAGGTGGAGGATGGCAGGAAGAAAAGACAATATATGA
This sequence comes from Syngnathus acus, assembly GCF_901709675.1. Taxonomy (NCBI): domain Eukaryota; kingdom Metazoa; phylum Chordata; class Actinopteri; order Syngnathiformes; family Syngnathidae; genus Syngnathus; species Syngnathus acus. The sequence continues at coordinate 16,212,255 of NC_051098.1, read as the reverse complement.
TAAGAGAGGAGGTCAGGAAATATGGAGGATGTGAGGGCATGCTGGGATGAAGCCCCCCCACCCCACCCCTCCGTAGAAAAAAAAATAATTTGAGAAAAGCAGACTATGACGCATGAGTGTTTACAAAGATGCATTCAACGACAACAATCCCGGAGGCGTTGGCAGACTAGACAGGAATTGATCTCGTCTCCCACGAGGAGATGTTTGCACGGGGGGAGACCAAGACGTGGAGGAATTGCTTTGGCCCTCGACCCTCTCCTGTCATGCCTCTCACTCTCTCTTTTTCTGTGGCCCCATCGCTCCCGGCAGCTTGTTGCTCTTGATCTGTGCTCCCTTCATCAATCTCCATCTGCTGCCCTTCTTACCTGTTAGGGTGGCGTCCTCCACAGCGAATGTCAGGTATTAGATGCAAAGGGACGACGGATCCAATCATCCAGATGGTAGACAAGCTACAGGCCACAACAAGAATCAAGATGTACATGAACAACCATAGAAAATATTTGATTTCATAATTTACCAGCTGGGATTTTTTTTTTTTTTACATACACCCACATATAGAACACTATTCAACAGTAGAGCTACAATGATCAATTGATAACTATTCAATTAAAAATTGATTGATATTTTCACTTGGATCCTTTTATTAAATTTAAAATTGTCCAATCGATTGAAATTCCATCTTCTCAGCAGTAAATATGATCCCATTTTTATCGTCCTCAATTGATTGATTGATTGATTGATTGATATCTTTATTTTGAACATCCAAAACAAAAAAGAAAAAAACAAAACAAATAACACTCTAAAGTGCCACATATAAGTCCATACAACAAACAAACAAAAAATAAACCAACAAACAGAAATAAATAAATTAATTAATTAATTAATAATAATAATAATACATAAGTAAATAAATCAATAAAGAATGACTGACAACCTTTGTGTTGAGCCCAAATAAAACATTGTTTTTCTAGTTTGGAAAACACTTGTCATTTTTGACTATTTTCTATGTTACAGACCAAAACAGTAAGTAAATCATAATTCATTTGTTTTCTGCAATATCAATCTGCGCATTTGTCTTGTTTTTGAATATGTACATAGAGGTTCATTGATGAATCGACAAAATGATCGACAAAATAATCAACTTGATTATGAAAAGTTAAAATAATCAACTCGATGATGAAAAGTTCTTTGCATCCCTACTCACCAGGAATGAAATAATGATTAAAAGCCAGCACACACTTTGAGACACGGCCAAACTAGACCATTCCAAAAAATGTCACACCAGAGCATACAGTCAATAAAATACAATGATGTTTCCTCCAACACTGAAAAGCTCATATTCATTCATCTCTCCTTTCACCATCTCCATGCACTCCCCCCCCCCCCCCCCCCTCTCACGGCCTGTCTCTCTCTCTGCAGGCATGTTGTGACAGAGAGAGCGGTGTGTTATACAGAGTTCCACTCGACAATTGCACATTATGCTGTAAGGCTTAATACCCAGGTTGGGAAAAACAGGGCAGGCTTGGAAATTACACCTTACGTCCTTTCTGTCACATAGAAATGTGTGTGTACTTATGTGTGCGTCCTCTCGGTCCACCTGTGTTCTACCAGGTTCTTCTCTTGTCAGCCTTGTAAAGAGACATGGGAACATGCAAAGCAAACAACAGCAAACACACACACACACACACTTTGCGGTCACATGGGCGTAACCAAACAATGTGCGACTCACAAGAACGCCTGAAGTGTGCGCTGTCTAAAATAACCCTTTGGGCTTGGGATGGAATACAAAAGCAGTTAGGCAAGCGGAAAGAATCAAACACTGAAATTCACTCTCCTCATCTTTTCCTCCCTGTCGCTCTCTCGTCCCCTTCCTTTTTCCATTTCACACACACGCACACACACTTTTCTTGACATGTGGATGAATCACGGCCAGAACTGGAATGAAAATGACACTAATCTGCAGTTACCGTGATACACACACACATACACATCAATGATTAAGATCTACAATGACTCCCATAGTCTCTTTTCCTTCTCTTTCTCATCTATCTTTCTCTGTGGTGTATATCTCTTTGGATGGATGGGACATGTTAAAAGCTCTCATGTGTTTAGCTAAGTGCTGTGGTCGGCTTTTTTTTTTTCTTCTTCATATTTCCAATTCTGTGTTCCTCAAGAGTTTTCCAAGAACCTTGGAGATGATAGCAGCAAAAAACAACACCAAAGAGCCACGGAATCTGTGTTCCTCAAGAGTTTTCCAAGCACCTTACAAAGGAGATGATAGCAGCAAAAAACAAAACAAAACAAAACCAAAGAGCCACAAATTCTTCACAAATCTTTTATTGTCTGATTCACGCAAAAAGACATGTTTTCCATTAGAGGAGGATTTGAACTTAATTAGCGTGTCCTGTTGAGAGTGAATGGTGGTGGGCAGGTTGACTGTTGCCATAGTGAGGATGTTTTTCATTCATGAGTCATACAATCACCACGATGCCACTCCCGTGTGAGAACTGCATTATTAGCGGCAGCTCTCTGCAGCTTCTTCTGCAAAAATAAAAAAAATCAGCTTGAGATGATTTTTTTTAGTCTTCCATAATAAATAAGAACTTACAGTCTGGATTGAAATGAGAGGAATTATTTTTCTCGCAAATCAAATCGACTCTGTTCGGTGTTCACACCCACAACGGCGCAGATGCACCTTTCCATGCTTGAAATTCTTGATGTGACGACAACTAATGTATCGTCCTTTCTTTTCTTCCGTCGACCCCAGGTAACCGTTTCTTCTTGACCTCATTTGGAGCACTGTACATCTCCGAGGTGCAGAAGGAAGACGCTCTGTCCACCTACCGCTGTATCACCAAGCACAAGTACAGCGGCGAGACCCGACAGAGTAATGGAGCCCGGCTCTCTGTTATGGGTAAGCCACTTTTTGGACTGGCACATGTCGTGCAAGGATCACGAAGTCACTCGCTTATATTGCTTGCCTCCTTCAGACCCTACGGAGTCCACCCCGTCACTACTGGACAGTTTCCAGTCCGGTGAGATGAAGGCAGGGCACAGCGTGGAGCTGCCCTGCACCGCATCCGGCTACCCAAACCCGGCAATCAGGTGGTTGAAGGATGGCCGGCCGCTGCCGGTGGACTCCCGCTGGACCCGCCGTATCACGGGCCTCACCATTTCGGACTTGAGGCTGGAAGACAGCGGCAACTACATCTGCGAGGTCACCAACAGCTTCGGCTCCAAAGAGGTGACGGGTCACCTCAACATCATTGGTGGGTAACATTCAAATAGTATTTTGAAGTTGACCAATCAGAGCTTTGTATCATGGTAGACTTTGAAATGAATTGATACTTTTGTCCTCATGAGAAGTTCAAACAGGAGAGACATTGTCACACTTGTAGAATAGCCAAGAGGGCTTTGGGGGTTGGGAAGTAAGAACGTCAACGGACATTGGGTGGACTGGCCACAAGGCGCATCACGACACAGCTCACAAACGTGCAGTGACACGGCATATAGGAGCGAGGACACACACACACACACAGACACACACACAAGCTATAAGCCTCTAAAGAGTCATCTTGTGCACGTGCACTGTCACTTGCACCCAGCCTCACACACATTCAGGAGCCCAGAGCACCTAACACCAGCTGCTTTATTGTTCACTGACATTTTCTCCCCCCTTTATGTCGCTCTGTGTGATTTTCATCGTGGTTTAGCATCCGCGCACACACATAGACACAGGCAATGGAAGATGCACAGTATGTAATCAAACAAAAGCAGACATGCAAACCGTGAGCTCCATTTTCAGCTAAGTGTGAGATCATCTTTTGCGTTAAACTTCAATTATTTAACTTGTTGGTGCCTTTTTTTCTGTGTGCGGTACCTAAAGGGAGGAGCGGGATTTTTTTTAAAATAATTTAATAAATGAACAGCCACACTAAAAAAAAAAAGAAAAGCAATTAAAACAACCTTTTTTTACACATTAATACATTACGGCACAAGACAATGACAACAATAAAAAAATCAGCAAATTGATTTTTGCAAAAATGTTCATATTGGAATCAGCATCAGCTTAAAAAAATCGACATTGCTCTGTGAACTAAACTCAATGTTACCACCCATCTTTAGAGCCCCTTCGGGTCACCTTGTCCCCCAAGAACCTCAAGACGGGCATCAGCAGCACGGTCATCCTATCCTGCGCCGTCCAGGGTTCTCCTCACTACACCGTGTCGTGGTACCGTAACACCGAGCCCATCCTGCCTGACCAGCACTTCTCCATCCAAGGCGCTCACAACGAGACCTTGTTCATTTCGGCGGCTCAGAAGAGACACTCGGGAGCTTACCAGTGCTTTGCCACGCGCAAGGGCCAGACCGCCCAGGACTTCTCCATCATACTGCTGGAAGGTGAGGTTCATCAAAAGCACCATTTCAAGCAGATGTTGCGAAAGGGACAATTTGGCTTGAGTAGTGTATGGATTTATTTTCATCAGATGGTACCCCACGAATCGTGGCTTCCTTCAGTGAGAAGGTGGTAGTCCCAGGCGAGCCCTTTTCCCTGATGTGCACCGCCAAAGGAGCGCCTCCGCCGACCATCACCTGGACCCTGGACGACGAGCCGGTGGCCCGCGATTTGTCCCGCGTGCGAGCCAGTCAGTACACGCACTCGGACGGGAGCACCGTGAGCTACGTCAACGTCAGCAACCCGCAGATTCGCGACGGAGGATTGTATCGGTGCGCCGCACGAAACTCGGCCGGTAGCGCCGAGTACCAAGCGCGCATAAACGTAAGAGGTGCCTGTCTACTTTTCAATATCAGTCATACTCAAGGCTTCACACGGCCTCAACCCTACCCGCTCCCCGACCCGTATCCTGTCCTCGACCCTTCAATTTCTTTCTTTCTTTCTTTCTTTCTTTCTTTCTTTCTTTCTTTCTTTCTTTCTTTCTTTCTTTCTTTCTTTCTTTCTTTCTTTCTTTCTTTCTTTCTTTCTTTCTTTCTTTGTATTTATTTTAAGTTTTTGTTTATTTATTTTCTCTCTATTAATGTCTCAAGTATTTTTCAATTTTTTAAAGTGGCTGCAGAAAAAGCACAAAGATACATTTGGTTTCACTTTCTGATTTGGACAATAATCTTGTCAGAAAATAGACAAAAACGTTTGTCATTATTTTTCAATGTCAAGTTAATATTTCCAAATGTCTAATTTTAGGGAAAGAAATGTGCTTGCTGTAATGGAGGATGAAATAATTCGGCTAATATTTACTGTTAACATTTCAAATTCCTAGAGTATGGACATTTTTAAAGAAGAAAACGGTGTATCAAAATCAGATTTAATAATTGTAATAATTATCTGATATTTATCTGATGATCAATTACTTATCAATTATCCATTTAACTTAAGTGGTCCATCATCATCATTCTTTGCCAGCGATGTACCAGGACAGGCAGAAAAATGATTAATTCCACCAGAAAGCAGAGAGTATATGAAATAAATATATACATACAGTGCAGGTGTACATAACGCTACGCCCAATTCCATTCCAAGACGGATGGTGTGTCGTTTAACACGCGGTTTGTAAGAGAGGAAGAAGAGCATGAAGCAGATGCTTGTCCCGTAGATGGATGTGATGAGAAAAGAGGAGTGCCGGCATATGGAGCGAGTGACGGTAAATTCTGGTGACAGGACCGGTCCTGTCAGGATGATGACTGACCCTGATGGACACGGCGGCGGCGGCGGCGGCGCTGCCTACACATCTCGCGCTCGGTGTCCCGTGCTGTCTCTTTCTCTCGCTCCATCCACAGCTCGTCATTGCTGAGATTGAACATACACGTGGATATACTGTATATCTCCGTGTGTTTTTTTTTTTTGCGTCTGTGCGCTCGCGAGACGGCGCTGCTGAATAATACATCTTTGGCTCGTCAAAGCTGAGACTTCAAAGCTCGGCACACACTGAGAAATGGAGGAGAGCGGGTGAAGGGGGGCGGCGTCAAACAGAGATGGTTAACAGAGACAAATACAAAGATGTACAGAAGATGAACTGGAAGAAGAGAAGGTCAGGCAACAGGTGAAGGATGATTGAGGGGATGCTCGCGGTTGTCCTGTTGACTCCAGACACATTTTCCATTTCTCTCTCTTACTGTAGTATCTATTTTTGTCTCGTATTGTTGCAACTACTGGCCACTGCTGACATTTTTGGTCACAGAATGTTCTAAATTGGCTACTACTCATAGTTTTTAATAATAATACTTATAATAATAATAATAATAATTTTCCTCAATCAGGATCATTCTTTGAAATTTTTCTCTTTCTCTTCTTGCCCTCCTTGTCCATGCCTTCCCCACAACCCTTCCCCCTCCCCCCTGTAATTCCTTCCCAAAAATTGCAAAAATTCCACGCCCAAGTGCGGCACCATCAACTGATGATCTCCTTTTCCTCTCTTCTCCTTTCTGTCTCTGTTTTTTTCCCCCCTTTCTCACCGTCTGTTAATCAGGCAATCCAAGGATTCGACCGATGAAGAACATCACGGCCGTGGCAGGACGAAGCTCTTTTGTGAACTGCCGAGTGATCGGCTACCCGTATTACTCCATCAACTGGTACAAGGAGGGACTTCTGCTACCTGACAACCATCGCCAGGTAAAGTCTTAGAGTAGTGGAGATTAATACGTGTAAAAAAATAATAATTAACAGGAACTGAAAATGGCCCCTTTGTATTTTTTTTGCAGGTGGTGTTTGAAAACGGTACCCTGAAGCTTACTGATGTCCAAAAGGGGATGGACGAGGGAGCTTACATCTGCAGTGTACTCATACAACCTCAGTTGTTCATCAAGCAAACTGTTTACATCACAGTCAAAGGTGAGTCACGCCATACTCATCAAGTTCCCTACGTCAGCGGGCAACACAAACTATGCAGCAACACATGTAGACAGACAATATAAAAATATTCATTGTCATATATTTTTTATCCTCTGCGAAAAATTCTACTGCACATCACTAAGCCACTGATAGTAGTAGTGAAAGTCTTCTTCGTATCTGTATGCATGTAGCCACTCGCAGAATTTGGCTAACTTACTTTTTAGCGTTGGAATAGAAAGTGTCTAAATTCATCAGATTCTTGCTCATGAGAGCAAAAGGGAAATATCCCAAGTAAGGAGCAGGAAGAGAATAAAGCGTGTATGCATTGCCTCTAATAACCCCTGATTAAGGGGCGGCGAGGCCTCGTGCGCTCTCGCATCCACTCGGCAATTACACGGAGCCATATCTAGTGCTATCGAATCGGATTTACACATGTGTACGTGTGCGGCGGATGTTTTCGGGTTTTCCCTGTCGCCTTGCGTGTTCATTCACTTTGCCCTCTGCGGCGCCCGCATTGTTGCCGGAAAAATAACGGCGCCTCCTGTTTGCGTACGTGCGTTTGCAAAGTGCGGCTATGCGAATGTGTGCTCGTCATGTCTCTGATTTAATTAGATGAATTTTAATGAGGTCCAGATTAAATCCCCCAGATGTCTCAGCTGTAACCCCCCCCCCCTTCCACTGCCGCCACCCTCCCCAACTCTAAATCACCTCCATCGGTTTCCATAGCAACACCATTCTCCCCCTGTGGATGGGGGCCCTAATTAGAGCAGCTATTATGGGTTGGCTTTATCAGGGCAGGGCGGGTTGGAGTGGCGAGGTTGGCGGGGGGCACCGGCGCAGAGGCTAGTGGGCTGGCAAAAAGGCTTTAGAACAGGAGTGTCAATTTCATTTTGTCGTAATCATAGTTTCCTTCGGCGGGCCATTACGACAACAAAGGAATGAATAATTTGTTTTGAAATCAGAGACGAGTAAAAACTGGTGAATGGTAATAAATATTGCCAGCCATATTTTTTTTATTCTTTTTTAAGGGGACAATTTGTCATTTTAGTATTGACACATAAAGTTGATACACGTTTAGTCTTTGTGGGCCACATAAAATGATGTATCTGGCCCCCGAGCCTCGAGTTTGACACCGATGCTTTAGCAGCTTTGAGGGAGGGTTGACATTCATTTGGGTGATTTTATGAACTGTTTTTTTTTTTTTTTGTCTTCTATCTCTCTCCCTTCTCTGCTTTGTTCTCACCTCACCTCTACCCCACACACGGCCGACTCAACACCTCGTGTCCTTTCGATGCCCTCGCTTCTCCAAATCGGCACGTCTCCCCTCATATTCCACCTCTCTGTATTCCATCCTTCACTTCTTCATATCTGACTTTGAATCTCTGTCTTCACCTCTTCCTCACCCCCTGCTCATTTAAACAACCATCAAAACCGTTTTGATTCCCGTCTTGGCTTTATTTCCATGACTGGCTTGGCCCGTCGTCTCCCGCTCTCCTGCCCCGTACTTCACCCTGTTTCCTGTCCTTGCGTCGTTTCCTTTCATCACACGCTGCCGTGACGTCACAATTCCATCCCCCGCCTAGTTCCTCCGCTGATCCAGCCTTTTGACTTCCCGCCGACCTCCATCGGCAAGTTGATGTACATCGCTTGCGTGGTGGCGTCCGGCGACATGCCCATCCGCATCACGTGGCGCAAGGACGGCCAGGAGATCGTGCCTTCCTCGGGCATCACCATCGACACCAAGGAGTTCATGAGCTCCTTGCAGATCTCCAAGGTGTCGCTGAAGCACAACGGCAACTACACCTGCATCGCCAGCAACGACGCTGCCACTGTGAGCACTGAGAGGCAGCTCACTGTCACAGGTGAAACAGATTACATTTAAAACCATCTCGTTTTTTGGGTTCAAAATGCGAAATGATGGGCTTGAAACTTTATTCCCTGCAGTGCCTCCTCGTTTTGTGGTGCAGCCCAACAACCAGGACGGAATCTACGGGAAGTCGGGTATTCTCAACTGCTCAGTTGACGGCTACCCTCCTCCCAAGGTCATGTGGAAGCACGGCAAAAGCGCACTAGGTACAAAATCACATTCTTAACTTTTGTTTTCGCCGCCGTCACCGCCCACAACGTGAAACGCATCGTCTCTGGGTTCTACGCAAAAACGCAATCGACGATGACAAGATGAGTATTCGATATCCATTTCTCTCTCCTCTCTCCGTATTTTGTCTCAGCGGGCATCGGGAACCCGCAGCAGTACCACCCCGTGCCTCTGACGGGCCGAATCCAGATCATGAACAATGGTTCGCTACTCATCCGTCACGTCCTGGAAGAGGATCGTGGCTTCTACTTGTGTCAGGCCTCCAACGGGGTGGGCTCCGACATCAGCAAGAGCATGGCGCTCACTGTTAAGAGTGAGTAGAACGACGATATACGTATATAAGACAAAGATGGACGAAGCTAGCAGCTAGCCACTAAGATGGCTAATTTAAACCTCGGCGTGTATGTGGACATATATTGGCGAGGTTGTGAGAATGTCGAGCAAGTGAGCAATTGATCCCCCCCGAACCCTGGGGATCTGTCTCCAGACAATCAAAACCACTTTGAGCTTCATCATTATCTGCAATCAATCGGCGCGGCCTGCCCTCGCTGTCAGTAACGGCGGGCCGGCGTGATGAAAAAGCAGGCGGAGAGTGCCGGAGGACGCAAGCGAGCAATATTAGCTCCATCACGCCGGACGGTGACCTTAACCGACAGCGGTGGCGCTGACAAAAGAGATGTCAACGGAGCATTTCTGACATAAGTGTACGAACAAGCCTCTGGCTTTACTTGTTATCGATTGAAGCGTTCCTCTCCTCTGCCTCCCTCCGTTTTGTCTCTTTGGTTGAATGAATAAGTGATGAAAACAAAAACAGCAGAACCGTCCTCCTCGGGTCGATACGGTGCGCGCGGCAAGATTGAGTGCGCCGCTGATTTTGTGTACAGAGGAAGGCAGAGTGTATCGTTTTTGCCTCTTCATTCACCTCGACCTCCGTGTTAACTATCGGAGAATGCGAGAGGAGCTTTATCGACTTTACCTCATTGACCATCGCTCTTCACGGCTGCGACTTGCCCGCCGCTCTCATACCCGCCTCGCTCTCTTCCCCTCTCTGCTCCTTCACCTTCTTTTAAACCCTGCTTATTATCCACTCCACTCACTTTTGTGCCCCCCTTCCCTCCCTCCACCATCCCGTCCTGCCCGCTCCAGTCCCAGCCATGATCACAAGTCACCCCAACACCACCATGGCCAAGAAGGGTCACGTTAAGGAGCTGAACTGCACGGCGAGGGGGGAATGGCCTATCATCATCCGCTGGGAGCGAGGCGACACGGTCATCGACCCTGACCGCAATCCCCGCTACTCTATTACCACCAGCCCCAACGAGAAGACGGACGAGGTGTTGTCCACTCTCAAGGTAAGAGAGACTCAACGCGGTGACTTTATGACTTGACGAATTGGCGGCGCGAGTTACAGAAACAGCACACAGTGGCTTTAAGTGTTGACTTGAAGTCGGAGAATATCGTTTGGGAAATTTGCAATTCCCTACGCGGTTACGTGTGCATGCTGAGAGATGATGTTGCCAAAGAAAGAAAAGAATTGCCAAATATAACTCATAAGTCGACACAAGCCGACTGTCTTCAAGTACCACGTGAGTGTCCTCCCTAGAGGGTGTGAGGAGAATGCGGACGACATCAAAACATTGACTGGATGCTTTTTAAGGCTATGACATCGCTGAGTTCGACATTGCGTCTATTTGTAGCGAGCGCGAAATTGCGTGTGGCCGCTAACTATGACATGACTGTCAAACCTAAGGCCCGGCCGGGGGCCAGATACGGCCCGCCGCATCATTATATGTGGCACGCAAAGACAAAACGTGCATCGACTTCATGTATCAATACTAAAATGACAAAGTGTCCACTTTAAAAGAATAAGCATATTTCTGGCCACTTTTATTACCATTCATCATTTTAAAATATCTTAACAGTTTTTACTAATCTGGCTGTTGGCATTAGGTCTCAAAGTGGCGGTTCTTAAGTTAGATGTAATGGATTTCAAAAGGTTGGTGGAAAAAGAACACAAACATGACCAACAGATCTTTGCGATAGCGCTGGAGAATAGACACTCTTCCTTTCATTCGATCCTCAAAGTCGACTTGCTACCCTGTCTCTCGCTAACTCCTTGTAGCTAAAACCAGCAGAACGTGAGGACTCGGTCTTCTTCTCCTGTCACGCCATCAACTCGTACGGTGAAGGACGAGGCCTCATCCAGCTCACCGTGCAAGGTACTCATAGTCTTCTTTCCACACCTGTAAATCCGGTTCCATTCACACTCCTTAATCCTCAGAGCCCCCGGATCCTCCCGAACTTGAGGTGCGTGAAGTCAAAGATCGCAGTATGAACCTACGATGGACGCAGAGGTTTGACGGGAACAGCGTCATCACCTCCTATGACATTGAATACAAGAACAAGACAGGTAAGTCCAAAAACCACACCAAAAGAGGATCCTTGATTGTGCGGACTGACAGGAAACATGAGCATCTATTTTGGCAGATACCTGGGAGCTGAAGCACGCGACTCGAAACATTTCCCCCACTAACAATCAGGCCAACATTGTGGACCTCCACCCGGCGTCGGTCTACAGCATCCGCATGTACTCCTACAACGCCATCGGGAAGAGCGAGGCCAGTAAGGAGCTCACGATCAGCACGGAGGAAGCTCGTAAGTACTTTGAGGAGAGAATCACTTTTTCTTTGGATGTGTTTCAAACGATCCATTCTCCATTTTTATAGAGCCCGACGGTCCTCCCATGGATGTGATCCTGCAGCCGGTGACCTCTCAAAGCATCAGGGTCACTTGGAAGGTAATCATTCTGTCGGGGTGGGCCAGTGCCCCCCCGCGGCGGCCCCCCTCTAGCGCCGCCAGTGCTGAGAGCAAAAAGATATTGAGATTCATCTCATTCCACTTCACAGGCTCCCAGGAAGGAGCTACAAAACGGAGTGATCCGAGGTTACCAAATTGGTTACAGAGAAAACGGTCCGGGCAGCAACGGCCAATACAGCATTGTGGAGATGAAGGCCACCGGAGATAGCGAGGTGTACACATTGGACAACCTGAAGAAGTTTGCCCAGTACGGCGTGGTGGTTCAGGCCTTCAATAGAGCTGGCACCGGGCCCTCCAGCTCCGAGATCAATGCGACCACTCTCGAAGACGGTAAGGAGCAGTGGGCAGACGGTCGATGGCCATAATAGGTACACGGACGGAAATCCAACATTAGGACTTTTGGAGCAAAACACCTCCAAGTATCATACAGTGCACTTCAGCACCGCGGGAAGCGACAATTTAAAAAAAAAAAAAAAAAGGAAATGTTTGTTGTTTTTCCAAGTGTCAAAAAAGTGACCAGCTGCCGTAATTGCTGCTTTTCAAACAGCACGGCACAGCGTGAGCAAGTGGAAGAGCAAACTGTCACCCATCCGCCAGCTTTGATTCACAGTTACTGCACGTTCCGTGTTGCTTTCTCTCTCGCCGCCTGAACTGTGTCACGCTCCTCCATCTTTTTGTTTGTTGTTGTCGTTGTCACTCGAAAAACCAACCGCCTTGGCTCTATTTTAACAAGAACGAATGCTTTCGGCGGTGCACAAAGGACTGCCGTGATAAAAAGCTGGGCGATAGGATGGAAATAAACAACTACAACGGAGCTTTTTTTTTTATCTTTATCAAAAGGGCCAAACATTTCTATCAATTGTACTTGCCGTCCGACACATTAACAGTAGGAAAGCACCTAACTCCCAGAACTGACTTCCAGCTGTTTGTGGTTTAGCAACGGTCCGTTAGCATCATACCGCAATTGCGGTACCCGCCATAGTGTGTCATTATAGCCTTTAAAAAAAACAAAAAAAACAGGCTTCCTACAATGTCCGTCATCACTGCCTGTCGTTCCCTCGCAGCAAACAGTCGGTCCAGAGCAGGCAGAGCCCTCCGGCGCTTCCCCGTGGCTGTCACCGTGGCGACAGTGATATTGACGGCCATTATGATAATAGTGATAACAACAAGCATACTAAAAATAATTATAATTAGCTTGTCTGTCTGTCGGTCCGTCTTTGCCTGGGCCCGCTTCCTGCTGTAATTATCGGCAGCTGAGCGCTTTGTCTCCCTGCATCTCTTTTCATCTTTTTCTGCCCTTCCTTCCTCTGCTTTTAACTCTCTTCCTCCCCCTCCTCCTTGCAGTCCAAAAAATGCCTTATATTTTGTTGTCTTATTAACGAGCCAACAAATAAACACGGTTACGTTTGACTCTTCCTCTTTATTTATCGAGCGGCTTGTCATGCTAGCAGGCCGTCATCTTTTCTCCCCTGAATGAAGCACATGTCCTCATTTATACCTGCAAAGTGAGAAGCCATGCATCCTAATTATTTACACTGGTAGCCCAAAGGTCTATTCATGCAAGGCCCAGTTTCCTCGCTTCCTCCGTCGTCCTCCTCCCCACCTCCGCCCTCCACGCCAGCTGCCCAGAATAACGGCCCTGGCGGACTTGGCCCAATCTCGTGTCTTTCACTCTGCGCTCTTCCTGCCCCTCCCGACCCCCCCTGCACAAGTTGACTTCTGTTCATCGTCGACACTACGCGTTATTCAAAGACTGAAAAGGCGACACCTGGATGAGCGAGAACAGAGCTTGACTTGTGCAGAGAGAGAGAGAGAGAGAGAGAGAGAGAGAGATGCTCCTATATACTATTTTGCAAGATTGCAGCGGAAACGCCCATTAAGGCTTCGCTAATTAACCTTCAATGGGCCACTCCTGATTTACTGTCTAACCTTTCCCAAGGCTTCCTTTTAGTTTTTATTCATATTATACCATACGCTACTATGCTGCATTTTTGTAATGCAAAACGATTCAACACAATTCCAGTACGCCTACGGTGTCACGGAAAAAAATGACATCATAACATCGCATCATGGTGTTTGCAATTTGGCCACAAGGGGGCAGTATAATACAGACATTTATGATCACCAAAGAAGCGTTTCACAACTAAGTGACTCAGTTAGCTGCTGTAATTTTGGTTATTAAGAGCAATAATCCGCACCGTGAATTATGATAGCACTGCAAAACAACAACAACAAACGTATCAGTTGTGTTAAGCCATTTTGTTTTGCGTGCTTGTACGTATTGGTCGACAAGCACACGAGCAGAACCTAATGTTAAAAAATGAATCGAATTCATCCGAAATGAAATCTCATTGTGTCCTTTTCAGTTCCCAGCCAACCTCCTCAGAATGTGCGCGCAATCTCCGTCACCTCAGATGAGGCGGTCATCTCTTGGGTGGAACCCCCCAGGATGACCCTGCACGGCGTTCTGAAGGGCTACCGTGTCATCTTTTGGGCCGTCTTCCCCGACGGAGGTGTGTTGGCTGCACGAGTACCCTAACCCTTAAAATAAGGCTGGTATCAGTGGCATAGTCCTTGGAAAACAGCGTGAAACAAAGTATCCAATATGAGCCTCTGTTTGTTCCTCAGAATGGGGTGAAATGCAAAACATCACCACAACCAAGGAGCAGGTGGAGCTCAGAGGTCTGGAGAAGTTCACCAACTACAGCATCCAGGTGCTGGCCTACACACAGGCTGGCGATGGCGTACGCAGCAATGTCCTGTACATCCAGACCCGGGAAGACTGTGAGTTCGCCCTTGATGTCTTTTATCGCCACACACACACACACGATTTATCCAAGGGTTTAAGATGTTTCAGCTGCGGTGTGGGAGGCACATTCATGGAGGGAGGGGGGATTGAGGGTCTTTGTAAGGCTGAGGTAGCTGATTAAAACCTCTTTGTGCTCTGATGTGGCATTACCAGTGCTAATGAGAATTAAGAAGCCAAAAAGCGTGTGTGCGCGCGTGCGTGTGATGAGCCTAAGGCTGTGGATCTGTGCATGTAAAGCCGTCGGAGGGGGGGGGGGGCGGGGTGGGTTTTTAGCGTGTGTGTGTATGAGCACATTTCCCAGCTTCGGTGTGCCAGTGTGAGAAAGCACGCTATTGTTTGTGCGCAAGTCTCACCCTGTACAAGCGAGAGATTAATTCTTTGTAGCTTAGAGAGAATTAATTTTGTGCTTACACTGGTGGCTTGTGGATTACATCCGGATCCGCCCGCCTCTCTGCTCTGCTCTCACCCCGAGGCCCCGTCAAGGGAGGAGGCAGGAGATTTTGAAGAAGTGTCATTTCACACACACATGAAAAAAGCTTTTATGTGTATTCTTTGTGTTAGCTTCACTGCGCTAGCTCTTCATATACACGCCCGCGCGACTGTGTGTTTATCACCCCGAGGCCGAGCGGCTTTTTTTTTTTTTTTTGCCCTGATGCGGGCCGACACCGTGTCCGGGGGCAACCTCTTCACATACGTTCAACATTATCTTTCTGATCCCTTTGCCCTCAGCGGTTGTCGCGGCATATGGGGAAGTGTTTACAGTGGAGTTGTGCAAACAGAGCAGTCGTCAGGCCGCCTCTCGCTGCCGTAAAAGCAGAGATGACAGTGATTCATGCCCTCCCTCTGCAGGCGTCCCTTTGAATGTGTTTACACCACCGCGCTTGTTATAGCGCTTTGGCTACTTTATGGTCCTCTTTGAGCCCTCACATTCAGTTTTAGTGAGCGAGTAGCTCAGTAAGTAGCCGACCCCTGCGTCTAGTCAATAGAATGCAATCGAGAATGTCGGCTCACTTTAACGTCCGTCTATTCAGGTGTCTAATGACACATCTTTTTTTTATGATTTTTGTGGAAAGCACACATTTATCGCTTGGTTTATGTTGTCCTCAGTATGTTCTCCTGTTTTGTCGAATGTGCAGACCCCGGGCCCCCAGCTGGCATCAAAGCTGTGCCCTCCTCTGCCAGCAGTGTGGTGGTATCTTGGTTACCCCCCCATAAACCAAATGGAATCATCCGCAAGTACACCATCTACTGCTTGAGCCCCGGATCAGGCCGACCGGTGAGTTAAAAGGGCTGCATGGATTTATTAGGCAGAAAACAAAAGAGATCATGTTTGGAGGAAGCATGACATGTTTTTCCCCTCTTCAGTTTTTGTTGCGTGTAATCCATACGACGCAAAGATAACGGTTGAAATTGATCCAATTAAAAATGTGCATGGATTGTGTGTGCACTTTTTTGCTGCAGTCTCAGCACGAGGCGTGTGTGTGAAATGAGCTCCGCTCGTACCGCAGTGTGTGCGCGTGCGAGCTCACCCTCCCGCCTCATTTGCATATCTGCGTCTCATCACGTTGCCACGACAACCTCATCTGTTCATCAAGCAGCGCAGAAAAAAAAACACATTCATATGAGCGACAAGTACACACGATCTATCTATCTATCTATCTATCTATCTATCTATCTATCTATCTATCTATCTATCTATCTATCTATCTATCTATCTATCTATCTATCTATCTATCTATCTATCTATCTATCTATCTATCTATCCATCTCTCTCTCTCTGTCTCCATCTCTCCCATCTCGTCAGCCATTCATGCGTCCATCTGAAGCCCCCATGCAGAGTTCAGGATGATTACTATGTAAATGAGTGCAACTGAAGGGAAGGAAGGAAGGAAGGAAGGAAGGAAGGAAGGAAGGATGGAAGGAAGGAAGGAAGGAAGGAAGGAAGGAAGGAAGGAAGGAAGGAAGGAAGGAAGGAAGGAAGGAAGGAAGGAAGGAAGGAAGGAAGGAAGGAAGGAAGGAAGGAAGGAATGGGACGGGGAGGGTTACAGGGAGGGGGGGTGTTGCATCCCCACCGCACGGGGAGTACTTTTGTTCTTCTTTTCATTATCTCGGTCTATTGTTCCCTAGATCGTCGCTATCTCCACGCCTAAGGAATACTTTAATATCCGTTTTAGCAACACAAACTGACTCACCCCTCGTCCCCCCGCCGCTGTTTTGTACTCGTACAGTTTCCACCCTGATATCTATCCATTCATAACTACTCAGGCCTTCCCCTCCATCCACTGGTGAGTATTGAGACAAATGCAGAGAGAGGAGAGAAGAGTCATTGAAGTCAATGTGAGTCAGTGGGAGGTTGGAAAGCACAAAGTGGGCGACGGCGGTTAGTGGGTGTCACTTTTGAGGTGGATGAATGTGAGCAGTGGCTGAAAAGTGAAAGGTAGGCGAGGGATGGCACAGCCAGAATGCTTGACCGATAGAACAGGCTGACAAAAACAAACATGAATCCAGCAGACACAATTTGACTCAGGAGCCCGAATAATTGGACGGCTGAAAATACAAATGTTCCCTCCACATTGTCAGTTCCACGTTTACCAATGGAGAAGGCAGTGATGTGACTAGACAGCAAACACATGGCTGGGTTAAACACACTGCAATTACACATCCAGCTCCAGGTCATGTGTGCTGCATGTGTGGGCTTTCTCTGTCACTCACTTTGTGGGTGCAAATGTGAATTGCTGTTATTTTGCATGTGTGTTGTGGCTGCTGTAGATTGGCCTCATTAGTGTATGACTCGTCGTGATATCTCGAAGCCATTGTCTGTTTTCACCCTGCTCTCCTCTCATCCTCCTTTCCTCCCTTTAAGTCTTGCCCCCTCTCATACACACACACACATTTTTGGAAAAAACTCAGCATATTCCACCACACTTCTTTTATGATTTGAGGGAAGACTTGAGGGCTTGTTTTGCATTAAGCTGATGTTCACTGAGTCCTTCACATTACTTCCGCCTCTCCAGTAAAATGACAGTATGACCCAGTGTGTGGAACCCCCTGCATTTTACTCACGGATTTTGTTACTACTGCATCATGAAATGATATGCTTCTCTAAAAAAAAACAAAAAAAAACCTCCATGTACGTCTTTCTAAAAATGATGCAATACAATTACAAACACCATTGGCAATGGAGAACCTTCACGCTTACGTCCTCTCCTCTGCCGTTCTCGTCAGATGCCCAGCGAATACGAAGCCAACCCGGAGCTGGTCTTCTACCGCATCAGCCACCTCAACCACAGGCAGCAGTACTTGATCTGGGCTGCGGCCGTCACCACCGCAGGACGCGGAAACTTCAGCGACAAGGTCACCGTTGAGCCCGCCGCCAAGGGTGAGCTCCAACTGCTTGTATTCATTCATTCATAAGGCGAAGAGAAAATAGGCGGCGGATGAAAAGGCGAGCAGATACACTGGGGTTGGAATTTTTTCCAATGTTTTTCTGCCCAGCGTAAAGGTTTGCTTGCATGCATGTGATCGGCAGCTGTAAATGGCAGCGTCCTCAGGCTTGCCCACTCCATACTTCATTCAACCAAACATAAGTGCACTAGAGTGCTAGCGTTAAGAAGCCGAGCCAGTGAAAATAAATGGGAGGGTGACAAGGCCTCAATTGGATGGAAGCCCGGGCCCCCTCCCCCCATTATATCCTTTCAGCTCATTCTCCGGCACGTTCCGTATTATTCCCATTCTGTACTTTGCCGGGCAATGTCATTTGTCTGTGGGGATATATTTTAATCCATTTATTCACCACATAGGTCTCCAGGACATTTCTGCGCTTCCAACTGGGAAGAGTTTAGGGAACAAATGTGTTCTTTGCATCTCAATCAAAATCTTGTTACGCCACCTGCGCCACAACTTAGCCCTACTTCCAGCTAGTCTATAGTCTAGTCTACTTCCGGTCACCGAATAGTCAGGTGCAGGAAAACAAAGCATAAAAATAAAAAATGCGCCACACTTAGCGCAGGTGTCATGTCCATTTCTTCATATTCCACCAGCCCCTGCTAAGATCCTATCATTCGGAGGTACGGTGACCACCCCGTGGATGAAAGAAGTACGGCTGCCTTGCAACTCTGTAGGCGAACCAACACCGACCATCAAATGGACCAAAGACAGGTGAGACACGACACCAAATTGAGTCGTTGATGCTTGAATTAGAAGAGTGGCGTCAAATGTGACCTTTCTCTCGGGTAGCGAGAACACAGCCATCCCGGTGTCTCTGGACGGACAGCGTCTCATCATGACCAACGGCACACTGGTGCTACGCACTGTCAAGGCTGAAGATTCGGGCTACTACACCTGCACGGCCACCAACACGTTGGGCTTTGACACCATCATCGTTAATCTTTTAGTGCAAGGTGAAAGCATCTGCTGGGTGTTCTCAAGCAGGGGGAGGGGCGAGCAGTTTCACGGCAAACTCTCTTATGTTCAGTTCCTCCGGACCAGCCTCGGCTCACCGTGTCCACCACCTCTACTTCCTCCATCACTCTGGCCTGGATACCAGGAGATAACGGAGGCAGCTCTATCAGGGGTACGATCGGCTATATTTAGAAGTTTTCTTTATCTAAGATCCAATTGGTTGGGAAAGATCTAATTATGTCCATGACTGTAAGTTTGATGCAGGGAGGTTTTGTAACAGGTAATAAATAGTTCCTGTCTGTAAAGGCAGCTCTTTGATTCTCATTATTGAAAGTACACAAAATGAAAAGGCAGACATTCACGTCACCAAGCAGATATGGCTGATTTTGTTTTGCATGTAAAAACAACATACTGATTACCCTCGTGAGCAAGGATTTTCTGTAAGCAGCATCTCTTGAGGTTTTTGACTAACCTAGGAAAACTAGGCCGTTCTTCAGCTTTGTTTGGCGTCATTGGGACAGACTAATGCTGCCACCTAGTGGGTGATAAATGTACTGTTTCTCAATGGACTAAAAGAAAGCCAAAGGATGCTTAGTAAGTCATGAATGTAACGGATGGACAAAATACTTTATTTGTGTGCAGGATTTGTGCTTCAGTACTCTGTGGACAACACAGAAGAGTGGAAAGATGTGTTCATCAGCTCTACCGAGCGCTCTTTTAAACTGGACAACCTGCGCTGCGGCACTTGGTACAAAGTCAAGCTGGCGGCAAAGAACAGCGTCGGAGCGGGACGCATCAGTGAGATCATCGAGGCCAAGACGCACGGCCGAGGTGAGACACCCGTTAAAACACAGAGAAGCATTAAATGCCAAACTGTGAAAAATAAGTGGATGACTCCTGCTTTTTCTAGAGCCCCAGTTCAACAAGGACCAACCCGTTTTCACCCACATCAACTCCAGTCACGCCCGCCTCAACCTGCAGGGCTGGGCCAGCGGCGGCTGTCCGATCGGCGCCGTGACACTCGAGTTTCGCCCGAAAGGTGAGTCACTTCCAGGAAAGGAAAAAGGGAAATGTCTCAACGTGGCCGTATGGGTTCAGGTACGTGGGTGTGGCAGAACGTGCGCACCAACGCCACCACAGACGTGTTCCTGGCCGAGCTGCGTGAGGCCACCTGGTACGAACTGAAGATGAAAGCTTGTAACAGTGCCGGCTGCGGAAACCAGAGCTCCCAGTTTGCCACGCTGGATTACGACGGCAGTGAGTTGACAGCCCGCAATACTCGTTCAACGTCGAACTGGCTCATTTGATCATCATCCCTTTTTTTTTTTTTCTCTCCTCTTTTCTCAGGCACAATTCCTCCCATCAAGTCGCCCTTGGAAAAGAACGACGACGTCAAGAAGCTGTTTTCTATCGGCTGCCCGGTGATCTTGGTCACTCTTGGTGTGGCGCTCCTCTTCATCATCCGCAAGAAACGCAAAGAAAAGAGGCTGAAGAGACTGCGAGGTGAGAAGAGAAGTAAAGTAGGACGTGGTGGAGTGTGGTGAGTTGGCAATAAGAACAAAGCAACCTGGAGATGGAGCTGACTTCAAACAGATTTTGGAATGAAGTTTTACCACTGCCAAGGAGGTTTGTTTTGTGTTGTTGGTTCGAACTACCTGTTTCTGAAATTCCTCCGCCCATGCATTTTTAGACACCCCATTTTCAACAATTTCTCCAGGGCATGAAACATCTGATTGGTTTGCGCGCCAGATCAAATTTATTTTATTTTATTAAATGGTGGGAAAAAATCCATGTCTTTTTTTCCTCCTAGATGCCAAAAGCCTAGCAGAGATGCTGATCAGGTAAAGAAGTCTCTCCTACTGGAGTTTTTAACATCCACCTGTACAATCCGATCGATCACATCCCAACTGTGAACATTTGTCCGTGTGTGCGGCGGCGGCGCAGTAAAAACAACCGAAGCTTTGACACGCCAGTGAAGGGCCCGCCTCAGGGCCCGCGCTTGCACATCGACATCCCGAGAGTGCAGCTGCTGATCGAAGACAAAGAGGGCATCAAGCAGATCGGTGAGAGGAAGGCAGAAGCGGCGAGCCAGAGAGACACAGAGCGTTGTTGTGCTCGCTCGCATCTGTCGCGGCGATAATAAACACAGGACTCGCTTATGCCAACTCCTTCCTGCCTCTCGGACAGGCGAGGACAAGGCCACCGTACCTGTGACCGACACGGAGTTCAATCAGGCCGGGAACCCGCAAAGCTTCTGCGCAGGTGTGTCCGTTCACCACCCTGCTCTCATCCAGAACACTGGTCCTTTGATTGACATGTCAGACATCAGACCAGGAACCAGTAAGTGATCTTTCTCCTCGTTGGGCCTTCTCACCATCTGAGACAAACAAACGTGAGCTAATTGAAGCAGCGAGCGATAATGAAAATGTCGATATGACAAACGTGTCTTCCTGGTTTGTTGAACCCCACGCGATGCGTCTTGGGCGTCTTGTTTGGCCGACGTCCGTCCTCGATTTGAAACGTGCTCGACCTTCCACCTACCAGATCCGGTTTCCAGGAAGAGTGTCAAATCGGCCCACAGCATCAGGAACCGCTACTCCAGTCAGTGGACTCTGACTAAGTGTCAGGCTTCCACGCCGGCTCGGGTTCTCGCCTCGGACTGGCGTACGGTCAGCTCGCAGCACGGCATCACCGTCACCGAGAGCGACAGCTACAGCGCCAGCCTCTCGCAGGACACAGGTTGGCGCTCGGCCGTCCGTCTCTGTCAGGTTAAGGATGTCCGTAAAGTGACTTCCTCCCCGCAGATAAGGGTCGTAACAGCATGGTGTCAACGGAGAGCGCCTCGTCCACCTACGAGGAGCTGGCCAGGGCGTACGAGCACGCCAAGCTGGAGGAGCATCTGCAGCACGCCAAATTCGAGATCACCGAGTGCTTCATCTCCGACAGCTCCTCCGACCAGATGACCACGGGCACCAACGACAACGCCGACAGCATGACGTCCATGAGCACGCCCTCCGAGCCCGGCATCTGCCGCTTCACCGCCTCGCCGCCCAAGCCCCAGGACTACGATCGCGGCAAGAATGTAGCCGTGCCCATCCCGCACCGCGCCAAGAGTAAGTCTTGTCTTGGTTCTTGGAATAAATAATGATTTCAGGTTTGAAATCTTTTTATATTGAACTTTAGAACTTCTTTGAAAAAGACTATTACCTCCAACAGTCATAGAAAAATGTGAGCATTGTAAATTATATTAGAATACTTGGAATATAAAAAGATAACGTATTTTCTAGGGGTGTAAATCTCGGGTTTTGTAACGATACCATATCATATCGATACAAAGGATCACGATACGATATTTGCCGATATCTTAAAGCCTGCTGTGATTCATTCACGATACATCGCGATATAGTGCTCTACGATCGATATAGAACAATATCCTGATTTATAACAATTCATACGCAAAATCAACAAGGTACTGCAAACTCTTTATTTAGGAAATTACAAAGTGCTTCCAAACGAATGACTTGAAGCCCAAAGGGGAGCGAATTTCCTCGTCTTCTTGGACACTAGCCATAGCACCAGCCCAGGAGCCGCGTAGTTGTCGGCTCCCCTTTCACGTGCCTGCTCTGCTCACAACACAACACGCCACGCCGCGCACTGCTCCCGGAAAGAGGAAGCAAGCAACAATGAACTGGATTTCAAAATAAAGTCGCGTCTAATGTCCGAGGTCAAAAACGGGCGATATAGATCGATGTTTACGTTTAGCATCGATGCCAACAAATCGTAGAGCATTATATCGATTAATCGATGTGTATCGATGAATCGTTACACCCCTAGTTTCAAACTGCTTTTAGGGTTTCTAAGAATAGGGTTTCTAACTAGGCTTTCAAAACTAGGGTTAGGGTTCCCGACCAGGGTTTCCAAGGAGTTTTGCCATCGCTAATTAGGGTTTCAAACTAGGCTCAGGGTTTCCGACTAGGGTTTTAAACCAAGGTTAGGGTTTCAAACTAGGTTTTAAAGCTAGGGTTAGGGTTTCCAACGAGGGTTTCAAACTACTTTTAGGGTTTCTAAGATTGGGGTTTCTAACTAGGCTTTCAAAACTAGGGTTAGGGTTTTCGACTGGGGTTTCCAAAGTTAGGGTTAGGATTAGGGTTGGGGTTAGGGTTTCTAACTAGGCTTTCAAAACTAGGGTTAGAGTTAGGGTTAGAGTTAGAGTTAGAGTTAGGGTTAGAGTTAGAGTTAGAGTTAGAGTTAGAGTTAGAGTTAGGGTTAGGGTTAGAGTTAGAGTTAGAGTTAGAGTTAGGGTTAGGGTTAGGGTTAGGGTTAGGGTTAGGGTTACTAACTAGGCTTTCAAAACTAGAGTTAGGGTTAGGGTTTCTAACTAGGCTTTCAAAACTAGGGTTAGGGTTTCCGACTAGGGTTTCCAAGGAGTTTTGCCATCGCTAATTAGGGTTTCAAACTAGGCTCAGGGTTTCCGACTAGGGTTTTAAACCAAGGTTAGGGTTTCAAACTAGGTTTTAAAGCTAGGGTTAGGGTTTCCAACGAGGGTTTCAAACTACTTTTAGGGTTTCTAAGATTGGGGTTTCTAACTAGGCTTTCAAAACTAGGGTTAGGGTTTTCGACTGGGGTTTCCAAAGTTAGGGTTAGGGTTAGGATTAGGGTTGGGGTTAGGGTTTCTAACTAGGCTTTCAAAACTAGGGTTAGAGTTAGGGTTAGGGTTAGGGTTAGGGTTAGGGTTAGAGTTAGAGTTAGAGTTAGGGTTAGAGTAGAGTTAGAGTTAGAGTTAGAGTTAGAGTTAGGGTTACTAACTAGGCTTTCAAAACTAGAGTTAGGGTTAGGGTTTCTAACTAGGCTTTCAAAACTAGGGTTAGGGTTTCCGACTAGGGTTTCCAAGGAGTTTTGCCATCGCTAATTAGGGTTTCAAACTAGGCTCAGGGTTTCCGACTAGGGTTTTAAACCAAGGTTAGGGTTTCAAACTAGGTTTTAAAGCTAGGGTTAGGGTTTCCAACGAGGGTTTCAAACTACTTTAGGGTTTCTAAGATTGGGGTTTCTAACTAGGCTTTCAAAACTAGGGTTAGGGTTTTCGACTGGGGTTTCCAAAGTTAGGGTTAGGGTTAGGATTAGGGTTGGGGTTAGGGTTTCTAACTAGGCTTTCAAAACTAGGGTTAGGGTTAGAGTTAGAGTTAGGGTTAGGGTTAGGGTTAGGGTTAGGGTTGGGGTTAGAGTTAGGGTTAGGGTTAGAGTTAGAGTTAGAGTTAGAGTTAGAGTTAGGGTTAGGGTTACTAACTAGGCTTTCAAAACTAGAGTTAGGGTTAGGGTTTCTAACTAGGCTTTCAAAACTAGGGTTAGGGTTTCCGACTAGGGTTTCAAACTACTTTTAGGGTTTCTAAGATTAGGGTTTCTAACTAGGCTTTCAAAACTAGGGTTAGGGTTTCCGACCAGGGTTTCCAAGGAGTTTTGCCATTGCTAATTAGGGTTTCAAACTAGGCTCAGGGTTTCCGACTAGGGTTTTAAACCAAGGTTAGGGTTTCAAACTAGGTTTTAAAGCTAGGGTTAGGGTTTCCAACGAGGGTTTCAAACTACTTTTAGGGTTTCTAAGATTGGGGTTTCTAACTAGGCTTTCAAAACTAGGGTTAGGGTTTTCGACTGGGGTTTCCAAAATTAGGGTTAGGATTAGGGTTGGGGTTAGGGTTTCTAACTAGGCTTTCAAAACTAGGGTTAGGGTTAGAGTTAGGGTTAGGGTTAGAGTTAGAGTTAGAGTTAGAGTTAGTTAGAGTTAGAGTTAGAGTTAGGGTTAGGGTTAGGGTTAGAGTTAGGGTTAGGGTTACTAACTAGGCTTTCAAAACTAGAGTTAGGGTTAGGGTTTCTAACTAGGCTTTCAAAACTAGGGTTAGGGTTTCCGACTAGGGTTTCCAAGGAGTTTTGCCATCGCTAATTAGGGTTTCAAACTAGGCTCAGGGTTTCCGACTAGGGTTTTAAACCAAGGTTAGGGTTTCAAACTAGGTTTTAAAGCTAGGGTTAGGGTTTCCAACGAGGGTTTCAAACTACTTTTAGGGTTTCTAAGATTAGGGTTTCTAGGCTTTCAAAACGAGGGTTAGGGTTTCCGACCGGGGTTTCCAAGGAGTTTTGCCATTGCTATTTAGGGTTTCAAACTAGGGTTAGGGTTTCCGACTAGGGTTTTAAACAAAGGTTAGGGTTACAAACTTGGTTTTAATGCTAGGGTTAGGGTTTCCAACGAGGGTTTCAAACTACTTTTATGGTTTCTAAGATCAGGGTTTCTAACTAGGCTTTCAAAACTAGGGTTAGGGTTTCCGACCAGGGTTTCCAAGGAGTTTTGCCATCGCTAATTAAAGTTTCAAACAAGGGGTAGGGTTTCCGACTAGGGTTTTAAACCAAGCTTAGGGTTACAAACTAGGTTTTAAAGCTAAGGTTAGGGTTTCCAACGAGGGCTTCAAACTACTTTTAGGGTTTCTAAGATTAGGGTTTCTAACTAGGCTTTCAAAACTAGGGTTAGGGTTTCCCACGAGGGTTTCCAAGGAGTTTTGCCATTGCTAATTAGGGTTTCAAACTAGGCTCAGGGTTTCCGACTAGGGTTTTAAACCAAGGTTAGGGTTTCAAACTAGGTTTTAAAGCTAGGGTTAGGGTTTCCAACGAGGGTTTCAAACTACTTTTAGGGTTTCTAAGATTGGGGTTTCTAACTAGGCTTTCAAAACTAGGGTTAGGGTTTTCGACTGGGGTTTCCAAAGTTAGGGTTAGGGTTAGGATTAGGGTTGGGGTTAGGGTTTCTAAATAGGCTTTCAAAACTAGGGTTAGGGTTAGAGTTAGGGTTAGGGTTAGAGTTAGAGTTAGAGTTAGAGTTAGAGTTAGGGTTAGGGTTAGGGTTAGGGTTAGGGTTAGGGTTAGGGTTAGGGTTACTAACTAGGCTTTCAAAACTAGAGTTAGGGTTAGGGTTTCTAACTAGGCTTTCAAAACTAGGGTTAGGGTTTCCGACTAGGGTTTCCAAGGAGTTTTGCCATCGCTAATTAGGGTTTCAAACTAGGCTCAGGGTTTCCGACGAGGGTTTTAAACCAAGGTTAGGGTTTCAAACTAGGTTTTAAAGCTAGGGTTAGGGTTTCCAACGAGGGTTTCAAACTACTTTTAGGGTTTCTAAGATTGGGGTTTCTAACTAGGCTTTCAAAACTAGGGTTAGGGTTTCCGACCGGGGTTTCCAAGGAGTTTTGCCATTGCTATTTAGGGTTTCAAACTAGGGTTAGGGTTTCCGACTAGGGTTTTAAACAAAGGTTAGGGTTACAAACTTGGTTTTAATGCTAGGGTTAGGGTTTCCAACGAGGGTTTCAAACTACTTTTATGGTTTCTAAGATCAGGGTTTCTAACTAGGCTTTCAAAACTAGGGTTAGGGTTTCCGACCAGGGTTTCCAAGGAGTTTTGCCATCGCTAATTAAAGTTTCAAACAAGGGGTAGGGTTTCCGACTAGGGTTTTAAACCAAGCTTAGGGTTACAAACTAGGTTTTAAAGCTAAGGTTAGGGTTTCCAACGAGGGCTTCAAACTACTTTTAGGGTTTCTAAGATTAGGGTTTCTAACTAGGCTTTCAAAACTAGGGTTAGGGTTTCCGACCAGGGTTTCCAAGGAGTTTTGCCATTGCTAATTAGGGTTTCAAACTAGGCTCAGGGTTTCCGACTAGGGTTTTAAATCAAGGTTAGGGTTACAAACTAGGGGTGTAAATCGAGGTCAAAAACGGGCGATATAGATCGATGTTTACGTTTAGCATCGATGCCAACAAATCGTAGAGCATTATATCGATTAATCGATGTGTATCGATGAATCGTTACACCCCTAATATTTTCATGATGAAGACGTTTAAAAAAAAAAAAAAAACTCACCAGGTCGTTTTTTACCCACGTATGCATCTAAGGGTCACATCACTGAAATATCCCAATTTTTTTGTTTTTGCTTGACTCGTGCAGGTGACTACTGCAACATCCCCCTCTACATGAAGTCAGACCCCTTCTTCCGAAAGCAGTCCGAGCACCATGACCCGTGTCCAGTGGTTCCCCCCCGCGAAGCCTCCATCCGCGGCCTGGCCCAGCGGGCGTACCACACCCAAGGCCGTCACATGACTATGGACTCTGCAAAGCAGCAAGCCCTAACCATGGGCCACTCTGGCCTGTCCAACCTCACCTCCTCTGGGGCGTCTTCTGGAGGAGCCTCTGGAGGAGGTGGAGGCGGCATGTCCGCCAGCTCCAGCAGCTCCACGCTCCCACAGAGGACTCTCACCATGCCGGGCTCCTCGGCAACAGGGGTCCAGAGCGCCGCGGCCGCCGCCGCAGCTACCGCCGCCGCCGCCACCGGGGCGTCATCATCCTCCGGCGGGGCTGTGGGGGCCACAGGAGGCACGCCAGGTGGCGCCTCTTCCTCCTCCTCCAAGATGGGAGGATCCAGAGACTCTCTTTTGGAGAGCAGCTCGTCAGGCTTGGGCAGACTACAGAAGCAGAGGGATGGTGGCACCGGGGCTTACTCCAAGTCGTACACACTGGTCTAGCCTGACGTCGTGGCGGCTAACTAAGAAGATTAGCGGTCAAATGTGGAGCGGATAAAACACCGACGCCCGGCTCCTCTCCCGTGGATGCCTGCGCTGTGCCAGGCCGCAGAGGGGCTGCTCGGGCTCCCATAAGGAGAAGTTGGCGGGGGGGGGGGGTATCTACAGCACAGGGGGTTGCCTTTCTTTCTGCCTGATCGCGTGTCTCCCTCTTTTACGTCACCACTTGGCAAAACACGTATGATTTCTTTTTTTTTGTCCACTTCGATCTCCCCTCGTCCAAGGTATGCACAAAATCCTCCAGGCGGTTGCTTGAATTTCACGCCACTTCTGTTTTAGGAGATCACAGCATTGTGCCGCGGCAGGATGCGTTAACTGGATGCATTTGCCATCAAATGTCTCAGTGAGGGAATTCTCATTTCTGGCGATGGAGAATTTCATCTGACGATTTTTAAGCTTTGCGTGTGTGTGTGTTTGTGTGGCTATATGTAAATATATACAGTATATGTGCACGTGTGGCAGGCACACAACAACGGTGGACCTTTTTAAAAATCAAGCTGTATGCTGAGCGTCCAAACAGTAAAACCCACAATCCGTTTTGTACTTACGAAGCTGCGTTTGGAATTTATTTTTGAACGCTGATATCGTTTGCCGTGGAAAGAAAGGCGAGGGGGGAACAAGTTACTCTGAAGGTTCGTCAAGATGCCACAAGTGCAGTGGTCGTTCTACTTTGTTTAACTTCCCCGGCGTCATTTCCAGACATTAGCAAACATGTAGAAAGAGAAATTGTCACCTCAGAAGCCGACTTTTGTCATGGATGGATAGCCCCCGCCCATCCCCTAAAAAAATGGAATATGCGGAGGAACATATTAAAGTGATTAGGGAGAAGTGAATGAATGAATCATTCCAAACACATCCTTGGAATGTTGGGTCAGTAAATAAAAAAAGAGCCTCGGTGTATTGAGTTTAGCTTTATGCATGGCGCTGTATCTTTTTATTTGATTGGATTTTTATTTCTTCACCATTAATTCTCCAATAGCATAATCTCATCACAAAGAATCAATTCCAAAAACAAAAAAAATGGTTAAAAAATAGAGTTGCTCCAAATGTTTTGCAATGATCAAACGTAACAAACATCAGGGCTCTCGCAATAGAAAATAATATATGTTTGTTTTAAAATAGAATACTATATGTACATATATATATTTCTATTCAAATATATAGCAAATATATGACTATTGAGACAAAAAAAATCTATTCAAGCCGTTCTAAATTGAAAATATATTAGAAAAGATCACAAGACAATCGCTCCGAAAGAGAACGACAAAGAGGCGAGTGACTTTAACGGGTAGCACAAGCGTCACGGCCGGCCGGCCGGGAGGAAAGAAGACGACGAGGCGCCGTCATCTTTCTCTCCTCCTTGTGATCAGGCTGAACGTGGACGCGGCTTGGAAGACAAAGCACAGTCAAGTTGTGGTGTGAGATTGTGTTGCTAGGTAGAAAACAAATAGTGTGTGGTGAGCTTGCTGTTGAAAAAGAAAGAAAAAGAGTCAAGACAAGAGCAGAGCATACAGTGGATGGGAAAAGTCTTCACACCCTTGTTGAAATGACAAATTTTGTGATACTAATAATTTAAAAAATGGTTGTAATAATTTTTTCCAGCATTAATATGATCTATAACCTATATAACTAAGTTAGAAAATATTTAAAAAATATTATTTAAAGAGGAAATAAAATATATCAATGAAATAATGTGGTTGCATAAGTGTGCACACCCTCTTATAACTGGAGATGAGGCTGTGTTCAGAACCAATCACATTCAACCTGATGTTAAATGGAAATGAGCACACACCTGCCAACTTTTGCCTATCCCCCCCAAAAAATCAACCTCGGTTTCACCTCAGTTTTTGACTTTTGCAACCACCTGATCTCAGCCATTTTTGCTTTCCCTCTTAAAAATATATTTTACATAATTTATTTATTTTTATAGCGTTCTCATTTTTTTTTTTATATGCATTTGAAGAGGGGTGTGTAGACTTTTTATATCCACTGCACAGTTAAGTGAGTGAGCCTGTTGTAATATGTTGTATTGTACCTTACAAATGTGTGTTCACCAACGATGCCATCGCACTCTACTGGACTACTTTCTGCGTCACCTTACGTTTCCACTTCATGTACGTTTTGCAGAAACACATTTTAGATGGCCTCTTTACGTTCTGTCACGCGCATATCGGATAGAATGACAACATTTCCGGTCAAGTTTCCACGACACATTGATCTGATGTCAGTTTGCTCAAAGTAAATCCAATGTCTCCGACAGAAAAAGCTCGTGTGAAGGTTCCTAATCCAAATGCAATGCCGTTGAGGACGTTTTATTTTCAATGCAAATGGAGTATTTTTAATCTTCAGTTGAAGAGAAATGTGAAGCATCCTCGGTTTTGGGAATCCCCTCCCCAAATGCTTTGTCATTAGCTCAACCAATCAGAGACCCCTCCTCCCACAGTATGACATCATTTCTATTCCATCAGTAGAAACCCTGTGTACATAGGAAAAGTGTTTTTGTATAAATGACGACTATTTTCAACATCTTCACTAGATACCAGGGCACAATGTAAACTTTAAATTGAAGTTACTGTATTGAGGCGAGAGGACTTAATGGAAAACTATTTAAAAAAAAATAAAAGAATAGAATTATACAGAAATTGCTTTATCTTGATTTCGTGAAACAAGTCAGGGTGGACCATGCACAATTCAAATATGATTTCTTCTTTTACAGGACATTTGGTTGCATTGTCTTCTTTGGTTTTGTTTTGTTGAAGTTTGAATCCCGCTTGAGGACAGAAGCATTTGCATGTTGTGAACATTCTGCTGGTTGCCAAGTGGCAAATGCTGAAACGAGGGGTCATGAAAACATTTTGAAAAAGCAGCGCTTGTTCCTTCATTCCTATTTTGCGGGCAAACGTTTGCTTGGATTTGCAATTGCTTGTGTTGAACTTGACATTTTCCTTTTCTATGAAAATAAACAAAATGCAGGAAAAAAATACTCAACACCTTGTGCAATAAAGCTATCTTTTTATGAACTGTGATGATATTGTTCTTTTTTTTTCTCACATTGTAGATTCATGTTGTGAGGGTTTGTCATTACAATCCACAGGATGTGGATGAAAAAAAATAATTTGGATTTGTTTGGGAATCTCAAAATATATCTTGCAGGATGATTTTTTTTAAAGCCTTAGATCATTTAAAAAAAACTTCTAATACAAAAAAACTATACGTTTTTTTTTTGCTTACTATACATGGTAATTGTTTTCCTAAAAAAAATTATTCTTACTCTACCGTACATGCTCATTTTTTTCAATACATTGGTTACTGCACGCTTGATACCGCAGGCACCCACTAGAGGGCGCCATGATCAACCGGACTGCAACAGTATTAGTGTTGGCTCGTGAGTGAACGATTCGTTCAAAAGACCGAACCTTTTCAGTGAAGAGAGTGATAGAATCACTTCCTAAAGTGATTCGTTCTTTTTTTCAGTTCATGTGACTTCAACCAGTAGGTGTCGGTAATGCCCATTGAAGCTGGTGCCACCTCGCCGTAAAACAAAACGAAGAAGAAAATGACGTCACTTCCTGTTTACGAACGAGTCGTGAATTGCATTTCCCGTTCACCAACGAACGAATCTGTGAGTGAACGAATCAGTGAGTGAGTGATTCGCATTTCCAGTTCAGCGTTTTCTCCAAGCTAACGGCTACCTTTATTGCATGAAGGGATGCGCCGTTATGCAACAACGGGGAGATTATGCTTCTCTTTGGGTCATCTTGATTTTATAACACTTATAGTAGTTTTTAAATAACGTGTATGCATATATACGCCTAAATATTGTTTCCAATATATCTACTGTAATTTCACATAGGATTGCTGGTTTGAAATTTACTTTTAATTTTTTTTTTTTTTTTTTTTTTTTAAATAAACATTTATGTTAAAACATGTCTGGTGTTTTATTCCTTGTTTTTATTTTTTTGGGCATGAAAACAAAAATCTGACATTTGGCTAACTGCTTTATATGACAATATGTGTAGGTACACCTCATGGACACTTCAATAGATACACTACACGAGGTAAAAAAAAAAAAAAAGAATAAATAAATAAAGGGTTAATTGCACAATAAAAGCACCTTTATGTATATTCTCTCACCTGGGATCGAACCAAGATCTTACCGAGCAAGAGCCCATGTCACTCACCAGTCAGCTATTTTGACCTGGCAGCAGGTTGCACTGTGTTGTACTAATGTGCATTTCAGTTAACTGAAAATCGAATCGGTTCACTAACCCTAACCTCCTGATTGGCTGTTTGGGCTGTGATGTCACTTGGACACTCCATTAGGTACACCGCCATTTTCAAGTGTACCTAATAACGGGCCACTTTATTAGGCAAATATCATGGTCAAAGGTCACAGGTGTCAAGCTCTAGTCCTCGGGGCCGCGTTCCAATAGAGCTGTGACCTTTGACCATGATATTTCCCTAATAAAGTGGCCACTTTATTATCTTGGAAAACATGTTGGAATGCGGCCCCAAGGACTAGAGCTTGACACCTGTGACCTTTGACCATAATATTTCCCTAATAAAGTGGCCTGTTATGAGGTACACTTGAAAATGGCGGTGTACCTAATGGAGTGTCCGTGTGATTCCCTCGTTAAGCGCACCTGCGTGAAAAGTTTTAGCTCCTTTCACGTTCTCCAGGAGCTAAAACTTTTCACGCAGGTGCGCTTAACGAGGGAATCGCATGGACACTCCATTAGGTACACCGCCATTTTCAAGTGTACTTAATAAAGTGGCCACTTTATTATCTTGGAAAACATGTTGGAATGCGGCCCCAAGGACTAGAGCTTGACACCTGTGACCTTTTACCATGATATTTCCCTAATAAAGTGGCCACTTTATTATCTTGGAAAACATGTTGGAATGCGGCCCCGAGGACTAGAGCTTGACACCTGTGACCTTTGACCATGATATTTCCCTAATAAAGTGGTCACTTTATTATCTTGGAAAACATGTTGGAATGCGGCCCCGAGGACTAGAGCGTGACACCTGTGACCTTTGACCATAATATTTCCCTAATAAAGTGGCCTGTTATTAGGTACACTTGAAAATGGCGGTGTACCTAATGGAGTGTCTGTGTGATTCCCTCGTTAAGCGCACCTGCGTGAAAAGTTTTAGCTCCGTTCACGTTCTCCAGGAGCTAAAACTTTTCACGCAGGTGCGCTTAACGAGGGAATCGCATGGACACTCCATTAGGTACACCGCCATTTTCAAGTGTACTTAATAAAGTGGCCACTTTATTATCTTGGAAAACATGTTGGAATGCGGCCCCAAGGACTAGAGCTTGACACCTGTGACCTTTGACCATGATATTTCCCTAATAAAGTGGTCACTTTGTTATCTAGGAAAACATGTGGGTTGCGGCCCCGAGGACTAGAGCTTGACACCTGTGACCTTTGACCATAATATTTCCCTAATAAAGTGGCCTGTTATTAGGTAAACTTGAAAATGGCGGTGTACCTAATGGAGTGTCCGTGTGATTCCCTCGTTAAGCGCACCTGCGTGAAAAGTTTTAGCTCCTTTCACGTTCTCCAGGAGCTAAAACTTTTCACGCAGGTGCGCTTAACGAGGGAATCGCATGGACACTCCATTAGGTACACCGCCATTTTCAAGTGTACCTAATAACAGGCCACTTTATTCTTTATTATCTTGGAAAACATGTTGGAATGCGGCCCCAAGGACTAGAGCTTGACACCTGTGACCTTTGACCATGATATTTCCCTAATAAAGTGGCCACTTTATTATCTTGGAAAACATGTTGGAATGCGGCCCCGAGGACTAGAGCTTGACACCTGTGACCTTTGACCATGATATTTCCCTAATAAAGTGGTCACTTTATTATCTTGGAAAACATGTTGGAATGCGGCCCCGAGGACTAGAGCGTGACACCTGTGACCTTTGACCATAATATTTCCCTAATAAAGTGGCCTGTTATTAGGTCCACTTGAAAATGGCGGTGTACCTAATGGAGTGTCCGTGTGATTCCCTCGTTAAGCGCACCTGCGTGAAAAGTTTTAGCTCCGTTCACGTTCTCCAGGAGCTAAAACTTTTCACGCAGGTGCGCTTAACGAGGGAATCGCATGGACACTCCATTAGGTACACCGCCATTTTCAAGTGTACTTAATAAAGTGGCCACTTTATTATCTTGGAAAACATGTTGGAATGCGGCCCCAAGGACTAGAGCTTGACACCTGTGACCTTTGACCATGATATTTCCCTAACAAAGTGGTCACTTTATTATCTTGGAAAACATGTTGGAATGCAGCCCCAAGGACTAGAGCTTGACACGTGACCTTTGACCATGATATTTCCCTAATAAAGTGGCCTGTTATTAGGTACACTTGAAAATGGCGGTGTACCTAATGGAGTGTCCGTGTGATTCCCTCGTTAAGCGCACCTGCGTGAAAAGTTTTAGCTCCTTTCACGTTCTGCAGGAGCTAAAACTTTTCACGCAGGTGCGCTTAACGAGGGAATCGCATGGACACTCCATTAGGTACACCGCCATTTTCAAGTGTACCTAATAAAGTGGCCACTTTATTATCTTGGAAAACATGTTGGAATGCAGCCCCAAGGACTAGAGCTTGACACCTGTGACCTTTGACCATGATATTTCCCTAATAAAGTGGCCACTTTATTATCTTGGAAAACATGTTGGAATGCGGCCCCAAGGACTAGAGCTTGACACCTGTGACCTTTGACCATAATATTTCCCTAATAAAGTGGCCTGTTATTAGGTACACTTGAAAATGGCGGTGTACCTAATGGAGTGTCCGTGTGATTCCCTCGTTAAGCGCACCTGCGTGAAAAGTTTTAGCTCCCGCGGAACGTGAAAGTGACCAAAAACTTTTCACGCAGGTGCGCTTAACGAGGGAATCGCATGGACGCTCCATTAGGTACACCGCCATTTTCAAGTGTACCTAATAACAGGCCACTTTATTATCTTGGAAAACATGTTGGAATGCAGCCCAAAGGACTAGAGCTTGACACCTGTGACCTTTGACCATGATATTTCCCTAATAAAGTGGCCACTTTATTATCTTGGAAAACATGTTGGAATGCGGCCCCGAGGACTAGAGCTTGACACCTGTGACCTTTGACCATAATATTTCCCTAATAAAGTGGCCTGTTATTAGGTCCACTTGAAAATGGCGGTGTACCTAATGGAGTGTCCGTGTGATTCCCTCGTTAAGCGCACCTGCGTGAAAAGTTTTAGCTCCTTTCACGTTCTGCAGGAGCTAAAACTTTTCACGCAGGTGCGCTTAACGAGGGAATCGCATGGACACTCCATTAGGTACACCGCCATTTTCAAATGTACCTCATAACAGGCCACTTTATTATCCTGGAAAACATGTTGGAATGCGGCCCCAAGGACTAGAGCTTGACACCTGTGACCTTTGACCATGATATTTCCCTAATAAAGTGGCCTGTTATTAGGTACACTTGAAAATGGCGGTGTACCTAATGGAGTGTCCGTGTGATTCCCTCGTTAAGTGCACCTGCGTGAAAAGTTTTAGCTCCTGCGGAACGTGAAAGGGGCTAAAACTTTTCACGCAGGTGCGCTTAACGAGGGTCACTTGGAAAACATGTTGGAACGCGGCCCAGAGGACTAGAGGTTGACACCTGTGACCTTTGACCGTGATATTTCCCTAATAAAGTGGCCTGTTATTAGGTACACTTGAAAATGGCGGTGTACCTAATGGAGTGTCCAAGTGACATCACAGATCAAACAGCCAATCAGAGGTGAGGGCGGGTGTGGCACTTTTCACTTTCATTTAAGCTTTGACCATGATTTTTCCCTAATGAAGTGGCCTGTGATTGAAAATGGCGGCGTACCTAATGGATTGTCCAAATGACGTCACGGTGATGTGCATTCCAGTTTTAAGTGAACTGAATCTTTAGAATCGGCTGGTTGGCCGCTGTTACTTTTTTTCCTTTGTCTTTTAGCTTTGTTTTTGCTTTGATGGCTTTTATCTTGTGCACTTTCTGACTTTCTTTGTGGCGCCGTTGTGTGGCAGCCTTATGAGAGCCTTTTGAGTTGCGCTCATGCCATCTGTGTGTCTTTTGTGTACCCACTCTGTGGTATGGATACTGCTGGGGCCTGAATTTCCCCACCCCTGGGGATCAATAAATATTCAATCAATCAATCAATCAATCAATCAAAAGGTTTGTTCAAAGGAATCGTTCACCGAATCGTTGGCTACACTTTCTTATTTATTCATTTTTTACCTCGTGTAGTGTACCTATGGAAGTGTCCAGGAGGTGTACCTACACATATTGTCATATAAAGCAGTTAACCAAGTGTCAGATTTTTGTTTTCATGCCCAAAAAAATAAAAACAAGGATTAAAACACCAGACATGTTTTAACATAAATGTTTATTAAAAAAAATAATAATAATAAAAAGAGTAAATTTCAAACCAGCAATCCAATGTGAAATCGCAGTAGATATGTTGGAAACAATATTTAGGCGTATATATGCATACACGTTATTTAAAAACTACTACAAGTGTTCTAAAATCAAGATGACCCAAAGAGAAGCATCATCTCCCCGTTGTTGCGTAACGGCGCATCCCTTCATGCAATACAGTTAGCCTTTAGCTTGGAGAAAACGCGCATAAAAGAAGTGGTGTTTCAGTGAGTGGTTCTTTCTTTCTTTCCTTGGCAAATCGTCAATCGACATTCTGGCTTCCATAGTTCATGCCAGGAGGGAGACGCAACACCTTCACTGACTGATCCGTTGATGCACGCACGGGAAGGAAGGCACTTCACCCATTGACTCGTTCGCGAACGGGAAAGTCGCGAATCGCTCCCTCACTGATCCGTTCTCGCGATGAACTGGAAATGCGAATCACTCACAGATTCGTTCGTTGGTAAACGGGAAATGCAATTCACGACTCGTTCGTGAACGGGAAGTGACGTCATTTTCTTCTTCGTTTTGTTTTACGGCGAGGTGGCACCAGCTTCAATGGGCATTACCGACACCTACTGGTTGACGTTATATGAACTGAAAAAATAACGAATCACGTGATTCGTTCACGCTCATTCACTGAAAAGACAAATCGTTCTTCTGAACGAATCGTTCACTCACGAGCCAATACTAGGTGTGGCTCTTTTCACTTTCAGATTTACGAGTCCTTGAACGATTCGTGTGAACGAATCTTTTGAGAGAACTGATTCTAAAGATTCAGTTCACTTAAAAGGACAGTAATGCACATCACTCAAGAGTATGTCATTATCCTCCATTTATTTTGTCACCATGAACATATAAATCATTACTTCATATTCATACATCAACATATGACTTGTGCGCTCAAGAGTAAGTTATGAGATGTATCAATTTTTATCAGAAATTAAAGGGAACAATAATCTATTAAAAAAAATACAAATAACATGAGTGTCTGCCTTCTATTATCTAGCTGTACTCTATTCTTTGAAACATAATTATACATTAAAAAAAAAAAATCTATACAAAATATAAAAATATTCTGGCTCTTCATTCAAGATTCAAGAATTTTTATTCGCCATGTTTGAGCATGCCAAACAAGGAATTTGACTTTGGTACATCACAGCCTCTGTTCAACATTTAGTTGACTAACAACACTCAGTATGTGTGAAAAATAACAAATATTCTCAAACATCCCCTGATCTTAAACTCCCAGGAGGGCAAGGAAAAACTCGAAACCTCTAAATAAGGTGCTTAAATATTCATGTGGCCTTCTGTAAACTACAAAAACGTTGTTAAATAAATGAATTAAAAAACAGTAAATTAATGAATTATATATTACATTATGAATGATTAATAATAACTCATTGAAAAAAAAATTGTAAAGGCAGACTCATTTTTTGCAGTGTTTTTGTTGGATCTCATTCGCTTGTATTGTACCTAAATAAATAAAGATTCCTTGAAGATTAAACGCAGTTAAACACACCTAAACTGTATTTAGGTGGTGATTTTTATATTTGCCACTAGAGGGAGCTCTAGCAGTGTGTTGCACTTCCAAAAAAGTCCAACTGATCTATTTGCCATTCTTTAACTTCTTCTGCTGAAACTTCCTGAAGTGAGTCTGGATGGTGGCCGCGGCCTTGTCCACGGGGCTGAGGGGGGGCGGGCCTAGCACTTCACTGCAGCACGTGCCGTTACTGGCGTTGGAGTCTGATTGGCAAAGGAAGACACACATTTTTTAGACACAGGGTTGCAAAATTAAAATTTTATAGGTGGTGACAAAACTAGAATGAGCAGCACAATGTCCAAGAAAAGAGTTTTACTTACACTTTCTGTACACACCCATGCTGTTCCTTCTGAAGCCATCCAGCTGCAAAACAAATCAAGACAAACTAAATAAAATATTGAATACAACAGTCGGAAGGAGATGCCTTCCCAAACAGCAACAGCTGAGTAGAAAGAAGCTTTTCCTGTTTTGTAAGTGAACACTGTGGAGCCGTGTGATGCCACTGAAGGAGTGGTACTCGGGCGCCCTCTTGTGGTACAGTTCAGTTTTACAGCCTAGCCTAAAAATACATTTCGTGCGTAGTCATGCTAAGACAATTAGATAGCATGCAGTGGGAAAGGTTGAGTGCGGTCAGATGAAGCTTAACTTTTACATTGACAAGGCCCATGTCATCAATCACAAAGGCATCATTTGTGATTCATTTTAATAAATAAGTTCTCATAGAATGAGAATACAACCATTTTTTGGATGCATTTGCATTGGCGACAAAAAAACCACTGTACTGAGTCGTTCTTTGTTTTTCGTTTTCAAATGTAAAATACAAAGGTGACAAAAATTCTAGTCTGACACTCCAGACACTCTCCAAAGAGTGACGTCCGTCCAAACTAAGTGGAGAATGCTGAGTTGCGTGAGGAGCATCAGATACAAAGCGACGTGATCAGGCATCTGTACTGCTATGCGACGGGGAACATTTGTTACATTCTTTCAACTGTCAAATCAGATATGCTGGCACAACGTGCGCAAGAAAAGTACCCTGCCACGTGCATGACGAGCCCTGTGCGCATGTGTTGGTTGATGTAACGACTTCCAACACAAATCGCCTTGATTGGGATTTGCAGCCCAAGCACAGCGGGAGAAGCCTCGAGTCTGAATGCTAAAGGCTAAAGGCTAGAGCTGCTTAGCCCCACTCATTTGGCAACGTGCCCGCTCCGATCAGCTCACCGCACAACATTGAATTCAACAACCGGGTCATAGGTCATCTGTAGGGGGGGGGGCAATAAATCATTTTGACCAATCACTGCATTGCCTCCAAACTAGGAATTGTATTAAATGACGTTCCAAGTTTGATAACGTGTCATTAGGAGATAGTTACC
Source organism: Syngnathus acus (assembly GCF_901709675.1). Lineage (NCBI taxonomy): Eukaryota > Metazoa > Chordata > Actinopteri > Syngnathiformes > Syngnathidae > Syngnathus > Syngnathus acus. The sequence goes on along the minus strand of NC_051098.1, from coordinate 16,173,334 downwards.
TGTTTTTTACTAACAATCTCAATCTTCAAAACGGTTTAAATTTGAGCCAGATATATCAAATATATCCAAACCTAACGTTTCCCACCTCATCTGCTTTGCTGCTTCTGCGGCTGTGTGACACGGAATGCACCTGCCAGGGCAAAGGCTGGGACACCATGTATGGCAGAGGCTCTTGCTGGTGACCAAAGTGCTCCCCTATCTGCAAACGCAAAGCGTAGTCATTACAAAAGGTCAAACACACAATAGCTCCAATTTCAAATTCTACATGAGCGTGACGGGACTAGCATTATTAGGATTACCCCCCCCCCACCACCAGAGATTTTCCATTAAGCATTGTTTGTACAAGTTGTTTTTTGGTCAATTGGATGAATATGAACATAATATGAGAGTGGAACTTTATTAGGACACTTACGCAATATAATTTTTAGATCCAAAATTGCAATGGCTACCGAGCAATAAATTTATGATGTAAACAAATCAAATTTTGCAGTTATGTAGAGCTTCACTACATATTTCTGTTTTCTCTGTAGTAAAAAATATTTGTACTTCACATTGGCAGCTTCACGCAGGCGGAAAAAAAACTGGAATAGTAGCGAGATGGAAAGAAAAAAAAAAATCTGCTGGCATGAACGCTAACCACCAGCTTCTATCCATTCATTTGAAAAATCCTTATTACGGCCTTACCGATTGCACGACTCGGACCATCACGAACATGGCCGTTAGCATGGTGATCAACATCCTGCCCACTTGAGCGTTCCCTACGATAGATACTCCTTATGCCCTGAGCTTGCTCTCCACAATGAAGACGAAGGGACACTATGGAGGCGCACAGGCGAGAAGATTGAAGAGCAGCTCAACAAGGGCAATCGACTTGATTATGGCAACTCGCACTTGCTCCTAGATGCACACGCACACACACACGCACTTTACTCCCACGGTGTCTGACACATGAAGGTAGAAAAGCTTTGCAAGGCATGTTAAAGAGCTTTGTAGGACATAAATAGAGAGGCGCTAATCTTTTTCCTCTGCACAGCAACTTATCCCTCAGGTGTGCTCGTATCATTCCCCACAGGACTGCAAGCTCACTTTGTATTAGTTTGCCATCAAATAAATAATATAATAGCCATCACGTGTCACATTCACACAACCATTTACCTATGAAAGAATTGGACTCTTTTATTTTGCAGACAAATTCCAGGAATATTTGTATGTGCGTTGTTATGAGCGGACATTGATTGTGTCAGACAAAGAATGTTGACCAAACCAGTAGTGCCACTTGTTCACTTAATGATGTTCATGCGTGTGACTTGTTGAATATGTTGGATGGTGGAGATAGAAGACAAGAGGAGGAATGTGAGGAGAGGTGCCTATAAGAGCTTCGCCGCGAGACAGCTGCTGCTGACTTCTGAATACATGTGAAGGAATACGTCCCGTGCTGGTTCATCTGAAAAAAAGAAAAGAGAGATAAGGTAAGGACATGCAGAATCTACATATTGAAAAAGAACATGCTGCTGTCTTGAATTGAAATGAAACCAATTGTGTGCCAGGGATTTTGATATGGTGCATTTGAATGACATCACAGGTTTTTGCACATTTCCACTAAAAATTGGTGATGTGAAGAAAAAAAGTCAAGCAAAAGGAAGAAGACCATCATGTCAACCAAACTTTCAAAGAGGCTGAGCAGCAAAAGGAAAAGTAAGTTTATTTTGATGTTGATTTTTAAAAAAATATTATTATCATTATTGTTGATTAACATCGCCAATATGTTATTAGCTTGACACAACACAGCATTTAGCACACTTAGCATTTGCGAGTATCAAACCGTTTGTGCTTCGTTCAAACCAGAGCCCCCGAAGAACAAGGCTGAAGTTCTAATCCAACTTGGTCTAAAGGCTTTCTATCCCTCCCAACTGGAACCAGCATCAATATTGGACCTCAGCACCTGGATCCTGGACAACCGTACACCTCGGGAACCCAACGATCTGCCAAAATCTTTCCTTCATAGACTTTGGCTGCTGCGCCCAGATGCTCGAAGTACTTGCTGCACAGCCCTCTCAGATACTCTGGCGAGTCCTTCTGAGAAGGTTGATGGATTCCGCTCAACTACCATCAACCCTCTTGATCTGGTGACTGCTGTTTTTTTATGTGCTAACACTTTCCTTCAGCAGCAGATAACAGCACATATGCTGCAATGCCAGTTTGCCGTGCCCCTGATTCTTCCGCATGTAGATGATGAAGAACCCAGTAGCTTTCTACTTTGGCCTTTGAGAGGGGTCGTGAGACAATGGAGGCCCAACACTGAAAAAGTTCAAGAAGCAGTTCTGGCAAGTACACCCATGCCAATCATCTCATGCGTGAGGCTCGGTTCCTGTCGTGTCTCAAAGTCCGAGGTGCTGAATCATGTCATGGGCAGTGGAACGTTCCTCCACGAAGGGATGGAAGGAGGACGATTACCTCGAAGCCTCTCCAACGGTCTTGTAGAGGCTGCATGGTATCTTCCAACAGGAAACTCTAACACAGACATTTTTCCAGTTCCAGTGGTCTTCTCAAATCTCCGGGGAGATGCAAGCACTCATGAGAATTGCCTCTACTTTCTGAGCCAAGCGTCTTCAGCGGTTATTGTTTTCTGTGACAATCCTGAGGAGAAAACAAAACAACTTCTCGCCTCCTGCAACATAATAGCAAGCAAGCTCATTTTGATTGACCTCGCTGAGACTGAGAATTGGAAGGACAGATCAGTGAAGTTTGTCAGTAATAGCCTTCAGGAGACGACAGGTCTTCCAGATGCATCGATCATCTCAGGAAAAGCTTTGAATGCGGAGAACCTTGCGAATGTTCTTTGTGATACCGTCAACCATTTGCTACCAGACTTGAGACTCGTAACACTCGAAGAAGCAGCAAAGTCAGCAGTGACGGTCGGGCTTCATTGCGACGAAGGGACGGTCTGTAAAAAAACCATGGGCAGAGCGGAAGATGTTCTGAAAGGTTTACATGAGGGACCTGATGTGTTCAGGCAGAAGCAACTTCCGCTACAAGGTGCTTTGTGGAGCCGATTGGCTGAAATTGAGAAAGATGAAAGTCGAAAGAACAAAGAAGGAAAAGAGCTTGATCCTCAATTGCAAAATGAGAAAAAAGACATCATGGGTAGTTTGAGCAGATACAAAAAGACTTCATCCATGAAGAATTTCACAAATGCTCTTTCAACTCCAGATAAAGCTGAGAGAATGTACTTCCTCAATTGGATGAGGGTGAAACTTCGACTACTCCAGATGCAAAAACAAATCAACCTAAAAGATCTGCTAAGTCAGAAAACAATGGAGAAAAACGGCATTCCTGAGCAACCGGACCTTCCGAGTGTCGCTAACGATGACGTGGATGATAGCGACAGTTTTTACACAGATTCAACATTTCAGGGTGGGGACATCGAGACGATTCCAGATACCAATCAGGAAGTTGCGGATTCAGGGAAAGAAGTCGCTTCAAAGCTTTTTTTCCAAACACAAAACAATGTCAGACCAGAGAACGGCTTTGAGGAATCAACTTTTCACAAGACTTCCTCTGCAAAGGAACAAACGTGGCAAGAAATGTTGGTCAAAGATGAGGAAATAGCATCTGTACATTCATGTTTGCGTAGGCTGACGCAAAGAAGAGCTAATAATCTGGAGGTCAACGATTTTGAGAGTGACTTGGGTTCGGAGCATCGTTTGCATAGTGAAAACAAAGGAACAGAGTCTCTGCAAAATGAATTTCCAATTTCAAAAGACAAACCAGGTTCTTTGTTGTTGGAAACTGGAACCTTAGACGTTCAAGGGACTCAATTTAGTGCATCAACAATTCAGGAGTCTTCTAGAGACGAACAAAGCTACCAGGATGCATTTGTTGGAGATCAGACAAGTGCACGGTCATTTTTGCTGAGGTTCAAGAAGCGTCACAATCTGCAGGCCACTGATTCAGAGCGTGAAGGAGGTTTTCAGACCCAAAACCAGCAACCAGGTGAAAAGGCAACCCTTGAGAATGACTTCAGCGAATCAGCTTATCACAAGATGGCTGCCGCTGAAGAACAAATCGTCCAAAATGCATTGGTTGAAGATAAGGCAATCACATCTGCAAAGCCGTTTTTGCTGGAGCTTGAGCAGTTTACAGATAAGGACCTTGAGGTCGCTGATTCGGAGAGTGAAATAGCTTTCGAGCACAGTTTTCAAATCCCAACCAATGACGAATCAGAGTCTCTGCCAAATGGACATTGTGACTCTTCAAATGAAGAAGAGATCCTGGGTGAAGGAAAAAAATCTCAGATTTCAGCTTTTAGAGATGCTGAACGCTTAGATGGCAGTGAAGCAACCTCTCAGGAGACTTTTTCCGCAGAAGGACCGCAAGCTGCGTCTACCGAAGGTCAGGTAGCATTTTCACTGGGACTTGAGCACTTTTTGCGTGAGATGGGCCTCATTTTTGAACTCGCCCACATCAGCCCCGGTAGCGGGAGCCATAACGAACTGCGACTCCCAAATCTTGCCGCCGACTTGCTCCTCAGTGGGATTCCACTTGAACTCATGGACGGAGACGCTTCGAATATTCCCAAGCACTGGCTCGGCAACGTCCTTGCAGAAATTAAACATCGCTTCCCTCAAGAACGCTTGAAGGTTCTGACGAGTCTTGGAGTGCATCATGCAAGGAATGCTGAGATCCTTTCGGCATTATTTGGGGTGACATTTCCAGATGGATGCAAAAGCTCCGCAAAAGGCCTCTACGTGGTTTCCCTTCAAGTACCACCCAAGTTCAAAAAGAAGCTCAACTGTGATTTTCTCCTGCTGATGGATGTCGAGGGGCTCTGCTCTTCAACCGACGGTCGGTTAAGCACTTGGGTCAGAGATAACGAAATGGCAACTGTGGCAGCTGGAATGAGTGATGTCTTAATTCAAAACCTCTGCTCACGTTCAGCTTCCGAGCTTGAGACGAACCTCACGGTTGCGGTCAATGCTTTGTTACGCATCAGAGAATGCGGCTCCATGCCCATCTGCAAAGCTTTAGTCCAGGATGACGGGATAAATACCTCATTAGAAGCCACGCAGTTACAACGTGTGTCGAACATTCTGAAGACTGGCGAGAGAACCCTTGGAGATGCTGACAACATGATTGATCATTCGAAGAAATCAATTCCCTACGTTAGACCGTGGTACAATGAGCCAATCTCGAAATCGGTTGACAGCGAGCACAGTGAGGTGATGCTGAAGTTAAAGCGTACAATGTTTGCGGCATTGAAAGAGGCAGTCCCGCCATCAAAAATATGTGCTTGGCAGGATTTGTTGGCCCGTTTGTGTTTTGTTTGGGAAGCGGTCAAATCAGAATCCTTCTCTGTCAGCCTGCGAAATAAAGACATCGGTATGGCGTTGTCCATATTTTGCGCTGAGATTTTCCAGTGGGAGGAATGTTTGTGGGAACATATGGAAGGTTGGCTCACACAAGCCACTAGGACAATCCATTCCACCGAGCCAGATGCTACGGATCCTTCCAGCCAAAACGACTTTCTGTGCGAGTTACAATATGAAGCTAGACGAGAGGTCAAAAGGGAAGTTAACAAACACAAGTCACATTTGAAGGCTGGTTTGAAGGAAAATAAGCTTGATGAGAACATTACCATCTTAAAAAGTATCCTCTTTAGCAAAATGATGGAGCTTGAAGAACGAGTAACAACGACGACAATCGAAAGACTGGAAAGAATCAATGAGGACCATTTTTCTTCCACTCAGCACAACCGAATCGAGACCGTGCTGGAATTGGAGCAAAATGCCAGGGTTCAGAAACTTTTAGACAGCAGTGGATCAGAAAACCACTTTGTCAAAGACGAAACTCTAGAAGAAGAATTTGAGGATGCATGGAAGGAGTCATTGTCCAAATTTGATTTCAGACCTTCAGAAACAGACGATATTACCCAAAGAGTATTGAAACTTCTCACAGAAAACCTCTGCAGCCAAGGTCTCCAAAAACACTTGTATAAGCTTCTGGATTTCGGCCAGAATCAGGCGACGTTCTTCAGAGTGCACGATGAGTACTTTGGATACAGTAGCAGAATGAAAAACTTGTTTGAAAACAACAAATCACCAAAGGTTAAGGCTCAGCAACTTGCATGCAACGTCATGGAGCATTACAAGCAGTTTGTTGACGAAAAAGTCCGTTTACCGCAAGACTTCTCCGACAGTTACATCACGGAACTTCTCGAGATGATTGATAAAACCTTGCAAGAAGCACAACTGGAAATCAAAACAGCCTTTGGGGTCGATCTAAAAGTCTTTGTTTGTAACGCCGCTTGCAGAGATTTCCAAAAAGTCCACAATCGCTTCGCCAAGGACGGAGAACTCCTAAAGTCCATTAAAGGCAAAAAAAGTGTACTCAAGGCCGATTTCATTTATCAGTTCAGAAAGAGAGACCAGCGTCAAAAGTTGGCTCGTAGGTTCCTTTCTGACATCATCCAACCTATAGTGATGAACTATGTCTATGAACCTCTTGGCATGCAAATTGCAGAGGAGATCCAAAGTAAAGCCCCAAAACATCTCTCCCCACAAGCCTTCCACAAGAGTTTGCTGGAAGAGATCATTATGAAAGACCAATTTGAAAGCTTCACAGAGTACTTATTTTCCTACGACACCTTCAGGTTGAGGAAGATCCAGGAGACAGTCGTGGCTCATTTGTCAGACTGGAATGTGAATACGTGGAGGCTCCAGCGTCTCGGGGAGATCATCGGTAACGTTGCGTCAGCTGTGAGCCAAGTCACAGTAGGCGACAGCCAAGTGCTAAGTGACACCAAGCCAATTCTAAAGCAAGTGTGCCTCATCCTGGAGGATTCTGGAGACACGTGCATTCCCTGGGAGTCTTTGGAGGGACCGCTCTATAGTATCACCACGGAATGGGATCACTTTGTCACGTATTTCATGGAGTTGCTGGCGGAACTGCGCCTGAACCTTGCACAGGCTTTTTCCCAACACATGAGTGGCGACCAACTACTTGACCGCCTTCCCACTCAGCCAAGAGACTGCCTTTTCAACAAACTCAAAGGCTGCCATGCCCGATGTCCGGTGTGCAGTGCACCATGTGAAGTCGAACAAACTGGACATGAGCTTCACGAGACCTTGCTCCACAGGCCCAAATGCATGTTGGAGCCCACTTCTCTGATCAGCCCTGAAAGCACAAACCCAGATGACCTGGAACCACAAGATATCACTGTGGCTTGCTGGCAACTCCAAGACCTCCATCCAGACTGGAATCTTTCAGCCAAAGAGGCGAGCAGCAGTCCTTACTGGAGGTATGTTCAAGATGTCATAAGAAGTGTCACATCCAGATCCAGAATGTAAACATTTGAAGCCAAACTCTGGCAGGGTTACTATTTTCCGGACCTGGATTTGACACCTCTGAATGTCGCCAGTAGTCTTTTCTCAATATCATTCTTTGTGTCGACTAATCATCATTTTTCTTTCCTTTAAAGGTATGTGTTAGCAAGATTTAGCGAGAGCTTGGCAAAGAAATACAATCAGAAGCCACCAGTGATCCCAGAAGAGTGGAAGGCCATCACAAAAAAAGAGGCCTTGGAAAGTCTGAGGGACAACGTCCTTCTCAGTGGACACCCTTAAACGCTATCCAAGTCCAACACATCCAATGCATTATGTACTAGTATTGAAATTTGTCATTTCTTTCCTCTTCTCTCTGTGTTTTGGACAAAAGGAACAAAGTTTGCTCATCATTGAACAGCAACGTAATTGGTTAGCCATGCTGCGAGTGAAAACCTATTCAAATGATGCTTTCCGTGACTTAAAAAAAAGGGATTGGGAAAAAAAACCTATATTTGTTTTTGCTAGCTATCGCTAGCTAGCTCACATCTATCGCACTTGCGATGGAAATAATGACATCACGAAACCCAAAATCCTGATTGGTCCAATAACTCGGGAATCACTCGGCAACTCAGGTCTGGAATCTGCTTGGGTAAAAGTTGTAACATTGTAAGGGGCTGATTGATTGTGTTGTAAATATCATTTCCACGGATTATGACACATCCACTGCACTTCAATTGTGAAGGAAGAGGAGTGATTCATCACTGACAATAGAGGCTGTTTGGAAATTATGATCACTGAGGTTTGCAGAGAATGTGAATGTCATTGAAATCAATTAACAAAATAAAGCATGCGTGGAAAGGCCTTACACATTGAAGATGAGTGTGTGTGTGTGTGTGTTTAATCTATTTGAAATAAATCCAATACATGAATTTAATAAATAGACTTTGCTTATGACTAAATATAAATCTTTGGAGGCATAGCAATAAATTTTATAACACAACTGAAGTAAATGAGATTTTCCTGTCTCCCACGACTATGCCCACGCAAACACTAGATTGGAGAACTGATTAAAATGTTGCGGTTACGTAATTGGCCACTATTTGCACGCCAGTTCTTCATAGGAATGTGACAAACAAATGAAAGACTTGAATGCAAAATTTCAAGGATGGATGGATGGTTTTGTCAGGGAGCGGTGACTCCCACTAAAAGACAACAATCTTGGGCAAAATTGAAAAAGAACAAATAGAGACAATTACAGACCTTCACGAAAAACAAACTTGTGCATTACAGGCACGCACAAGCGACTGAAAGTTCCCCACAAGTGCCTCTGCCTAATTCAACGCGCTACAGGAAGAAGCGGCATCATGCTCTCTGCAGTGGACATGCTTGGAAAAGTGGAGACACAAAGGCCTAACGAAACTGGCAACTGCTTTGAAGAGACCTTTGCAGTTTTGAATGGTCATTTTGGTCCAAGATCCAGATCCTTGGCACAGATAGAAAATTGCTTCTGGCTAGCTCTGGTGTATAACAGGAATGAGAATCTTACTTAACGTCACAGCTATCAATCATGAAACAAAGCGAATTGCAACAGCCACATTTGAACAAACGCTACGGATTGTGTTTCGTTACATTGAATTGCTTTTTCGTTTACAGACACCTGTCATTAAAGGAACGACAAAATCAATCAAATGGTCAATTGTCCTCCGTTTTCAGCAAAATGATGTCCTTGCAAAATTCTTTGACATATAGTCATCAATATCCACTGCCAGAACACACACACACACACACACACACACACACACACACACACACACACACACACACACACACACCTCTATATTGTCCCTCAGAGTACTCCCCTGAATGGTCCTTACCATTGATTCTCCCTCCCATTTGTAGCAGTGTGAAATGGCCACAAAGGAGATTTTGATCGTCAGACCTTTTTTGGCACACCCACCAATACCTAATACAAAGAGGCCCCTGACTTCTCGGGAGGCAAGGAAATTGAAAAGAAATCCTGCAAAGGGAATAGCCTTTATTTTTTTAAACAAGGTGTTGCTGTGACGAAGAGATAGCGGCATACAGACACACAAATAGGATCAAATGTCTATGTTTACGAAAATCTGAACAGACAAAAATACAACCATTGCGTGGAGAGCTCGCCAATTGAAAAAGCAAAGGCACGACCAATCTACATGAAGCCGAACGGATCGTGCCCAGAAAGCACAGTGCCGAACAAAGCGATGGAAGAGCTGAAGAACTATGCAAATTGAGGTGTGTCAAGCTTAACTTGAGTTGCTATTTGAGCACCTGCAGATGAGCACAACACTGGCTGGTGTGAAATATTTGAATAAATTAAACACAGAAACCAACCCGCCTCCCTTTCCGACAAGTCGTGTAAAACAAAGCGTGAAATGAAGTTAAGTGTTGATTATGTACTTGCCGAAATAAATCAAATCAAACGAGACAGATTTTCAGAATGTCAGAATGAGTACTTAAAGTGAAATATAACATTGAATGGAATTGAAGTTGAAAGAAATTGCTCTTTTCTTTGATAGTGGGCTTTCAATATAAGTGGAGTGTTTAGGTGGGCCATTTGGTGGTCTTTTTGCAGTCCGTACAGTCATTACAAACAACTCTGAAGCATAGCGTGTCGTGTCGCACCCTGCTGCTAACGCAGCGTGATAGCCGTGCTGTCTGCTCCACCAATAATATGGACCAATTACATTCAGTAATGCAGTGTTGCCATGACAACGCCAGAGATGCTATTTTGCTTATTCCAGAGCCTTGCACACTGTTCACAGGTTAGCGCGTCTGGTTCGCACATCTGGGTTCAAATCTGTGACGTTGAAGTTTGTATTTTGAAAGGCTCTCATTACTCCTAATAAGGATCCTGCTGTAAAACACACATTTGATTTTTTTTTTCTTTTTTTAAAAACAGAAGTTGTGGCATTTAAAGTCAACGTCAAAAGCTCGCCTATAAAACTAACAGACAAAAACAATATTTTCAATATACTTATAATTACTTTGAGTTAATTTCATCAATGCAAAATGAAGTTTCAGTTAGTTATTAAGGTCGAAGCCGGAATCAAACACCGCACCTCTGGAAGGGTGACATGGGAACCAGTGCCCCACCGTAAGGCACACGAGTTTTTATTTTATTTTGCAGACAAAAAAGTTGAACGTTAGTTCAGTACTTATTAATTATAAAAATGTTGCTGGAGAAAAGTCCAGGGTAGACACTACCTATCAACTAACAGCAAAAATTATCTATTGCATGGCATAAACATTTATTTATTTATTTATATTTATTATTTTAGCCCCACCACTTGTTTATTTGATGTATTTATTTGTATTATTATTATTATTTTAATCCCACAGCTACAAATAGCCTCATATGACAATATTGTCCTCCTCCACACTAAGCACTCAGTAGAGATTTGACACTTGAGCGAAATGCTATCGCGTCTCAGAGTTAGGAAGCAGATTGACAGACATTTCTCTTGATTAGAGGTGTTGCGCGAGAGAGGTTAGGTGGGTTGCGTTTTAGTCCGTCCTCGCTCCTGCGCTCGCTCGCTCTCAGTGAGTCCTTCTCATTGACTGGCTGCCCTTCATTGTGGGTGCAAGAGTGCATCAATATTCTTTGCGGTATCCTTTTTTTGTAATCATTTACTCCATATTTATAGGATATATATATTTCAATACAGCAATCAAGAAAGAAGAACCAAAGACTGTAGATGTGAAGAAAGCTTTCTCTGCATCTCTACTTTGCAACAACAGCTAAGGTAAGTCCATTTTATGTTTTTTTTTTTTATGCACTAGATTCATTGTCAGTCAATAGCATTTTAGTTTTGCTATGGCAATCCGAAATTTTATATTGAGGCACATTCTGCTAAGAGTAGTATTTAAAAAAAAAAAACATGCACATATTAAGAGATTTCAAATGCACTTCATGAAACTACATTTTGCCTTGCATTGTTTTGTTTTCCCAGACAGTAAAACAGAAAATGTGAATTAATGTGTCATGCCTCATTTATCAGATATGAAGAACTTCACGGTTATATATTTGCATCACCATCACTCACTCAAAAAGAAAGATATTTTATGTATATGTTCTATGTGTCTATGTCGAAGCGTAAAAATTAAAGTCAGCGATGAAGAGCTCTGCCAATGCTGTCCGACGGATCGATGACTAACAAGCATTATTTCCTTTTAATTAGCCTAGTGACTCAATGAATGCAATTGGCCTCCTCCCTCCGCTTACCGATGCAATCTTGTCCAAAGATTAGCATCAACCTACTTTTATTTTGAGACATATCAGCTTGTAAATATTTGAAAAGAGAAATAAATAGCATCATCGGGTAGTATGAAATGAATGTGTCATAGTGGTGACAATATGGTAGCAACGCTGTTCGTCCTGCTGCTCATGACTCTTTTCATGGCCCCCCCCGCCTCGTACCATCAAATGGCGCGGTGACAGAAGCGAGCAGCCTTGAACTGCTATTTGAAGAGAAAGACCCGTTGTTCATGTCCTGTGGAGCGCTGACTAAAAGCATTACAGGCAATGAAATGTCAACGCTCTCGGATGAACTCGAGGTGAACAATAACTTTTGCACCTCTTCACTCCGTCTTTGGAATGACTTCTGCTACTTTAGAGGGAACGTTACTTTGAAATGTCGTCCATGTGCTTTTTTTGGGGGGTGGGGTTTCACACCAGCTATGCTCAGTCACCACTTTTCTTTGCCCTCCAGCAGCTACCACTACTTTTTCTATTTGCGATAGAGTAAACTGGATTTATGTTCTGCTTCTTCCCAGGCAAACATGGACACCCTCCTCAAAGAAGACTTTGATATGAGCGCCAACAGCAGCCACCAAGACCTACTGTCAGAGAACAAAAGTCAAGCCCTGGTCCAAAGTGACCCGTTGGACATGTTTACTGGCATGGAGCTTCTGCTTCGTTTCAAACTTCTCTTCATGCCTCTCTATTGCCTGGTGGTGGTCATAGCTGGCGTGGGGAACTCTTTCCTCTTGTCTTGCATCCTGATGGATAAGAAACTCCATAACGCCACCAACTTTTTCATCGGTAACTTGGCCGCTGGAGACCTGCTGATGTGTCTGAGCTGCGTGCCGTTGACCATGTCCTATGCCTTCGACAGCCACGGCTGGGCTTTTGGGAGAGCGCTGTGTCACTTGGTGCCACTGGTGCAATGCGCCACAGTGTTTGCATCAGTGCTCTCCCTCACTGCCATCGCCGTCGACCGATATGTTGTGCTAGGTAAGGGGAGTTACTGCCTTGTCTTCCTATTGGCTGCACACCCTCTTCTAATAAGCCACACACCCCTGAAGCGGAAGCCAGCCAATCACAAATCCACGTTGTTTGGAGTGTTTGTTCTCTTAAAAGGAGATAACACCGTTTAATTTTTAACACCTGTTTTCAAAATACAACATCTGGTTCATGAAGCAAATTTGAAGCTTCGTTTTCCCCATCACTATAAAAATACAAGCATATATTAGCCATTTTAGGATTTCTTTTAAAACTAGTGCCAATCCTGATATTTAGTCAAATTACTAGTGAAAAAAAAGGATTAAAAATTAATTGATAAAGGTAACTATTTTAACTTTTTTTTAAAATGTAACTTTAATACAGAGACCTTTTTTTTTGCATGCCCATATATTGTGCTGATTGCTAAGCAACCAAAACAAGAAGTAGCCTGGTGCATTTTATGTCATGTGTTGGTTTACAGCATATGAAAGCTGCTGACCAATTGGTGATTTGTTTTTTGTTTCATTCAGCTCACCCAGTCCGTCGGAGGATATCTTTGTGCGGTTGCAGTGCAGTGACATCAGCCGTGTGGCTTCTATCTCTGGCCTTGGCCGCTCCTCCGTCCTTCTACACACGTTACTTGGACCTCCGGCCCAGTGGCATCGACCTCGTCGTTTGCGAAGAATTCTGGCCGGAAAACGGAAACCTTCGACTGCTGTACTCCTGCTTCATCCTAATCGCCTCCTACATGATCCCACTGTTGTCCGTGAGCATCTCGTACTGTGCCATCAGCATCAGTCTGAAGCGCTACTCCGTGCCCGGGGAGCAGGCTAGCAGGAAGCAACACTGGAAGCAAAAGAGGAGGCGGACCTTCTCGTTACTGGTGGCTTCAGTGCTGGCCTTTGCTCTGTGTTGGCTGCCTTTGCAGGTGAGATAAAGTACAAAAAGCCTTTCCATTAACCTTTATGAACTCGCTTCCCCCCCCCCCCCCCCCCACTTCATATAGCCGATTTAGAGACATATTATAGCTATCAAATCCATACACAGGATTAACTGCCCATTAAAGGATGGTCTTTCCTGTCAATGTTATTCGAGAAGCTCATCGTTCTCACCATTCAGATATTAAGTACACAATGAGCCATGCAAAAGAAATCATCAGTAGAAATGGCAAGGCAGGCATATCTTCTTCAAGTGCAATTTGTGCCAAATGGGTTATGATAAGCACTCGGGGGGGCTCAAGAAACCAACAACTCCGATTTCCCCCAACTGCCGCTTTATATGGATTATCAGATTACAATGCCACATATCAACTGATCTCATAAAATCAACATATTTGGGTTTAACTTGATACGTCAGAATATTTAAGATAGGTAAATAAAATTAACCCATTGGTTGCTTCATTCGCCACAATTGTTCTTTAATAATACAAAGAATTATGAACAAGTGGACTCTTTAGTAGTCTTAGCATTAATTTGAAAAAATATCTGTCTAGTAAAATGATCATGTCATTTTCAGGTACTGAACCTGTTGTTGGACCTGGACCCAGACTGCGACATCATCGGCAAGCGCTACATTAACGTCTTGCAAGTGTGCTGTCATTTAGTGGCGATGAGCTCATCTTGCTACAACCCCTTCATCTACGCCTCGCTGCACAGCAAGGTACGCAAACACCTGAGAGGCTACCTGTGCCCCTGTCACAGACCAAGGATGGTGCCGAGATCCTTGTCCGGGATCTGATGGCCGTCTTTGTCTGCATGGTGGAAACCCGTTCACCACAGACCCATTTAGAATGGCTAAATCATCCTACTTTCTTGACTTTGTGGATTATTACTTGTATTCATTTCTATTGCGCAAATTGATTGCCGCCAGGAATGAGCAAGCACAATTTGTTTGATGAGAAATACGACATTGCATGACCACGCATGCCATGGACCTGATTTGACTTTGCGGATTATTTCCCCCACATGCGGCTGACTGGCGCCCAGTCAAGTGGGATAGGTTCCAGCGATACCAAAATGGATGGATTGACAGCTTTGAGTGAGCAGGTCTTGGGTCTGGATTTGAATTGTGGAAACGTGCTTAGACCAAACTACAGGCTACAGCTCATCCACCATGCAAAATGAGAACAAACATTAGAGGCAAGTGATGAATGAATGTAGTCATTATCTTTTGCTTATTTCTATTATGCAAGATGGCTGCGGGCAAAAATAATTGGGAGAGAGGGCGGGAAACTGGCATCAATGATGGTATCGAACATAATTAGTGCTTTGTCTACCACAAGCTGGGTAGCACATTGAGAGATGGGTAACATTGTGATTTGAATTCTAATTATGTTTGTGTGTCATACCAAAGTCAACACACCCCTGTTGAAATGCTTGACTCTGATCTGAAAAATGGAGGTTTGGAAATGATTTACATTTCCACAGGGGTGTGTAGACTTTTTATATCCACTGAAATCTGTCATTATGTATGCTGCACAATTACACCGCATCTAAAGTCACGACACGTAATGTCAAGTGGGCAAATGTGGCCCCAACTTTGATGACCCCAGGCGTGAATTTCACCTCTGCATCGGGGGCAGCCAAAGTTGCTCCGTTGCCTGGCAGCCGGGCAGCCGGGCCGCGGTTCTTATTCTCGCTAAGTGGACCTTGAGACTGCGTTTAGTGCTCTGCAAATTAGATTTACTTGTCGTGTTGTTTCGCAGAAGATCTGCCTTAACATTTGTTTGTCACATTGAAGGTTCTTTTGTAGACGATTGTATGCTCAAGTTTGGAACAGCCTTGGCTTATTATATTTAATATTTTTATGTTTCGTTTTTCTTTCATCATAATTTTATTGTAAAAAAAAGAAGAATCAAACATTAAATGAAACCATTTTACACATACGTACATGTTAAATATTTTTTTTAAATTGAATAATTCCTTCATTAGTTATAAATATTACAACGGAAGAAAGGAAAAATGACATCTACACAGTTTATGTACGTATGTGTATTAGAAATAGCTATTTTCTTTTCTTATTTATTAATTTATCATTGAAATAATGTATTTATTGTGAATAAAAAACAATCAGTACATGTAACCATTTTACATAGACATTTAATAATTCAGTTACATTCATTGTAATTAATAAAATGAAAACGTTTTTTTTTTTTATCACTATTTTATATAGGCATTTTAAGTATTTATTTTTAATCCCGGAATTACACGGCCTTTCTGTCCAATTTGGGTTGACTGTCATTTATGTGTGTAATTGTAACCATACTTTTATGTAAAAAAAAAAAAAAAAAAGTACATTTAACATCATCATTCCAGACTGTATATTAATTACTCTAATGCATGAAATCTACTCAGTGTTATTTTTAGAACACTTTAAAATCAACTGCAGCTCTCAAAAAGTATGACTCATCCACCGTCATCATTATCAACTCCTGTGGTTTGAAAATTTTTACATATACATTTGTTGAGTATTTCATCAGGCTTGCTTTTGTACAAGGAATTTCTATTTTTTCACAGAAGCATAATTATGTGCTACGGAGTCAATACAAATGTTCACATGCTGTAAATCTGTTGTATATGCAATAACGGTTGTAGACTTAGTTTGGTAAAGTATTTACAGTATATTAATCTTGACACTTTCAAATGTTTCAAAAGTGGACTGAACATCTACTGTATAAAATCAGTGGTCACTTGTTTTTACAATGTACTCATAGCGCGTATTATTCTACTCGAAAGGTGGATGAAAAAAATACGAATGATTGAAATCAAACAAGCTTCAAGATAAGAAAAATATTGTTGTGGCATTATTAAAGTGCTCATTCCTCAAATTGTCATGACAGAACTGTACATCATTTTTACCAGCATTGTAGTTGTTGGTATGTTGGATTCTTTTGACTCAGACCCATTACAGTACTGCTATATTATTGTCTGTAAAAGTACAATCAAATAAATGCGCCATCTTGACAAAGTTGTATGTTCTTCTTGTGTCACTAAAATATGACATCATTCCATCCTTTGGTACTTGAGCTGATTTGCCATAACCTACTATAACGTTCCAAAAACAAATTAAGTATACGGATCAGTTAAATGCGTTTACCCCGCAGGCTATGCCTGATTCCATCAAAAGTCTCAGAGGACAGTTCAAATTTCCACCTATCACAGAAGAAGTCTAGTCTCAGAATAGTTTATCAATAAAATACTTTTAGCCTCACCCTGCATTATGACTCAGTATTTATTGATGGAGTCATATGACCACATTCAAGGCCAAACCTGTTCCGTAAACACTTTTTATGGATCTGTAAGGTAGCATTTGTGAAAGGGGGAAAGGGATTTTATTGGATTGTTTTCCTAAAGTCATGACTAATCTCCATATGTAAATTACGCCACATGAATGATCAGAAAATGAAAAACATCAACACGGGCTATTGTACTTACAGGGCTTGAGCTTCCCAAGGCCGACCAAATCGGTGATCTTCATCATCTTTTTGAGTTGTTGATTAGGAAGAAATAAGCGAGCACCTAGCGATGGTGCCTTTGCTCACCTGTGCCTCGTCATCCCTGATGGCCTGACTTGAGGTTGACCTCCACCCATGTACTGAACTCAACCAAATACGACTTCTTTTTTTAAACTGAAATATTTTACGACTAATTCACGTTACGCTTTTAGTCAGAAGAACATGTTCCGATACATAACCACAGGCGGCGCTAGAGGGGGGGATGCCAGGGGCACTCACACAGCAATATATGCTTGAACCCCCACAGGTGCTAGGCCAGATGTTTGACTTTAGGATATTTTTTTCAACCTTTCCACAGGTCCCCTGTAGGGAACACATAATGAATGTTTGTCAGCGTTTTCTAAAGAATTTGGGGTGTTTGTAAGAAAAATAGATTTTTGTTTTGCAGACCCCCTGAGATATATACTTGCACCCGCACGCAGCCCCACCAGTCACCAGAACAGGCCATGTTTCAAAGAATATGTTAGTTTGATAACTATTTTCAGGATGAAAACCTCTTTGTTCAAATAGTATGATCTTTATTTTAAAAGGGGAGGATTGGTAACAAAAATGTTTGCTCAAAGTGAAAACAATTTGCAATTTGGGTGTTTTAGCAAGGAGCATGAAGTCAGTTCACATCATTTGCTTTTGTGGGTCACACAAAATGATGTGGTGAGCCGGATGTGGCCCCCGGGCCTAGGCTTTGACACCAGTATTGGGTTTGACACTTTCGGAGCCAGTGCTTTAGTAGGGTTTGTTTGTTTGTTTGTTTTTCATCACAATTCGGGTTCCTTTTTTAACCCAGGAGCTTTAAGGGTGCAATTGTCAGTATTACATTTCTGTCCACATGCTGTGACCTTCCAGTTCCAAAGCCGCCCGCCGGTCCTTCAAACAGCATGGATCCAGAGGGCTTGAGAATCCCTTTGATGGAGAACAGCTTCGTAAAACACTGTTGTGTGTGATCCTGCTCTTATCAGCCTCCTCATCTAAACTGAGCAGGGTACGAGGGAGGATGCAAGGGAACTGAACAAATATGGCAATGTGTCACTTCCCGATTGTCTGGAGAAGTACACCAAAGAGCACTTTCATATGATTTGATGATTCAACTTTGCCGTGTTTCGTTTGGAAACAGCGCACTCGGTCATCTGTGTCCTTTTCCGCCTTTGGCAGCACACTTTGACGTCCTCTCGAATTCCGTTGCTGACCAGCACGTAGAGCACGGGGTCCACCACGCAGTTCAGGCTGGACAGGGCCAGCGTGCACGAGAAGGCAAAGTGCATCTTCTGCTCAAACTGGCAGTAGTCGTTGGGCCTGGTGTAGAAGACCAGCGAGCGCGTGAGCAGCAGGATGTGGTACGGCGCGAAGCAAACGGAGAAGATCCCAATCACCCCGAAGGAGAGCAGGCGGACCTTCCGCTTGACCTGGCCGTTCAGGCCGGGACTCTGGCCCACCGTTGCCAGCACCCTCCAGTAGCTGATGGCCAGCACCAACAGGGGGAGCAAGAAGCCGATGCCCACGCGGAGCAGGTTGAACAACGCCACGGGTCTCTCCATGGGGTAGGTCTCGTAACAGCGGTCGTCCCGTCCGTCGTGGGCGTCGGGGAGGTTGTCGTTGAACAGCACCATGACGTGGAGCAGCGTGACCGTCGCGTAGACGCCGACGCACTGCGCCCAGGCGTAGCATGACGTCCGGTGGGTTTTGGAGCGCAGTGGGAACGTGACCACCAGGCAGCGGTCCACGGAGATGCAGCACAGCAGGTAGATGCTGATGTACATGTTGGAGTAGTAGAAGAACCCGGCCACGCTGCACGACATCACGCCCAGCTTCCACTGGTGGTTCCAGTGGTAGTAGTTGATCCAGAGGGGCATGGTGAAGATGAAAAGCATATCGGAGAGCGACAAGCTGAGCAGGAAGATCCCCAGGACGTTTTGCCGGCGCACTTGTTGCAAAATGGGGCCCAGGGTGAGAATGTTGAAGATCAAGCCCAAGATGAAGGCCAGGATGTAGACGCTCATCAGGAGGTCACTAATGACGCTGTCGCCGATTTTAACGCACACCGCTGTCAGGTTTTCCTCACTGCTCTTGTTCATTGCTGCTGGGGTAAATAAAAACAAATACACAAATAAAAATACAGTGAGGAGGTGAGACACAACAATTCATTCGTTTTCATACAAATGTATTTCTTTTGTCCTGATCATCTCCATATGAGTTTTCCAACTTCACAGCTTTACTTAAGCTTCTAGTTTCTGGCCTGACTCTTAGTCTGTTCATTGAGAAGAACATTGACTTGAAGGCTGACTAATCTTCCTAATGCTCATTTACATGAACTCCCAGAAAGAGATTGGCGCTTCAGAAAATATGTATTCAGAACCGGTGTGATGGTGCAAGACGTAGGCTTGTTTGAGCAAAGCCCATTAAGGACCATGCCGCACTAAATGAATCAATCACTGATTTGACTCACTGATGAACACGAGAGATGCACGGCCAGAGAATCAAGAAGCTGTTATGCTAACTCTACCCGTATGTTCATTTGTGCCACTTCCTGTGCAAAATATTCGAAAGAAGACAAGAATTATAAAGTGGAAAGCCGTCTGCAAGCATAACTAAATAGCACCGGCACATTGATTCTACATTCGGGACGATCCATGGCGCCTTGAGATCCAAGTTTGATTCATTCCTAAACACGCATCACTTGTATCTATAACGAGCAATCATTTTCTCCCTGTTGAAATTATATCGACTACCGTTAGATTGTTTGTCTACATGCATTGCTGCAACGCTTGTAAATATGTATCTCTTACTTACAGCCTCAAACATGCTAATCATCACCCATGTTAGCATTAACCTTAAGCTAGTTGCATCTTAAAGTGAAAGCCGCAGATGACCTACGTCACGTTCTGGCCACAATCTACCATTTTGTATCACGTTCGTACCTTCGAGCGTGTACTTGTGCCTCACCGCTCACTTCCTAGTTCTCAACCAATCACAAGCCACTCCCTCATCCGAACGCGCAAATATATGTCAGGGGTGTCAAACTCATTTTTGTTGGAGGCTGTATGGTAGTCATCGTTTTTTTGGGTGGGCCATAAAGTCATGTATGTAACACCTCATATTTTATACAGTTTGAGCTTTTAAAACAAACTGATGAATAACTCGTTTTCAAATCAGAGACGAGTCAAATCTGTTCAAATATTTTAAAAAGATGTTTCTTAAACGTGTAGATGATTTGCAATGTTCATATTGACACATAAATTCAATGTGCAACTTGTCTTGGCGGGCCACCTAAAATGATGTGACGGGCCGTATCTGGCCCCTGGACCTCGAGTTTGACACCTGTGCTAGAAGTGCTATCGCAAACCATCGCATTCTTTACCATTTGGAATTTCTTTCTATTATTTGACTGTTAATATTAATTGTGATATGGGTTATATTAAGGTTGCTATTTTTTTTCGATGTCCGAGTTAAACATAGATCTTAACATTTTTCTGTATTGAATTATCTACGCCTGCTCGAGATGTGTTCTTAGAGCCAGGAAGCACCTAATGCCATTAAGGGCCACGCCAGAGATGCTCTGTCCAATTCAAACTCAATAACGGAGAAGCCATTTCAGTCGGGCCATCTTCCAGCAAATGCGAAGAGAAACCTTTGGCTGTGTGCGCGTGTGCGTGCGTGCGAGTGAGTGCGTGCGTGGAGGCGTGCTGCCAAAACTGTTCTTATAAGATGAGTAAGTGGCTGGAAAGTTTTGCAGACAAATGATGTCTAAAATTATTCTGTGTTCTCATCCTATCTGGTTGCCTTTTTCCAAGAGGGCGGGGGCATTTTGTGGAAGAACATATTTCCTTTTCTGGCTATGGACATATTTCAAGTTTTGTTAGTGCGGAATGGTGTTTGTAAGCTTTTTCGTACATTTAAGGTCTGCTTTTTCTAACGACTGGCCAAGCTTCGCTTGACTTCTTGTGCATGTGAGCCAACTATGTGTTTGTTTATGTTGTAAACGCAAGTAAGGCAGCTTGTTATTTCGAAGACCTGAAAAGCCTGCAATTTCCATCTCTTGGACCTCAATTTAGATTTACATGTGTGACATTTGTGTGTCAACAATGAACAACTGCATTACGGTAAACACAAATGTTCATGTTGGATACATACAAATGAACTGACTAGAAACAGAAATGACAAGAATCAAGTCATCGGGAAAATAAAGAATATTTTTTCACATAGTAAATGTTACAATATGACACTAAATTGTAATCTTATGAAAAAAAAGTCAGCATGGGTTAAGGAAAACATTGTGAATCCTGATAATTGGACATTACTAAGGCAGAGAAAAAAAAAGTTATAATGTTATGAAAATAGTCATAGTGTTTCAAGAAAGATTATTTCGTAGAATAGTTATAAAAAAAATCCTTGTAATGTCAGAATAAAACCAGAGCCTTCAGAGTACACAGGTTGTGTTATTATGCAGAAGAAATGTAAATACAATCTTAATGTTTCAAGAAATGATTCTTATTGCTTCATGAATAAAAATGTTGAAAAAGTCACAATACATTTAAAATATTACAATTTGATGAGAAAAAGAATTGAGGGCCAACTCAATGACTTTCATTGCTTACCTGCTGATGTTTATCTGTCCACACGTCTTCACTGTAAAGTCCTGAGGAGTGAAAAGTCAAGTCCAAGGGGCGGTGCACGGACGGACAAGAGTGGAAAGAAGTTCCAAGCACAAACGTCCCACATGGCGATTGGGATCTGCGTTTCATCAGCTTTTGTCTCTCATCTCTTAATGGAAGATGCTTTGAAATGTCAGCGAGGAGTGTGTAGAGGTGGGAGTGCGAAAATATGGGACGGCCCCGTCTGCTGCTTTGCAAACGTGTAGAGAGGAGGAAATGCTGTTTGGGGTTGTTGTGGTGGGGCAGGGGCGGGCAGGGCGGGTGATGATACCAGACGGCAACAGATGTCAGCCACATTTAACTTGGCGATCAAGATGTGACATCTGATCACACATTGTGTTTCTTCACACTGATGGCTGCTTCTTGTTAAGTCTAACACAACTTTATGATCACGACTTTCTAATGAGATCCAATATTGCACGACACTGAATTTTTTTTTCTTTTCTTTTAACGCCGGGCGGGTGTACTTCTGGTGTATGACTCACTTGTTCAGCAAGAGTTCAAGGTGAGTATGCTAAAAGTGGTTCATAAATCAGTCAGCAAAAAAATGGAACATTTTCTGACCTTCCCACAACCCCTTAGTAATAAAATCCATATGAGGAACATGTTTTGATTATTATTGTAATACACTATTATATTGGGTAAAAGTATTTTCTATTAATAAATAATATATATTTTCTATAAGACAGGGGAGAAAATATTTTCCACCTTTCAATCAACCATTTGATATCTTTACATTTAATATTATGTTATCATATATAATATCATATTAACCAGAATATTTTTGTGTAAAAAAGTTTTTTTGTGTGCGTGTGTCAGGTGAGAGCCTGCCTTGTGAATTCTTGTGTATTCACAACTGCCATGGATTTTTACTCGACACTTTTGCCGATCAACTGCAGACTTACAGGCAGGCCTACTGTGTTCTTATAAACAAGACAAAACAAAAAAATGTGTTCTGGTAAGCCTAGCCAGCTTTGAAGTTATGCTTCAAACAGTTATTTAAAAAATCTGCATCACTTGCCTTTTCTTTCCTTAGTAGCTTGTTATATGAGAATTAAAAAAAGATGACACATTCTGAGATGTTTTGATTAAAAAAGTAATCATTAAAACGCAATACTATAAAAAAATTATGATTATGTCACACTTTTTTGAAAAGGAAAACAAGTGAGACTTTGTGTTTGGAAAAGGCAAAATAATAATGAAGACATAACTGTTGACGAATGAGCCAATCTAACAAAAGACGTCATTTATGTGCTTGGTGGTTGTTGCAAGCAAACCACAGTGGGCTGATTGCTCATTTTAAATACACAATGCAAAAAAAAAAAAAAAGGCTTTCCACAAAGCGGTATTCAAGTTCCTAAGGGCGATGTGGGTATTTTTAAAATGACCCTGCTTGATTGACCATTCACTTTCATTTACCCCCTGATGTTCAAACAGGCTGTTCCTTTTTCAGCAGCACTCAACACAAAGTCTTTTTAACCTAATTACAACATTTTGTAACAACACTTTCTGAAGGGCGCGTGAGCAATAATTAGACTTGGAGGAGTCGATTCATCACTTGTTAAATAACAACGCAAAACACAAATGAGCGTACAAATATTACAGTACACCACCATATTTATAAAGTGTGTTTATTTGAACCAAAAACTATGTCGATTGTCAAGCAATAATGACAAATCCATTGCTGGGTTAGTTGGTTTATTTTAATTAATTGAACTAATTAATTCCATTTCATTAATTAATTTAATTAACAGCTCCAGTGATATTTTTTTAGATGGCCAAAATAAATAAGTAATCCATCGAGCATCAAATGACAGCTGTTGCGTTCTGTAGGTGTAAAAAACAGGATCACGCAGCAAAAATGATGTGCTGCATTTTACCTGGTGAAAGGAAAAAAAAAAAAAGTAGTAACGCACAGCAAAAATGTTGTGCTGCATTTTAGCTGGTGAGAGAAAAAAAGTAATTCGATGTTACAGACTTGAACTGAAGACCTCTACTTCAATAAATTAAGCTTTGGAGGGGGGCAGTGCTGTATGGTATTGTATGAAAGGTTTGCGGCTTTTTTTTTTTTTT
This sequence comes from Syngnathus acus, assembly GCF_901709675.1. Classification (NCBI taxonomy): domain Eukaryota; kingdom Metazoa; phylum Chordata; class Actinopteri; order Syngnathiformes; family Syngnathidae; genus Syngnathus; species Syngnathus acus. Next base: position 16,149,517 of record NC_051098.1, on the reverse strand, counting down.
TCCTGGAGTTAGAGAGAGTGTGTGCCTTGAACCGCTTTGAAAACTCATTAGGGTTGAGTGCAGGAATAAAGTCAGCAGCTGCCAGCCGCAGCCTTTTAGTCTTTTTAATGGCAGGAAATGGCTCCAATGATTGAAGAAGAAACAGTGATTAATTTGTGATCATGCCATACAATTATGGACTCTACTTTTATACAATGATTTGTTTTGCTTTTTTTTTTCCCCCCTATTGGATAGTTTCACAGGAGACGCATTCCAAAATCGTGAGGTTCCCAGTTATTCGGTCGGTTATGCACACTGTGATCTGCGTGGAGATAGCTCTAAATTTCACTTTCATGACATGCGATGGAGAAGGAAGAGACCTTTACAGTATCTTCTCCTAGAGAGTTTCAGGTTTGCAGTAAACGAGCCAGCGGTTAAAAGGTGGGGATGTCACGAACACAGGAAACTGGAACAGAACAGCAACACATTGTCGCACGCGAGCAAGTATAGCTTTACTATACTTGCTCGCGTGCGACATGACATGAGTTTGACGTTTATTCCAGCCATTATGACTCACTATTGCAGACATATGTTAATGTTTGAGGTGAATGTACTTCGACTGATTCATAAAGTGTCACGGGTGAAACCAACTGGTGTGGCAGAATGAGTTTCATGATTTTAAGAAGTGCAGCAAGCACAGACACAAAAGCAGATTTGTCATTTGGGTCTTCAGATGGAATAAATCTGGGGAAACCTTGCCGTAACGCAGACAACATGAGTCACTTCCTCACAACGTCTACTTACGCACACTGGTGGGAGAGAACCGAATGTCAATTCATGATTGGTTACTGAAATTAGCCTGAGACGTTTTTATTTGACTCATGCTTGAAGACAATGCAATGACCTGCTTTTTTTTTTTTTTTTTAAATGTCCATAAAAATGCAGAGGTCTCAACATTTAAAGACAGACTCATACTTATATTACTGACTAAACTGATTATTATAGGTAAGATAATGTGAACATCCATCCATCCATCCATTTTTTCTACCGCTTGTCCCCACGGGGGTTGCGGATAATGTAAACATGAAATGCAAAATGTTTCTATAATAGTCATCGGTTGTATCTTATTAGCGTAGAATCTCATCTTGTGATTCAAGACTGGCATCTGAATCAAGTGGCGTTCTTATGCTGATGACATCAAAACAAAGGTAGCAGCACATGGAAGAGACTTAAACAACGAGCCGGACGCCATTTGGCAATTTACGCTTAGCGACCCAGAAGTGCTCTTATTGCTCAAGAGCAGGCTTGAGTGTGTTTATCGCAATATGGAAAACAATCCTTGTCCGCCGCCTCTGTAGAATTGTCCTTGGGCATCTATTGTATGCGCATCTATGCATGTCTCGGAAATTAGCATATGATATTACAAAGTGTACCATTTTTAAAGAGAGGATTAAAAACCGCTTTTCAACAAAATAGAACAAGCATATTGCTTTTACATATCTAGAATTAGTTTTGCACGGTAATTGAGTGTGAATTTTGAAATGACAAGAAGATGTTGAAATGTTTACAACTGCTGTGATTAGGTGCTAGCTTATGAGTTAGCTGGCTAATGATTTATTGTTTTAACGACGTTTGCTTTTTAAATGTTGAATTTAAACCTTATGTACAGCACTTTGTATGCAGCTGGGCTTGTTTTTAAATCACCCGAAAATAATGTTTGGTTTGAAATGTTTTTTTTTTTTTTTTGCTATTGGTGAGATTTTTGCACTCAGACATGCTAACAACTGGTTTCTTTATGCACATAATCAACCTTCTCTAATCTGAAAGGACGTCGTAGCTACTTGATAATGAAACGTTGTCAGCGGATGTCTGCTGGTTGAAAGGAAGTGAGCAACTAATTTGCCAAAACACAATCTCGTTGAGGTAACTGTGAAGATACAGCGTGTTATTTTGTCAAAATACTTTGGCATTGGCACTTGCTTGTGGTAGTGTTTGTTTATTTGTCATCTTCCTTTGCATTTATATGAAAGTGAATTTAAAAAAAGGACAAAACAAAGAGACTATTCTCTTGGTTTGTATTGTGCTACAAAGTCTAGCATCATCATCATCATCATCATCGTCCACTTTTTGTCGAAAAATTGGACACGACACTAACTTCAGGGTACACATGCTAGCGGTGGGCTATTACAATAAAAACAACATTGAATCTACAATATTGTACTATGCGAAAACATGCAACCTTATTGACATGGCAGAAACTAGATCATCTAGCTACATTCACACCAACCACAAAAGATAGGTCCTTAAAACAAAAAAGGCGTTCTTGTGAATGCTGGGAGAGATGAGAAATACAAGCGCTGCCCCTGTTTCCTGGCAGAAACATTTTGAATTTCTAAAGTTTATGATTGTGGTTTGTATTAATTACAGGAAGATGTGCTGTCACCTAATCAATACTTCCAGTTGTACAGGACCATTATGGGCATTCACTTTGTGGGAATGACCACAACGGCACAAAGCTTGAGTCAGGTGAAAGCACCACATGAAAACAAGGAATTGCTATTTTTTGATCATTAGGTGGGAGTGTTTCAAATGATTATTTTACATGACCAATCCAAATGTTTTCTTTGAGGGGTTATGAAGCAAACAAGTGGGAAGATATTGTCGTTTTTACATCTTTTATGAGTCAATATCACCTTTGAGACGGCTTCATTTCACCAAACAAAATTAGATTTGCCATTAAACCTTCATTATTCACTATGGTTTTAAATAGAAGCCAAACTGCAAGAAATGCACCCCGCACTTTCCGGCAAGCAGACAATGTACATGCAAACAGCAGAATTTGTGAGCTTGCTGACATTTTTGGGCTAATGTTAGCGAGAACACGGTGGACCGTAACGTAAGCTACGGTCGTACTGCAGGTCAATTTCATGTGTCATTTATCTGTTTTTTGTCAATGTCAACAGAATAATTCCGATTTTTTCCAAATGTGACCCCTGCCACTTTCATACATGTGGATATAAATCAGATATACAGTACGTTTCATTTATTTTGCTGGTTATCTGCAAAGACCCGCAAAACTTTTCAACATTTCAAACAGCAATTAAAAGAGATCAATCATTTGAATGAGAATGCCGACTTGAGAAATTGAAGCGCTGTCATACAGCTGATAATGGTGACGACTGTGTAAACACTGTTAGGAGAACAACTTCACCCCAACACTTGGTGGACCTTCAGAGGATGCTGACTCGCTCGGTGAGGCCTTGCACATCCGTGTCGTCCCTGCCCTCGTCGTCGTCCGAGGCGTGCGCGGGAGGCGGGGCCACGAGGTGAGCGGGGTACGTCAATGTGTACTGGTGGGCGAACGATTGCCAGCGGCTATCGTCGCTCTCGTGGGTGATGTAACGCTCGCCTAGCTTGGTCTCCAGCTCTCGCAGGTCTAACCATGTCTGATAGTCCTGAGAGGGAAGAGAAAATAGAGTTTGGGTGGAATTCGATCAAAGTTGAAAAGGGCTTTTAGTACGTCATTAAGCAAGTACATTAGAAGCTTTCTGAGTGTGGGTGTGTCAGTGAGAACTTAAATGACCCAAAACAATTTTTTTTTTTCCCCCTCACTGATCATCACTTGATGTTCATCCAAGTCATGATCACATTTTTAGCGCTTAAAATGTGTTTATACAGGGATGGTTTTGCAATAATAATTCCTCAAAGTCAGCAGGAGGAGACGCCAGCTCACTCGCAACCCTAATGATGTTAGAAAATGGATGGATAGGTGATGCATGGAAAAATAAATATCACTGATACACAGAGGGAGAGCGAGCGAGAATACAAGTCGTTTTGAAGAAGCACCTGTAAGTAAGCATGGCTGAGACTCTTGTCCACACTGTAGCGCTTCCTCATCTTAACTTGTAGCAAGTTGTTGATCAAGTCGATGGCTGGCAATCAAAGAGATCATATAAATAAAGCTCACAAAACAACAACAACAACAACAACCCAAAAGAAAAACTTCCACTCCCTCTACCGTCGCAGGAGATCTGTTTCCAAGGGTTGGAAGGGTACATGAAGGCAGCATTGTGGATCTGGTCATTGATATCTTCATCCTCGTTAAAAGGGAACGTCCCGCTGAGGCTGACGTACATGATGACGCCGACGGACCACATGTCCAGCGAGCGGTTGTAGCCCTGGTTCAGCAGGACCTCCGGGGCCAGGTAGGCCGGCGTGCCGACCACCGAGCGACGGAACGACTTCTCCCCGATGATTCGGGCAAAGCCAAAATCACACAGTTTTACCTGAATATGACCAGGCCTGATTAGTAACTGTTGATTAAATAGTAACAATGGCTGGGCATGTTTTTTCATACGATTGAATATCACGGTAAAAAGGCCTTTTGTGAAAGTTGTTTTTTAGCTAGTCGGAAAATTATAAGGAGACTATCCTGCCTGAGGCTGCGGCTTTTTTTTTTTTTAGACAGCAGCATACTAAAATAACTATTGATTCGCAGACAATAAACACTGCCATTTCTTGTCTATTTTTAAAAGCATCTAAAGGGCATTCACGTGATTCTTTTGTAATGTTTCTCTCTGATGCGTGTCCTTGATTGTGTTGCTAGAATGATGAAGGCAAATTTGCATTTACACAATGTTCGCCAACCATTATCGAGCCAAGGCAGATATTCGACATGAGGAAACTCTCCCAGCATGCCAGCGAACAGAATGTCACAAAAGGTGCTAGATATAAACTAAAATAATCATTCCTCACCAATTTTCTGACTCATGTGATTCATGTTGAACAGAAAGCTCTGTACAAGAAATGGCAAGACAGAGGTTAAGTGTACCTTCTGCCATCTAGTGGAAGTGCATTTAATTGCTCTGCCTCCACTAAATGTCACTGACGCACACCATTTGTGTGAAAACGTTCAGTCCACTTTTTAGTAACATGCCCAAAAAATGGCTAAAAATACATTTGCGGTACAAAAAAAGAAGAGAAACTCATTTTGTGGTCATTGTTTTGTTTTCCTACCTGGGGGAAAGGATCAGCAGAAGCAAGCAGCACATTCTCGGGTTTGAGATCGCAGTGGACGATGTTCTTAAAGTGCAGGTGTCGCAAGGCTGCCAGGATCTGCACAAACACAGCCTGGTCTTAAAAGGGTTCCACAAGAAAGCACAAATGCCATGATGTCTGACGCAACACGCACACAAACATCGAAAATGACATGAAGCACCAGAGCGGGGGGGCGCGTGCACACCTGAGTGATGAGAAATTTGGTCAGCCTCTCAGGCAGTCGGCCTTTCTCGCTGGAGAGGATCATCTCGAGCATGTCGCCGTGGAGCTTCTCCATGACAACAAACACCTTCTCCGGCGTCTCAAACATGCACTCCAGATTTACGATGCCCAAGTGGCGCAAACTCTGAAAGTGAGTTTCCAATGTTGTTGTTAGTGATTTAGAAGGGGGGGAGAATTGAAATCTTGGCAACTTTGGACTGAATGGAGAGGAGTCATCTTTGCTGCCCCCTTCTGGTCATAAATGATTTGAAACCAATCCTTTTGCAGTCAAACCAGTTTCACCTTCCATATATGGAAAGCGTTTACCTGCAGGATAGCCACCTCGTTCCTCAGCTGGCTCTCCTGCTTAGTCGGGAAGCGGAGCTTATCGATAACCTTGACGGCCACATCCCTCCCGGTCTTCCGGTGCTTTCCTGATGGGAGAAATGTGACAGTTAGATAGAAGTGCGCCCACTGGAAAATAGGAGGTGTATTTGGTTCATTATTCAATACAATCCTCTTGGGACTTGAGTTTGTGAACACTCTCACGTGAAAGGTCATACCTCCATACACAACTCCAAATTGCCCTGACCCCAGAACTTCATCTGCAAATATCTGGTACACTGTACCAATGTCCTGCAGGAAGGTGCATTCAACTCATTAACAAATATATATCTTTTTAATTATTCATATACTATATATAGATTCTCATTCATTTTTTTCCAAGGATAACGTGTGTGTGTGTGTGTGTGTGTGTGTGTGTGTGTGTGTGGCCCAAAAAAAGATAACCTACCACATTTTCTTGGATTTGACTGTTAGACACAGAAATGCTGACGGAGGCTTGTCCTAAGGAGCAAATATGCATGTTAGATCATGTGCACAAGCTGCAATTCTCATAGTCATATAAGTGCTCTATTATTATCATTATTGTCGTGACTATTATTCTTCTTATTTTCCATCCATTATTATTATTATTCAATCTCCTCTTGGCCAGTGGAGGTGGGACTTACTGTGTGTGGTGTGTCCCTCGGCCGGCGGGGCATCCTGGAAGATGACGGGCATAAGGGCCTGACGGATGGCGCTCTCCCACGCCTTGGCCACCTCCCGGCCGATGCCGCTGTTGGGCGCCACTTGGCTGGGGGATGGGGGGGACTGGGGGAAGGCGTGCTGGGGGGACAGGGGTGTAAGGGTGTTGGGGTCCTCCCCCACAAAGTAGCACATGGTGCCCGTGATGATCTCGAAGCAGTGCGGGTTTGTACCGGAGGGTACCAAGGTGAAGTTGCCGGCAGGTCGCACTTCCAGGATTTCCGATAGAGGGATCTCCTGCAAGGAAGATGGAGCCGGCCGGCATGAAAGAAAACTTTGGTGGCTTACTAGAAATGTGAAATTCCATGCAGCAATCTGGACTTACCTTGTAGTATTTGTTTGAGGTGTTGTTCTGGAAAAGGATGATACACTTACAGTCCAGACGCCAGTAGTGTCTCTTTCTCTGTTGGGGTAGCGCACCAAGAGGACATGTAAGGGAAGGTTCGAGAGCTGACGACCAAGAGGAATAGAAGAAGAATGACCAGGTGATAGGGAGGCTAAGAGATGGAGAAATGAAGAGAGACATGAAGAAAAAGAAAAAAGGACAAAGACAGCAGAGCAAGTGTTAGTGGTGCAGCAAGAAAGGAGAAATACTGCAAGTTTTGAATCAACCTTGGCAGAGGTAAAGCAAGCTACAAGAAAGGAAAAAAGGAAACCAGATAAGTGTGATGATTTAGTCAAGATAAACGTACCAGTGTGTCCTTATTGCTGTAGTGAACCATCCATCCCTCCTTGATAGCTGTGCTGGATCGACGAGTTGTTTGCCGCACGGACTGGACCACCCTCATGAGTGGAATGTAAACACTAAAAGGAAGCACAGAATGCAGGTGCTCATCAAAATATAAGATGAGTGTGACGTCGTTGATTGGAGTACCTCTGGTCTGCACTGACTCCGTCCTGCTTGCTCTCTGGAGAAAAGGAGCCCGGGATGCTGCAGGCCTCGTCAGAGTCGTCCATGGATGACTTGTCCGAGGCGTCGTAATCGCTGGTGTAGTCCATGGGCACCTCGGGGTCAGCACTGGGACTCAACATATCTAGGAGAAGATGTCAATGGAGTTGAGTGTAACATGTTATGAAGATGTTTTTCTTTTTTTTTTCTTTCTTCATGGTGCCAACCGTCCAGCATGCATACATGCAGACTTACCGCTGTTACCTCTGTTTTCTGAGAAGATAAAGAGATGAGTGGAAATGAGTTCAGTTTTGTTATTATGCTTGTTATGAATTTGTACAAGCGTGCAAATGAACTTGTATTAATAATTTAGGCAGGGTTAGCATTTTGTCGCTGCAGAGATGTCCACCTACCTCCGATGGTTTCGCCCAGACAGTCGTTAGGGACTTTGTACGCGCAGCGTTTATGGCAGTTGAACTTGCAGTCTGAGGACAATCCGTTCAAAAAGATAATTGGGGCTTTCGAGGCAGAGATTTTGCTTCCTCTTTCTGTATCATTTGATCAATTGTTTCAGCCCTAAACATGTGTGTGTTGTTATTGTGTCTTTGCTCACCTTTGCACTGCAAGCCCTGCCTGAAAAGGCCTCGAAGGAGCCTCTTGCAGTACTGGCACACCGTGGGACGCGTGTACGAGTGGACGGCAAACGTGTGCGGCACTTTCACCTTGCTCATTAGGATTTTGTCCAAATGTACGGGACGGCCCGTGTAAAAGCGCCGGGACTCACTCGGCGTCCGGGGCTGTGATGGAGAGAGAGAGAGAAAGAAAGAAAGCCATTCAGTGTATGTAACCGACTCTTTGGAATTTCTAAGCGGCGTTAAATCGTACCATTTGCGTGTGCGAGCGGACCAGTCCGGAGTCCTCGGTGCAGGTAGATGTGGTCCCGAGGCTGTGAACGGACTCGCTGGTGGAGAGCCGCAGGGACTGGCCACTGTTCACGGAGGTAGTGGACAGGCGTCTTTTCCGAGCTCTGCAGTTGTTTGGAATGTTGAATGCGCAGCGCTTGTGGTAATTCAGCCCACAGCCTGCAGGGGGCGCCAAGGAACAGTAAAGAAACATTCGCGCAAATGAGCGTGATGATTTGAAATCCTAGGACATCATTTTAACGTTTTCTCACCATCGCACTTGAGCCCTTGTCGGACCAGCCCGAATAACATCTCTCCGCAGTGATCGCAAAAGGCCGGGGCACGATAGGAGTGGACGTTCAGAGCGTGGGGTCGAATCTGGAAATCTTCCGATGTGGCTGCCGCTAAAAGGAAAAAGGTCCATTCGGAGATCAGATCGAAATCCTAAACAGATGACAGTTGTTTTTTTTAGATGACTTACCGGATAGCACCACCTCCACCAAATCTCCCTCCTGAATGTCACCTGCAGTTTTAACCAGCTGCAGGATGTTGTTGGTTGACGTGTCGTGCTTAAACAGCAAAATCTTATCGTAAATACCATAGAAGCCACACTCTGGGAACTGTAACATACACAAAGAGAACATCACAAATTGAGCTAAGAGGAGAAAACTAAACAAGACTCCATGTTCTATGAACACTGTGCGCTCAGAACCAACGGCTCATATACCGTAATTTTCGGACTATAAGTCGCGTTTTTTTTTCATAGTTTGGGTGGGGGGGCGACTTATACTCAGGAGCGACTTATATACATATATATGTTTTTTTTTCACTTTTTTGGGCATTTTATGGCTGGTGCGACTTATACTCCGGTGCGACTTATAGTCCGAAAATTACGGTACATTACGTCAATATTTTCGTCTGGTTTTGGTGTATAAACACAACTAGACATTAGTTCTACACTATAATATTAATACTCCTTATAACAGTCCCAACAATATCACATCCAAGATGTAGGCCAAGAAAAGGAATGTTGTTGTTTTTCCTGTTTTGGAGTCAAGGTTCACTATCTGGTCAAAAGTTAGCAATGTACAGGAAACATAAGCTGGTCTACGCTTTAGAAGGATAGGATACACACACCTCCTTTTCACTTATGTATACAGCGTGCGTTACACAGCACCACTCACAAACAACGCTCACATCGACACACACAGTGACGACCTTAGTTTGCAAAATAGCAACATGTTTGCTGATATACAGGCCCGTCTTGTGGCTAGCGAGCTGTATGAGTGCCAAGCTACACAAAAAGGGAGGCCACCACACCCCAGTAATGGCTACTGCTTTTAACCACACAGTCGCTCCCACAAACATACAATCAGAAACAGGTAACACAAAGATATCTAGAATGGCAACTTTGTTTTCTTGAGGGTTAGCTAACATTTGGTGGCTTGACAGAATTTCAACTATACAGCTAAATCAGCACCATGTGGTTCCAGAAAATGTCTGCCGCACGTTTGGTTTGTTTATCAGCTGTGGTGAAAGTGGCCCAGATAGTGCTGACAACAATATTGCAGCCATTGAAGTTTTCAACCCACCTACATCAAACATATTCAATCAGATATATGTACAGCGTGTGGTTAGCGTGTTTGCCCGAGGTTCAAATCTTGCCATGTGGCGTTTGCGTGTTGCTTTCGGATTCATACTTGTTTTCTCTTGAAATCCAGTTTCGGCCAAATCGAGTATATTAGAGCGGTAAAATAGTCAGCATTATAAAATAGACATGTCAAGACTGACATGCACAAACATAGTTTGTCTGTATCTGCATTTATTCTTACCGCAGCTGGCATATCATGTGTAACACAGTCTAATAAAAACACTTTCCCCACCCCAATCAGGCTCCGAAAGACAGACAGACACCAAAAGAGCAAATGATGTCAAAACTACACACATCAGGCAGGGCAGGACCTGGCATTGACGCAACCAAGCGGAGCAACTAAAATGTGTAATTACAATCACCCACAGACATCCCACTTTCCTTGCAGCTTACAAGCACCACAATTTGAGCTACAGATCCCTCCTTTTTTTTTTTTTAAACTGCCAGAGAAAGCAAGCCGGCCTGGTCCCATGCAGGCCATCCAAAATCTACAATATGCTAACCACAATGGCAGCAATCATGTCTTTGGCGTTTGTCTACGGAGAATATTATAGAGTAGCCTGTGAGAAAATGACGGCTTTCTTTTCTTTTTCCGACAGCTAGCGGCTCCAGATGGGAACTGTACTTCTTCATCATTGGAGAAAGGGGATGTTGTTTGGATTGCAATTTTATGAGCAGCCGATGTTAGTGTGTACATTGTGAGGTGAGAGGTTAGCGAGACAGCAAACAGGCGGAATAATCCTTGCATGTACACGACATGGTGTCATGTCCTGGGGACTGGGCCGTGTCTCCAGACTGGATTTGGGTTACCAGGGATCAGGTTTCCTCACTATACCTGCAGTTCTTTGGGCCAACAAAGCTATTATGCCTGAAATGAATTATAAACAAGACCTTCTTTACCTCCCCTTCCATGTTTCCCCTTCATCAACATCTCCCCCCGCTTTTCTTTGTATCCTTTCAAGCGATCTCTAATCTTCTTTTGAACCCATCCAGCGAGCTGTGCATATTTATGCGCTGAAAACTAATAAGGGCAAGAAAGGCGAGAGACGTCGAAAGTGGAAAAAGATGCTAACAAAGATGCGGACTCGCCGCTTTGAGAAGTTAGCCAGGCACTTCCTTTCTTGTAATCTAATGACCCTTTTTTTATGTTGTTGCTCCTCCATCCTTCCACAAAGTACTGTGGAAAAAAAAATGCAGTCCTATAAAATAACATGGCAGGTGTAACCGCTGTTGCCGAGCGCCGCTGGCAATAACGTCATCAACGGGCAAACAACTTAATCGAGTCAGCCATTATTAAAAACACACAAAAGCACAGAGAAAAACAAAACAAGCAATATATCTCTGTGTGTACAATGCACACACTAAACAGCTTTTCACATCGGATGATGTCACGGAAGCAACGTTTTAGTGATGTCATGGAGTGCGGCTCTTGAGAGTCAAAGGGAAATTGCAAATTGTATTTTCTTTGACAGCGTCCCTTGACCTCAAACGCTTGGTCATATGATGCGGGTCACAAGTGCAGTGTGGAAGTGAGTCGCTCAAGATCTATTAAGGGGAAAAGACAATCCGGAAGATGGTGAATGTGTGAAAAGATTCCTGCAATTAGTGAGAAACAATAAACGAGGTTGTTGTTGTTATGATGCACTGTGAACAAGAAGAAGAACAAAAGAATAGAATAGAATGCAGTGTGAACAAGAAGAACAACAAAAGCAGCAGTCAAGAACACAATGACTTGTGAGGAAGCCGTGGGTTTCTGCTTTTCATCCTCCCCATCATTTCCCCCTCCCGTGGCCCAGTCTTTAGACGGTTCCTATACCGGCGGCGAGGAACAATGGTAAAAAGTAAAGCGCCATCTTTGTTGTTGTCGTTGGCTCATTAGCATCGACAACAACTGTGTGCTAACGTTTGCATTTTGCAGGAGATCACAGCCGAGTGAGGGGAAAAGGTGAGATGTTGCAAGGCGACAACGAGGAAGGATCAGTATTTGGACACGGCAGTGTATCCCAGAGACGCTGCGATGTTGGCCGAAGCTGAACAAGACAAACTTTTTAAGCCCTACAAGGTGTTGCGTTTCGGTGACAACAGCAACGGAAAAGTGATCCAAGTCATTTTATAGGCAAGAGGAAACACACTGCATCCCTTCAAATGGCACACGTTGTTTAAACATCCATGTGGGTGTGTGGAGCCAATCATATCTGCTTACACAGTGTGTGTGTGTGTGTGTGTGTGTGTGTGTGGTCAGGATCATTGCTGGTTCCTTAATTGTCAGGCTAAAGTTCCCCTTTGTTAACATGTCAGGCGGGGGACAGGATAGAAGAGCCCCACCTTTATGAAAGACGTTACCCTAGCAACATGCACGTGAAGACGTCAAAGACCTGCCCTCATTAGATCCTCGCAGCAACCCGGTGCGACGCAGGAATGTTTTTTTTTTCGAGGAATGGAAGAAACCCAGCTTGCTATTTTTAGACCCACTGAGGTCACAGGATGACGCTCTATGAAGCAGTCAACGTAAATGCTCATCATTCCTCTAATGGCGCTCCTCCCGCCGCCTTCCATTCGAGTATTTACAGTTGACGATGAGAAAACAAAGTGCCTGCGTGATTTATTGTCTGTTCAAAAGATAAACTCACAGGCAAAGCTGGCATGTTTATGGCGTAAAATCTCGTGACGTCAGCTCCCCGTTGGGCTCGGCACAACTAAAACAACAAACGTAAAAATTGTGTACACGCAAAGGGCCGTTGAATAAATCCACTTTTGTGATGTCACTGAAGTAAATAGCGATCGAGTTGGATGTGCTCTAAAAGTAGAGCTTGGGGATAAATGCTAGAATCGCATGTTTGTTGAATGGGTCGTTTTCAAAAGAGCCTGATGGAAGGCTCTGCAAAAAAAATAAAATCTTGCGTGCAGAGCTGTGTTCCATCCCGAAGTTGACTCAAAAGCATGGCCCTCATTAGAATTGGTATGCACGCACTCTCTTTTTCCACTCCAAGATGCCAGAGGGACCAAAACAGCAAATGGCCTGAGATGTCCTGCGAGTTACAGAGACATGCATTTGTTCTTTTGCTCAGTCAAGCAGAGATAAGATCAGGGGATGTTTGAGAATATTTGCCATTTTTCACATGTCCTGAGTGTTGTTAGTCACCAAAATGTTGAACAGAGGCTGTGATTTACCCAAGTCAAATTCCTTGTTTGGCACGCTCAAACATGGCGAATAAAAATGTTTTGCTGCTTATCTCAGAGTCTTAAATTGTGCTGATTATTAGATGAGACTATTTGGAAATGTTGGCGGTTATATGGTATCTGACAATCTCTGTGGTCATCATTTGGGCTGGAACATATTTAAAATGTCACGAGTGTCTGAGTATTTTGAATTGGCGGGAAAAAAAAGACTTCCCCAAAAATATATCATTGAAATCTAAAAGATCTACACACCCAAAAAGTCATGATAGATATACAGCAATTTTTGGAGATTCAAACCAGTGCTAAAGAGAGCAGATGTAAGTTTTTGGAATGGAAAATAAAGGACATGACTTATGTTGTATGTTCTACTTTCTCTTCAAGTGTCATATTAGTCACACCCAAATTCTGGCACACCTTCAAATGTAGCCTTCATGCTCATGTTAAGGCTGGGTTGCGATGCTAGTGACGCTTCATGGCTACGATATACAGTCATGGAACAAAACGCACACGACCAACAGGGCGCGTGCAAACGCACTCATGCAAAGCCTTTCATTCGGCTCGAAGCGTGAAGGAAGGATGGGAAAGGTAACACGAGGGGAGTGGCTAAGCAGGATAGAGAAAGTGGAGGATAAAGAAGATACGCAAGTCAAGCCATTGTTTATACCGTCATCAACTGAAAATTTCAAGACAAGCAAAATTAAATCAATCATAAATCATTTTTGAAGAGAAAGATGGCAAGATAATGTAATTAGGGCATAAATAATTTACCAGTGTAATTTGCAGTGACAATAGTCTTTCCACGGGGCAAGCAGTCGTTTTTAGCATTGTGCAAGTGTGACAATGCAGTCATTGTCATCAAATCAGCCGTTGCACGCGACAGTCGGAAGAAGAAAATAAATGCCAGGATGGAAAGTTGGAGATAACATGACCTCGTTATGATTTCAACACAAAGATGTATGGAAATAGTCATGTGGCTGTTGCTTGTAATTCTCCAAAGTTAGCAGCAAGAGGCCGTATGTCAACAAATTGCAGCTGTTTGTACACACACACACGCACACACACAAACACACACACACTAAGCTGCATGCTGAAGGCCGCAACCGACGCACATCGCTCAAGGGTGAGTCATCCCAACATCTTTCATCCACGCTCCATCTCCTCTATTTCAAAGTTTTTGTTTCTTTTCCTGTGGGGTGGCTTTGGATCCTAATTGGAAAAAAAATCAAGAGTGGCAAACCTTGTGGGCCATAGATGAGCCCCAGTCATATGACTAACGACTGTTTATGTGAGTCACCGTGGCTTCTAAAAGGAAGAAAAAATGAAAAAACAGTGTCTCTAGTGCAGTGGTCCCCAACCACCGGGCCGCGGACCGGTACCGGTCCGTGGGTTACTTGGTACCGGGCCGCCAAGCCACACAGAAAAAAAAAAAAATTAGCGACGATCAATTAATTCAGGTCAAGACACTCGTCCCGGTCACGTGACATGTTTCCCCAGTCGAGCCCGCAAAGCTAATATGTGGCGACAGGCTAACTAACCAGGCAATGAAGCATTCAAAACTGCTTCAACACATGGAGACCAAGCATCCTGCAATAAAAGACAAACCTTAATCACTTCGGGTGTCATTGTCTCTGATTACGTCTAGATGGGACCGGCTCGTTTCTGAGAAACAAACTCAGTGCTCCCACTAATTCAACGTAATGGTGAGTTTTATTTTGTCATTTGTACTTGTTTTTATGTCAGTCGTATCATTTTATTTCATCGTATTTATATATTTATTATAAATGTATTATTTCTTTATTTATATAAATGTATTATTTATTTATATAAATGCCGGTCCGCGAAAATATTTCTGACATGTAACCGGTCCGTGGCGCAAAAAAGGTTGGGGACCACTGCTCTAGTGGACAACTTGAAACTCTTGACTCTTTAAATTTGATTTACGTTTTAATGATTTATTCATCAATGGCCATCATATGAATGATAATTACTACATTTTAGGTTCTGTTTGTCTTCAGGCCACGCAACAACAAAGCTCTCCTTGTGTTCTCCTCCAAAATTCTTTTTTCTATTTTTGACTCCCTGCCTAGTTGGTCACAATTCTACAGTTCATAGCAAATTGGAAAAAGCAACCCAAGCCCAACCCCCCCCCCCCTTTTTTTTTTATTCAGAGCAGACTTTGGAATGCAAACCAGTCTGTGAAGGTGCACGAATGACAAAATCCTGTCAGCTTTCGTCTCGTTTTGTTGTTCTTTTTACTCGTCGTCAAATACAGTGTTTATAAAAGGAGGAAACAAATGATTGTACTGTTCACCAAACAGAAAGTCAAGAAGGAAGCAATTGTTGTCACCTGAGAACGAAGGAAAACTTTTTAATTAAATGGGCGGAGAATCTTTGGATCATTTAGTTCCTGCTGTAGCAAAAGGGTGGAAATAAGAAAATATACAATGCTGGGTGTGTAAATATGTTCCAGACAGAAAGAAGAAATTCTGGGTGTGACACCAAACTGGTTAGTACCAAACTCAAAATGGTGCCATGACTACTCGCCAGGCAGCCTTCAAAGGAAAAGCTCCGGATCCGAATGAGGGAAAATCTCCTCATCTGACCTTCTCGACCACTCCTGCTCATCCTTTCTTGTAGTCTCCAGGCAGCGGGGTGTGCTTTGAATAATCAAATATGCCTCCACTGCAGGACACCACAAATGCCAAGGGAACAACGGGCAACGGTCAGAGGTGCAAACTTGTTTCGCTAACATGCAAATCAAGTGGAATAACCACACACCACACCCACACCCACACACACAAACACACGGTACGGGACTGAACGCATAAGTCTAACCTAGTTTGTCACGCTGTTCCGTGACCTCACCGAGTGTTTTTGTGGTTTACACGTGTAAGAGAGAGGGAGGTAAACAGGAGGCCAAGCAGCTTCTCTTGGGAGGAGGATGAAACACACACACGCCTCTCAGAACGGAGGTGGAAACAATGGCCAGGGCAGGGGCTCTTAGTCACAGCCGTGTGTGTCCGTCCTCAAAGCGCCAGCGCTGATTCAATTTGACATTGTCCAACGTAGGACGAAATAAATGTTTCCACATTCAAGATGCTCTTTAACATTGGCGGTTTTGCTCAAATAAAATATACTTCAACTGGGGCTTTGAGGTCGAGAAGGCGAACCCGGGCGAGCGCAGCATCCGAGTTGCGTTCAAGATGACCTCCAGAAAAAGTTTGCGAAAGAGTTGGAGGAAAAGGGCGTTCGACAAGAAGGAGGATGCATAGCCGGAGAGGAGAAAAGTGACCAGGGCACAAGGAGGAGGAGGGAATAGTGGACAAGGAGAGGAAGTGTGTGATCTGAAGAGGAGGAAGAGCGGGGGAGTGGGAAGTATTTCCCTTCAAGAGGCACAGCAATGAGATTGGAAAAAGTTGGATTGAAGAAGATGACAAAAGATGATTTCCAAAATTGAAACGATGTCCGGCTGTCAGCATCAAAGTGTGTTTCATTTTTAAAAGCTAGTCAAACAGCCTTTGCTAGCCTAAACAATGCTTTTCTGAGCGGCTAGCTGCAGGCCGACAGACGCTAACACAATGCACATTGGGATTCCAAGCTTTAGTCAAAGTTATGGCGCTGACAGGAACGTGGGTATTCACTCTTTGGGGTCATGTGTGGGAAAGTGAAGGTTAGCGTTGGAAACCCGCGTGCGAGAAGCGAAGGGAAAAACGTGCCAATGGAAGGAGGGAGCCTGTGAATAAACAGAGCCGACCGGTCGGTGACTCACGCTTTCTGGGATGGGAGAGATGACCGTGGGCGATGCTGGGGGAGCAGGGGTGCACACTGCACCACACTAAAAACACACCAATGTAGGCATTCATGCGTGACCATAGACACTCGGGCACCCCGAGCTCATGCGCCGCCTCGCCCGGGACAAACCGCCTATTGTCCACATCCCGCACCTAAATTCTCCTCTCCTAGCAGAACTGGGGTTTTGTATTTAGGGGATTTGAGCATTTCTTGCCGAGTGTGGGTATGTGGCTCATGTGGATAAACAGCCTGAGGGTCTTTTTTTTTTTTTTTTTTCTAATCGTTCTCACTCCAAAATAATCTCCGTTCGCCATACTCAGCAGCACGGGTGTTCAAGCAGAGGCTAAACGCAGTTTGGACGATGGCATCGCTAACATCTGTTTGCTATTAGCGTTCCCCCATAGTATTTGGGAAATAATAAATACCAGGAGTAGCCTTGCATCTATGATTTACCTTAGGGGATAAGAGAAAACTCGAGGGAATAACTACAAACACAAGGAAACACTATCACTAAAATCACATTGGTAGCCTAAAAAAAGTTATGAATCCATATAATGATGGTTAGCACATCACAGTTCTGAGGTTGAGAGTTCAAAAGTGAACTTTTCTGAAATGTTACTGAATTTGCAATATTCCATTTCACTGGGTTCTGTTTATAAAGAAATGTATGTGCAGAATTTTGGTAGGAAGTCATGGAGTTGTGTTTTTGGAAAAGCAATCAATCCTAATTGATTTTGTTTTTCCCATTTATATGTACCGCAAATGTACCTACCGCTTGTCCCATGAGAAATTAGTAATAGAATAGAGCAGGAGTGAGCCTAATATTGATTAAAAAAAATATCTGCTTGTTACAGCACTTCTTGTCGATTTTTCTCCACAAAATACTCGAGAACATTGCTAAATTACACAGGGAGCCAACAAAAACATGAAAAAGAGATTATCCCCCCCCCCCCCCCCCCTCGCAGATTTGCAATGAAGAAATTTTCACAAAGCTGATCAGTGCCGGCCGGCTTTGCAAATGCATCAATCTAATCGCTGAGCGGCCTAATTGGCTGTTTCAAAGTTCATGTTCCAAACATCTCATCTTAAGAAGACTTCAGCACTGGTCTGCCATTACATTCTTTTTCTCACATGGTGAAACACTGCATGGCCCTGAATAGTGAAAATAAACTATTGCTGGTGAATATCAAGAGCGTATTTCCCAAAATGCTTCTTACTTCCCGCAGCAATCTCATGTGTCCGCAGATTGTTTTTCACTTTTTAATAAAACGCCCATCTGGGAACCGTGTGCTTTCCAGATGAGAAAACTGACACATTATCTCATTTGATATTTGGAGAACCAACCAAGGCTCAAGAGAAGGACTGATTCATTTAACACTCGTGACCTATCACACTTGTCAATCAATTCATGAGCAGCATCATCTGCAGAATGGATTACAATACTCCTTGAAATAAACACCACATGTTAAAAAATTGCCAAATAACTATCAAAATCCATCCCTTAAAAACAAAAAAACTCCCAAATCAGGTCACCTGTTTCTCAAGGCACCATGACAGTTTGGATATGAAAAATATATCTTTTGAGACAACAATCTTGGTAATTCTCTGGCACAACTCGTGAAGGAAATATGAAAAGGTTAACTTGTGACAATAGAACACATTCAAATTCCACAGTAACACGGCTAGAAAGTTGCAAATAGGCTGCGACGCTTGTTCTTGGCACGCAATAAAAGCGTTCCGTACTCGCCCTTGTGTGGCAGACAAGCACAACAAAGCCTAGCTAAACTCGCTTTAATTGCTTCATAACAGCAAAATTGTCCAAATTACCCCGAAACGGGTGCCAATTTCCTTGCTCGAATATGACGAAACAACATCGGCAAACAAAACGGCACAAAGGTGTACGTAATTCGCTGGTGTCGGGCTTCAATGTCACAATTTGTTGAACTCAATATTAATCTAGATCGATCAATCAATCCCCCATTATTGATCAGCCCATTTGCTGCAAATGGCTCGCTCACTTTGCTGACGCAATAAAGCAACTTGGAAAGTGACGGTGTTGCGTGCATGTGCGTGTTTGTTTACCTTGGTGTCAACAATGGAACAGGCCATTTGTTTCACGAAGGGCAAGTCTGCACTTTGCGGCATCAGCACCGACTCTCGCGTCAGGCCAATCTGGATGCTGAAGGACACCCCTGAAGGAGTCGGGGTCACCGAAGCCATCGCGCCACCCCCCGATGCACCCAGCCCGTGGGTCAAGTCCATCACGTTGAAGCCACCCTGGGGGGACACGCTGGCCGCGGGGACGGGGCTCACTGCAGTCGAACCGTGCAGAGAGGAGGCCCCCGGCGGAAAGAAGATCGGTCCTGAGGGTATGCAGGGGCTGGCGTGCGCCATCCTCGAAACCTGTGTGATGAAGCTCTCAACACTCTCGGGGGGAAATCACGCTTATTCACTGGCTCACACGGAGCATAGTCCCAGCCTCCCTGTGGAATCAAGGAAGGGATCCCTCTCTGCAGCAAGTGTTTTCTGCCCTCCCTTCACGGTGTCTTCTCTACTTTACAGAAGCGTGAGAAACACACACCCTCAACTCGGGGAGGGAAAAGGAGCCTGCTCTTCCTCCTCCTTTTTCTTCTTTGCTGGCACTTTTCCTCCGCTGATGAAAAGTCCACAATTGAATGTGAAACCAAATCAAGAGAAAGTGAGAGAACGGCTCCGAAAAGTTTCTTCAGCGTTACAAAATGGCCTCCCTCGCACAGGAAACGATGAGAATAAACTCGAGCGACAGACTGCGCTCATTACACGAGTGAGTTTGGGGCTTCACTCATTTGGAGAAAAAGAAAAAGAGCTGAGTGAGAACGTAAGTGAGCAGCAAGGGCTCCTCGCTCGCCTCCAAACAGGAAGTGTAATGATTGACACGCTCTCCAGCCAATAGGCTCCTAGGAGGGCGGGGCTAACTTGACTCCTCGCTCCTCCTCCTTTTTCCTTTTCCTTCCTGTTCCTGGCTTGCCTTGGACAGATCCTCTTTCAGAGCCTTGGGGTAACTCCACGCAGGAAAAACACAGTTACCTCCTCCTTTTGCTTACGTCCCTCCGTGGAAATGCATTTCCTCTCTTGAAGTTGTTTTCCTTCGTTCTCTTTGGCACACTAGACAGCAACTTTCTCAAGACACACCTCTGGCCAAGCAGCAAAACTGCACCACACCTACTGATCTTACACTTGTTTCTATGGTACACTCATAGGTTTAGGGAGAACTGACTAAAAGATACAAGTGCAAACTACTCACATTAACTTTTGATTGACATATTACAAAACTATTTGCCTGTGGGAGTATAGCAATACCTGTGCAAGATTTGACTTCCTGTCATCATTGCAAACATCACGTATCATTATTATAATATTGCAGACAAGGCAACAGACGACAAGACGCCCATTTACTGTACAAAATCCTTTTTTTTTATCCTTTAATGACATACAAGCGACTCATGAAACAAACAAAAGAGGAGAGTAATTTGATACAAGCTAGAATGCAGTTCAAAAATAGATAAAACAAAATTGATAAAAGCAGGTCTCTTATCCCTTGTAGTTAGAGGAAATAGTTGGAATACAGCTTAATATGATGTACAAAGTATCACACAGTGATAAATTGCTAATTAAAAAAATAAAAACACAATACTTTACCTTGGCCTCTGACTGGTAAGACTTTTTGTTTTTTTGCATTATGTCCTTTTTTTTTTCTACAAGTTGTACATTGTCATTATCAATCACAAGCAAGTCTTATGCCCTGTAAGGTGGAAAGATTCATTTATGATATTACAATATTCTTTCAGCTCATGTCGCATTCGGAATCAAAAGAGATGCAAGAAAACAGAGATGGGACTGGCATGGTTTGCATCTATACAACCGTTTTCAGTCTCACTCATTTGTCAGAACTTAGTGAGCTGGCTTTGGCCTAACGTTTTGTTTACTTGATAGCCTTGTTTTGAAAACAAAAGAAAAAGATTTCACTCGGACCTCCACTTTGAATAGAAACACTAATACGCACGGCAGGCTAGTAGTTTGCGTTGCTTTTACGCGAGTTTAAAATTTTTTTCCTTTTGCTGAAAATACGTTCATGCTGGAATCCAATGGAAAAGGGAGCGGCGTTTTTCTTGTAAAAAGTAAAAACGCTTCATATAAAGGTCCGCTTTTCTTTGGGGACCTGCTACGACAGTTGATGCAGTCGCATGTTTGTTTGGTTTTTCCCAGTTTGTTAAGGTTCTCAAGGATAACCAAGGGGGGGGGGGGGGGGGGGGCATTAACCCTGTTTGTGGAAAACTAACGCTGGACTCCCCCTGATGATTAGAAAAATTCAACTGACCTTAAAGGTACCCTGTTATCTTAAGAGTTGCAAGTCGGACCCATTTTATAACGATTTATTATCAGTCTTTACTAGGATGGGCATAACAATATTGTCAGTCATTAACCTTAAAAAAATTTGGACAAATGGATTATTAATCCAAAGAGTTAAAAACATTCAGATTCATCTAGCCCAATAAAAGTGAGTATTTCATTTCCCCACAATGGAACCATATTGACGAAAATGCCCATCACTACAAGGTAATAAACCAAAAGTTTTTTTTAAATCATAAATATATCGCCTATAGAAAACGGTTCTCCATGACTGGATAGGCTTTCCCCTGACAGATAACAAAAGAGAGCATTGGACACTTTTTGATGGAACGTTACTAAGATCAACTGACGTTCTCACATATCGCCTCATGACTTTGCTTCACAT
Source organism: Syngnathus acus (assembly GCF_901709675.1). NCBI lineage: Eukaryota > Metazoa > Chordata > Actinopteri > Syngnathiformes > Syngnathidae > Syngnathus > Syngnathus acus. The sequence goes on along the minus strand of NC_051098.1, from coordinate 16,128,005 downwards.
GTGCGGTGTCTAAACGTGACCCATTCAAAATAACGCTTTTAACCCCTGAAGCCGTTCCTCTACGTTGACACGCTACCACTGCTAGCATCCAGGATGGTGAGCTAACGTGCTACAATGCGGGATGATGTCCTGCTTTTTTAAATCTAAATGCAGAACAACAACTGACACATTCCGAAATAAACAAAACAATGCGAGGAAGCTGAGGTTCTCTCTTACATACACACATTGCACAGAGAAGGAATTTAGAAAAGTCAACAATGAATGACAAGTCGATGAAATGATTCAACAGTGACGTCAACATTGCAAGTCTTACTCTCGCGCGCAGAAAAAGTCCCTGAACTAACGCAGGCTTTCATAGCACCATGATTTCACTAGTGCGCGCGCACACACGCGCATGCGCACACGCTCCTCTGTACAGTAAAAAGTAGCAAATAAAACAATTTGCTGGGAACGCACAGTCAAGCCTCACGCCGCATTTCCTCTATCTAATAACTCACGCTACTGATTCACAAGAGCATCAGCGCACTTTAAGGGGAACTAAACCCGAATGTTTTTAAAGCATGAATACATTGTATACACTAGCGCTAGTCTGTAATTATTTGAATTATTCATCATCGTGACAACACCACATTGGGCCAAACCATTGACGGAAAGTGACGTCAAAGCCAATTGAGCATTGAATCGTGTTGGCTGAGGGCGTTGAATTTCCCAGGCTGGTGTGTTATTTTTAAGCATCATTAACCATTTTAAAGTTTGGAAAATCACTTGAGAAAACAAATGAATGAACCATAATGATAAAGTGCTGTACAAGTCCGTCACCTCGAGGTTTTTTTAAAGACATAAACAAAAGAAAATATGCTGATGCGAAGAATTTGCCCGACAAGTGTCTTTAGCTTGTCGTTACTATCCGTCTATTGAATGAAGCCGAGGAATCCGCCGGAACTCGCCAATGTTTTTGAAATGACTCATACACAGCACCTGATATCAAAGATATAAACATTAAAAACAAAAACTTTTTGCTATCTTGGGTTTAGTTCCACTTTAAATGTAGAGGAATTCATGGGGATAAACATTCCATACGACACTTAAACAGTGAAAGCGGGTCTTGGCCAAGTTGAAATTAAAGCTATTAGTTGAAACACTGGCATGTTGAACATTCTCGGACCTTAGGGGATAGAAATAACAGCGCGCACACACACTCCTCATTGAGTCTTTGGAATGTGACACACACGCACACACGCGCCGATTCCACGATTTGATAATGCACACCGACATCCCCCAGTCAGCCACACGAGATTTACGCTTTGCATTTGCGCGGCATGCATGAACGAGTCGACTTGGTGGCTCTCCTTAAAACACGAGCGGTAAGTTATAGAGCACGAGTGCACATGCCACCTTGATATAACCGTGGGTAGACTCGGAATTAAAAAAAAAAGACAAAAGAAAGAGAAAGCGGAAAAGCGGATTGTAGTGTAGAAAAAAGGGTGATCTTATTTGAAGCTGCAGTTAGGCGCTTCTAAAAAAAAAAAAGCTGTGTGGTTTGTATAACAAGAAGTCACTGAGGCATAAAACAGTGAGGAAGTTGGGGGAGGTGACGTCCTGTGACAAAAACCCAGCCAGTGGGGTGCAGGACAGACTGTGTGTGTGTGCGTGTGTGCGTGAAGGGGAAAGTCAGTCCACTGTCGTCTCTTTCGGCACAGTAGAGGGTGTCTGGAAAGGAAAAAAGAGAAACGGTCACATTGAATTCATGTTGCCTTGTGATTGAAGTGTGATTTGCATACCACAAGTGGTACGTGGGCTCCCTCTGGTGGCGTGTGAAAGAATCACAGCGAAAGTACAGTTAAGTGTTTTGAACTTTAAAACTTGAGAATCACTTCTGTATTGCATCGCTAGTTATTGACTGCTTCTAGAAATAAAACATTTTGGGCTCGCTCCACATACATGGCATGAATTGTTCAAAGTCTCGCACCCTCCCTACCCGCCTCACCAGATGGAACCGCGGTGCCATTAGACAAAGATCTTGGCGAGTGCGTCGGCGCCGGCGCTGGCGATGAAGGGCTGCGAGCTATGGAAGGCCACGTCGTGAATGGCCTCGTCGTGCTTCTTCCTGTGGGCCGTGATCTCCTGCACGCACGTCCTGTTGTCGAGCATCCATAGGCGCACGGAGCAGTCGTGGCCTGCGGGTGGGAGAAACCAAATTTAGCAACAAAGAATTAGGAAAGTCAAATTTGGTTTGACGTGTGGAGTTTTGCTTGATGGAGGCCAAAAATAACAGGAATGTGGGTTAGTATTTTTTAAGACACCACAGAAAATGCCCCCTGGTGGATGCAAGTGTGATGACTTCAGTGTTGCAATTTTTAGGCAAGAACTGTAAATATTTTTTTAATACTTGTTTATTACCTCACAGTGGAACTAATATTAATTTTTTATGCGCAATCACGAGACATGATTTTTTTTCTTCTTTCCTCGCATCAACCAAACAAAATATATTAGAAATCTCTATCAAAATATTGCGCAATACGTTGACGTTCTATGAGATGAATTGTATATGTAAGATAGAAATTTGATTGCAACTCACTGCCCGAGATGAGGTAAGTGCCTTTTGGATCTGTAGTGAGACATGTAACTGCATCCAAGTGGGCCACCATGGAATGGACCACTGTACCTATGGAGAAAAAAAAGGAGGGTTGAATATTTACATGCTCTGGTGGTCCACAAAAGACTTGACCAATAAATATAAATGTGTGGGTACCTGTCTTGTTGTCCAAGAAGCGGATGGTGCGGTTCTCGTGTGCAGTGATGGAAAGGGGCTCAGATGGGTGACTGACCACACGGTTAATTAGTTCACTTCCTGCCAAGGAAAAGAAACAACCATTTCTCAACATGTACGACAACGTCTTGAGGCGGGAGTCTTGGACGTACCATCTTTGGTGTGCGTCTCTAGTGCCGTGATGCTCTGCTCCGTGTTGAGGTCATAAAGCAGAGTTTCGCCGGCGTCAAACGACACAACCACCTGGTTGGGGTCAGAAGCCACAAAGGCCACCGACGTGGGCGTCCCGTGTTCTGTCGAGACGGCGGGAGCGTGCCGTGTTACATATGTAAACAACAGGGGACCTCCCCTCCAGTGGCACACATGTAGCTACCTCTTTCCTTATTGATGACAGACAGGCAGGGGGCAGAGTTGAGCGGGTCCCAGATGCGAACGGTGCCGTCGGCTGAGCACGAAGCCAGCCGACGGTGGACTGCCGAGTATGTGAGACCCCACACGCTATCCTCGTGACCGGCCAGCACGCTGCTCTCGATGCCGGGATCTAATTAAGGTGGCCGTTTGTATCATAACAGCTCATGACAAGCCAATAGCTCAGCTGACTGACTGACTGACCGTAGTTATCGTAAGGATCCACATTGAGGTCCGGCATCTTCCAACACCGTACGCTTCCATCCAGGCCTCCGCTGTAGCAGGAGTCTCCATCTTCTCCCATAGTCAGTGACAAAACGGCACCACTGGATAAAGAGCGCAACGTGTTAGTTCGCTTTTCATTTATCCAGGCAAAACAACAAGTGTCTCATGTCATTCTTTCTTGGCCATGTTTGGACTCACCTGTGCGCTCTAAATGTGTAGATGGGCTCAACATCTAAAGCAGCGTTTCTGTGGAAGAAAACACTTTGCTTAACCTTAAGAGGTCACATCTACACTACACACAAAATTACATACTAGAGTATTTGTTCAATTGGCAATAATACAGTGATGCCTTGAGATAACTCCCGAAACACCTTTTGAAGTTGGTCACCTCTGCTCAAATCGCGTCAACAAATTATTCGATTCTGCCCATGAGTTGAAATTATTAATACATTAATCAGTATTTGCTTTAGTTTTTTGTGTTTTCCGAATAAAAAATAACAGGAATGAGACAATATTATCCATCTACATGTGTTGCTCTACCTTTTGTGTTCAAATATCCATTGCTTAAACAGTTATTGCAACACAGATGTTAGCCATTAGCCCATCTATGGCATTTTGTTAGCATTAAGCTGCCAAAGCTGAAGATGAGTTGTTGTTTTTTTAAAAGCACAGAAGAATTCTTGGTTTTATGTTTAGTTTAACGGTAAACCTCGGCTGAGTGACAGTCCAGCCAGCAAACACAGCGCTGGTATGATTTGTGCTTGCAAATGGGCCAAAACTATAGCTTGCACTGAATTACATTTTGAAGGTCAGGGGGTTCCTACTTTTTGGAATGCATGGCCTTATTGAGGTTCCATAGTTTGAGGGTTCCATCTTCCGAGGCCGTGAGCAGCACCGCCTGGCCGGGATGAAACGTCAACGCGCGGATGGCGTCAAAGTGGCTGCGCAGGGTGAAACGGGGGTTCCACGTCTTCTTGAACTCCTCCCTGTTATCCTGCATCTGTGACGCACACATAGGGTTACATCATCAAAGCGGGAATCAGCTCACCGCTTCTGAAGGGTTGAACCCTATCCGGTGTGGCCGAGGGAGCAAATGTGTTAATTACATCCATGGAGAGATCGTTGTCATTGGCGACGGTGAGATCAGCCAGTTCGCCCAAGTTCATGTCTCCGCCTCCGACTGCGTCCATTATGAAGACATCCGAGGAGAAACCCAGGGCACCACCTGCAGGTTTGGAGTGTGAGTGCGTGCCAGTCCCGCCAATATCACAGTTACAGAAACGTAACAGCAAAATAGTGAAAGTCATTCTTGTCTAAATCGGGATCCTGTTACTTTCCAACCAGCTGGCATACTGGAAGAATATATTTATAGATGGAGGAGAAACTCGACCCCTCCATCTTATTTGGGGATCAAAACGACAAGCATGCATTTGGGAAAACAGAGAAGCGATTCGATTCTTTTGACTGAGGGGGGGAGTCTTACCTTCGCCAGAGCGAGCTTGTCCCGATACAGAAGGGGGCGGGGCAGGCATTGCGGGGTAGTCCGGCATCATGCCTTGTAACTTGTTCCTGCGGTTCTCTGAACCCGACGACAGGAGAGACACAACACATCCAGTCATGGGGATAGAATGTGGATGATATTGAAGGCCAAATGGAGATAAAAAGATAAAGATTGAATTCTGATTTATGTGTGGGAGACAACTTGGACATGTACAGGCTGCATGCATGATACTCGCTCATGATGAAATGACCCCAAGGAGAGAGAAGGAGGGAGAGAGAGAGAGAGAGAGAGAGAGAGAGAGAAAGAGACAGATGACAGTAACACAGTGCTAGAAGTCACAGACAGAGACAAAGAGACAGGCAGTTGGGAAAAGAGGTTGGTTTTATTGACAAGAAGAGATGCTGAAACATAATGAGAAGTAACTCATAAAAAAGGTGAGTGTGTGAGGAAGTGGGGAAAGACAGATACAACGGTGGCAGGGGGAGGGGGGGTTGGAAGGGATGCTATGGCAGCTTCGTACCTAACTCCCGTCCGTCCCCTGAGATCCTGGCCTCGCCCGCCCCCTCCCCATCCTCCCCGGATCCCAGAAAGTCAAATTCGCTCAGGGCGTCTTCCGAGTCGTCCTCGTCCTCCTCGTCCTCCGGGTCCAGGTCTGTGGTCATGGGCTCGGAAACCATCTGAAGGGGAAACAATAAAAAAATTTGAGAAAAACATGACATATTATGTTCAAACATTTCAAAAAACAAGAGTTTCAATGATCAAATTGACTGTAATACGTAAAAAGTGTTGCGATTCGGTTAATCGCGCGGCACCGTTTCCATCTTCGGCCACTAGTAGGCAGCACGGTACTGCACCGTCGCACCTTTACTCGAGACTTTCTGCTCTTGCGAGGGCCATCGATGCAGTCTGTCGCCATGCCTTGGAAGTCGTCGTCCTCGTCGCTGTCGTCTTCATCGTCGTCTTCGCATCCGTGCAGGAAGGGGATCTTATCGAGCACCGATCCGCCGAGACGTTCCTTTGAGCTTTCTTTGCCTGCGTTCCTACAAATGGATGAAGTCAGCCTCTCTGAATAACAGCAAGCAAAACAAGATAGTCTCCCTCTTACCTCTTGATTTGTTCTTCTATCTGTCTGACCAACAAAGATTCTCCAGCTGCCCGCGGCTCCGGGGAGGATTCGGGCGGCGGAGGCCCGTTGGCCTCGGGGCTGCTTCGCCCGAGCAGGGAGCGCACTCGCTTTGAACGCATGTCTAGTATGGTGTCCGAGTAGCCCACTTCCTCGAGATATCTATGATGACAGGAAACAGATACACATCATCACCTCCGCGTGAAATTGACAAAAAAATGACGAGCCAATAAATCATAGCACATCACAACCCAATTTTCAAATATGATACAATAGGCTTTTGGTGCAATATGACATTATTTTTATTTCTTTGGGTCTATGATGTCGCCTTTGAAGTTGAAATAGTTAAAGATTTGTTTTAGTGTTGACAGGCAGGCTTTGAAAAAAATTCCCAGCCTGACTGTTCGCAAGGTGGTGCTACGGTAAACCTTTTAACTCTTGTTTTTATTGAGCGTGACTACATTTAAAGACTGCAACTCTAATGAAATGCCTGAAACAATCTTTAAAGAAAAATCGATTTTAATAGAATACTCATGAAGTGGCTTTGCCATGAACGTTAGTTAGGACACCACAAGCCAGTCATCCATGTGGTAATTTCTGACACTGAAATGGACTATTCTTTATGAGACTTACTTGCGTAGTAGCTGACGTCCTTCCTTCCATGACATTTGATTGGCTGGCTCAGAATCGGACTCAGCTGGGCCATTGGGAACTATGGAGAGCAAATAAATGAAGTACTAACAACTTGTTTGAAGTCACAGTAAAAGCATTTTAGTGACAACAGAGGATAAGATAACATCCATTTAAATCTAGCACAAGAGATAAGGACGTCAACCTACTGGGTTCTGCTTCCATCTCTGGTTTCTTGTCACCAGGACTCAGGTCATTTCCTGTCTTCAGCTTTTGGTGTTTTGCCCTGAACACATGCGCAAGACCACAAGGGGGCCCCGTTACAAGAGAATCACAATTGGTGGCAAGCTTCACCCTCGAAAACTCCTCCAAGACAAAATGAAATATTTGGACTTCCCGAGCAATTGGAGTCTTACCTTTCTTGTTTGAGGGCATATTCCAACATTTTAATCCGTCTCACAAGGTACTGTTTTGTGTTCTCTTGTCCTTTCCGCTCACCTTGCAGGAATGCTACCTGAGCCTGAAAGCACACATGGACATGTTGATTATTAGCAACATGCTAATATGATCCAATACAAAAGCAGTATCAAAAACCTTTTTTTTTTTTTTTTTTTTTATTTGACTTGCAAGCAATGACTTGAGTGTGTGTGTGTCTGACTTAATTTTATTAACCTAATGACATTTCCTAAAACCAGTTCATTTCGTTGGGGGGGGGGAAAAAAGAACATTATTAAATTTGTGAAGGCATTCTGTTTTACTGTTTGTAAGGGTCTATCTAAATAATATATGGTGCCCGTGTCTATTTATAGCTCGCTATAGGAACAGAGTGCAACTGCTCGAAAAAAAAAGGAATAAATAACAAGCACTGCGTCAATTTTATTTAATAAGTGAGAAGACTGAACACAAAAAGATGACGAGGTTGGCAAACAAGACTTATGAGAAGTCGTGGGAGCAAATGTTAAGTAGAGGGTTGTGGACGAGAGTTTTTATTTTTAAACTCGTTCTAACCGAGCTCTCAGTGCGCAGCTGCACGAGAAGGGGGAAAAACAAGAAAACACTGGCCAGATTCAAATGGCCCTGCACGGTTAAGACACATCCTTCCTTTATGCGCTTCCTTTCTCTTTTTCCGTCAGTTTCCTTCCTCGCGGAGCAGATAAAACACCTACCTTGAGGAAAGAAGTTGTCAAGCAAAAATAGAAAAGCCTGATGGAATCGTTACAGTATTTTTTCAATATGAAAACGATTAAAAATGCAAATCTTGGTTTCAGATTGAATCCATGATTTGGAGACACCGAGAGAATTGCTCATGGTGGAAGTCTGCGCTCCACAGAGAGCAATTGAAGTTCATCTTTAATCAAGGAAGACACATCCGCCTCCGACAGATTAAGGAGCCGCAAAAAAAGCAAGTACGAGCAAGTAAGCAATGCGCAATAGTGCCACGCTTGGAATAAACACATTCGCAGTCCTTACTCTGCCCCCACATGTATCTGGAAGAAGTAGAACAATCTAAAAACATGGTCTCAAGAGAGAGCCACTTGGTCTACTTGAGAGGGCAGTCAGTCAGTCTCACACACACACACACAAGCACACACACAAGCACACACACAAGCACACACACAAGCACACACACGCACACACACACAGTCTTGTAACAACCTTCGGAGGCCTGCTGGATAATCTACCAAGGCAACCTCGCTGATGCGGCTGCCGAGTAATCCTGATTAATGCGATGTGATTTTCCATGCTTATCGCAGACTTTTGGAGAGAATTGTCCGAGTTGGCAACGTGATGGTACGCAAAACAACGCAAAGTTTGTTTTAGGCCCAGACGTGTCTTTGGGGGGTTATCTAAGAACCTAGAGTACATTATGAATTGCTGTGGTTGATGTTAGCGGGTTGGCAACGTGGGCCTTTCCAAGTGTAACTGATTTGATGGAATCACGACGGGCATAAGGTGTTGCTTTTATATTCAAATAAGTTAGGAAATAAAAATGATATGCTAAACTATGAGCAAGTCTTAAATTATAATTCAATTGAATTACTATTATGGAATGGAATGATATGGCGATGAGAAGACATCATCCTGTTCTTTTCTCCTATGCCCAGATCCCAGTTCAGATTGGGACGAGCCTGATCTTGTTAATGTGTAGGATCCGTGCCAGCTCACTATTGCGTGTTCACTCACAGCAAGAAGAAAAGAAGCGCTGTGGGATTTTTTTTTTTTTTTTGCCGAACCAGCAGTGAGGTAGGACAGGACATATTTGCACTGAGAGTCATGTAATACAACGCTCACCTTGAGCCTCTGGTCATTTTCTGTGTGTCATGAGGATAAACAAACAAAAGATCTCAAGTACAAAGAAGCAATGATGCAAGCAAAAGCCGTCCTGCCACCTGATCTCTCCTTCCTGTGAGTGGGATTTCATCCCCCCCCCAAAAATACAGTGTGCTGACCCACTGGAGTGTTGTGCTAGATAGTAAGTAATAAGACGGATGTACATAAACACAATAGTGTAGGAGGAAGACGCGCTCCACAAGCCTGCAGTACATATGGATATTGTAAAGTGTGTCATGGCTGAGAGCACAATCCTATTAATTACTGATGATCCCGTGAGCCGAGCTAAACAGGAAGTGACATCTTATGGGCCTCCAGAAATGTATCCTACTTGCATTAATGTAAGGCGTCTCACATGAGAACAGCAGCTGTTCCCCGTCTATTAACTTTAGCGGGACATACAAAAATCAAGGTTTTAAATCAGGGACAATTTTGCAAACACTACGGAAGGTCAAAGCTGTCACGCCAAACCAAATTTCCAAAGTGTGAGGCAGACTTGCCTCACCCATGACGGACGGACTTTGGTCTGTTTTATTGCCGCTATAAGGATTCGGCATGGACCGACCAAGACCTAACCACAATCTCCGGACCTATTGCTGTGGAGGATCCTGGATTGCCTGACCAAGACAGAAGAACAAGGCCACTGGCACCTGTCTCCTGCGGGACCTCCCACCTGGTCCAGTGCGAGGGGGGTGGGGGGGGGGGGGGGGTCGTCATTCCTGCCTTGACAGTGAAGACACGCAACCACAGGTGGCCTTCCACATGAAAAAAAAAAAAAATGCCACATGGTTTTTCCTGTCAAGGCGACAAGAACTTCCCACGAGTAGTCACGCAGCCGTGAAACGATAGATGACGCCGACATACGACAGGAGGTGAGGATTCTTAATTTACAAGTGCAGCTGACATGTGGACCAATACATGTTAGTAAACGCGCAAGGCCAGGAGGCCACGCTAACCGGCATGTTGAGCGTTCCAAAGCCAGACGCGTGTGGCCGTCAGGTGATTAAACGGAGGCCAGGTCATCTCTGTCTGTGCTCACGGAAGATGGTGCTAAAGGAATACGTCGTAAAAGACGCCATTAAAAGACACGGCAACGCTCCGGTTCAGAGCGCCGCCGTTGATTTCTCACCACGGCGTCCATAAGAGCATCGAGTGCAGCTTTATTGTTCATCCATATTTTATCAGGCTTCTATTTATACCCAGCAAGATAGGATTGGCGGGCAGGGAAGCAGGGTGAGTAAAAGTGTTGAGTAACAATGTGTTGTCACAAGTTCCGGTTATGTTATATTTATAAGCGGCATCAGGATAAGACAAGAAAAGTGGACTCATTCAATCATTTTCGATGTGCTTTGTAAAAATCTCTGCCTCACACACATCTGTGCTATACCTGGGAGTTATCAGGGTACTTCATTTTTCCAAACTTGGAAAGTCATATAAAAGCCAAGCTGGCCTTTTGATTGTTTTTGCTGTCTTCTTCTAAAAGAGGATAGTGACACTTTCACCCCTGACCTGTGAGGCTTAGCAGTGATGTCACTGACGGTTGTCTTTAGGTGTTTCTTTGCAGCTCTCACAATGTTTCTGTCATCAACTTCCGTCCGTCTATATCCTTGGCCCACCTGCTCAATGCATACCAATACTTTGATGAATTTTTCTCTCAGCTTCAAAATGGTTTGCTTTTCTCTCTTCGGAAGCTCCCTGCCCGGTCTTCCTGTTTGCTTAACAGCAAATGCAATTTTCACACACCAAAGGAGAACAACGTAATCTTCAGCCATCAATCTCAAAAGCAACAACTGAGCAACATCCGCATCAGTCACTTGTTCCAATACTTTTGCTCACTTGAAAAGTTGGTAGCTTCAAATAAAAGGTGCCCTGTCCTGAGTGGTTAAATGAAAATACCATCCAAATAAAAAAATGGAATCATCTCTGGTCATTTGCAAGGTTGAGTGATGGATCGCGCATTCAGACCGTTCATCTCAATATTTATACGTATGTTTTACAAGTAGACAACCTGATTCTATGAGTTTTATGGAAAAACACTTTACATCACGTCAAGAGATCCTTTATCCAGAGTTTGTGGTGTCAATCACTGTGGAATAGCAGCTCACTTTAACGTTAGCCATTTAGCATGTTGTCATCTGATTGACCACTGAGGGTGTTGCACTGTATTGTTTCCCAAGACCGCGTCAAAAGGTAGAAATAATACAATAGTATGGTTCAAAACATGTCAACATTCCGAATGTACGGGGTAAACATTAAAACCATTTACCCGAAGTTCGTCTCTCTCCGCCTCCCAGCGGTATTTCTCGGCCTGGAAGCGTCCCCATTCGTACTGGATGAAGTGCAGGATCCCGGGAAGAGTCATTCCCGAATCGCCCTCCTGCTGTGATTCGCGGAGGTGTGACGATCCGGGCATGGCCCCGACCGCCGCGGCCGCCGCCGCTGCTGCTGCTACCATTCCTCCAGTAGCGGCTACTGGTACTGACTGGCCCGGTGCTGCTTTGGGCCCGTTTGGGTTGCGCCCCGCTCCGCCGCCTCCGAAGTTCGGGTTCGGTCCTCCACCGGATCTGTCCGCCTCCATTTTAACCGTTCAACCCTTCGCCAGGTTAAGAACGCGGAAACGGGCAAAATGTACGGACAATAATAATGATAAAGCGCCAGTGCCCTCCTTGTTAACCCAGCCGCACTTCGTTGAAGGCTACGCTCCTTTCTTCCCTTTCTCACAAGCACAGAGCAAAATTACTATGCCGTCGATACAATACTACACATCCGCTTTTTAACTTTCACAATAAAACATATTTGAATCACTTGTTAGTCACACGAGTGTATTGTAGGTCTGAGTCCACCGAATTTGCCACAATACAACATCTTCTGGCTTTATTCAACTTCAGATGAAGTTTGATTGTTGGATTATCATCATATAAAATGTAGACATTTTAGTAGTACTCTTATTTTGATAATCCGTAATACGTTTCCTCCTCCTTGTATTTGCTACTGGAAATACCCAACTGTAAATGTCAAATAAAGAGCCATGTTTTCTGTAATAAACATCGAATGCGTCGCCAGGGGAGATCGTTTCCTGCCATTTTGTGAGCAGGGAATGTTTTGTGGCTAATGAAGTTAGCACTAATAACACATATTTCCCGGTTTTACGGCGATGCGCTTTTACTAATCCAGTGTCAACTTTCAATGTATTTAGGATAGAAAAAAAGTCGTCCTAGCACGATTAGCTCACCTTACCGTAAATGCTAATTTGAGTGGTGTGTTTGATTTCGGTCTGAACATTTATTTTGAATTACACAAACCGGAAGCAATTACGTTGTCAGCGTGTAGCGGTACAGACGCTCGAAAGCTAACCCGTTAGCTAAAGGCTATTGGACAGCTGTCCAGTCTGTTCCCAGTTCCCCTAGGTAGCCTCACGCACTGATGTTACTACGTTTAGCTATGCACCGAGATGTTATAAACGTTTAGCTATGCACTGTGCAGTATGTATTAGTCTAAGATGTAATGTAACTGGCATACTCGTTCCTGCCAGGTAAGCTCAAAAGAGCGAAGTTGCCAGAGGTGGGACCCAGCCGGAGGACCATATCAGCGCTCACGTGAAGCTTATTGAAAGTCACAATGAAACGCCTATCGGCGTTCTGCAAATTATTGCAAAGAAGAAATAATGACGAGTTGGTGAGTAACTTGTGATTGTGAAAAAAATTATCATAATTTCATAAAACTCAGGTGCTGCATTAGGTGGAATTATTATTGTATGAATATTAGCAGCAGTACTGAATATATAACAGATATCTTCTGGCAAGTGATGTGAATTTATAACCATATATTATTGTAATAAAGCAAAATGATGCTGTCGAGCAGAAAGTTCAAATCTCCAAAACCATGACTTTCCAATGAACTAAAATCAAGTCATGTTTGTTGAGCCATTAACATTGCATCAAATAGATCAAGCTAACTATTTACCTTGGTCAGTAAATTCGAAAGAAAAACCGTCGTGAGGATAAGCGGTCTGCAAGATGAATGAATGAATGGAAGAAAAATCCTGGCTCCATCGAAGCTGCAATAGCTATGAGACCAGGAACAGAAAAAAACAGAATACATGCGTTTCCTCTGTGTTACAGCTTGTCCGTTCCTCTGACACCAATGGGGACCTCAAGGTTTGAGTTCTTCATCCAAACAACACCGGAGACTTACTTAGTCCTCTCGTAGCCATGCGGATCACTTTATGCCAAGGCGTGTTAACCGGGGCCATCATCCTCAACCTCCTCATCCTTTACTACGTGTCTCGAGCTCAGCAGCAAATGATGGAGAAGAGGAAGGAACACGGCAGGGCCACCAGGAGGGCTGCCTTACCTGGCTCTGCTCTGGAGGGAGGCATAGGATTCATTGGGCCTGGAGGTGAGCCCAGAATGGCAGGCGTGTCAAATAATAACCATCGGAGCCCACGCGTGACCGTGCTTCTCCGCGAGTTTGAAAACTTTGAGAATTACGTCGGGGATGTCGCCAATGCCTTCCTGAGACAAAGACCCGAGCTCCCCTTTCTGGTTGTGGCCGACACACCACCGTACCCGCCTCTGGATCTTCCGGATGGCTCTCGCCTCCTGCTGCTTTCACCGAGCCCGGACCAGCCACCGCAAGCGCACAGGCCCGAGTTTCACGTCCAGACGGAGTTTGCGCTTCTCGTACCGGACGGTGTGGAATTGGAGCCGTCTCGAGCTATTGATAGGCTGATTAAGGAGCTGGAAGGCGAGGGTGGCGGTCCGGTAAGGCTGGTGGCTTCACCCGTTTTGTCTCGATCCGCTGTACAGTGTCTCCATCTGAGGGTGAACCTCCGCGAGTGGACCGCTACTTACTCAACCGCTGCGTCCGGGAGTAGCGGCAGCGTATGCACGGCCTTGCACGGCGACGCCGTGGTGCTCATCCGCACGGAGGATCTATTTAATCTTTCGGTGCCGCTCGGCCGGCCCTTGTTCTCCTCGCTCTTCATCCAGACCACGCTGAGGGGCTGGAAGGTGAAGCTATTAGAGAGCCCTTGTTTCTCAGCCAACCACCGACCCCTCTTCAGCTCGGCTCACAACCAGTGGAAGGCGGACACTCGCTTGAAGGAGGCCACGGGGAAGCTGATGAGGAGCTTCGGTTTGAAGCGTCTCCTGCTGCCAGAGGGGAAGGAGCAGTGGCACGGCTGCGGCAAGGAGACGGCCCGCTGCTTCGGCACAGTGCAGGACGACACGCCGGACTACCTCTATCTGGATCGCTGGACGCCTCCGTGTTGTTTGCGTGCACTTCGAGAAACCGCCAAATACGTCATTAACATCCTGGAGAGCTCTGGGGTGCGCTACTGGCTCGAAGGCGGCTCTCTGTTAGGCGCCGCCCGTCACCAGGACATCATCCCGTGGGATTACGACGTGGATCTGGGAATCTACCTGGAGGACGTGCCCAACTGCGATCACTTGAAGAATCTGGACTCCGGCTCACTGGTGGACGCCAATGGCTACGTGTGGGAACGCGCGGTGGAGGGCGACTTCTACAGGGTGCAGTACAGCGAGGCCAACCACCTGCACGTGGACCTGTGGCCCTTCTACCCCCGCAACGGCGTCATGACCAAAGACACGTGGACGGAGCACAAGCAGGACATGGAGTTTCCGGAACATTTCCTGCAGCCGCTCGTGCCCATGCCCTTTGCTGGCATCAACGCCTACGGTCCGAATAACCATCGCGCCTTCTTGGAGCTCAAGTTCGGAGAGGGGGTTGTCGAGAACCCTCAGTACCCCAACCCTGCCAGGAAAAGATTAGACCGGGCCAAATTATGAGGACACCTCAAGTTTGGACTTTGAGTGACTCTGTGTTGATCTAATTTAATGCTGAATGTTGTGAACAAACTAACAAACAAAACTCTGGACGCGCTGATCTGTAACGTTTACAGATCCCCCCAAAAAAATGGTTTACAATACAATGTGTATGTTGTACAATAGTGTAAAATGACTGTGTACATTTTCACTGTTGATTTGATGACTGTACATTCATGTAAGGGTAAATATGTTTTGCCCTTATTTGGCTTTTTTTGTGGATTCACCTTGGTTTACAACTTTGCATTGATTTTGTTGAGTCGTTGTTGCACACTTGAAAGTATGTTATGTTGTTTACATGGGATGAATCGAAAAGTCTTTGTTGTTGTTGTGACTTTGGAGAGCTTATAAGGAGCATAAGCACACTACTACAGTTGTTGTGAGAACACTTGTCTTGAATAAATCATCTTGCTCTACTGTAAAACAATATTTAAACTTGCTCTTGAACACTAGGTGGCGCAATCTCTCTATAATGGTGCCTTTTCCTCCTGATATCAAAAGTACTATACTGTACAACAGTTGGTATATTTTGTCACTGGGCAAGTAGCACATGTCATGCTATGGGGAGAGCGTCCTAATTCCATTAAGTAGCTTTGCACCTGTCCATGCAGCACACTGTATATATCTGACCCCATTCCTATCAACAGCAGTGCTTGGATACATTTAACACAGTGGTGAATTTAGCTAGTATCTCAAACCTCAGATACAACAACCCTGTAAAAACACCACCATTAAATCATAAAAACAAATTTATTGCTTCAAACTGACATGACTTAATTGCCCCCCCCCTCCCTTCCCCTTGTGCAGACATCAAAATATAAAACACAACTTGACAGAATTGCATAGTATGTAGCCAGCAACCAAAGTGTTCATTCATCCCAACCTTGTACCAGAGTAAAGATAAAATTATGTAATGAATGGATGAATGTCCTTTAGTGTATGTGTGCGTGTGTGTGTGTGTGTGGGGGGGGTTAGTGAAACAGGCTAAGAAATGCAAAACAAACCCTCCAAAGGGACTGATATTCCCAATATGAGGAACATAGAAAGTCTGTATTATTGACCAAGTAACCCATATAGTACCAAAACATTTGGAATAGTTTTCAAAACCAACAGAGAGGGCTAAAGATGGTAAAAAGATTTGGCAAAAGAAAAAATCAGTTTCCCAATAGTCATTTATCATTAACTTTTTTTTTAGCGTCAATTAAATATTTGCACAGGGCCAGTGACGTGACAGTAAAGACGAGCAGGTGTAAATTGTAGCAAAAGTACCTGTAATAAATTACTTTTTGGGATATAGCTTATAGAAAATCATTGGTCTTCTACATTCACTTAACCACAGGGAGCATACAGAGCAGGTGTAAATTGTAACAAAAGTACCTGCTATAAATTTATCGCTTCAAACTGACATGACTTAATTGCCCCCCCTCTCCCTTCCCCTTGTGCAGACATATGAAAATATAAAACACAACTTGACAGAATTGCATAGTATGTAGCCAGCAACCAAAGTGTTCATTCATCCCAATTTTGTACCAGAGTAAAGATAAAATTATGTAATGGATGGATGAATGTCCTTTAGTGTATGTGTGCGTGTGTGTGTGTGTGGGGGGGGGGGGGGGGGTAGTGAAACAGGCTAAGAAATGCAAAACAAACCCTCCAAAGGGACTGATATTCCCAATATGAGGAACATAGAAAGTCTGTATTATTGACCAAGTAACCCATATAGTACCAAAACATTTGGAATAGTTTTCAAAACCAACAGAGAGGGCTAAAGATGGTAAAAAGATTTGGCAAAAGAAAAAATCAGTTTCCCAATAGTCATTTATCATTAACTTTTTTTTTAGCGTCAATTAAATATTTGCACAGGGCCAGTGACGTGACAGTAAAGACGAGCAGGTGTAAATTGTAGCAAAAGTACCTGTAATAAATTACTTTTTGGGATATAGCTTATAGAAAATCATTGGTCTTCTACATTCACTTAACCACAGGAAGCATACAGAGCAGGTGTAAATTGTAACAAAAGTACCTGCTATAAATTTATCGCTTCAAACTGACATGACTTAATTGCCCCCCCCCCTCCCTTCCCCTTGTGCAGACATATCAAAATATAAAACACAACTTGACAGAATTGCATAGTATGTAGCCAGCAACCAAAGTGTTCATTCATCCCAACCTTGTACCAGAGTAAAGATAAAATTATGTAATGGATGGATGAATGTCCTTTAGTGTATGTGTGCATGTGTGTGGGGGGGTTTAGTGAAACAGGCTAAGAAATGCAAAACAAACCCTCCAAAGGGACTGATATTCCCAATATGAGGAACATAGAAAGTCTGTATTATTGACCAAGTAACCCATATAGTACCAACATTGTAAATAAAACATTTGGAATAGTTTTCAAAACCAACAGAGAGGGCTAAAGATGGTAAAAAGATTTGGCAAAAGAAAAAATCAGTTTCCCAATAGTCATTTATTATTAACTTTTTTTTTAGCGTCAATTAAATATTTGCACAGGGCCAGTGACGTGACAGTAAAGACGAGCAGGTGTAAATTGTAGCAAAAGTACCTGTAATAAATTACTTTTTGGGACATAGCTCATAGAAAATCATTGATCTTTTACATTCACATAACCCCATGGAGCATACTTGGGGGAGATGGATTGTCCAAATGTCACCAGCTTACATTTTTAAAATGTTGTACTGAAGCAAGTACATCTTCGTTTCACAAACCTTTTTGAGAGAGAGCGCGAGGTCCGTAATGTCTTGGAGTTTCCACGGTAGTGTTTCACGACGTCCACGCCTCAGTTACATGACAGAGTCATTATCCCGGTGTGTATTTTTGTTGTCCCTGTGTTCCATACCTTTCATCTCAATGAGCGGCGAGTGCTCAGGGACAGGCGTGATGGGGTTGGCCTCGCTTGCCTGCGCTTCTTCCTCTCGTTTGGCCGTGCGGTCTACGAAAAACTGCAGGAGTCCTGCTCCAAACGCATCGCCCTCCACGTTCAGTACTGTGCATGTGCGGTCACTAAAAAAAAAACACAAAGTTGTTTTGTGTAAGCCTAACAGATTTTTAAAATGCCTAAAATAATAAATCCATCCATGAAAAATAAACTAAATAATAAAATCATCATTTATATTGTCTAAAATAGCATTTTTGGAGTCCGCTAGATGTCGATGAGTGGAAAATGCGCAAAAGAAGTACAAGTAGTGACGCTGGTGCTATCAGTGTTGTGTACTCACACGAGCCAATCAACAGCCAGGATCAGGGAGATATCATTGGTGGGCAAACTGACTGCCTCCAGGATGATAGCGAGAGTCAACACCCCGCCAGCGGGTATTCCTGCTGCACCGACACTAGACGCTGTGGCGGTCACGCTAGTCGGACAGCAGAAGAACAAAGACATCAGTAATGCAAGGACAATTCAAACAAACTGCAAATGTGGTGAGATACCTACAGGATGGTAATGACTTGGATGAAGTTGAGGGAATAGTTGTTGAGCTGAGCAATGAAAACAGCAGCCACGCACTGAAAGCAAGCGGCTCCGTCCATGTTGACAGTGGCGCCGATGGGGAGGATGAAGCGGCTGATTTGTTTGGAAATGCCGTTATTTTCTTCCACGCATTTCATCATCAGTGGGAGCGTGGCAGAGCTAGCGAGGAAATTAGACCCAGGTTGTTGTTAGGGTTTACAGATTATCTTGATCGTATGTGAGATTAACATGAAGTAATTGCTGATGTCAACAAAAAAATCCCTGGTCTGGTTCACTGGTTCAGTTTTCAACCCATTTCCTATCAGGAGTGGCGTTCCACAAGGTTCTATCCTAGCACCCCATCTGTTCATTCGCTTATTTTGATTCAGCAATATTTTACATATTGGATTTGACTTGAGGTCAAAGGCAGACGACTGTATTAATCTATTGAATTTGAAGAACGACACTACCGGGTACTTCTCTAATATGTTATCCATTACACAGGACACATCATTGTTTGAATGAGTTCATTACCTGGAGGCTGTTCCAAAGGCTGTGGCCAGAGCTGTAAAAATTCCCCACAAGAAGGTGTACGGGTTCTTCCTTGTGATGGCAAAGTAGATGGCAGGCAGCACGAACAAGCCGTGTATAGCGTGCCCAACAACGCAGCACGCAATGTACTTTCCCAGGCTGGCAAAGAGTGTGCCGACATCTTCCATCTCAACAATCTTGCCAGCAACAAGGAACATGATACCAAAAGGTGCATACCTGAGGAGATGGGAGGAAATTGACAATGATCATTATTTTAATAGCACAGCTTTTATCCAAGCTAATAGAGCCATGCTAAGCTTCATACCAACCCTAAAAGCTTACCACATGATCCAGGAGACCAGCACCATGGTCGCTTCATTGAAGGAGTTGAAGAACTTAATCAAGATTTCGCCTTCCTCCCCCAACTTCCTCAAAGCCACACCGAACACGATGGCAAAAACCACCAGACCCAAAATATTCATCCCATCCTGGTCAGTTCCAAAGGGCACCTACACATATATAGATGACGGTCAGGACACAGTCAAAGAACCAACCTCAAAGCAATTTATTGGGCACAATCACCTTCTCCACCATTATGTTATGGGTTCCATTTGCTCTAACCAACTTGTAGCTTGTCGCATACTGCAAAAGAGAGACAGTTTGCTTTGTCAGCTTGAGAAACATTTCCCTTGTTAAATTCTTATACGAATGCGGGATGCGGTACTTACCGACTGGAAGGCAGCAGACACCAAGTTGGAGGGAAAGATGTTCCTGTTGCAAAACAAAACAAAAAAAGCATCAACAACATGGCATTCCTGAGCATCACGCGATCTAAATGAAAATCAGATGAATTCCTGTTTGTAATTTATTCAAAAGGACAGCACAAGTGATTCAATTTGGCTTGGCAGAGCCGCGTCACAAGTCAAGCATTTCCCCGTTATACAACTTAATAGTAAAGAACTGAATCAGAAAAATCAGCTTTGATTAAAAACATGAGCGCATTGAATCACTCCAATAAAACCTACCCTCTTTAAATCATATGGCAACACACGTATTGAATCGTCTTTACACTTCGAGCGACGCGGACCCCGTGAAGGAGCATATTCACATTGAAGACATGTGGACAGTACAGAAATGTTCATGATAGATTCGGAATGTTTTGACCGCAGTAAATCGAACATGTGCAGGTGTCCCAGGAGATTTAGTGGCTTGTGAGCAACCAGACTGCACATATTGCCTCCGGGGAGAATACAAAAGCATGTCAACATCTCCAGTTAATTAAGTACCCGTTGCTAGGTAGAATAACGGCTAGTGTTTTGACGGGTTGATCAATTTTAGAGCAGGAAAACCAAACTAAAGTAGATGGAATGGTCAACAAGGATGTGTCGCCGCTGCGAAATAAAAATGTGTTAGTTGACCCCCAGGCACCTTTTACACATTGTTACCATGCTGCCACATGAGGTCTTTTGTCAAGAGACAGCAGGACACCAACTGAGAGGGCTCGCTATAATAAGAGACACGGGTTTGACATGCTGTTCTATTATCATAATGGCTCAGTGATATATGCGCTGCTTGATTGCATGAAGTGTAACAATGTCTTCATTTGCATCACAAATAACTAAACTATTGTTATTCTCAGCAAGTATCAAGTGTTATGCAAGAGATTAACATCAGTCATCTGAGGATATTAAAGGGCAGTTTAACGGAAACATTTTCTTTGCAATTTAATATTGCATTTTTGGAATATGAATCAAAAGGCAGAAGGTTTTTCGCCATTTTGCCACTTGCTGTCGACTGAAAATGACATCACAGTTACACAGTGATGTCATTTCCAATCAAGTATTAAAATGGCTGCCCCTAAAATGGATTTGAAAAAAATTGACTTTTGCCACTTAAGTCATATTTCGCAAACACAATATTACTACATATGTTATTGGGTTATAAATAAAATGTAGGACTTGACTTCCACTTTAAGATGATCAAGCTTTGTTTCACACTGCCAGCAATAGTTCTACTTTTTATACCTGTGTGACATTTAGAAATGTTCGTTCAACCATTGCTTGTGTTGTAAATACTGTTAATGAATGTTTTATGATAAATGACATTAGATTACTTCCAATGGGAAAGACTGACGACCTGAATGATGTCACATCCTTCGTATAAATGAGCAACTTCCCGCTTTTACTAAACGGGGCTGTCCCTGTAATATTTCATCATGTGCTTCTAAACGAATTATGAGTTTTGTCAATTCATTAAAAGAACAGTGGAAAATGTGTGTGAGAAGTGCTGAGTGTGATAGGCCAGGGGACCCCAGGAGGTTCATTTAGCCCGGAGCAACGTGAGCTGACGCAACGACATATGTTCATTGCAGCAGTAGCGTTCGATGTATATTCTAAAACGGTGCCACGTGCTTCACGTGGACGAGCCCCGAAGAACCCCCAACTCGGTCGTGGTGGTGGTGGTGGTGGGGGTGGGGGTTCACTCACCTGATCAAATCTAAAAAAGAGTCGATGACTTCTTTGGCTTCGGGCAAGTTGTCATCCATGCCGGCCACTTTAGGTTTGGTCAAAGTCACGGAGCCCGGCTGAATGATGAAGGCCATCACCACCCCGATGGCCGACGCGATCAACGTGGTTACCAGGAAGAAGAGCATCGCCCAGCCGCCCAGCTTGCCCAGTGCTTTGGGGTCGATGCTGGCCGCCCCGGAAACCAGACTGCATACTACCAAAGGGATGATGATCATCTTGAGCAGCCGGATCAGCAGCTCGCCGGGGAAGCCGATGTAGATGATTTGGGTACGGGAGAGCTCCGCGTTACGCACGCCGAGCCCGATGAAGACGCCGATGATTACGCCCGCCACGGTCAGAATCACCAGGAGGTTGGCCATGACTATCCGCTTCACACGCTGGGAGAGAGGCTCAGAGGCGCCGCGGGACGGGCCGTTGGGCAGCGGGTCCTCGCCGCCCTTGTGCGTTTTGACGGCTTCCAACTTGTCGTCCATAGTTACACCGTGTTAAAGTTGCCCCGGGAAAAACTTAGAACTTTAAAACTGCGATTTGTGAGGTAGATACGAGCGAGCGAGCGACCGACCGGCAAAGCACGGCACGCTTCTGTCGCGCCCTTCTTGTTTCAAGTAGAGACACACTGGAAAGACTGCGAGTACGTAGCCGGAAAGTGTGACGTCAAACGTTGCGGCGCGTCTTCGTTTTAAAGCAGGACGGGCCGGCCCGCGGACAGAGAAAATCCGTATAATCGCCGCCCATTGAAATGCATGGGAGGGAATAATTGTTTTTTTTTTTAAAAACTTAAATCAACGGGGACTCAAAAAAGTAGAGCATGTACAGAAAGAAATACATTAGTCTTTGTGGGATTTTGATGAAATTCCTGACAGATATTGCATCATACAAGTTAAATACAACTGAACTGTATTTGGACAGTGATTCTTTCATGTACCATTCTATTCTTTTAAAATAAAATAGGGGAAACATGTCAGTTTACCACATTTTAAAAAAATTAACTACTTTTTGTTCTTTAAAGATTGTGTATGTTTACCTAATGATTAATGAATATCCCTGCACCCCGTGGGTGTTTGTCATCATCCCCGCTTACAATTGTATGCAAAAGGGCTCTTCGCAGTTTATTTGTTCTTGAAATATTTCACACCCACCAAACCCTCTTCAGTGACAACTTGTAGAAGTTGTTTTATAGGTGTAAAAGCACTACAAACTGTTGTTTATAAAATTGTAATAAGTACACCAAAGCATAACATTGTATTCTAATTAAAATTTTACCTGAGGTCACATGACGCATCGCACTGCTCCCTCCCAGGGGGGCTTAGCCCACTGTTTGAAAAGCACTGGCTTAAACAAAGAATTCTATGACTATCGTGCTAAAATCAAAGGGTAATGGAATGTGGACTCAGATAATAGAACGTCTGTAGTATAAGCAATAATGGGGGCCATTACTGAGAAGTGTGTTTTTCTAGCTGCAGCGTGACAAAAGTCACAAGATGCACCAATTCTGTTTAGTAAAGGCCAGTTGTGTCACTTCCAGGGTGATTAAACACTGTCCTCAAATAGACTTTTACCTTTTGTCATCATGACAAAATGAGTAGGCAGATTATTTTGACAAAAAAACGTAACTAGTGGTGTGAAGAAACAGCTTGAAGCCTTTTTATTTTTATGATTTCTCGACTCGCTAGCAAACTGCTGCTTGTTGCGAAGTCATTATACTCACGAGTCAAAGCAAAAAAGAAATAACAGCTCGGATTTTTGAAACCACAGATTGTGTCACTTGGATTCAAAGGACTACTGAACAAGAATTAAAAAGTCAAGACATCATCATAGACAACCGCAACAAATTTGACTAGCACATTTACACGATGAGCCCGGCCGGTGTTTTGGTTCTGTTTTAGCAGGTGTCAACGTGGGTGTTTGTTAATAGAAAAAAAAATGCTAGGCTGCTCCGTCTCTCTGCACTTATCTCGTTTCAAACTGGTTCTTTGTTCACTCGAATAATGTGAATGATCACTGTGACGCTTCAAAATGAAAACAACAAACATTATTAATGTTAAAGTGACCGTGTCATTTGTTATTCATATTATTAAACGGCTGGCGCGGGACTGTGTTTACAAAAGCTGACAGGTTGGTCGTGAAACCAGCAAAAGTAGGACATGCCGAGAAAAAAAACATGGGAGGACAAAAAATTCTGCTGTCTCAGGTGTCATGAGCAGAGACGAACAAGGGAGCGCTCTAAGGTGGAGACAGGAAGAAAACGGATCTATCCTAATTTTCATGTAACTCAATTCCTGTTATTTGGTCTTGATAAGCAGCGCAGTCAATGCAGGCCCTTCATGACTGCCTGTTATCTATGCTGTCCACATTGAAGTTGGGAGGGAAAAAAAAAAAATTCATGCTTTGAAGACCGCTTATTACCGGGGAAAGAATGTGCTTAGTCATGATGAAAACATCATAGTTGGTAGAAGTTTTTTTTTTATAGTTAGCCAATGGCCATCGTTTGATATAAAAAAAAAAAAAAAAGTAATATCAGCGTATATGGATCAGTGTAAGATTCTTTTGTTTGTAAAATATGGCCAATTCATAATTCAAGAAGCCACACTGGTCACACAACGAACATGAAAATAACTGACAAAACCGGAATTACAAGCCAGAAACGTCTTGAGAGGATGCCTTTTTAAGTTTTGGCAAGCCATGTCTGCTCTCTGTTTGTACATGCAAAAATAAAAAAAAAAAATAAAAAAAAAACCTGTTCTTCTACGGTTGAATTTGTGCAATCTGAAGATTTAGTATTCTGGAAGAAAATGTGCTATCTAGGAATGTTTTACTTTCCTGATCAGAATTTATATGCTTCCGCTATGAGAAAAAAAAAAATATATATATATATATATATATATATATATATATATATATATATATATATATATATATATATATATATATATATTTTATTTTTTTTCTTTAAAGTAGAACATGTTGGGGAACCAAAAAAAGTGACTGTATTTCAATCATTATATCCATTTTTAATTAGTTATCAGATTAAGCGAAAATTTATTCTACCAAATATCGGAATCAGCATCAACCTGGAAAAATTCATACCGGTCGAGCCCTAATGTTTAGTGTCGATAAGCAAACACGGAATTTAAAGTACACCATGTGTTTGCCATCTGTTTTTTTTTCACAGCTCTCCTCTTAGTTTGTTTTGCTCAAGGACCCTTGGTGAGTGTTCTCTGCTTATTAGTAACATATTGTCAATGTGCCTGCCAAGTTGAACTCTGTTTCTTGTTAATTCTGGTGGAAAACAAACACAATGCCATTTAAGATATTTTTCTTCTCTATTGAATGTCAAATCAGGCCTATGACCTTACATTCAATTCATCTGGTGACAATGGCATATGTGCACACACACAGTGTTTGCATAGCAATACAGTTAGAGGTCACTACTGTCTGTCGAGTCAGGGCTGGTCAAAACACACCCTGTCACGTGACACCGGAGCCTAGCAACCGTCCGTCTGAGCCTATATTAGGTATTGTGTACCATTAAAATCCACTCTTGGTATCGCTCTGTTACTTTGCAGTCACAGAAACCGCTGAGTGATGTGGCTAGAATAATGATTATGGCGGAGGTCAATCAATAAAGGACAGCACACTGGCTGATTTGCCCTTTAAACACAAGCTAATATTAGCATATATCTTGTAGTTATCCCTGTGATTCATTCCCATGTGCTCCTATGTGTCGTAACGTCCTTCCTCTTGCGCATGCAAGGATGTTCCTTACATGTTTCCATGCTAGTCTTTGAATGTGTTTGGGTGGTTGCACCAAATACGCCAAAATTGTCATGATGGCCAAAACGTTCAACTTTGCTTTCGTTGGACCACAATTTTGTTGAAATCCAAAAGATAAATAAAATAGAATGGAATAGCTCTTGCAGTGCCTGTGAGATTTAGAATCAATTTGGGGGAATTCATTTTACATTTATTTTGTTGACATAACTGCCATATGCAAGTCATTGTGTGGTTCTGGAGTTATTAATTTTTAATATTAGCCGTACATCCTAGCGTTTGACCATTTTATTCATCTGAACGATCCTGTCGAGTGATTCTAACAAACGTCCGTTTCCCAAAACGTAGCAAGACAGTTTTGGCAACACCGACAAGAAGTTTAGTGGGACAGCGGAGGGCAGAAAGGACACGCAAATACAGAAGAGTCTCTTTCCTGCAGGCCACATGGAGCCAGTAGAAAAACGCAGAGTGCTGATTTGCTGAGAAAACACACACCCTTCTTGCCACGCCCCATTTTCCAGTTCAGGCTTCTTGCTCCGCAGTCATACAAGCTGCCTTGACTGGCTCCCTTTTACGCTCTGATTCGCTCGCACTCACTGACTGCTCCTCTGTGTGTGGGAGAGAACATGGAGAACAAAATAAGCACTGAGGTAACAAAGTAAGCTGTTCTTAGGCAAAATGTTCAAATATCTTTCTGATGACATTTTACTTTGACTCCCTCCATAGCATCTGTACTTTCAACTCTTTATTCGTGCAAATATATCTCATCTAATATACAAGTAAAGTGTGTTACATTTTTACAACATTACCCCAAACAACGCGGATGTTGCGTTTTCCTAGCACAAAAGTTTCCTTTCATTTTAATCCAATGATACATTTCTAGAGTTTTCTTCATGAAAGAAAAAAGTAAACAAGACAGAAAACAGCACTGCAACTTTCTTTCATGTGGTAGAGGCAGGTTATCCAAAGAATGTTTTAATGATTTGGGATGTGGAACACGCAAGTTCTTGCTACATGCTTTAACACAGGGGCCTATAGAGGGGAACGGGAAAAACTCGTACTTTCCAAGGCGATGACATAGGAGCAGTCTTGCACACACACACACCAATGTGCTCAAAATTGACTTAGGCATTCTAAATTCCATGCACAAATCCGAACTAACAAATAGGCTGCACTGAAAATGAAATTGCCATGAGAGAATTAAAAATGACCCACTCTTAAAGAGATCACATGCTGCAGTATTCATGATGGTGTATGATAACCACGTGCTACAGCATGCATTGTCACGGGGCATCATAAGCGAGACGCTTTTGATCACCTCCAGTGTGCCTCACATCACATGGTGCCTTTCACACGACCTTAACTCAGCAAAGAGCATTTTAATTCGATTTTATTTTTGATCCACCATACAAGCAACCTTTTTTTTTCTGACCACAATGAATCCATAATGTTAAAGTCAAATCTCTTCATTTTCCCAGACATGCTTCATTTCATCTGACAATTTCCGTCCTCATCATTTGACTTTGGCGATATTGCTAACCAGCCTTCCTGGTTGGGAAGCACTATTAAGGGATTACTATTGCATAAAATCGGTTCTAAAAGCTATTTAGTAGTAGACTCGTCTCACAATATTGAAATGGGCTTTGGATTCCACCCTCTCCCCCTGCTTCATTCCCTCCCACTGTGGATTCATGGGCGCCTAATCCCCTTTCGAAATAATGCATGCCAACCATTTGTTGCAATAGCGGAGATGGATTGCAGTGCCGCCATGTTGCTGTCCTGCTGACACACTTGACCGATGTAATGTGATGTAATGTGACGAGCTGCCGTGACGGTGCTGGCCACTGAGCAGAACAACAAATGGAAAATAACTCCACTACTAGCGTGCTACTACTTCTGCATGATCCTCTTCATCTGAACCAAATCCTATCTGCCCTAATCCTCCTCTTCGTCCTCTTCTTCCGCTCCAGGCGAGGCTTTGACTCGGTAGACTGCCACTTAATTCCAACATTAGCTCTGATTTAGTTGTATTTTTAAAAAGAGATTCCTGTGAGAAACAATGGCAGACAGAGTAGAGCGGTCAGATTATCTCAACCTGTTGGATGTGCTCGTGGGATAGATGTTCAGACACAAGTCCCGTGAGAACTATCGTCGTGAGCAGCTCCCCTGGAATGTTTCGACATACGTTGATCTGTAAAGCTTGCCTAGCCGAGCATCCTTAATGGAGGCGGCGAACCGAGAAGCAGACGTGATACATTTTGGTTTTATTAGCCCGTTACTTTGCTCTCATTTAGACCAATTCAAAGCACTGAATAGAACAGATAAAAGAGAAATAGCCACAAATCTATGATGATGTACTTAACTGTAAAAGTCATTTTGTAAATGAGCTGATATTCTGAGCGTATGTAGCTATCACAGAATTATTGGCGTTAGAGGGATTTTTTTTCTTCAACCTAGTGAGGAGTTAAAAAAGTTGAGGAAATATGTACATTGTGAAACGCTCTGAAGCAATTTCCAAGAATTTCCTGTCTTTGCACATGAATACAAACAAAGATTTCTTTTTAAAAAAAAGTTTTTGTCAAATTGCCTCGTGGCGTCTGAAGCACCTGTTGCAAATTTGAGATACCTTACTGTGTTCCCCTAGACATTTGGTTGATGCGTTTATTTAGGAACTACTTAGTCATGCGGAACTTTACACTGCTCTTGGAAATATTTTTTGTATGATTCTCAGTAACACCAGTGACGCGTGCGGTGAGGTTCATGACTGGGGAGGCACTGACGTCACCCCCCCACCCCCGGTAAAATTTGTCCGGCACCTAACCGTGTCACAAAAAGGTTAGGGAACGCTGCTCTAGTGTGGCTTATTCATTATTTAATTTGAACTATTGTTTTTAAAATCTCATATCAGCAGTCTTCACACATCAAAACACTCAATAAAGAACATGGAATCAAAAACTTGTTTTTGATCGTGCCTACCACTCCGTTTGCTCCGAAGTCCGGTTGTCCGAATCACCAACCTTTTAACTCCGGAGTTGCTCTTCCTTTACTGATGACCTCCTGCTTCAACCGAAAATCCATCGTTGAAAATCGTTTGTAATCCTCCATTGTAAAACGAAATGTAAAAACGGAGACAACAAAACAAAACGAATGTAAAACGAAATAAATGGACGACTGCTCCTCAGCTGTTCTCCGTCAATTTTAAGTGGAGATCTCTTCTTCTACAGGTAGGCGCATAAAGCATCCCGGGCTCACTAGCACCCCCTGCCATAAGGCTGGAGAACCTTTTTTTCGTAGCTTCCGTAAGGTCTCTTTTCAAAGCCGTCTAAAGAAACACGACGTTACAGACGAAATGAGTTAATATAGCCACAGTGTTTGAGTACTTAAACAGCGACATAAAGCTAGACAGCATTTCAGTCTAACTGCATAGCATGTCAACATAGGCGGCCGTGTGATTACGCAATCCTCAGAGGAGGCTCGGCAGGATGCGAATCGTCTTCGGTTTTAAAATAACTATAAAAAATGTTGGTTCAAAATGATACAAAACTATTGAAATTAAAAGGAAAATGACTTTATAATAAAAACAATTGAATCTGGTTTTCCCTTTTCATGATGGCAGGGGAGGCGTGGCCTCCCTTGCCTCCTCTGACCTCACGTCCCTGAGTAACACGTACGGACTACAAACTCACAAGACACATGCATGCACGCGCACACACCAAGTCATTACACAGCTGTTCACGGAGAAAGAAGGGCAAAGAGAGAGGGGGGCACACCCTGAGGCAACAGACTTATTTGCACTTGGATTTATAGATTTGCTCTACCTGACGTAAAGAGTAACAAGTCAGAGGGAACGCATTTTTGCAATACACTAAAAGTACCACTTTGATGAATTATTTTAGTCTAATCTACATTGTTTTCCATTTTAGCTTCCTGGCTCGGTCCAATTTTTAAGGTTGCAGTTTTAACTCGTCTGTCATCGTGGTTTTTCTGACCTCTGGTGGTCAATCAGTGTACTGCATATGCCATTGTTTGTCAACTGTTATGGAGCAAATGAGCCACTAGGATGTGCTAGAGGAAAGGCCCATCAATGCTTCGTTACTTTTATTATTTAGCTTACACATTGTCGTCACATAGTGATAGTTAACATACAGAACCGGTTAACTAAAATACAACTTTTATTTAAGATATTATAAAAATGTCTGTGAATGGGGAAAAAAAGTCAGGGATTACCAGTATAAAGACAAACAGGAGACATCTCTGAATTCACTTTTAAATGCCAGCAGTAGGCCAAGTTGGTTACTTGTGTCAGTCAAACAGAAAATTCGTTTACTTTATGAGAGCTTACAAAGGGCAGTGTGTTCCTACAAAATGAGGTCATTGCTATTCTGAGTGTCATTTTGTAACAATGTCTTTGTGTTTTCTAAAAAAATAAAAAAATAAAAAATGACAAGAGCCACAAAACTGAGGCATTATTAGTATGCATTTAATTTGTATTTCTTATTTTCACAGAATTTCACAATTTTTTTGATTGTTGTCAAGCATTAAAAACAAAAAACAGGCGTTATTGCATTTTTATCAACTACAACAGCCAGTTAGGGTTGAGTCTTTTTTTTTTCTTTACAAACACTCATTCAATTGACTCAATAAAGTGCTTTGTTGTTGTAAAGTAACCTTTTTAACCAGGCTAACAAACAATTGTGACCTTCGTCAAGACAGTAGATCTATCATGTGTGCAAATAGCCATTGAAAAAGTCACACAACACACACACACACACACACACACAATTTGCCTGTGTGCTCAGCCCCGTGCTTACTATTGTTATTATCTAAGAAAATAAGGGTCATGCTAATCATAATTAGCATATCAACTCACCAGCACATGCACATTGTACTGCGATCCAATCTAAGTAATCAAACCAAAGTCATCATGAGGAATACATGCTCGTTGTTGGTCATTTGGGTGACCTTATTTGGTTATTGACTGTGGATCGCACGATTTTTCAAATTATTTTCAGAATGCAGTGCAGTTCTACGTTACATTGATATATAAACTTTTTATTGGGGATTATTTGGTTTCTGAAATAAGCTTTTAATGAGTATTATGTAAGAAGAATATTGCTGGACTAGGAACTTTTTTTTTGTCAAAATGTAAACACGAAAATGGAAACTCAAGAAATATATAGATCTTTTTTTTTTTTTAATTCTAACTAAAGTTGTATTATCTTTCAGGATCTGATGCACATCTACATTTTGTTCTTTTCCTGTTGTGTTAGAGCCAGCACGTACGTGGACTCGCACGTACGCACACACGCACGCACACACACATACACACATGAAACCCTGTTTGAGACTATGAAGCGGCGTCACTTCTGAATGTTGAGTGAAACCTTTTCCTCATGTTGGAACTCTGTAAGACTGCCATCGAATGGAATCGAGAGAAAACAAAAGGCCACCTTGGAGTCCGATGACTTTTCCATTTTGTGAGGATGGTGAGGACTGTGTCGACAAGTACCATCTTCTCCTCACTGTCAAGTCGTCAAAGTTCTCCATAGTGGCCATTTCACATGCAAGCGAGAAGTCACCGCAGGGGACAAAAGGTTCCGTTGATGAGTGGATGCTCCTTGTGTCGCTTTGATTAGCGTCAGAATGTTCTCGTTTGAATTGGGATTCCTCACATTACTGACAAAGTAAAAAAAAAAAAAAGATCCGTTTCTTCCAGTTAATCATCCTCTTTGAGGATTCCGTGAGATGTCCAAAGAAGAGGAAGGTTTCATTTTCCACAGGGGGGGGGAGCACGGGCTGACCTTTATAAGAGCAGCACGGTTCGTTCTGCACGAGCCAGTGACGGTTTAACTCCCTTAACTCCTTTTATAGTCTCCATTAAGAACCCAGACGGTGCTTTCATGCTCCCTCTCCGGTGATTAGCGGGGGATTCATGTCCTGCTGTTCTGACTGACAGGCACTTGAACACCTTTCTGTCCCGTTGCTATGGACGCAGGTGGCAGAGGAAGAGAACATTTGTCACAATTTAACACCGGTGACTTAAGAGCCCATTAACAAGGGGAAGGTTTTTTCGCTCACCTAGCTTGTATTTCTCTTTGGCTTCTGCTCGCTCCTTTGCATCAAAGTACCAAACTGTGATGGCGTAGCTGAAAGGCAAACAAGATTTGGATTATGAGTTGACTCCTGTGGGGCTGCTCTGTTTATTCCTGTCTCTCGTGTGTGTGTCTGGCCAACACGAGGCCTGCAATTGAACCTTCCTCCCCATCGGCATGCCCCCCTCCCTTCAGGAAACACATACTTCCTCCCTTTGACCCCACCTCGCCCCCCAGCACTGAGAGTAGGACAGATGACGTTCAGTGACGCGAATGAAATTATCGTTCGTAAAGATTTCCAAGTGGTAACTCACCGAGTGGCGTAGGCGGGTTTGACTTCGTGCGGGTTGCGGCGATCGGACCAGAAGATGAGCAGACGGTCAAACGAGGGTTCGATGTTTGCCACCACTTTTTTGCCTTCGGGGAAGATCTGCAGCACCCCTCCTTGTGTCTGTCATTAGATATATATATAATAAAAAAAACATTAAAAAATTACTTTTTGTGTTCATTCACTTTCCATTACAATGTACTTTATCTTCATTTCCTAACATTTATTGAAAATAATTCCCAAAAGATGAATTTAGACCATTTGTACAAAGCGCTCATTTCATTTTATGCTGCCATGCTAACACTTTTTGCTCAGCTAACATTTAGCTACAGAATACATTGTTTATGTAATCACGGGTTCATGATTGTGCAAGATGGGTTGATACCTGACTGATTATTCTTTATCTGCATTGTTAGCGATGGCAACCGATCCAAACAGAGTGCATTCTTTAACCACTCCAGATACATTTTTTTTCTCCTAATGATCTGCTCCATTTTAAGTGCCATTTTGTGGCATCTACAGTATAGCCTAGTCCGAAACTCCCTTTTGTGTCTGTTTTCTTCATTGTCATACCTTCACATCCCAGTTCTTGTTGAGATAGTAGATACACGTGATGCAGCGGCCGTCGCCATTGGGGTTATCCACGTGACGGACATATCCCGCACCTTTACCCGGATAACAGGCAACCATGGCCTACGACGACAAGAAAAAGTGATGATTCCATTTGTTTGTTCAGCGCAATTACATATTATGAAAGGTTTCCTCAGTGCCAAAAGCATAGAACTATGTGAAAGTTCAGCAACTGGTCAAGGCTATCATGGATCGACACATGGAAATCCACAATGGGAACAATGGTCTCACGCTGGTATTTCCCCCACTTGACGCCCGTGCGTCCGAACCGGCGAAGCAGCTCGGTCGGGAGGGCGGAGCTGCGTAACTCTTCAATGTGCATTCCGAAACCAAAGTGCCTAGAATAGCCTTAAAGTGTGCCGTGAAGTGAAAACTCCAACTGTGGCGTGATATCATGTTTCTAAGATTTCTAAACATCTCCGCTGACTCGCAACTATTGTTTTATTGAGAGATGCTGAATGATGCATTTTTTTCAGATCAATTGTTTTCATTGAGACCCCAGAGTCCATTTGAATTCTATCGTGCCAATTGGCCGCAGATGTTACGATCTTCATTTTCCATTTCCTGGCTAATAAATGGCGTCATCACATGAACTGCAGTCGTGCGTCATTCACAACTAACAGGTTCCGCGCAGTTGCGATATCCATTCGACTCAGTTCGCTTAACACCGGCCGGCGTCGATGCTGTGCTACAACAAGAGTTGACACCCTGAGGGAATCAAAACAAAGATTTCGAGCACAACCGCCACCTGTCAGTGGTTGTCACCTGAGGGCATCCCACTCATGTTTCTCATTCCCAGAGAAGTAACTTTCAATTTGTGCCGCTAGTTAACTGCCTATGACCTTCATTTGGATTGATCCATCATCCATTTCGATCGCACTCGTCCTAATTGGTGTTGAGCTGGAGCTTAGCTGACTTCTGGGAAGAGGTTTCGCAGCATCCGCTGCAGGTCCACCAGGTTCTGCAATAGTTTTTTCCCTGCTGTCGTCAGACTGTTGAACATTCAAACGTAGCATTCCTCTGCACACTTGTAAATACTGCTTTTGTCTCCTGCACTGTTTACATACTTTATCACTGCTGCACTTTGTACTTTATAATTACCTTATTTCATATTTTTATATAGAATGTCACTTTTTTAACCAGCCGAAATACCACTACATTGTTGAAAGCCGTATGCAACGAAATTTCGTTTTGTACACACCTAGTGTTGACAAAATGACAATAAAGTTCTGTCTAAGTCTCTAAGTTCAGGTCACTTGCCCGGATCTGATCCAAAGTCTTGATAAAGTAAGGCGTAAAAAGTACAGATATCTGTTTTCAAAATATCACAAGTAGTACAGCTAAATCGATTTCATTGTCACACATGCACTCAAGTGACCCAGAGCACACAGACGCTTCCGCAAACAAACGTCACGCCGCGATTCTATCTACAGTCCTCGGCTCGCGTCACATCTCTGCCCGCAGTAAATGACCGTCTAATTAGCATGGAGCAACGCGTGCCTATCACAGATTCATGCCTAGCGTGTGCCAGCCACATGCCCGATCCCATCCGGTTTGGCAGATGATGCAGTTCTGCACAAGAACAAAAGAGAGGACATTTGCCCTATTGTGTTGCGTGTTTCAAAATAATAAACGGCTCGCTGGTTAGAGGATGTGTCGGTACTCGGACAGCAACATCAAAGGACGGAGCTTCAATCCAAACAAAACGACATCTGTAGCTGCGAGTTGTGTAACAGCTGTTACTCCCGGCTTGGCCCGCAATGGCGGCACCACTGAGCAGCAAAAAAAAAAAAAAAAAAAGGGCATTTGAGGACGAGCTGCTGCAACAGACGCTTTCGTCAGCGGCACAGATTTTGCTGCATGGCTCCCAAACTAAAAATACCGCAAAACTGCTTTCACGTGATGGTGACCAAAACAACACACAGATGGACCTTGGTCCTCTTGACTGAGAGTTTGGGCATATGAATATGATGTTTGTGCAAATCTTTCAGACAACATCAATCTGTATTGGTTTGTTAACAAGGAAAACCCCCAAAAATCGGTGATCTGCTCTGATGACAGAGCAGTGAAGGAGCCAAGTCAGAAAAAAAATTGCATGGGATGCAGAAATGTTCAAAACTGGTTTTCAAAACGGATCCTAATGGTTGTCAAGGAGCACAGCGACGTGTTTTAGTGCAGCCCGCCCTGATTCTCCCCTTTGCTTCTTTTACTGAATTTCTATTGCGACAATGTCTTATGCAGTCTTTCACAATGACCTTGTGGAAACTTGGCAATCTACCAAAGTTAATAATACACTAAATGAGGTCATGTATAAAACCACCTAACCTTGGATAAGCAGTTGGCAAAAAAAAACTGGATGGATGGTAAACGGACCATGACACCGTTCAAATCCAAAGGCATTAAGAAAATGTTACTTTGTCAGAAATGTTAGCTAAGTAGGAGTCCCTTGAGTCATAATCTACACATTCACTGCCATTCAAGTCCTTTGACGTCTTTAGCCGTCATTGGTAGTGAATGAGTTAAGTAACAACCTTGAGGGGAAATGTTCCAATGGAACAGTCCAAATGTGCCAAGACGTACTGCTTTTGTAGTCTTTGACAGACCGATATTTTCGGGAAAATGATGTCACATAGCTCCTATGTTTTTTTCTTTAAACTTCATAGTCAATTAAAGTGCAAAAATAAGTCTCAAAGGGAATGAAGTTGACTCATACTAATGTTGGCGCGCTTGAAGTTAAGAAAGGATAGCGTTGCCTTCCAAGCCACAGATTTCCAGGCGATAGAGCTTCACGTGCATTTTTCTTCCTCTGGGTGCCAGCATGATGTGGGCACTGGTTGGGGCAAGCCGAAAAGTTAGCTGAAGGCTTAGCTGGGAGCAAAAAGATCTGCCCACTGTAAAATCGGAACTTCAAATGTGTTTATGGGGATTTCAAGATAATCTCTCACCTTTGTGCGTCCATTGATGACACAGTCGCCCAGCTGTCCATTGGCCGCACTGTACATGATGGCCTCGTCAATGAACGACATCAGACTTCCGATGTGCTTACACTCGGGTTCGTGTCCTTCCACCCAGGCGATCTGGTCACCTCGGATGCTTCGAGAGGGAATGCCCCTCTGGCTCACCAGCTGCCCGCCTCGGAATTTGCCCTTCTGATTTAAGACTTCGACCTCTTCCAACACTCGGTCGCCCAAGACCGGGCCGAGAAAATTGTCCTTAACGCAAATGCCGTAGTACTTCATGCAGGGAACGATGTACTGAAGAGCGACACGCTCAGCTGACAAGACGGACACGTCTGACGGCGGAGGTGTTGGGATTCCGTCCGTCTCCACGGGGGAGGTCTGACCGCAGTGGAGGGTGGCCGGCCGGTATATGTTGTGCTGGCTAATTTGAGGCGGGGGGGCTGTCTGGGGGGTGACACACTGGCTGCTACCCAGCTGGTCACCATAGCAACCCTGACTGCCATCAGACGTCAGTCTGCCACCTGAAAGGTTGTGAACAATACTTCCGTCAGCCAATCTCCTTCGCTTCAAGTCCGACTCCTTTACTGAGGTAAGATCCCCCTGCCCCGCTGAGAGAGTCTCAGAACCCAAATCCCGGTTCTCCCCGCCTCTTTTCTTTTGTTGTTGCTGTCGAGCTCTTAGGTGGTCATTATTGATCCTCCTTTTCAGAGCAGGGTCCGCATTCTCTAACAGACATGCTCTGCTGGAGAGGGGCCCCCCCGAGGGCCCCTTCATCTGCGCCGGGTTTGGCGTGTGGGCCAAAGCGCCCTCGGGGCTTCCTTCCACGGATAGAGAGGCACCGCCGCCGTTGTAGAGCGGCACGCCGGTTCTGCATTGTTTGCTCGGGGTTGCGAGTCCACGCGGGTCGCTTTGGGAGGCGAGACCCGCCAGAAACTCGTCGGCAGTCGGACCCCCTCCCAGCACACGACGCAGGTCGTTGATCCCCATGTCGCTCGGGTGTGCGTGCACAATTTCAGCTGGTGTAAGAGCGAGCTCCTGGACGCCGATCCTCCTTTCCGCTGAAACGGAAAGCGATTTGCAAGAGGCTGGCTTTAAGAGCTCCGTGCCTCCCAAAGTCTCCATTTCATGTCTTCATGCGCTGAATGTGCACGTAGCCCACGTCCGCCCTTCATCTTTTAGCTGAGCCGCTGGGTCGTCGTCTGACAGAGAGGAGCTCTGATGCAACCACTTTCCTTTCCTGTCCGAGTCTTGTTTTTCCTGCTTTGGCGACAAGCATCATCTGTTTCTCTGAACAGGAGAACTACGCTGCAGAGATGCTCGCATTATTCTCGGAAACATTTTGAGGCTGTCTTGTGTATCTGTGAAGAGTCAAATTAGACACGTTAGGTCTATTACTATTAATAGCATAGGTCATTTATCATCGAGCAGGCAATAAAAGCACAGTTTATAGGTGAAGTTACATTTTTTATTTGAGAGCTTTCTTTCGATAATCCATGTACTTTGAAGCGTAAGGCACATTATTGTCACGACACAACTAGATGGTCACAAAACAAGCTTACTTTAATCAGTCTTTTCCACTTAAGTGCTTTATATAGTCACTCAATGAATTGTTTCAATAAAAAAAAAACTGACACTAGTCAGTTAGCCTTCAAAGAACATTTCGTTTAAATAGGTTAACATATGGCTGAATAAGTTTTAGTCATCAGATTATTCCTGCAATAAATACCTGATTAGCTTCAGTCCAATACAACAACATTTGCGAGTTTAAAATCCAAATGTATCCGATAATCCGGATGTGCTAGCACTTACTTCAACCCACAGCAATGCAAATCGAGTGATGAGCGTACGTGACGAGCTGCGTGTACGCATGTTATTTCCGGAATCGTCGACTCCAGTCAGCGGCGCTCCGCTCAGCTCAGCTCAGCGTCCTTGTTCTTTCCTCCGCACGTACGTACGTTCAAATCGTGCAAGCCAAGTGATGAAAGCAAACGAGTCCACTCGACCAAGGCAGGGAGAGAGATGCGAGATACCCGGCCGGGTTGGATCGACTGTACGTGTTTCCCCGTGAGTGGACCCGAGGTAGTCTTCTCATCTTCCCTCCCCCAACTCCCCTTAACTACCATGTCCACTCCCTCTTATCACCACGCGCGTGGGCCATGTGAGCACCAGTCCCCCCCCTCCTCGCTACTATGGCACGTCCCGCCCAACGCGAATAGTATCAATAAATCCACCTTACTTAAACCACCCATCGTGTCATAAAAACGATACCAAATTCAATCTAAAAGCACGCCACAATATGTCACACAAACATGAGTACGTTTTGCAACATTACACCTAAATCGATAAGCACCAACTAGTTTGGATTTATTTTCCTGCCTCATATAGGCATAAGAATGTTTCCAAGATTGTAGATTGCTTACGTTGCTTGTATGCAAAATGAGCAGCGAGGGCAAATGAGGTCAAATCCGGGAGGATTATTGTTTCACCCGTTGGGATTAGGGACACATATTGACTGCCATGCGACCTGAGCATCAGCCTACACGTAGATTCCGATAAGCGTATGAACTTCTGGTCATCAATTTGTTTGAAATTGGCATGGATTAGAAGGATGTATAAATTGTTCTTGTTTGCAGAATACTTTCTTTTCTGGAATAAAGTTACGTAGCAGTCATGTAAATTACCATTAGGCCAGGACGCAGGTGGCCGATATGTCAGAGACATCCGAGCTGTAATGGTGGCAAAACTAAGCACTGTCATAAAAAGAAGGAAAAAAACAAGTTTGCAAGCATGCACATTGAAACACCTGCATGATTAAATAATCCCACTGAGTTTTTACATCCTGTGACCCATTGTGCCTTTACAATGCATGCTTTGACAGAATTCATGACTTGGAGAAGATGAGCCTTTAACCAAAGTAGTTGCAGCCCTAGTTTGTCGCTGTTGTTAAATTCGCTTCACTTCCTTGTTGGATTTTTTTTCTTTTTTCTTCCTGTTATTGAGTCTTTGCCATGCAAGCTCAGCGCTCCCGACGCAGCTGGCTCGAGCATCCAGAGTAGTGCAGCTCTGCACGTATTCATCTCCTCCTCCTCCTCGTCTCCATCTCCCCCACTACTCTTCACACCACCAGAATGAAGCTGAGAGGACAGCAGAGAGTCAAAGGAAGGTGGAAGGCCAAGGGTTTTTTTTTGGGGCAGGGTCTCCCAGTGGTCTACAAGCTAATTTTGTATGCACAGCATTAGGAATGCTTACACCATCTCCATCATAATCACAAAATATGTTTTATAATGGAGTGTTACTCCAACACTAATTTCATTGACGGCTGGCAAAGAAACAGCAGTATCTTGAATTTCATGACAGTGCATGCCGAGTTTAGATCGCTGTGAGGGGCCGAATTCAGAGGTCAAATTTCATGTACATGACAAAAAAACGATCTTCATCTATCAAGGTAAGGCAGGGAACATTTGCAATGCTAACCTGGCAACCAAGGCAAATCACCATGGGTCTTACAATTGTCAGGCAAACAAATTGATATTCCAAGGCTGAGGAATCCCCTGTTACCAATTGTGAACATGTGTTGTGTGTACAAACACCTGCTGTTCCATTGTGTGAGGGAACAGCAAGCAGAAAAACAGCTGTAAATCACATCAAAGCTTCGGCCTTTGTAAACAACATCCACACATCGAGCTCCTCCTCACACAGTGAACAATCAGATATGAGTTGTTTCAAAGTCCCAAAGGTCTCTCTAAAAAAGACCCTCAGGAAGTGAAGACATGCGAGTACACCAAATACCTCACATAATCTCTATCAGAAATGCATAGAAAAAGTGTAGACACCCCAGTTCAGATGCCAGGTTTGACTTTTTGGCTCCACCCTGTGTTTTATTCCGCGAACTGCAACTTTAGTCTTTGTTGTCTTCTCTTTTCGACCCGAGAGGGCGCTGCGCAGATTCTACTCACCCAATTTGCTGCCTCCTCCCGATTGGTCGTCGACTCCGTCAGAGTTCAAAGTTCGACACGGGGTCGTGTTGATACTTTTGTTTTCGCCCCAATCGGAAGCGCGTTCGAATTTGCCGGTTCTCCTACGAGCGATGTGATGGCCTTTCTGCGGTTGTTCATGCGGCGTCAGTTGCCCATGGTCGCGTCACATTTGTCCCGTGTCGTGGCGAGGCTGCCGAGACCACCCGACGGCGGGTGGCAGGGCACCACGCGGCGTCAACTCACAGAGAAGGGGCCGTGGGGGAAGAACCGGGCACCGGAGCTCCCGACGCAGCAGTACCAGCTCACGGAACTCGACAAGGCGGACGCTTTGGTAAGCAACCTGTCTTTACAGCTTCCATATTTACTTTGTTGTTCGTTGAAATTTGCTTCTTTTCCCACCCCTGGCAGATGCTGAGGAAGTCTCACGAAACGGGTAATGTAGCAAAATACACACTAAAAGCTGTGCAGAACTTGCAAACATTTAAAGACAAGAAATCAAAGTGGCGTAGATCTGTACTGGTATAAATCTTACTTCCGTGTTCTGAAGGGAGCGGTCAATTCTCCCAAAGGATTCAATGAGAAAAATACTCCGAAAAAAAGTTGGGGATAGCCAGCTTTCGGGTGATATTTCAGGATGAACACAAAATACACTACAGTTACCTTCATTTTATAACTTTAGTTTATTAGTGCCATTTGTGTGTGTTAGTTTGTTCCCCTTATCATTGGCAGTTGTAAGAAACTCCAGTAAAGTAGTCAGATAAAATTGCAAGAATTTTTTTTCAATTGAATTGTTTTGCAGGTTTCCTCTCCTGGTTCCGAAATGGTCTGCTTGCAACCGGAATCGGCGTCATCGCCTTTGTGCAGAGCGAAGTGGGACGAGAGGCAGCGTATGGTAAGTGAGCAAAGCAATTATCGCCAATGCTTCACAAGAATCTTACTTTTGTTCAATTATAATATTACAAAAACGACACTTAAATAAATGTTGAATGTTATATGTTTATATATAATATTTCTAAATGTTCCAGTTCTCAATGATTCATCCATCCATAACACATTTGTCCTTAATCATTTGAGGCTGTTTTTGTTTTCCTGCAGCCTTCTTCATCCTGGGCGGCGCCTGCATCTCCTTTGGCGGTGCGTCCTACGTGGGCAGCCTGCTGACCCTGCGCAGGCTGATGCTGCTGTCCGTGCCCGCCTTGCTGATCCACGGGGCGGTGGTGGGCAGCGTGATTCTCTTCTGGCTGTGCGCCGTATCCCTCTACATTGGCCGGCTGGAGGTGGAGATCATCCACGACGAGGACGACGATGAGGGTGAAGAGTGCCAGGAGTGCCGCGATAAGCGAGAGCACAGAAGCTACCGAGGCTCGAGCCGCGACAGGAGGCACCGCAACACCGATGATGGGGACGGCAAGGGCCCTGACAAGTAGACGGCTGTGCGATTGTGTGTATCTTCGCGTTTGAATGCAGACTCACTACAAGCCAACCTAAAAGTGGGCGTTAAAAGGGCCAAAGCCAACGATGGACTTCAATAACACGGCACCTTTTTTTTTTATACACCATTTATCCCACGCAACATTATCTCCACTCTCAGGCCACAACATTAGGTACACTGTGTAGTCATACCTAATAGTGTGCTGTTAGTGCAAATCTGTTTACTAGACTGTTGTTTGCATGTTTCAGCTTGGGCTTTAAAACAAATCTTTGTAAATGTGATTCAACAAGGGCTTCGAGCAACTTTTTTTACAGTGGTTGTAAGCATTTTATTTTCAAACAATCTTCGCACTTTGTTCAGCTCCTGAGTGGCAAGTCTTAATATAGGCTTGAATCACAGTTGGCAAAGTATTACACCTCAATTGGAGGTTGTACGTGGCGTCTCGGGTTTATTTGTATTTATTGTTTACTGACTGGTGTACACGTAAGACGGTGAAATAAAACGTGACACGAGCCAAAGTGATTGTTTCTTGTTTTGTTTTCACGATTCAAGTGAGGTTCACTTTTAAAGTGGAGCGACCGGGTGGGATTACAATTTCAACATGACAAGTGACATTTGTCTTTTTATCTTGCAGCTTCATGACAAAGAAATAAAAACTACAAATGAGCAACATCAAGATTGATCCCGCAGGCAGACCCCCGCCTTTCACATACTGTAGAAAAGAGAGAAGACGCACTTTCAGATCCAATGTATGGGAAGCAGCATGTATGCTTTACATGTGTAATTTTTATAATGAGGCTAGGCCATCATCTGCACGCATGAATATATCAACTGCCTTGTGCTCTCGGCGTGGGGGGAGGGTAGCTAAAGGAAGAGGGGTGCAAGGGTCTGGTTTGTGATAACGCACCCACTCGGCGAGGGCGAATGTCCGTGATATTGCTCGGGCATGGACGCTCCGCTGTCTAAATTCACCTTTCTCTGTCAACTCCAATCGTGGGCGTGTTTCAAACTAGGGTTTAAAAAGCAGGATTTCAAACGAGGGTTAGAAAAAAACGAAACTCGGGTTGAAAGTAAGGTTTTATCCTATCTGTCCTTTTCCTTTTCTTCTCTTTCTCCTCCGCGCCTGCATCTGAGCGCACGGGTCTGCTTTGCATGCAGCGGGCTGGCGAGGCCTGGCGCCTCGAAAGGGCAGGGCAGGGCGCCTACAGGCGAGAGACGCATGCTCACTG
Organism: Syngnathus acus; assembly: GCF_901709675.1. Lineage (NCBI taxonomy): Eukaryota > Metazoa > Chordata > Actinopteri > Syngnathiformes > Syngnathidae > Syngnathus > Syngnathus acus. Next base: position 16,086,230 of record NC_051098.1, on the reverse strand, counting down.
ACAAACAGCGTCCATCTGCGACCTCCAGCGCACAGGTTCACTTGGAAAAGGACCCTCGAAGTTCAAGTTGCAAATAGCGCCGCCTCACATGCGTCATCTTGAGAGATTTCTCAAGTGTGCGCAGGTGCTAAATGCCACCAGTAATGGATCACAGACCAACTGTGACAGGTGTTTTCTTCCTCCTTGCGTCATATTTTCACTACCCTCCTACAGTTTACCGTTTTTTTCCATGTATAATGCGCAAAATTTAACTAATTTATTGTCCTAAAATCTGGGGGGCGCATTATACATGGGTACAATTTTTTTTTTTTTTGACGTCAGCTATATAAAGAGCGAGAGTTCAGTTCTCTACCTAAATGCGTATTACAGGTAATATTTTATTTCACAACACTTTGCCTTGTTCCTTTCTTCTCTGCTGTTCACTTCAAACACGCTCCATACGAACACAATGCTCTCGTATCAGATGCTTGCTCAATCACCTGCTCGTTTGCTGTCACAATGTACCCTACACAAATCCGAAACATTTCTTCGCTATCGAGTTTGCTAGCGCATGCGCAGTGATACTGACCGGCAGAATAACAACCGGTTGTTCCCAAAGATGATCTTTTTTCTGAAATAATTTTACGTTTACAGACTTAAGTAGTAGAGTCAAAATTTGGATGCGTATTATACATGGGTACAGGCTTTTTTCCAGCATCGACATGCCATTTTTAGGGTGCGTATTATACATGGGGGCGCATTATACATGGAAAAGAACGGTAATGATTGGGTACATGCTAGGTGCATTGTGCAGATGTTTTATCATCCTCTCTTCTTTGGTGCTTTGCCCACCATCTTGTGGTATCTAAACATCATTAAAAACGACAAACATGCAGCCTGTTGCGGAGTCTGAGGACTGTATAAGGGAGTTGGCTCGGAATGTTATACTCTTTTGGCCCCCGGGTGTCTGTCAGAACACAGGAGGGAGGCGTGGTTCAGTTTTGGTTGCTTTACTGAATTATTGGGAAGTAACAGGCACTGCGGCTCATATGGGCCAAAGGGCAAAAGGTTATAGGCACACGTTTGGTCGGAAGGATGTCAGAGCAGGTGTGTGTAATGTATTTGGGTGTGTGAATGTGATTGTGTATGTATGTGTGGTGTGTGCGAGTGAGTGTGTGGTTCTGCAACAGACAGAAATACAGCAAGTCAATGCTCAACGTCTGACGTCACACAACACTAATAGACGGTACACATCACATAACTGCGCGTAATGGTTCCGCCATACTAAATAAACATAAATGAAGTACTCTAGACAACACACCAAACATAAGTCATCGAGACAAAATACATTTGCTGGCTGGCGACCGTCAGTCGCTGTGGCGCTGCTTCACGGCTACTCGTACGATGCGAGGCAAACTGAAAGGAGCCCGCCGAAGCTATCAAACGGCGCACACACGAAACAAACAGCGATCAGACAAACGGAACAACAGTAGACAGTAGTAACACTTAAATGTATATACTTACTTTGTGGGAAAGACGCACGCAATTACAGCAACACGCTCCGTCGATACCAGCAACTTTTAGCTTACCGCTACCACAAGCTCCGACGATCGCGATAAACCGAGGTAACTCACGCGAGACTTAAGGCGCGGTGACGTCACTGTCCGACATATTAACCTCAACATGGGAACCTTTGGAACACAGCCATATTTTTTCTTTTGCAGCTCTAGTCAACTCAATATTCAACTCAAAGTTCAGTTGATAGAGAGCAAGTCTTAAAAAAAAAGAAGCTTCAAGCATTTGGTGTCGAACTCAATGTTAAACCACAAGATTGACACCTTTTGTATTTAAAACTGTCTTCAAATTTGCTAGCTTAATGCAAACATTTAAAGGGAATTGCTGTTAGCAGGCTAACGAAAAGCAACAGTGCGCCAATGTAACATAACTTTGAGCTACACTCTGAAATTTTTAGCGTTAATTGGTCAGATTTGGTAAGGTTTGTCTTTCAATTGCGTGAATGAAACAAAGAAGAAAGAGTGGATTTTTTTTCTTTTTATTACCGTATGTTTTTATGAAGCTATTTACAACATTCTAGGCTATTGTCTTTCTGTGGCCATAATGTTGTTTGTGCACATTTCAGCTGTGCAAATGTTGTCTACACTTACTATACAAAACGGAGCAAAACGAGAAGATGAAGGCAAAACAGCAGCATGCATACATTGCCACTGCAGTGTACACACCATGCATCCATCCATCCATCATGCATCCATCCATCCATGCATCCATCCATCCATCCATCCATCCATCCGCTTTAGCACGTACAATGGCATTTTCTCCCCAACAACTGCTCTTGTTTAGTATGCGCTTCCTTTGGTCTTGAGGAGGAATGATCCTCACTCTAATGAACTTGGGCCTGCCACTTGAATGTAAAACAGGATTTAACCCGTCTTCAATGTCAGAGCCCCTCCCTGGGGCTGCTTCAGACATCTCGCACATGCATAGACGTGCACACGGACACGCACACGCTGGCTGGCAAGCAAGCAAGGCACGCCTGCGTATGATCTCTCAGAAGACAAACGTCCGTACATCCATATTGTGTTTTTGTCTTCATTTCTGAACCCATTTAGTCTTTGTTGAATCTATCAATTCCCACCGCGTGGCTTTGTGTCAAAATGGAATACTTCTGTTTCCCTTAAAGAAATATAGCACAGTATGATGCTTCGTGGATTGTTCTGTCTCCTCCAGGGGACACCTTGGAGACAATTCGTATAGAATATTTCCAAGATAGAAGCAGCCTTTCATATTTTGTCCCAAAGGTTTTTTTTAAACTTTACTTTTTTTTTTTTAATTTGTGAGAGTGTGAAATAAACACACTGTTCAGTTGATGGGCAGCACAATATATAATTTAGTGTAGTAAGTTGTTGTTTTTTTTCCACAGTCAATGAGCGTCACTACCTTGATGTCGTGAAACATCAGAAGTGATTCAGGTAAAAAAGAAAAGGCAGGTGAAATTAGTGCATAAAATTTCTACAAAACAAACTAAATATCATCTTCAAAATGTACAAATTATGCTACCACTAAATTATTCCGACAGAAGACAAATGTACGTCTAAGTGTGACATAAAACTTGGGACATAAAATAATTTTTGTACATTGAAAGCAAAAATGTATGTTTAGAAAACAATTATGTATAGAATATATTTTAGTAGATTAGAAATTTGACACCATATTTACTCTTATAAAACAAACAAGTAGTTATTTTCTTTTTTCTTTAATTATTTTATTATTTGTAAATGATTAAGTATTTTTAGTCAAATATAAAAAGTGCCTCAAATAACTTGTGTAATTAAAAATAAAAATATAACATTCGATTAGAGCTCTTATCTAATTGCATTTTATGTTGGCTCAGACATACTACGTTACAGATGTGTGTGTGTGTGTGTGTGGTGTGTGTGTGTTTATAAGTGTTTTATAAGTTAAGTGCTCAGATTGATGTTTTTGAACAACATGATGAATGATGCAACAACTAACAAGCCAAACCTGTGCCCATCCACAGAAAAAAAATACAATCATAAATTCATTTGCACAGAAAATCAAAACAAATACATAACAAATAACGCCAGAGAAGAGACTGAGCTCCTCTAGTAACTGGAATATTTTATTGTTATTGTCATCTGTATCACTGCTTCTCTTTTTTTTTCTTTACATTATTCATTTTGTTCGATAAGCGGCTGGAGTATTCACAAGGATGCGAGGATAACGTTAGATTCACAGTGATAGGCAAAAGGGTTAGCTATTTAATTCAATTAAAAATGACACGCACACACACACGCGCACACACACACACACACTCGCACGCACTCCCAGAATCTGTGTGCTCACTCTTATGACAAGTGCATTATGTCAAACATTGTTCACATTTTCTGAATTTGTATATTTCAGCACAATTGAGAAGTGGGGGGGGAAGAAAAAAAAAAAAAAGACAAACAGGCAGACCACAGCAGATAAAATGAACGTCGGTGTAACTTTACATATTTATTTGCAGGCTTTCAAAGTGCTGAAGAATTCAAATAGGCTTCATTTTTATACTAGTATTCAAACTAGGTGAAGATTTAAAGAATAATTTAAATCTCATCACATTTTTCACAGTTTTATAGCTGTTCTGGCTGGGTCCCTTTTTTTTTTTGTAAAAACTATCAGTGAAAATGACTTGAAGTTTCCTTTTTTTTTTTTTTACCTCTTCTATTCAAGTGAAACCCCAGCACATGTAAAAGTGACGGATGGGGCTTTTATTCCCCAGTCGACTGACACCGAAAGTGTCTCCTGACCCGACTGTGACTTTAATGGCTGTCATTTTATGACCCGTTTTTATGCTCCGTTACTTCATCAATGACTATTTATTCCCTCGGCTGCACGGCCGAGCGGCTACGATATTGCGAGCGCTCTTGCGTTGTTTTCTGTTTTAACAGGACCGCGTTAAGCTGCGTGAAGTGCTTCCAGTTTGAATTTTCAGTTAAGTGCTCAAAATAAAAAGAACGTTTTCCACCTTTTAAAATGTTAAAGGAAACCTGTCAAAATTGAACATAAACCAGTAAAAAAATTCACCAATTTTTGGGGTTGTTTTGTACAAAACAACAAACACCCAAAGTTCCTTTTTGACACATAATTCGAGTTATTTTTGACCTAATTATTTTTCAGACAATTTCCCTCTAAATGATTATTTTATTGCCTCATTCTAAAAACAGTTGGGTCAAAAATAACTCGGTCTGGGGTAAAAAAAGAAGTGACTGCTACTTTTGGGGGTATTTTGGTACAAACCAATTTTTCTTTTTTTTTTAGGGGGTGGGTGTCAAAGATAACCCAATTTGGGTCAAAATGGACCGACTGCTACTTGGGTCAATTTGACCCAACTTTGGGGGTTTGTTGTTGTTTTGGGGATCATTTAATACCAAACCCAAAGTGCTTTTTTTGACCCAAATGTTTTTAGAGTGCTCTATGTGGAAACAACACAATTGAAATGATGGCTTTCATACACAAATATTATGACACATTACTCGTCAAGAAAAAAGCATTTTGTTTCAATTGCATTTCCTCCCTTATATATGATGGAATGTCTGGGTGTTATTATATGTTTGTCCCCAACAATGTGCTTTTAATTAATATGACTCCTTTTTTGTAACGATTTTGAATTAGAATACAAAAATCACCTCCATTCATTTTGAAGGAACCCCTAGAATCAAAATGTCACCCCAAAAGAGATTAATTATATAATACTGCAGTAATAAAAATCCACTCCAACAAGTGTCTTTTTTTTTTTTTTTTACTGTGAGCGGGTTAATTGGGTTAATTGGGGTGATGGTTGAGAATGGGCGTGGGGGTTGGGGGGGGGGGCTTGCAGTGTGAGGGTCATCATGGTTGTTGTCTCTATTTACAATATGGCTTCTCTGAGTGGAAGAAACGCAGAAGTGGTCCGGCGAGTTGATTATTTTGTTGCAAAAGTCTCCAGGGAGCTCCAATCAGAAGCCATCTGATTATTATTTTTAGTTTTTTTTTAGTTTCCAAGAGTCGCTGTCTGTCAGCCTGTCCGGCGGCGATAGAAACGTTCCCCCAGCGGCGATGTGTCACACTTTTAACATCGTGGTCGTTCAAGTCCAATTAGCGACGTCCTCCGAGGCTTAATGTCCTGACACTTGCACACTTCAACGTCTTTTTTTTCCCCTCCTCATCTCAGTCCTCCTCAGAGCCGGCGGCCCCCCGCAATCCGTTCATACAGAAGGGAAGTCCGGAGGGGAAGGGGCTGTCCGAAGGAGAGAAGCCGCTGAAGGGCGGCAAGCCGGCCAATCGCTGCAGGTGGGGGAAGAAGGCCGGCGGGGGCCCCTTGTGGTGGTCTGAGCGCAGCTGCAGCCCGTCCCCGTGTCCGACGCCGTGGTGGTGGCTGGGGGGCAGCTCGGGGGGAGCGTAGCGGATGGTGCTAGGGGCGTACAGGCTCTGGGGGCCTTGGGGTCCCAGGGCCAGGGGGTGGAAGAGGACCCGTCCCGCTGCGCCCCCCGCGGCAAGTCTCTGGAGGAGCTCCAAGTCGGGGCCGCCGCCGCCCCGACCGACCGCCCCCGGCGCCGCTCGCTCCTCACGCGGCAGGGGGGACGACACGGGCATGACGGGTGACAAGGCCGGGGAGGGAGGGGTGAAGAGGCCTTTCGGGGGGGCTTCGCTGCTGGAGGAGGAGTCCGGCATCGGGGTGTTGGGGCTGTCGCCGTTGAGGCTGCTGGAGGGGGTGTGTGCGTGAGAGGGTTGGGGCTGGCTGCTGTGAGAGCCCCAGCGCCCCCCGGTGGCCAGGGCCTCGTGTTCAGTCTTGATGCTGGCGGACGGGGTCACCACGCTCTTTAGCTGCTGGATCACAGCTCTCCCGTTGTGCACCCGCCCTCCTCTGTCGCCTCTCGTCGGGGCGTCCGCCCCCCTGCTCGGCTTCCCTCCACCGCCGTCTTCTTGTTTCAATTTGTCGCCGTCTTCCCCCTGCTCCCACTCGGGCTCCTCGTCTTCCTCCTCGTCCTCCTCCTCGCCCTCGCTCTCGCTGGCCAGGTCCGAGGAGGCCGAGACGCTCTCCTCGGCGTGCCGCAGCTCGTCCAGACGGCGGCGACTCTCAGGGGGGGCGCCCTCGGGCTCGGCCCTCAGCAGGCGTTTCCTCCTGCTCTCGGATTGCGCGGCGGCGGCGGCGGTGAACTTCTCCCGGGTTTTCGTGTCAGGGTCGCTCTTCCCCGCTGAGCTCTTTGCTGGCTGGGAGCCTGAGGAGGAGCATGAATTGTAATGGAATGGTACAATTGATCCATTTTGTTTGCATGTTGTGGTGGCATACGCTGGAAAATAAGATTTGTCTCAATAAAAGTACGATGGGATGTTGCAATGTCCTACCTCGGCCCTGCGGGGAGGTGTTTGTGGGAGGGGAGCTCACTCGAAGTCGCTCGGCTCTGACGTTCTCCGGCAGCTGCAGCAGATCTAGAGGAGTGTCGGGCAGCTCCGTTGGACTGTTGGCGTCAAGAAAAATCAAAATGAATAACGGAGAGGAGACGGCAATTTAAGGGAGTAATCACTCTTGCGGCAACCTCGAATAAGCGGGCCGCCTTTGTCACGTCAACATCACACGCCAGCCCCAAACAGTGACACGTGAGAAGCACACGCACAGCACAGCACAGCACAGAGCCCACCTAGCAAGAGGCACGCTTTTCTACCAAATAGACGAGGCTGTTGGAGAAGTTAATGAGCTCTTGTAATTACAGCGCTAATTAACTAAAACACTATTCAAGCCCCAAAATTCTGACATCCGTTGGTCGTAATTATACGGCCTCAGCCCAATTAGCATCGACATTCAGCCTTCTCTTGTTTTTGTCTGACTGCGCCGCCGACTCAACACGGTATTATGCACTTCACGTGTGTGTGTGTGTGTGTGTGTGTGTGTTTCCTAATGAATGTGTGGAGAAAAGGGAAATAAAAGTGAGGGATTTATTATTGAGCTTAAGCTGTGGTCTAATGTTTGTGTATTAAGTGTGTCCTTCCTTCTGACAGTCTGACATTAAACGTTGCGTAATTGATTTCAAAATAATTACCTAATAGCAAAAGTGGCCGTCTATGTATTTATACTTACGCCTCATGTGAGACCTCTTTACGTAAAGGTTTCATGACATTGCTAAAACAATTACAATAAAGAGATTTAAAAAAAAAAAAAAAAAAAATGTAAGGGTGTAGGTTCACATAATATACATAAAATGGAATTCTGTTTAAAAAGGGAAAAACAAATAATAAAAAAGGATGTGTGAATAAATACCAGAAGATACAGTACAAAAAAATGTACTACATCTATAACGATGTGAGAAATGAAAAAGAAATGAACTTGATCGATTCCAGTATACCTCATACATAAATTATATCGAAATGAAATTCCACAAATGAATAAATAAATAAACCAACATCAATACATTAAAAAATAATGAAATCAAGATTGCACTAAAGAATTTACCAAACTATGAAAATATATTAGAGAGAAAAAAATCCTTTGAGTATTATAGAAATTAACAGCAAAGTAAAACTTTTTTGATAGTATTTAATTTTCACGTACAGCACTTGAAATTGTTATAATTGCCTGTTTTTAAACATTTAGCTACAACTTTGAGTTAACTTCTATGTGCAATGCATGCTAATTGAATCATTATTTACATACATCCTATTTTGAAGTGCCGTGTGAATGTTACAGGGCTGAAATAGACTTTTTAGGAAGAACATCTCCAGCTCTTGTATTGTGATCAGATGATAACGCCAAGTCCGTAGATGAGTGCCTTTTGGCATTTTTCACCATTGAATATCTGTCAGCGCTTAAGCCATCCACTTTAATGGGCCCCGATGATGCGTTTTCTTTCATGTCGCCAACATTTTGCAGGTACCCTCATCAGCGGTTGGACTCAGTCAAACCTCATTCCATCACTCTTGCCTTCAAAGCTCGTGTGAACACAGCGTGGTGCTCCGCTTTGCGCTCCAAACTGACCTGAGGACGCAGTTGACCCAGATGACGTTGCGCTCGTGGGGTGCTTTGTGATTTATGGACACGGTGGCGGTGGACTGGATCCACAGGTAGCCGCCTCGCTTCTGGAGCCAGCGGTAGTAGCCCGTCACCACCTGGCCTTTCCGCAACACTGAGATGAGGAGACGAGGAGGAAAAGCCTTCAACGTGGGCCAAGTCACTCTACGATGTTCATCGCTACCAAAAAAATGCCACTTTTTCCAAAATGACTTTGTTTGTCGGTGGAGGCACTAGAGGGCGCCAATGACACCAGAACAGAATAGACTCAACAGGCGCTCCTTGAAAAGTGTGTGCGAGGACACTCACAGTCTTCATGGCTCTGCCGCAGGTTCTCCAGATCCTCCACATAGATGAAATGGTAACAGGTGCGCCCCACCACCTCTGCGGGCGTCAGGTCCATGTAGTCAGATATCCTGCAGGTATACACAATCGGTCGTCAGTCAGTCAACTCACGAGAGCAAAGAGGACCTTCAGAAATGAATTTTAAATCGCAATTGCAATATTGAGTGGAAAATAAATGCAATTCATTATTTTTCAAAATACAGGAAATACAGGAGTACAAATTTACTTAAAGGGGAAAGACAACTGACTTGTACTAAATCAGAACAACTAACATCATGAACAGTTTGAACATGAATTCAGTGATACTTTTGCAGACCACTAGAGGGAGCCCATGTACCACCAGCAGCACTCTCGCCACACTTTTTGATAATCACAGGTGAAATAACTACTACGACACTTCACCTGTTCTCGCAGTACGTGACCTGCAGGTCCATGTTGACCCTGAAGACAAACATGTGACTCTCCATGCGGACCTCGTTGAGCGTGGAAGGCGGAAGCGTGTGAGCCAGTGCCACCATCCCCAACGGCCGGGGCATGGAACGTGCTGCGCCGGGGACGATGGCGAGCCGATAGCGGATTCTACCCGTCACGTGGATCACCTGATCATTCAAACACACACGCGCACACACACAAAATGAGAGGAAAACAATTAACACATGCTAATACGATTGGATCCAAACTAGTGAATAGAATCCCATTTAGAAAAAAGAATGCAGCAGCTCTGGCTTTGCGGAGCAATAAAAGGCAGCGCGCAGCTATTCAGTGTGAAATAAGGTCAAAGCAATAAAACACGGTGAAAACGACCATCTTGACACTGCTGTGAAACACTAGCAGAGCAAAACAAAGTGACAAGGCACTGCTTGTTATTCCTTCATGCAAAAAAAAAAACAAGGACACGGAGGACACGGCATTAGGTACACCTGCACAATCAATGACACACTCCAAAAACATAAAAATGCTCAGTTTCGACTTTGAATGTTGCCTTTGTGTTTTGATGAGTTTTTTCCTGGAACCTGGTAAAAATATGCACGTTAGCTCCACTGAAGTAGGAGTGAATGTGTGTTTGGTCTTGAACACACCCTGCAATTGACATATTGTCCGGAGTGTGACTCAGCTGTGATAGACTCCAGCAATAGGAAATGCATGGCTCGATTACATTGGCTTATAAAAACAAGGTCAACTGCCAAATGGTCCCAAGTCAGGTTTATTGTGTCATCAGTCCATCGCAATAAAAAACTGAATGCAGTTTTATCCTGCAGGCACGCTAGTTCTTCGCAAAAAGAGCATTTTCATTTAAATTCCGGTTATATGTGGTCTTTTATAGTTGGTTTTCCAGTTTAGATCTATTTTGGGATCCTGGGACACAAGCAAATCTCGACTTGGGTTCAAAAAGTAGGCTCATTACAGCAGCTGCTATGCCATGGCATTAAAACCTAAAAACATGGATAGAAATGAGTAAAACATGCATTAGCATTTTTCACCAAACGACTAAAATGATGACAAATGCTAACGCCGAGAAAATTGATTTTAACAGTGTGATGTCTGGTCAATAAAGAACATTGTGAGATTTTTGACTTTGATATTGTTCAATGAATATGCCAGCTGTGCACATTTGTAAGAGCAGATTTGCTTTTGCGTGCCTAATGAAGTTCCCAGTGCGGTGCACTGTACGGAAGAAATAACGAGCGACCTTGTATCCGGACGATTTGACGTGCAGCCCTCTCTTGGTGAGCGTGGACTTCATGCGAATGAAGAATCCGCGATCGGGAGGTTCATCAGCGGAAGAGTGAGGACTGGATGGCGCTGCTGAGGATTACAGAGCGCCGCCGGATTAATCACGGACCTCCATCTCGCTCGGCGCCGTCGGTGGCCTACCGCTGGGCTCGGGCGTGCCGGCCAGGGAGGAGGCGGAGGCCGAACTTGAGGGCGCGCTCTCGGGGCCCACTTGGCAGCCGGCCTCCGCCCGCAAGTGGGGCCTGATCCCCAGCCGCTCGGCCATCTCCACGTGGTCGGCCGGGTGGATGTAGTCGAACACGCTGCTGCCCGTCAGCTCCACCTGAGGGCGGACGCACACTCTTGTTCACAAAAGCAAAAGAAAAAGCACACACTGAACACAGCGCCACCAAGAAAAATCAATATGTGTTATGACAGGAAAATGAAAACCTTGCTGTGGGTTACAATTCAACGAGGAGTGTCGCGCTTGTACGACCCCCCCGCCGCACGCATTCCGAGTCTCAGAGGAGCAAGTGACGACAGTATTACTCAAATAACCAAGCGAGATAAAAATCAATTGTATCTGCTGATTAAAAAGGGTTGAACTCAAAGTATCTCCGGAGGTCGCATGACTATTCTTCTTCTTCCACACCGACGTCCCACCCTGCTCCTTCATTTAGTCGCTGCCGGCAGTCCATCCCGGCAGGCATAAAGAGCTCAGAGCACCCGGCGTGATCCCATCATCACAATACATCATAGTCAAATCTCCAATCATTTAAAGGCAATAATGGCGCCGCTGTTGCATGGCATCCATAAAAGCGGCACAATCGGAGCAGGTGCCACTGAGCCCGACGCTGAGCGTGGAAATGAACGTGTGTGTGTGTGATGTACACGGGGTTTCCATTACATTTGTGAAGGTGTGTGCGTGTGATTGTGCGTGCCAATAGGATTCCATCTGATAACGGCGTGGCTGCAGCAGCCTCACACCCTTGTCTGTAGGACACTGCCATTTATTACCGGATTAGAGCCATTTACTGCGGGCTTTATGGGAGCTTTAGCAGGCCCTCAAGGACAGCCACCGAAAAGCAGCCACGCCGCTAAGGCGCAAGCAGTGATGGGATACGAGTTGGGAGTCTCCGACATACTGGCGGATGGCCATTTTCCCCCCCAATCTACTGCTTCAACACAGACAACACAGGCTGTGCGAGTCTGAGTATCATGGCGGCGCTACGCTGGTGCTAGCGGGTGATGTGACCCAGTCAGAAATTTCTTTAGACACAGTTAAGACACTCCAGCATTTTATTGGAAAATATCCATATATTTATAAATTAGTTTTAGAAATAATTTTCTTAGCCGCCTGATGTATGGAATGGATGAGAATAGCAATTAGCTTTGCTTAGATGCTAGTCTTAAAAAGTTTCAGGGTAGCGCCACAAAGTGAAACTCCACTCAAATCTAGTCCACCGCACTGAAAGCAACACAGACTGTCATGTGGATGAATTTTTAATTTGATTTATTTTAGAATCTATGTGCGTCCGTTTAAACGTGTTAACAAAAAAGCTATCAGTGCTGTCGTTGGTTAATCCACTTTGACTCGACTTTCATCAGGTTTAAAAAAAAAAAAAAAAGAAAAAAAAGAAAATCACATTAATATTGTGATCAGCATTGGATGGCAACTGGGTACTGAATATTTGGCAATAACTAAATCCTATTTGGACTGAGCAGCGTCTATGCAAAGGGCAATGAACTTATACATTTTCATTCACATGTGAACCAACTTTGAAATTAGAGCAATGGAATTTTCTTTAAATGCCCAGCTCCTGTGCAGAGTATTAAAAGGTCTATTTCCACAAGATAAAAAAATACGCAGAATTAATTCCCTTCATTAGGCAGCAAAAAAGAGGGCGCAGAAGTTGACTTAGACTTCCTTTTGATTCCAAACTGACTTATTCATTCTCTTTAAACATTTAAAGTTTTCATCAAGAGGCTCGAGATGGACATGGTTTGTGGGATGAACCTGGATTTCACACATCTCCCTGCACGGGGAATGATTTTTTTTTTTTCTTTCTTTCTATAGAAGGACAATAAGTTCACCTCTGCTCCACTGAAAGATACAAAATCCCATCGCCCCTTGGAAGTATTGGAGACAACATCGAGAGACAAACAGGACCTTATGGGCTTTACGGTGATGGGGCAACGGAGGGGGGGGGCTTAAGGCATATGCGAATACTATCACTCCATCACTGGCAGGAGGGAGGGAGGGAGGGATTGAAGACAGAGAGGAGGAGATGAGAAGCAGACGCAGCCATTGAGAGGATGAGTCAGGCTCAGACATAAAAATCAGGTATAGGATGTGGCGCGCACTGGAAGGGGGAGGGAGGGAGGGAGGGAGGTGATGGCGACGTGAGGAGAGACCCAGATCATTCAAGTGCATGTGTACGGCTAGACAGCCTGTTTTTAATACCATTGTTTGCATGCCCTGCGCAGACATGCGCGTGCATGTACGTATGTATCGGGATGAGAAGGAGGAGAAGAAGAAGAAGAATAGGAGGAGGAAGGAGGAGGATGAGGAGCACGAGGTGGAGGAGGGCAGCGAGCAGGGGGGAAGGAGAGACATGATATAAATAATAGCAAGGGGGCTTTAATATGTATGAGGCATCCGGGCAGTGGTCCACAACACACTCGCAGTCCTCACTGACTGATGGGAGAGGAGAGAGGCGAGGAGGGAGGGCAAGGGGGGGGGGGGTTAAGGAAGGGAGGGGGGGGAGTGGGGGATGCATACTAACCATTCCCAGATCAATTCTCCTCTCCTCCCTGGTCCGAGCATCCTTCCTCTCTTCTCTTTTCCCCATTTATCCCTTTTCTACAACCCCCCACTTCCAATCTCCTTGATTTCATCCATCCTCTCACCCTCCGCTGCTTCCCATCATGCACTCTGGCGCACGGCCTTATTCCAGGTCGGGGGACCCCGGTGAGAGGAGCAATGATACCATTGGGCGTCTGGGGAGCGGGAGGCGGGGCGGCTGGTGTACGGGCCGCTTGTGCCCTTGGTCAAGGTGTGTGACCCGGGCTAAGCCGGTTAAGCAGCCGCCCCCCCTGTCAGGGGAGGGACCCGGGGTCAGAGGGGTCAGACGTCAGGGACGAGAGGCGGCGGGGCGCCACCACCCCCCCTCCCCACATGCCCTCTAAAACAAACCACCAGTTCCACACTTGCTCTCGTTTGTTTGTCCGTCCTTCCCGTCTCCCCTGCGAGCACCAACAAAGTGTGTGTGTTCGCCAGACTTCCCGTTCCCTCTTCGTCTTTTCTCCATAAACACAGCAGCACACTACCTCATATATCCTGCCTCCTACCATAAAGCCTGTCATTTTTCTTGAGTGGGGGGGGGTTGAGGTAAACGCGACGTTGTATGCTGAAGGTTTGGGGCGTAATCTGCGATCATAAATAATTTCATTAGAATGCTGATGTCTTAGGTCCTGTTTGAGGAGATGTGATGGGTTCGGCCATCTGCTCAGCTGATAAGAACAGCTCTGTTTTATTAGCATCTCCACCCAAGCCCGGCTGTCTTGTTTACCTCGGCAATCCCACGGCGAATTTCCTTCCCCGCCGCACGTTAAAACTCTATTTACGCACTCGTAGTCGCCTGCTCATCTTTTCTCTGTCGATTTCCCTTGTTTCCCCCGCTCGTCACCTTTTGGTTTTGTTTTCTCTCATGCATTTTTACTATATGGACACGCGTGTCATGCACGTGAGGGTCAATCCTGAGCTTAAAGGTTTGCGCCTATATCCGCTAATCCTCCCTCTCTTTCTTCATGTTAAGTAGCATTTAAAGGGCACAGGTACGCTGTCCGTGCCTTCGGTTGGATTTACACTGCAGGTCCAGGTGTACAATTTCGATTTAATGCTTACATCTTTTTTGGACTGTTCTTTCAGATGTCCCCATTTCACCCCTGAGAATCTGAGATTTTAAAATGAACTTTGCATTTGCTCTATTAAATAGATGAGTCAAAGTTTCCATGTTTTTATCAATGAACCAAATCCTGACCCTTGACAGCTTGCTGACAGGGTGGACATGATTGCTAATGCTAACGGATTTTATGAGCAAATTATTATTATTTTTTTGCTGTGGGTTAAAATACCCAATTGAAGATTTAAAAACAACAACTAGAATCATTTTCAATTATCGTGAGGACTGGTCCAGCAAAAGTTGGGCTTCATTGTTGACAAAAAATATATATAAAATGCCTCTAATAAAATCCTTTGCAGCGGTTACCATCTACAATTCCAGAGAATATTCCAGCACAGCTAAATAATATTAGACAGCCATGAGATAAAGGACAGGTACGAGCCTAGCGCAATGACCAGCGATGTTTCATCCCATACACGCGGCGGCGTGTGATTACTGTACCCAAGATTAAGGGGGAAAATCAGTTTACTTAACATGGCCGCCTGCAGACCTTCAATCACAGCCAATTCCCACAATTAAAATGACTCTAATTTGCATCCATTATTGTCGCGCTCAGCTCATTTCCCCCTTTTTCTCTCCTCCCTCTCCCTCTGTAATACGCTCTCCTTCCCGCTTTGAAACATTCCTCCCTTATCACACCTCAGCCCCCCCCCCCCCCTCCTCCCTCGACCCCCGCCCTCTCTTCCCCTCCCGACTGTCTCTATCTATCATGCCATCCCCCTTGGTGTTTTTCCCCCTCCCTACAATCAATGTGGCTTTTAAGATGCCTATCGATTTGTTCCCCTAGACAGGCCCAGCGTGCTGGGGCGACACTTTGATTGCTGGGCCAGTAATTACTGTTATTATTTATGCATCTGGGCAAAATGGCAGGACTTAACATTCACAGTACAAGAGGCCACAGGCAATCAACAGAGGTGAGCACCTGGAGAGCGAGGGAGCTAAGGAGAGAGCGGAGATGCTCGGCGTGTGTGCGTTGAGCCATCAAAGACACGCACACGCATGTTTTACACTTGGGTGATAATTAAAAAAAGCTATAAATGGTTCACGGTGTCAACCGTTGTACGGATTCTATTTCTACGTATTCCAATGAAGAAAGAAGAAGAAAAAAAAAAAAAGCGAGGTTTCACATTCACATGAATGAAAGATTAATGAAGTTGACCGAATGAATGATGGCTCGTGTACGCGTCGAGTTTACCTTACCTGCGAGAGTCCCAGGTAGATAGAAACTGTCTCTGAGATGTAAAGAAAACGTCCCTCCTGGCTGACCACAAACACAAAGCCGTCCAAAGACTGTGCACAGACACAACACATGCACGCACACAAACACAAACACACAACCAAAGACAAATAAGACATCTAAATTAGAGCAATTAGTGTGTATTGAACAAATTACAATGGGCAAACAAACAACCTGTCACCCTTCGGCTCTTTCTTAATTCAAAAGTACACACACGTACACACGCGTGGACAAACGCACACACACGCACAGCATATATATGCAGAATATTTTATGCCACGATAATGCATGTCAAATTTGCATTCATCGTACAAAGCAGGCTGACATGACAAAAAGCGACATGGTCCCAACAAGTGCCTAAAACGTGTACATTTACACACATACACACACACACATGCACATTGAAAGATAAAGACATAGACTTGGAGTACTATATAGTGCACACACCAAAGCTGCTTCAATCAGATGTAATGAACTCACAACCAAAGCAGTACGCTGTATCTCTTAACACAGACACACACGCACACACACACGCAGATACATATGCAGACAGCAAGAGAGACACAGATAAAACCAGAGTCATTACAGTCTGCAGTGAGTCTAATGAGAAGTGAAAGGTATACAACCAGCCCATTAGAGAGGACTGCTTCACAGAAAAATATTAATCGTCACAACAAGCTTCCACGTACACACGGACGCACACACACACACGTACACACAGAGCAGGGCCACTTGGCTGTAAAGAATGATTGCTATTTTGGCGGGCTGGGTGCTTAAAGTGGCAGCGGTAATTTATGCAAGTGACACATCCAGTATGCAAATGTGTGGCCGCACGGGGTGCGGGGAGTCGTGCGTCGTGGCGAGGAGAAAACCAGCCGCCTGAATGTCGGAGAACTAAAGTGCAATTATCAGGCTATTACGGCCGGAGGACGGCTGGGGAGGAAAGAATCATACACTTTTTTTCTTTCCTCTTCCGCAGCGTTAATTTGATTCCTATCAACGCCGCTCCCTAAGTCTCCCATCCCTCTTTAAAATGCCAGAGGAGAGCGGACGTGTGCTTCTTTATTTTTTTCCGCAAACTGTCTCACTTCTAAATTCCCAACCTGCTCCCACGCCTCCCTTATTCCATTCCCACCTTAATCCTCGTAGTGCCCCCCTTATCCCTCGCTGCTACGCTTGCTATTCCGACTGGCGTCTATCAAACTCCGCCCCCTCTTGCAACTCTGTTCACCTGTGCAAAACGTACACAGGTCAGCTAAGACCTTGTCCGATCTTCTGACGTTCACGGCTTGACTGTTGTGAAGATGTGTTGTTGGCTATTTTAGGAGCGGGTAAAATATGGCGAAAGGACGAATGATGCATTGACTTGAGCACTCCGCGGCAATAATGACTTGAAATCAATCAACTGGCATTCATGTGTTTTGGCGGTAAACTCAACAGGTGGCGGGTTTGTGTGACAAACTGTGGAAAAATATGACTACAAATTAGATGGGTCATCTAAAAAGGCAGGATTGAAAAAAACATTTCCCTGAATCGTCCACCAGTCTCAAGGTTGTATAAAACGATCTATTTTACATTTGACATATTCCATATTCACATTTTAAACCTTTTCTTTTTTTTTTTTTTTAAAGTTCTTTTAGTATGATAGAGTGAGTTTTGTTTACCTGCTTTACATGTTTCAGCTACTCACTCACTCTATCATACTAAAAGAAAGTTTCTTTAAATGATTTACCAAATTAAAGCCAGTATGAACTTCCACCAAACATTTTAAAGTCATCCATGAATGACCTGGCCCTTCTGCTCATTTTAAAACTGTGTCCATTGAGAACAAACCTTGAGCTATAGGACGGAAAACATCATTTATCCATCATGTCAAGTGTTGCAAAGGAAAATGCGAGTGTTGCGGCAGTTACCTGCAGGAGATGTGCCCCGAGGTGTTGTTCAAAGATGTCAGTGGCCAGAGAACGGGAAGACCGTCTCACTGGAGAAAGAAAAAAAAAAAAGGAGGGACACACAAGACATCATGAAGGCAAACCGAAATCCAAGCTGGAAAGTTAGTAACACTCCAGAGACGACACCGTGTTGACACATTCAAATTGATTTTCTATATAAGCAATCATCCAATGTGACGACGACGCACAACTATTCGGAACTTTGAAATTGAACACGCTGTCCAGGATTGTTAGGGCACATTATTTCCATAAAAGTCAAATGAATAGTTTTAATTACCGACAAGTACATCACTCGAGAAAATTCATGTGAGAGCAGGTTGCGCGGAATATCAGTCATGTGTGAGTGGCATCCCTGAAGACTCAGCACATTTTCTCATAGTTAATTACGATATTGAAGGAATAGATAGCATTTCAAAAAAACTTTCTAAGGAAATTATTTCACGATAAGTCTGGTTTGTGTCATTGGAGGAGGAACAAAGCTTTTTTTCCATTAGTAAAGGTAAAAGCAAGAATGGAAAGAAGCTCGACGTTGACAGAGCATATTGATCATTTGATATTCTGTTTTAATATTATTTGAAGGCTCATGCATACTTCTGAAAATCCACATAAAGCCAATCGACTTCTATCTTATGGAAAAATTAAATCACGATCCATCCGTCAGTTTTCTACCGCAGGGCGACACATCACTATTGTGATTCTGTGTTGCTCCACCATTTGTGTTCAAATCTCTAAATTGCTAAATAACAGTCGCAGCGGTGTTATTGGTTCGCCTTAGTCTGCTGTTTGGCATCGTTTGTTAGCGTCAAGCTAACATGACTTAAATATGGCAAAAGCTACGCGGTTGTTTTAAATACACGACGTGTAGCTTCAGGTTTTCCTTTGACCTCAAACTTGCACTGCCACAATACAGGGCTCACATTTCAAATTTTTGCTTGCCTTTAAAAGTGAAGAAAAAAAAGAAAAAATCAAATCGCATTCAAGAACAAAACACTCGCGTTGAAAAACAGAAGAACAAAAACATTTCTAAATAATGAAACAAAAGAGAACATTTTGAAGAGCACATCGGGATGCGCGCCAATCAATCTTTCAAACACACACACGTGCACACACACACACGCTCGCAGTGTCTGCTTCGGCACTCTTAATGCATCCCAAACACAAGCTATCAGAGCTGCTCGCTGCCAAAGTGGTGCTGTTTACCGAGGCAATTACAATACAAATAGAGTTGGAGGTGGTTAGGCAGGCGCTTGCATTGAGTAGAAGGGGTGGAGGGGATGTGGGGGTGCAGGTTGAAGATAGCTATGAGAAACGCAGCAAGGCTGAGGCGAGGAAAATGAGAAAACACTAAGCAAGGCGAGAGTAGTGATCACTTTCTTCCAAGGCGACGCGACGCGGGGCGCGAGGGGTGTCCTCTGTGACGTGCAAGATTAATTCACCAATCACTCGTATTTACTGTTTTATGTTGGGGGTGGGGAGTGCGTGGAGACCCTATATGGGGAACTAATCACACTTCAACAGGACCGCTTTTGAACAGTCTGTGAGTGTGCACGTGAGCATTTGAGTGTGTGCGCATGACTTTTGGAATCATCGGACATCAGCGTGTGCACGCGCGTATATATGTGTGTGTGTCTGTGCGACCGTGTGTGTAGGTATGTGTGTCACTGCAAGGCTGAAGGAAATCAATACACGTTATGACAGGAAAATGAAAGCGCTGCTCTGGGTTACAACTGAACACGAGGGGGCGGGGGAGCGGAACACACACGCACGCTCACACACACACACACACGCATATTTATATATTGGCCAGCTGCCTGCCTGTGATGTGAGTTCAGTGAATAGAAGAGGGAGGCATTCCATTAGAGTTATAGACGCACACACACACCTCAGGAATACACGCGGCAATGATTTCTCATGCACAGAACATACGGCATCCGAAAACGCACGCACACACACACACAAATACAGAGTTGCTGGACAAAGCCACAGTGGCATTGTGAGATTGGGGTCCCCCCTGTGTGACTGTGTGAATATAAATAAGGCAAGTCCATTCAGGGCTATGAAAGAGGGTCTGGTGCTGGGACCCTACAGCCTAGCCAGTCAGTGCCCGGAAGGGAAGGGATGGGCGGGGGGGTCTCACTCGATATGTGTGTGCGAGTGGGGGGGAGCAGCACCCATCATATCACAGCAATCTAAAAGGTCACACATAGACACGTAGCATATGTGTGTGTATGTGTGTGTCTCATGCATCAGATCCCAAGAGGAGTGAAGGTGATGGCGGGTGATCAGTAGTGCTGACTAGTGTCAACATGGCGGAGGAAACGCTTGAAGTGACATGAGGCTGGGGAGGGGGGGGACAGTGGTGGGGTGGACTTGAGCGGAGGTGGTGGGGGTCTGATGGATGAGTTTAAACTCACACTCACAAATACACAGAGGGCCATTTATTAAAGACCGCCAGGGTACAATAGGGCGGCCAGGAAACCAAAACACTGGACATGCTGTGTGTTTGTGTGTGTGTGCACAATAATGCGCACATGTGAAGAGAGGCTCCCACAGCAGAGTCGGTATCTGACTCGGAGAACAAAGGTCCTTCTGTGGCGCAGTTGTGTGTGAACTTCTATTTTACGTGTGGGTAGTTGAGTCAATGAGTTTGATGATGAGCGGACCATCAACAAATTTAATAGGAACTTGCTCAATGAATGAAATGTCTTCTTTCAACCATCTTTTGACGGCGGAAAAAAAATTCTTCATTGATGGAATGCGACGAAGCAATTTTCATGAAGTCAATGAAATAAATACAAGTCCAAACATTTGGGCTATTTTTTGTCAGAACGACTCAACACTTTAGTAATTGCCGATACTGATACCAAGCACCGATACCACCGCTTTTGAGATGTCTAAAAACATTACATATATCATAAAAATTCCAAAACAAAGACTTATATTTCCCAATATAGCATCTTTTTATATTTCCATACATATACTTCAATAGCATCTTAATGGGCATCTATCAGACATGTTTCAGTTGTCGATCGTAAAATGGCCACAGAATCCATACTGGTGTCAAGAGCCTCCACGAGTACCTTAAATTAAGGCTACTATCACTCTAAAATATTTAACAGCAAGACTTTTACACTCATACAGTGAACAAAATGAACCCAAATTGGGTGAAACAGCTCCAACGTTACCTACTAAGTCATCCAAGTGACGACTGAGCTTTTCATTTTTATTTTTTGAAAGAATGTGAAATGAAATTGAGCTCAAATTCAGTCCTGTTTGGCCAAGCTCCAAACCATTCATCACAGTACGGTTAAGTTTCCCGACAGGCTAAGATTTGAATCGACGACGTGTGAGCTCGTGTGATCTTTGCTCCATCGCACTCGTGTTTGAACGGCCGTCTGGGACTCTGCTGCGAGGCTTAATTTCATTGTGGGAATAAGAAACAGCGGGACAGGGCGCCATCGCGCACGTTAATTATGGTCTGACTCGCAGGTCAATTCTTCGGGTCTCCCCGGCGCTCGGCGGGGAGAAAAGACAGAAATTTCATTTTAATGATTTTCATTATACGTCTGTCTAATACATAATTTAGTCCCAGTTAAGTTCATGACTAATGGCACGCACGCGCACGTGAGCAGGCACATAGGCGGGCACCTCCCCCACAGGGTCAACCTTTTTAACCCGTTGCCATGGGAACCAGATAACAGCCTTCCTCCGACTCCTCATCTGTCATTATCTCCCAAGTTCAGCGCTGGACACCCTTTTCAAAACACAAGTCGGATCGCCCGCCAAGTTGTTTACTCGCATCCGATTGTGATGTTTCATCAGCCCGACGCTTGCAGATAAAGAAAGAGTGACCCTAATTGCCGCCTCCCCCCCTACTGCCGGCGCAATTATCTTCTCCCTCCATCCCTCTGTCTCCGCGCCGTCATTCCCTCACTCTTTTCGCGGTCGAACATAATTTGAGTGCAATTAACTTGCCTTAAAAGCCCTGGCTGCTTTTAACGGCGTGAATTAGAGGGGTGGCAGATGCAAAGGGGAGGGGAGGGGGGGTGACGACGGCGACGACAAGCAAGGGAGGGAGGGAGGGAGGGAGGGTTGGCGAGCGCGAGCAGAGTGAAAGTCAATGTCAGCGGCGCTCGGCGGGCGAGAGGTGTGTTTGACCTCACTAACAGAGACAGTAAAACACTTGAGGCCGGAGCCCACTTGTCATTGTTGGATACCTTGTAAACGATGGGAGGGGGCTCCCAAGCTCGCTCGCACCTGTTAAGCGCCACATTTGTAATGAGAGCCGGCAATCATGCGGCAAACATGGAGACCTTTTCATTTGGATATGACGACGGATTCCCGCCCCATTCAGCAGAAATGATTTTTTTACACAATTTCCAGAGATTTGAATTTTGGTTTTACAGATAAGATTCATTGTTGCGCAATTTGTTGTTTAATCATATTTCGCCTTTAAGACCACGCCAAGGAGAGGTTCAATGATTCATCGATAACTAATCGATAATCATCTCGTTGTCGATGAATAGTTTAGAGTATTTGTTTAAGTTAATATTCAAGTAAATAAGCATCCATATAGGTTTGACACATTTTACCCAAACTGTGCTGGGATTAAAAAATAAATAAAAAACATGGCCAATTAAGGACATACACGTCATTATTTTCTAGTTGAGTTGTTTTTCAACTGCAAAAATCCCTATCGAAAATATTGCCACATGCAATAATAGTCAGAGGAAAATGATAAAACACCAACATCAGGCTTCAAACGCGTGTTAGACAATATTATGCAAATGAGCTCTCCATAGACCCATGCTATAAAATAGAGGAATCCATCAGTGTCAACATGTAGACTAAAGATCAGCAGCATGTCAACAGAAAGGAACACATTTTGTGACTAGAATGAGATGAGCTTAGGTGAATTTTAGTCACAAGACACCATTTCTTTTCTTTCCTATACTCCATTCAAAAATCGAAATGGATCCATTTCTGTTATTCTTGCTTTCAGTACAAAAGCTATAATTGCCATTTGCAGGAATAATCACAAATAAAAGTGAACATTCTATTTCAAGAAGGTCTTGGAATCATCTCCTTAAAATGCGCAAGTGCATTTGGCATATGTTGAAGACAACTGTTGCCAGGGAATGGACGAATAAAGAGACGAATAAAGACGGAATCAGAATGAACGCCTTCCTTCCTTCCTTCCTTCCTTCCTTCCTTCCTTCCTTCCTTCCTTGCTCCCCCCCACCACATGCTCCGCTCTCTCAATCTCGCTCCCTCTCTCCCTCTGTGAAGGTCATGCAATTGATTTTGCTCTGTCTATTCATTTTTCAAGACTGGCTTTGAAACGTGGGAAGCAGACAAAAGCCACAGCGGCCCCTCCCCTCTCTTCCTCCAGACTCTTTCCTTCCTTCCTTCCTCCCTTCCTTCCTTCCTTCCTTCCTTCCTTCCTGCATCTCGCCCATCCCAAAACCTTTGGACGGACTGTGGAGGAATGTGACCACCCTCCCTGACTTTCTTTCTCCTCTTTTCTCCATTTGTTCCTTCCCATCGTTCTTCTCCTCCATTCACGCCTCCTCCGGCCACATTCCGCTTACGGAATTGAAGTCATGCATCACACTTAAAACTTGGCCAATGCATTGTGGGTAGACATGTTCAACCTGATGTCCAAATTAGCATTGCGGACTACCAGTGTGACCAGTTATTCAGTTGTATTTCCATCTTCAATATTCCTGACAGTCATTTTCAAAGGTATGTCGTGCAGCTGAAGCCAAGATTGCTTCAATATTGCCGAATTGTGTGCGCTTTCATGTTGCCATCTCAGATTAGCGAGCCACCTTTTATTGGCTAACGTTCCAAAGCTGCCCCGCCCCCTTGTCTGCACACTGACTTAACACAAACAAACGTTTAATTGTATTTACTAGCGTGGCCACCTGCTACCTAGAATCGAAAGGCCCAAACCACACAGACAAAAAAAGTCCTTTTGGCATCATCCTAGCCAGGCTGTTTCTCACGAGGATTTAGGATTTGAATTTGGAAAATATTTTCCAAATTCAATAGAAAGTAAAGAGTTTGCAGTGTTGGGTAAGTTGCTTTTAAAATGCAACATAACCTCCCCCACCTTAATATTTCAACAATTTTCACTCAAATGATTTCAAATGTTAATGCAATGAAACATGAAAAGGTTTATGATTTTAAATTTAAGTGAAATTTTAGTTTGACGAGCTGTCATTGGAATTTGAACAAACACATCTTAAATTTTTTTTTATTTTTTGAAAGCAATTAGTTATTAATATCAATTATTATTATATTAATGAACTAATATTATATTTTGCATAACATGACATGAACTCTCCTGTTTTTTTCCCCAGGCAAAACAACGACAGGATTCTAACATTTACCATTTGAATACACTGATGACCTTTAACAAGACAACAAGCAACCAAAACAACAAAGCAACGCATTTTTAATAAGCCTACCTGCCATTTAATTTTAAGTGTAATTTTTCCACAAAGTCATGATAGCTTCAGCTTGAATCACAAACGCAGTTGCTAAACAACAACAACAAAGATTCTTTATCATGTCTACTCAACGCCTGGTCATGAAAACATTGAAGCTAATGGCCGTTACTCTAATTTAATAAAAAGAAAAAAGTTCTTCTTGAACATACAAAGTCAAGATTGTGAATAGTTTGCTTTGGACTGTGAAGAAAGTGCAAATAAATGCAACGCGGGCACAAAGGTAAGTCTTTCCTCAAAGTGTCCTTTCCCGGATCGGCCGATCAATCCTTTGAGCCTCAAGAGCCCCTTTAACACAGCCATTGTATTGACACAAGCATCCATACCCGACCAAACTTATTACACTATTAAAGCCATTATGTCTTATCTGGAACACACAATGCTCTTATTGTGGTAGGATCACACACGCACAGACAGCAACAAACATGCATGCAATTAGCATTACATTTTCCTATTCATTTTTTGCCGCCGTTCCCCCCCCCCCCCCCCAAATTAGACCCCAAAAAAAAAAGCCTAATCACACACACAGACACGCACCAAAACACGCACCTCTAATTGTATTGTATCTGCGTGGTTTCCCCTCAGTAATACTAGCAATTAGACAGGCTGTGTAATTACACTGTCCTTGTTATACA
Organism: Syngnathus acus; assembly: GCF_901709675.1. Classification (NCBI taxonomy): domain Eukaryota; kingdom Metazoa; phylum Chordata; class Actinopteri; order Syngnathiformes; family Syngnathidae; genus Syngnathus; species Syngnathus acus. Next base: position 16,061,329 of record NC_051098.1, on the reverse strand, counting down.
GTTAATTCCTGTAATTACAAAATGCGCCAATAGTTTCCCCTTTCTTTGTGTGCTGTGCAGACAGGAGGATAGAAGGACGCCTATGGAAAGTCTGCGTGATTAAAATGCATATGCACGTACGTGTTTTGCAGGCTTGTGAATGAGCAAGTGTGTGTGTGTGTCTGCTCAAATGCAAAACACTGTTCATGTTGTAGGCTAAAAGACAGCTGAAAATGATCTCGGCCCCAATAAAATTCTTTTGTGTTTGGGGGCAGAACACTAACTTTGTCACAGTCATGGTTTACAACATTGGCAACACAGTGGCCATCTTTGAAATGCGACCAAGAAGAAGCTATAACCCGAAAAAACAACTGTCGCTCACCTTTGCTGCAGTTGCTGTCTCCCTCCAGCAGGGGGCACCAGGGCGGGTCCCCCTGACTGGCAAAGGAGCGCATGTGCAGGTAGCTGATGGTCAACCGGATGACCGAGGCTTTGTCCAGCTGGCTGGTGATGGCGCCGGGCAAGGGCAGCATCTTGGCCAGCTCGAAGAACTCAAAGTTCTCCTTCCCGCGTCTCGACCGGGCTGCATTGCGCGACTTCTCTTTGCGCAGGTTTTGCAGACTACACAGGTAGGAAAATGGAAGATATCGATCAGATGATGATCGGTGATATAGAGGATATCTACACCCCTGTTAAAAATGACACCAAATGAAATCATTTCAAAACTTCTTCCACCATTGTAACTTTTGCAAAAAACTGTGCTTGCAAAATTGTGCACACCCTCTTCTAGCTGAGGATGTGGTAATGTTTAGACGTAACCAATCACATTGTAACTCATCAAGTAATTTATGAAGGCAGTGGAAACCCATTGTTTGTCCTAGTTAAGTAAGTTAATAATTCAAAATTTGATTCTTTTCTTCAGTCAACTGAGTAGTTCAATGTCACATTGATGTGGAAAAGGTTTTTGATTCAATAATTCAACTAAGGATTCATTTTTTAAATAAATGAACTGCAGTTTGTTGATTTTGTCTGAAAAATGCTAAACTGGCTATGCCATTTGTTTAAAGAACGTTTTTTTTTAAACTTATGTATAATTGACAAAAGATAAAATGGTGATGAAAATGGTACAGCTAAGTCACTGGGAAAAACGGCACACATCAAAAACTTCAAAGTAAGGTTCATCCAATCTGACCCAAATCTCCCCCCCCCAAAAAAGTCGGTGCTCGGCTTTCCAGATGAAAACACCGAAAAACACATGCGCTGACCACCTGTTGATGCGCTCGGGATAAACGAGACGTGCCTCGGCGTCGATCCGAAAGCTCATCTCGTAAATACACGGAATGGTAATGGCCCTGCTGCAATTGAAGTGAAACAATCTGTATTGTGACCCATCTCCAGCAGATTGGCCTGGTAATTACAGGCAAACTCCCTTCTTCTGTCGACCACAGCGCAGTCCTAATAATGCCATTTGCTTCCAAATCCATAGGTGCGCACACACGCACACACACGCACACACACACGCATATATCCCTCGCTTTCCCTCCCACTCTGCCTCGCTCTCATCTGGTCCCGGGCTTGTGAGCCGGGGCCTTGATTGAGGGATCAATAGGAGAAGGAGGGGCGCAGTGACAGAAAGGGCGAGGGGGGTGTTGGAGGGGCCGGGCTCAGGTAGCCTGTCTCTCTGATTGGGTATTGACTCTCCTCAATGGGGCCTGAGCGCTGGAATTATGTTGTCACCGCCACTTCACAATTTGTGTCGCCGCTGTGCACCGGAGGGGGAAAGTGTGCGTGGGGAGCTTTCGTCCCTCGCTAGTGTTGATTCTTATCCCCCTGAAAGCGTGCACGCTCGGCACATTGTGTTTGTTTGTTTGTCCCGCAATAAAGTGACAGTGGTTGCCTTTCTCCAAGCTATTGTCTAACATGTATAAATTGTGTGTGTGTGCATGTGTGTGTCAACCCCCTGTAACATCTCATTATTATACAGCTGTGACCCCAGCCACAGAGAACAATCAATACACACACATTGATTCTGCTTAGTTTTGATATCCGCCCGTAACTGACTGCCCATTAATAATTCCAGCCAAATTTACTTAATCTCCCACCAAATGGGTGGAGATTGGCGGCACGGGCGCGATTGACAGGTGAGAAACAATAGAGGTTGGATTTTGAAAGCGCTCGCTTGTCTTTCCTGGATTGTGTTGCATCGATACTGTTTATTTTCCGTGTGTCAATGAGTGCATTTCACCTTGCGCAGATGAATTCATAGACATGCGCCAAGGCTTAAATGGTATCATCCCGTGTACGTGTGTGTGTGTTGTCTCACCAGGGCAGGGTAGGAGGCTTGGCCAGAAGTCCTTGCAGGAAATCCCACTCCACGCTCACACACTTCCCCTCACTGACAAACGGCATGGTGGCCATCCTTCTTCCAATGGGGCGCCCACGCCACTCTTAACGAAGGCTTTGATTGGCGGGCGAGCTGACAGACACGGACCTGGATGTCCCGAAAAAGGGAAGGGAAAAGTGAGTCATTTTTTTGTTAAGGTATTTTGAGATAGATGATGAAAAAACATACCATTAATATATATGATAATAAATATATATATATATATATATATATATAACAAAATAATTGTTGGGCTGAAATCTTGCATGACCAAATTTGGTCAATTGAATAATTTTCCAAAAATTGTCATTCCTCATGTAGTCTATTTGTAATTAACAACCAACTGAAAATAGCATGAGAGAATATCGCTTAGCTCTCTTGGAAATGTCAACACACTGGCGGAGCTAGAGGGGGGCCGCGGGGGCATTGGCCTCCCCGCAAAATAATGCTCCGACCCATGTTGGTGCCATGCTAATCAGATTTGTATATTTTTCTGGGAATTTTCCTTCCCATAGGGAACATAGAATGAATGCTTAACATTTTTTAAAATCATTTGTTTTAATTTGAGCATTTTTTGATCTGAAAAACCAAATTTCAGAAAGCAATCAATGTCCGTATTCAGGAACGTAAAATCAACATGAAAAGAGCTAACACTGAGCCACAATCAAACATGTCCCTCCCTCCAACATCGTCAAAGATGAAAGGCATTTTCTCCCACCTTCTGCCCATCAGCGGCCCACCTCCTCCATCCCCCAGTGCTGTGTTGACATTTAAAGGGCTCACGTGGCCCCGAGCGCGGCGGTGTCATGCCCTTGGGCCTGAGATGCCCTCTCTCCTCCTCACTCCACACAGAATGTGGCCGAGCTGGATTAGCTCAATACAGTAAGAGCTGCTATGCGAGCTTGACGGTCGCTGGAGCTACCAACGCTGAAATATATGCATGACAACCTCTTGGACTACGTTCAAATACAGCAGAGTCAAATGGATTGGTTGTTGAACAGGGACGTTGGGTCATTGGCAAACGTCCAAATGCTCGTTTGACATCCCCGTGTCTCCTTAGATCATTTCGATCCATACATAGATTCAACGCGCATGCATAGTAGCTTTATAGTCACAACATTACATTGAGCTGAAAGCTAAAGCTCATTTCAACCAAACATTAGATGGTAGTGGTTATGAAAAATTCAATCAAAAACTCTACCCTTGTAGACTTTTGCACAGCCTATTGTTGTGGTACCCACCACATATTGTAGGTAGAGTACCTCAAGGGTGGAGCTAGAGTCTTCCACGCTGATTGGTTGGCAAGGACTCAATGGTAAAAGAGCAATATCTGAGACAATGGAGCGGAATCTGATATACAATTGGCTGACGGCCAGCCCGGGGTTTGCCCCGCCTCGCGCGCAAAGGCCAGATGGGAGAGGATGCGGCTCACCTGCGACCCTGATGAAGACAAGCACTATCGAAGATGGAAGGGAGGATGGATGGGAGGGTGGATGGATGGATGGATGGATGGATGGATGGACGGACGGACGGACGGACGGATGGATTGTTGGGTGGGTGGGTGGATGGATGGAGGGATGGATGGATGGGAGGGTGAATGGATGGATGGATGGATGGATGGATGGATGGATGGACAGAAGGACTGAAGGATGGACGAACGGACAGACATTTACACAGGTCAGATCAGGGCGCACCATTTGATGAGAGAAACTGAAGAGTACCGCTCTGTAGCAACAAACTGCAAGCTACGTCAGTGTTTTCGTTCAGGTAAACAGTAGTCAACCGCTTCCTGCCTTTCTTTTGCCCACAATTGATCAGATTTGTTTGACAAAATCAATTCAGGCATTGGTAGTCGCGGATGGGTGGTTGGCAATCAAAGGGTCTCAGTTTCACTTGACACAACCAGCATGGGAATACAATCCACCACACCATCCAAACCCGAACATCCTCCCTGAGGTATCCCTCCGATGTGTTACTAATGCTGTGCCAGTTGTCTTCACTTACAGCAGAGGTCAACCTTATCTGGAAAGGAAAAGTCCTCTCTGAGGACCCTTACATGATGTCCCGACTAACTTTTTGTGCTATTTGGTCGCCATGATTATTGGACTATTTCTCATTGAGCGTCCTGTCCTGTATGCCGGAGGGTAGACAGGGTCAAACGGCGGGGAAGCGCCTCCCTGTCGAACAACATTCACCTTTGTCACCTTCCCGATCTCACCGGGATAAACCCGCATCAAGTACAGTAAGAGGGAGATCAGAGAGAAATAGCAAGTGCAGAGTTTTACCATTAAATCTCACCCTTGTTTATCTCCTAATTGACCTTATCTCTGCTTATCTAATCTCTCGCTCCATCTTTCTGTCCCGTCCAATCTCTCCCATCTCCCCGATTTTATCCGGGCGGTCGCATCGGCGTAATGGACGGGGGGCCTCCACAGGTAATTATTCAATCAGCCTCATAACCTTGTGGCGGTTTGGGCGGCCCATTAATGCACTCACCCAAATGGAGCCGGCCACTTTGACTGCTAATCCTACGGAACAGCAGAGCGGGATGAATGTCAGCGGCGTCGCCTGGAGAGCGCTCCGATCTGCCGTGCGCCCGTGTTATCCCGTAAAGGAAATATTTAAGAAGTGGGCGGGGGTGGGGACTTGGCCAAACGGTCGGAGGTAGAATCTGCCTTTTTCTTTTGCCCACAGCTGTCGAGATCAACCTGTATCAAGTGCGACCGCAGGTGTTTTGAATGTGTCGCCGGGGCTGCTCCATATTCATAAGCGCCACGCGTGCGTACGTGCGTGCGTGTGACCCTATAGAGTCTGGCACAGCGGCGGCAGCCGGAGAGGCGAGGGCATTGCGGCGAGCTTTCGTGCATTTCGCTGGCTGCTGGCTTTGGCTCAGGCTCTTGTTTATTTTCTGCAGGGACGTTTTAATTAGGGCCTCCAGCTGTCAGAGGTTCGTTAGCGCGCCCCTCCTCTCCCCGGGCCGGCCCACCCCGCGGGGAGTCGCCGGCATCAGGCAAATGAACACATTTGAGTCAAACGGCACGCAGACTGACAATAGCCCTTCGCCGCCACGCCAGCGGCTCCCCGAGGTGGAGACATGGTTGTTTTATGCCTCATCTCCTCAACCCCCGGGGCCTTGAACAGAGCCTGGCCGAGACTGACAATGTGCTCGCTCCCAGCAGGAAAAGGTGAAGAGCAGCGAGAAAGGACAATCAATTGTCTCTTTCTTGATGTCAACTGTGGATTGTGATTATTTACCAGTTGAGACGGGGAAAAATTCAGTCCATACAATCAAAATATTTCGAAAACATTGGTTTGTCCCGAGCGTCGGTGCCAACTCTGGTGGCACTGATATCGATGAATCAAATTAATTTGGTAATCCACACAGCTCTATTTTCTTTTGAAGGCATCCACCTGACTTCTCACTCTTGCCATCTCTTCGTCCGGAGGCATATTTTCTCATTCCTAATCTTGCCATCCATATTTCTTTTTCCATAAAGCTCTTGGGCTCAATTCAATTGTGCCCCAGAGCGAGCGGTCACACAAACTGTGCGACATTTAAGTCCATAACAGTTCTAATGTTTGAATCTTGGTTCCAGCTGTCTCGTGTGGACTTTGTGTGTTCTTCCAATGGCTGAACCAGAAAGACTGAAGGGTTGAAAGACCCCAAACAGGCTACTTTCAAGGGGGTCAAATCCAGATCCAGAATCTCCAAGTCCAGACACGGTTTAGTTTTCGCCACAGGTGCTTGTAATCAAGCGAGCCGACAGGTGAACAAGCAAACTCCGGGGAGCTTGTTTACCTACCTGCTCGCTTGATTCGAAGCATCTGTGTCGAAAGCCAAACTGTGGCTGGATTTCGACAATCTGGACCCGGATTTGACATCTCTGTTTACACAGCAAACGGTGTTTTATTCTGAAAATATCTTCCCAAATAAAAGTTCACAAGGCATCATTCTATAATAGACACAAGTTCACTCCGAGTTGAATAATTACGCTACGTTGAAGGTAAACCCAAAGTCGAAATAAGAAAGCCATATGCAAGATATTCCGAAGGATAATATTTTAAGCAAACAGTCAATGTCCAATATCACGGAAGATGGAGCAAAAACACGCTTGGAAATCACATGGACGGAATATTTGATGTTGCTGGTTTTGCAGCTCTGCTTTCATGTTGTTGAGTAGTTATAATTGAGTGTCTGCAGCGTCGGGGGAGATGAAGTTTGGTATTCTGGTTGGAGGGCTAAAAACTACTTATCATGCATTACGGCCCTGCTTGGACCTCAGGATTTGGAAGTCAAAAGAGTTTCTAACGTAGGTTATTTTTTTTTTACGGCCGCTGATCAATCGACAGCTGCTGGACATGACAGACCCCCCCCCCCCACCCCCCACCCGCGCTTTCCTCAACACCCCGCCGCCCTAAAACCGCATCCCGATCTCTTAATATTCCATATTCGCACTCGCTCGGCATTCCACCTCCGTACGCTGCTGCTGACCTTGACGACTGGGGGATCATTCCCAATCCAAGGTTCTCTCCAACTCTCAAGGGCCCCACCTTCTCCAGCCCCTTGGCCAATCCCCCCCCACCCCTTCCTCGTACCCCTGCGCTCTTTGCTCCTCCCTCGGCCCCTTGCCTGGATCATTAATTATCTAATGGAATCAATACACCGTTAGATTGGACCGGAGTGACCCTGCCCACCCTCAGGTGGTTTGACAGAGGTACTGAGGTACAGGAACGATACGCAGCTCCTTAAGAGTCGCGATGTCCCGAAAACTGGCGGAAAATGGAATAAAGACATGGCTGATAAATAAATGATTAGAAGCGCGAGGAGAAGGGGGTGGAGTGAGGCAAATCAGAGAGAAATGATGGAGGAATGAGGATAGAGATGGGGAGGCAAGAAGAAGAAGGGGGGTGCCACTGATGTTCACCATTGGGTGATCAATACAGTTCTCCTCCTTCGCTTTTATTACAAGGAGCTTTGGTGAGGCTGGCTTTTATGTCACGAAAGCAGACTTCATTAGCGACACCTGATAGCACATTTTGCCTTTCTCTTAAGGTAACCAAAACATTCCAGAGTCCTCTCAAAATGGCGCAATGCGCTTCGACAACCACAATAATAAGCATATTCATACCTTTATGAAGGTGTCAATCAAAATAGAGTGTTATTCTTTTTGTAAATGCAATATAAAGACTTTTTATTTTTCCCCCTCCTTGACAGCTACTGGATCAGGTCAGACTGACTTCGACATAAGAAGAGCTTGCTGTGATTATGCGAGCTGTTATACTTCAGGGCTTTGTAGCCTAATGTCATCTCATACATGACAGAAGACTCCCCTTAAAAGGAAGGAAAAAAAAAATCATCCAAGAAGTAGATTGTTTCTCTTCTGACTAAAAGCAGACACGCGGGATCAAGCAGATTTGTCAGAGAATTAAAAAAACCAATCGGTAAAAACAATTAAAAGTTGTATTAATGAGTCCTGTGGTAGCTGAAGTGGATGTTAAAGAAGACTGGTCCAATTAGAAGAACACACATCAGTTTAATCTCTGCAAAGGGCTTAACATTGGATTTACTGCAAAGTCCAGCGTACAAGTTTCATTGTGCTAACGGACACTTCATGGACACTACATTAGGTACGCCTGCATCGTCAAATGACGCTAGATGAAGCTATTTAAAAGACTTGAAAATAATAATGATGTCATAAATTCGACATCGTAATTCTAAATGTGCGACATGACTGCATTGTTACTCAAAAAATACTTTTACAATATAATTTGTTTATTTTTTTTATCATCACCTCATACTTTTGCATACGCTGCTACTATTGGCCACACAATTAAAAAGCAACCTGGTGTACAACCTCACTGGGGTTACCTGAATAGGATTTTTTTTTTTGTTTCCAAAAACATTTCTACACCTCCTTAACTAAAAATTACCTTTGTAATACAGCCTACTAAAGCAATTAAATATATATATATATATATGCACCTATACGTACATATATGTCTCTCTGAAGCTCTCTATATGGCTGAAGAAGCTAAATCCACTCCCGCAGGCAAGGACCACATCAGCTCTGACCTCTAAATATCCATAGGCCATAGCGCAACACACAGGGTCACAATCTTATACACACACACATGCGCTAACATGGATGTATCAATTAGCTAGGTGCAAATGTCAACGTTCAGAAAATCTGCTGTCTGGAGAATGCCGGATATCGTCGCTGGGTAAAGTTGTTTGACTTTACAACATCATAGACACAACAAGCGAAGAAATGGACAGATATGAAATTTAGATATGCACATGTGACAAAGTGTGTGTATTGGTGTGTGCGCGTATAGGTTGGTGGATCCCTCCAGGCCGGCGTGTGAATGACAGGGGGGTTATGTAAGGAGCCGCCGCGGGGCCCGAGTGGACAGTCCGAGCGGAGATCAGGTCAGCCGAGTGTGACACTAAACACATCTCCCTGACACCGCGCTGACACTCTCTGTCACAGACGCACACACACACTGTCTGTCAATGCTCGTCAAGCAACACACACACGTGAGCACACATGCACAAAGTTTGCGTGCGCTGTCTGTCAATAGGCCGACACTGAGCACCGTAGAGTGTGTGAACATTAAGAGGTGTGCGTCTTTATCATTCTTAGATTTAAAATCAAATAAAGTCAAATCACATTGTTTGGAATTTAACAAACAATTGAAATATATGTCTCAAAAGTTGCACTAAATCACCAAAGGGTGAAAAAACGTGGTATTTCTTAAAACGGTCATTATGACTTAACTGAATTGATAAGTGGGAAAACCACCTCGCCTAAGGAAAAACAACCAATCAGAGTCAGAGGACTTGATTTAGAAGGTGTTGGGCATTAGACACACGCATCACGACCTTGCGCAGAATAACATTTTAAACCGTTATGTCATGTTTTACAAACATTCCAAGATTACTAAAATTCTGGAGTTACAAGGTCACAGGTCACGGCAAGGCTGTGGAAGTGTGCCCAACACTTGACACTCCACACACCAAGTTTTAAAAAAAAATAATAATTAGGCTTTGTTTTTGTGAAGGTTCCACAGAAGAATGCCGCTGATGGCGAAGGGGAAAAGTAGACAATCGAACCTGGAATTGATTATGGAGAAATGGTAAGAAGCCAGACAAACTAGATGGAAGCAATCAGGCGTGGAGCTCCTTGGAACATAAACATCGACACACACAACGTTGTGGAACCATCAAGCCGTTAAAGACACCATCTCCACAAGATGAAAGATTATCTATCATGCATCCAGGGAACACACTTGAATTCACCTCAGATGCCATAAACATGATTAGGTGCTGCTATTTTGGTTAGCAATGTAGTTCAAAAGTCCAATTGTCTCCATGAATTGAGGAGATACGGTATCAATGTCATGCCGTACGATTAGTGATAACTTTTTCTAACCACTTATCAAAATGTTCTTTAAATGTTACCAGTACGGCTCGACCTTGAAAGTGAGGACATTCCGTTTCAATCAGTGACTAGAACAAAAATATAAAAAATGACAACAACTGGAATTTCACATCAGAGACTGGATTTCCAGGGCTCCCTCTGCAAGTCCACTAAAATAAGAACTACACTTATTCCTCTCGTTGCTTATTCCCAAGAACTCACGCAGCGTTGTGATTAGTTATGCTCAAAAGAGGTTTTCGCCATAATGGTGCCAAAGAGGATGCAAAGCTCACAGCGTGATCATCAAACAGGAAAAACACACACAGAGGTGCTGATGCGGGCAAAATGAGACTCCTCTCGATGCCGCCTTTAAAACGCGTTGAAATTTTCTTCTGCTCGTCTACCGTTGAAGCCATGCGTGGCAGGGTCGCTCGCCTTTTGGCGGTGAGCGCCACGCGCCTTAGATGGAATCTTGAGGAAGAAGCCGGGCCGAATAAAAAAGGCCTTAAGGTGGGTCACGGGACAGGCATACACATACATATATATACATATATATCTATACATATATATATATATATACATATATATATATACATATATACATATATATCTATACATATATACATATACATATATATCTATACATATACATATATATCTATACATATATATATCTATCTATACATATATATATCTATACATATATATACATATATATATATCTATACATATATATACATATATATATCTATATCTATACATATATATACATATATATATATATCTATACATATACATACATATATATATATATATATATCTATACATATACACATATATATACACATATATACATATATCTATACATATATATATAAAATATTATGTATAATCTAGATAGATATACACACACATATATATATATATATATATATATATATACTTGCATATGTCAGGGCTGAAGCGGACGGAAAGGCTCAAGGGCTCAGTGGGCCCATGCACGAAATGTGATGACGCGGGTCTGTTTCTAGTCAGGGGCGCAATCCCATTTTTATTGGCGCTCCCGGCGCCAAGAGACTGCAACGTGAAAGTGAAACGAGAAATATTCCTCTCATTTTTTGAAGATGTAAATTGCTCAGGCCAACTTTTTTTTTTTTTTTTTGCATTCAGCTGGTGATTTTGGGCATATTTCTTCAAGGCGGGCAGGTGTGTCTGGCACAGCACACTTTCCATGAATGACATCGTGGTAGGATTAAGACCTCTTGACAATGTTAGATTCACACTAAATCCAGGATGTACGGCTGAGAATCAATTCTCGAGCGTAATGTGTAAGCGGCTAAGAAACAGAAAAGCTTCTTGGCACTTCCAGGGGAAAAAGTTGCACGCAAACATGAAAGAAAAGCACAACGGGGCTTCTTGCATAGCAATTCTTAAGAGCGACGTGCGCACACAAACGGCAAAATCAGTTCCCACCTCAATGACAGCAAAGAGCCAAACGCCGTGGGAGCGGCCAAGTGACAACAAAGTCGCTGTTTACTTTGTGTCTTTGTCACAGTCATTGTGCCAACTCGGACCACCTGCTGCAGAGTGCCCGAAGGCTCGCCATGTTACTGAGCCACTAAACTGTGACCAATTCTGCCTCTGCAGGTGGACACACGGACACATTGCCTGGCACGCACGCACACACACACGCACACACACACACACACACACTGGAAGTGGCCAAGCATTATTATCAAGGTCAACCTTCACACAGAACTTGATCTCCAAAGCAAATAGTGAGAAGGCGAAAGAAATCTAAGTGGAATGTGTGCAGGAGTAACCACTTCAAGGGCATTTGGATTTTTTTTTTTCTTTTTTAAATCAAATCAAACAAGTCACACATTGAGAATGAGAATCACTCTCTTAAAGTAAAAGTTGTAGCGAGGAAAATCACACAGAGATTTACACTGCTTGATAAAAGTTGCACACAGACAGCCAATAGAAAGTGTGTGTACAAAGCAAGCATGTGTGTGTGTGTGTGTGTGTATTTCAATTTGCATGATGTACTCACCTGACGGGCATTTCCAGCTTTGGATGTGCTGCTTGTGATCGGATCCACTTTGTCTCGTCCTCTTGTCCGGTGCCCCCAGCTCTGCCCTGTCCTGGGTGCCCCCCACCCCGCCCCACCACCTCGATCCTAAACACAGTAAACAATCACCGTTTGTGCGTGTGTGTTAAGTATGTGTGTGTGTTTGTGGAGTCCAATGGGTTCGGGACCAGGGCAGCGTCTGACAACCCCTTGCGCCTCAGTCTTTCACTTTCACAGAAGCAAAGCCGGACAGATTGTGGACTCCAAGTGTGTGCATGTGTGTGTGTGTGAGCTAGCTGATGTACCTCTCCTCGCCTCTTAGACTCACTTCACTAACACTCTGCTCCGCTGCCTCCAGGAGATGGACTCGGATTAGGACACAGCCAGTGTGAGAATCTCTTGCAGCCCCTCTCTCTCTCTCTCCCGCCCGCTCTCTCTCTCTCTCTCCTCGTCTGTGTCTCTCTATCGAGCGGGCGGGCGCGCTACCCTCCTTCCCTCTCTCCTCGCCGAAGCTCCTTTCTTTCCATTTCCTCCAGGGAAAGCTGTGCACACACCAGTTGTCTCTGCCTTCAGCTGCTCCCTCTCCCTCTCTGGGTGTCTCAGTGACTAGTACATATAAAAGGCATGCTTGTTCAGCCCCCTCGCCTCAGTCTCTTCCTGGCGCTCTCTCGCTCTCCGCCTGCCTCGTGCTTTTTCGTTTATCCCCACCTCCCTCACCCCCCACCCCACCCCGCACCCCAACCAACCGAGCAACCAAGCAAGCAAGCCAGCCAGCTACCTCGCTCGCTCGCTCCCTCCCTCCACACTTTTTCTTTCTCGCTGTCAAAGTTGCCTTTCAAATGCTGATGAGCAGCCGGAGCGAAAGAATGAGGGAGAGGAAGGGCGACGGAGGAGTGGACCACTCAAACAAGTGGGGAGATTCCGTCACATCCAAAAAAGAGAAACGTCCCGTCCCGTCCCGTTGGGCCATCAGTGGCCACAACATTAGGTACACCTGCAGGAGAGCATAAATTATTTTGATTTCTGTTGATGAATTTCAATGACTTCTCATTTGTTTCTTAAGCTCTTTATTCAATTTAGAATTGAATTTATTTTTTCAATACATTTTCAATAAATGGAATCTGAATAAACAGTCCCTGACTCACACTTAATGAGGATAAGTCGTATAAAAAATGGATTGTTTCATATCACAATTTGCTGAGGTGACCAAGTCCAATTCATCATAATGAGAGCTGTTTCTAATATTTTGGCCCCATCGCAAAGCTAAATAAAATATGAAACAGCTGTCAGCATGATGGAGTGCAGTTCTACACCACTACAACCACACCCATAAACATATCGTTGCATTAACTTCATTGATTAATTCAGGTTAAATGAGGACTGTCAGTGACCTTTCCATAAGGAAAACACTGACGTAGACGAAGGAAACCTTAAAAGCCGAGCAGTAAATACAGAAATAATACTGGCTATTAAATAAAATAAAATGGGATGGATAGGATAGCAAAATTTAAAAAAAAATACAACCTGGAATGTTCTGTGTAACAAGAACAGGGCATTTCATTAGGTACACTTGTAATAATAACAATAATAGCAGGATTTTTCATAGCGCTCATAGGTAGCGACTGCCAAGTACAAGTGATACTTCTCAAAACATCAGCCAGTACGCCGACTGCAGCACTTTTGTGGCTTTTATATATAGCGATCAAATCGTAAGATTTGACACATTATGCAGAAAATAGCATAAGTAAGGGCGACACCATTTTACATTGTGGCACCTATGGTTCCGTCAGTTTATCAACATTGTTGTTTCCATGTGAAAGATGAAGCATGAAGCGTCAACCTTAATGACTCTGATCCTTCATGAGGGCGATTTGTCTTGAGCGTTATCTTGACACTTAAAGAAATGTTTGGCTACACTCGTGGTATGATTAATGAATACTCAAAATAATAATATTCACCGGATTTAAGTATTTACTTATAAACACAGGCGAACTGACCAAAGTTTTGTGTCATATAAATTTCAGCAATAATTTTGCAAGATAGTTCAGGCTGATGGGTTTGGGAGAGGGAGGGCTGCGCCGTTGTGGGAGTGCTTGCAGCTGAGTTTAATCATTGCCAATCAAAGCGGCTTCTTTCATTGCCTTTAAATGTGGTATTCCGGTCACGCACTCGTCTCTCGACATGGCGGAAGCGCATCTGTGCCATGAAGTGGCCCCTTGGAGACCCCCTCACCCCCACCCAACCCTCGTGTGCCCTCCTGTCGCTGTGCTGCCCAGTGAGACGATTAAAAAAAATACACACATTTCTGGACTATGACTTCCTACTGTTTTCCTACTGTTTTGAATCATGACGCAATCTTTTTTTTTTGCTAACAAGCTTCATGCCGTCAATAGATTTTGCGATAGCCTCGTCACACATAGCCTAACCAATAAAATCGCAGAACAAATCACAGTGGACCAATGAAACTGTCTTCGTCCACGTTCAAACTGAATCTTCATTACTGTCATTTACATAATTCAGTGGGAGGCGTGGAAGAAATTTTGGCGAGCCTTGCGCTGAGAGAAAAAGAAATCCCAATCCGCTGGTATTTGCGCCAAGACGTGGAACGTGAACGGCTGTTTGTCTATACCCGCGATTGACAGGCGACCGGTCGAGGATTTACCCGACCTCTCCCCTCAAAGCCACCGGGGCCAAAATTCAGCGACAAACGTTGCAAAAGCAGTTTTGAAAGAGAAACAAATCGTGTTTCGACACTTCCATCATAATCGGTGATTAAAATGGCGGCGAACCAAACGTCTAATCCTGGAACCTTGAGTATGACGACTCGCTCTCCGAGCAACTCAAAATGGATGTGTATTGACGCCAGACTGTGTGCGTAAACAGCCCCGTATACGTTTGAAGGTGCGCTGCACACACGTATGTGTCTACGTGAACAAATAATCACACTCAGACTCACTCAAGTATACTCTCTATACCAAAATACCCCACCCCCGCCCTCCCACCCCGCCCGCCCGCCTTCCACCTCTCCTCTGTTCGTTCCCCTTGCCCTCAAACGCTACTCAGAATATTGATACATCACCCCCGCCCCGTCTTCCTCTCCTCCCTCTCTCCCTGTCTCTCCCTCTCTCCCTCCATCACTCACTTTCTCCGCTGAATACTGATAGGCTGTCTCGTCCGTGGTCTGAGTTTCAAATCTCTTCCTCCCGTCTCTGCGGCTGGAAAAAGCGGCGGCATAAAGGAGCAAATAGCACACAAGTCAAAGCACAGAGGTAGACATAAATTCACTTAAGTACCATTTCAGATTATGTCAAGCCCCCCCCCCAAAAAAAGAAGGTGTGTGTGTGGGAGGGGGGGGGGCATTGTGGGTAGATGGGGGGGGCATGAGAAGAAAAGTGCTGCTTTGATTGGCCTGCAGCGGAAACTGGCCTGAGTGGTCCGGCTGCACGGTGGCGGGCGGGCGGGCCGGCCGGCCGGCGACAAAAGGGAAAAGACGTGTGAAAAGTTCAGGCAAATGAAGACGCATTCAGAGGGTTTTGTACGACAACCTCCCTCCCGCCTCATTGTGGGACTTGTCAGCCGCGGCCCGGCGAGAGGGGAGGGAGGGAGGGGGGCTGAATGAGGTCGTCAACCAGCCCCAGTGAGCCCCTCTGAACACGCACGCACACGCACGACAACGCAGCAATGAAACAGACTGACAACGTGTTGCTTTTCTCACAGAAGGCGCAAAAGCCTTTCAGGATTGTCGCGATGGTGCATGTGCATGTGTGTGCGCGCCGTCTCGTTCTGTCTGCATTCCAAGTACACAGACACTCACAGAGAGTGTGTGAGCATGTTTGTCCTCCAAGTCTTCCCCATTTGTCCTTGACGCAGACTTGCAGGGAATATGTGTCTTTCTAATAGAGGGAGGAAAGTGTGTGTGTGTAGGTGGGGTGCGTGTGTGTGTTAGGGGGGGTCACTAACTTGAGCAAACTAGCACTCGTTGCTCCAACAGGGGGCAGGATGTGACAAGCAAGTGGGAGTTTCCGGCGCTGTCAGGAACAAGGACATGTGGACTGCGGGTTGAGTAGACATCCCGTATTCCCCACACAGTTTTGGATTCCTGTCAAATAATATTACAGGTAGATTATAATTCATGTCAAGACAAAGTGGAGTTCAAAACTAGATAGGAAGAGGTATGGGAACTCAGACCGGACAATTTCAGGGCTAAATTCACACTGCAGGAAATGATTCCCAATTCATTTTTTTTTTTATGTTAAACTGAATATTTGTATGTAATCATTCTCATTAAAAAACTAATGGTACTTTGAATTATTATAAGATTTTTCCATTACATGGCTAATACTAATGTGCGTGCCTGGGCCACTAGGGGGCAGTGTAATAAAAACAGTCACATTTATTTTGTCTGACTACCTGTGTTGCATCACCATTTATGTTCCAATATTTGTAGTAACACCACAACATCAATGCTAGTTTTGTTAGCTCCCGTGTGGTGTTTTGTATTGTGTCTTAGCATTAAGATGGAGAATTTGTAGTGGTCATCATCGTGTGTCCTAGCAGATCCGCTTTTTTTGGGAAGTCTTTTGAAACCATCATCACATCAGTGATGCTCTAATACTCAAATCAATTTTTTTCTCACTTTAGCATGAAAGAAACAAGAGAACGAATTCCATTGTAGTCACCTTGATAGTATTCTTATTTAGAATAACATTGTTGGATCCTGACTGCGGACGCACACGATGGCAGCGAGTACAAAAGGTTCTTTTAATGATGCCGTAAGAGGAGATAATATTCTAAATGTATCAGACAATTCTTTGAGGGCGCGTAGCCATTAAAGAGCCATTTTGCTGTCTGTTGAATACGCTCCTCCATATTTCATTGAGATGCATATCTGCGTTTCACACTGTCTGCCTGCTCCGTTATTCTCTATTCAGAAGTGACCCATTGCTCCCTGCCATACAATCCTTCACCTTCCTAGCTTAGAAGTAATTACCACTTTAATTTGCTGCCTGCTTTTGTGCACGTGTATCTCTGCACGTGTGTGTGCGTGTGTGTCTGTCCATGCGTGTGTGTGTGTGTCTATATGGATATTGGTGGCAAGGAGATGCGAGGATTCATCACCTAAACCATATGAGAGGGATTTGTACAGGTTTTCAAGAAGTGATTAGTAATAATTTACATTTAAATATCACGTGGAAGCAATTATGCTAATCACTTTTTTTTTTGGCAACGCCGCTCAAATGCGTTTCATTCAATTCTAATGTTTATGAAATGTTAAAGTAAACAGTGGCAGGAGCGGAATTTCAGATCGAGGCCTTCAGCGGGGATGTTTTTTTAAAATTAATTTCTCATCACGTCCGACATTCGTCCTCCTCCTTTAACGTGTGAACACGCCGAGCCAATGTCAGCTCAACCAATCAGAGGAGTTCATATCCAAGACTGTGAAATGAAAATTAGAGACTGTTGGAAATACATGAATGCAATTTCATTTAACTTGTAAATTAAAGTCAGAGCTACATATGAAGATAGGTTTGAAATAAAAATGCTCAAATACAAACAGGAGCCCAACTGATGAATGACTAATTCAACGTATTAATGATTTGCTTATAATTGCTTGTTTTGATGGCAACATTTGATAAGTGATGCAGGTCTAACCCTGAAAATGAGAAAATTAATTCAACATATTTTCATCATTTTACACCCATTATCATTATTATTATTTCCAATAACCAAACAGCACCTCTATAATAAAACTTGTTTTTCATTACCTTTCCTCACTGGGAAAAATCACAAAGGAAATCAGTCGGATTAGATTAATTCGATATTAATAGAAGAATAAGTACAATTGTGAATGTCCTTAAATATTCCACGTGTGTGATGCATGCATTCAACAATCTATGTGTGTCCAGATAACACAATTAACATGCATGTCACCGTCTAATATGCAATATTACTTTAACTTTGGACTCTACATTTGCAGATTTATTCCCAAACAGCAATGCAAATGAGCGCATATACGAACGCGTGTGTGTACTATATGATTTGTTGTACTTTGTGCGTCCGTGCGTGTGTGTGTGTTTATGTCTATCCTCCCATTGGTCCAATTATTCCACAACAAAAGCTCATCTGCTTCCCTGCATCCTTTAAAAAAAAAAAAAAAAACTCACCCGACTCACCCCTGCAGTCCCACTGGTGCCCCCCCCCTCCGTCACCCCTGCACAGCCAGATCACAAAAACCGCTGCCCCCCCATCCGCAAACCTCTCGCAGGACCTCCACTGTACCTCCTGCTCCCCCCCCACACCTCCAAATCATCTCCATTGTTGCCACTTTGTCGCTCACCTCCCTTCCTGGTATCTTTCTCCTCCTTCATTTGCCCCCTAAACTCTTACTTTGGCCCCGCCCCTCCCCATTCTTCCCACTATCCCCCCACCTGCACTCCCCAGTCCCAGGTGAGCTGACGACACAAGGAGAGCCAAAACACCCGGTGAATATTAATGGTTTGATCTGAATATTAATAAAGTATGCATCTTAATGATCTTTCAAAAAAAACAAAGAGCTTCAATAAAATGCTATACTGCGGGGACACGAGCGCGTACGCACACATCGCCGTGGACACGATGCGTCCGTCGCGCAATGTGCAGCATAGTTAAAACGAGGCCTTATCCTCCGACCCGTTGTTTAAATGCCGAGCGTGGCGCTGAAGACAAATGCCTTCTCTCCTCCTCCTCTTCCAGCTCGCCAAATGAAGACACTTCTCCTTTCCCACGTCTTTCTCCTCTATCTCATCCTGTTGCTCACTTCACTTTCTTTTTATCTCCTTCTGCTCGCTTAGTTCAGCTAGCTCCCGTCGCCCCGTTTCACCTAGCTTCCCCGTTACTCGCTTCCCCACCCCTCTGGATTTTTTTTTTTTTTCAAAACCTCACCCCCCCCTCGCCCCAACAAACTATCTCACCCCCTTTCCCGCTATATATTACCCCATCCTCACCTACTCGATATTCCAGCCTTGTTCTCCTGCAGTCTCCAGAACAACTTTCTGACCCACTTCCTCTCTCGTCCCTGGCCTCCTGATCAAAGCCTGCAGGACGGCATCGCCTTGGGCAGAGGAGAGGGAGAACGTGAGCTGGGTGGGGAGGCGGCGAGGTGGATTTTGGAAGGGGGGGGCGGATGAAGGGATCCGAGTTGAGAGGAAAAGAGGAAGAGACAGATCGAGAAGGGATAGAGACGCAAGCCGGAGATCACAAAGCTCGGGAAAGAGGAGCCAGGTGCCCTCTCAAGCCCAAGGACAAAAGCTCTTCCCGGCTGATCACACACACACACACACACATGTGCATGTGCGCACACACACACATGTGCACACACACACATGTGCACACACGCATGCGCGCAGATGCAGTGGGAAAGCTGTCAGCGCCCACATGTGCGTTATGTGTGACGACAAGGTTGACATTAATGTGGTGTGATAAGGAAAATGTCTTTTTTTTTCAGGGGGGGGGTTTACTCACTGCCAATTTTGGAGGAGGGGGAGAACTGCAAATTCAACAGGAGCTTTCATAAATTACACTTTCAGATTACGTGTCGGCCCATCTTGTTATTCTGTTTTGGATCGGGGCGCTGCACACATGAGCGCCGCTGACAATGTGTGTGTATGCATCCCAGCGAGTGTCAATCAGGGTGTTAGAAACTCGCCGTGAATACGCGAGGTGGCGATTGGATGGCGACCGGTCCATTTGGGGCTGTGTTTTTGTGACCAGTTGTGGTCTAAAGCTGCGCATGGGCAGGTTAGACTTTGCTTTGGTATTTCGCAGACACATGCTGCTTGGTGTAGTTTGAAATGGAAATTTTGCGCCGTTGTGGGCGTGAACACGACTATGTTCATTTCAACGTCAACAGGTCCGAACAAAATTAGAAGTTGGCTCGTATTGAAAAAATTCGATTGAATTATTTTTCACATAATCCTGACAAAAATAACCAGTGGTACCAGATTTACAAATTTACCAACATACACTTTTTTTTTTTTACTACAGGCTTTCTTCCTTTTTTTATTTTAACTTTAATTTTTTGCTTATGACAAAACACCAGATTTTTTTTTCATTTGCCAGTTAAATACTTTCAAAATCCCCCAGGTTGAATTCCCATGGAACCCTCGAATGGAAACTGAAACTTCATTTGTGAGAGGACAGCAAGCAGTACACACGTCTCTCTCCTGGCTGCGTTGTTATTGCAAATACAGAGTGTTCCAAAAAATATGACACTATTTTGTAGTCCAATGTCGTAGCCGATCCGTTCTCTAATGATCTCAAATTTTAACGAGATGTGCGGTAACTTAAACTTTAGCTTACAGTTTTATTTGCAATTTAAGACTGACTAAAATGACCTGTACAACTTCTTGAAAACCAAAACTGACTGAGATAACCTGGTTGCATAAGTTTGCACACCCTCTTGCACTCCAAATAAAGACTTTTGATGGTCACGGTTTGACTCTGGAACAGATGATTTCAATTATAATTGATCCCTTAGGGAAGATGCGTGGTGAAATTACAACAAATTGGAAGTGTAGCAGGCGTCACACAACAGATTGCGTTTGATTCGCGAAGCCCCACTGTATTTTAAGTCTTAATTTCTCCCAAAAGTATGAATTATTCAGCAAGTGTAGACGCTAATTTGCAACGAATTATGAAAAGCGGAAAAATCCGCTTGCAGCTTGTTATATCAAGGAATTCAGAGACTTTTAGGAGCTTTTTATAATGTAAACAAGCCAGTCTTTGGTGTGGGCTTGCAGTCGAAGGGCTCGTCCATCCCAGCGGCCGTGTCACTCGGAAGCGGGCGGGAGAAGAGATGGGGGGGGGCTATAGGCGTGAAGGATGGAAGAACACCAGCACATTTGTACCCAGAGTGAGGTAGCATGTACTTTAACATTCCCCGCGCATCCCGACAAAGAGCACTAATTATAAATAAATTAGGGACACGACACGGTGCACCACAAGGGGTTGGCGGGGTGGGGGTGGGGGGGGCGGTGCATAGAGAGCCAAGAGCGAAAAGAAACAGACAGAGACACCGGAGTGAGGGAGAACAAGACAGGAGAGATTTTGCAATGACATGGAGGTGCAAGTGGGAGAAGAAAGTAGATAAGAAATAAGAGGAATGAAGCGCGGGAAGGCCAGGGGATAGGGAGGGGGGGGGGGTGTAAGTGAGCGAGTATACAAGGCCTGAATCCTCAAAATATAGCTTGAGCATACATCCGCTGCCAAAAAAGCACGACAAGATTCCCACAAGATGACGGAGCCGAGGCGCCGCAATGTGTTTGAACGCAGATAGAAGAAGGTGGCGGGGAAATTAACAAGCGCAATGACACAAAGGGGAGAAACGTCAAGATGAATGGTTGGGAGGGGGAAATAAGAGGGGGAGAAAAAAACAAATCGCCCCCCGCTTGGAATGAATTGTCTGTGTTTTAGAAAGGAAGCGATATCAATCTGATTAAACAAATAATACGCAATAAGGAGGAGACAGAGATATCAAGCGGAGTCAACACTCCCGACCTGTCACTCACAGCTTATCTGAGATGACTTGTCAAGCCAAGCGAGTGCGTGGCAAGAGACTGCAGTGTGTGCTTGCCAGTGTGTGTGTGTGTGTGTGTGTGTGTTTTCAAAAAATAGACAGTTTTGTTTCTTAGTATCGTGGGCGCAAACGTGTTTGTGAGCATGTGCTGCGTATGTGTGTTGTTCTATGTGTGTGTGTATGTGTGTGTTCATAAGCTTGCCCGCCTCTGTCATGTTTTGTAACTGTTTTACTTGTGTGCGTCTGTGTCACGTAAGTTTTGGGAAGAACGTCTGAGATGGTTTGCGTGTCTTGTACTTAGTGTGTAATGCGTGTGCGTGTGTGTGAGTGTGTGCCACTCAAGTTTTTGATCATGCCCCAATGTGTGTGTTTTACTGTATGTGTGTGCGGAGGAAAAGCCTCGCCCCTATCTAAATGGATCACACACACTTCTTCAGAACGGGCCGCCATTTCTCAGAGGCTGCCATCTCCGTGCAGACAGACAGACGGATATAGATGGGAAGGAAGGAAGGATGGATGGATGGATGATGATTTTGGAAGGGGACCACCCAAGGTTATGTCCTGTCTGAAACGAAGAAGGGATGACGGGCACCGTCCGGGAGGCAAAAACAACGGCAGCGCTCACACGGGCAGCGTCCTAACGTGACGGAAGTGAACAAGCCTTCCGCACGATAAAGAGGGAGACATTTATTGTCGGCGGCCAAGTGGCGTGCGCCTCCTTGTCGCGTCGCGGCTCCACCAATGGGGTCAAAGGCCATCGGGACTGTGACAGAGACCGAAAGGCTCGCTGATTGACCCGCGCTTGGCCCCTACTCATCACGGTGATCCCGGTCGCTTCGGCTGCACTCACACATGATGTCACTTTTTGGACTTGAGAGAGCACTCAAGACTCACGAGTAAATCAAATCAAATAAATTAAATTAAAAAAACTAAATCACAAAATAATAATATATAATAAAAATATATAAGAATAATAAAAAATTCAGCAGCATGGTAAGCGCGTGTTTAGATCATTTTTTAAATAACAGTCTACATTTTAATTAGTCAAATTGAATTAATTTCTCAAAATGTCTAAATCACCGACTCTACTGGCAGCCAGACATTTTTTGCCGTACTATTTAATTTGTGGCGACCGCACCTCCTCAGACGGGCCCGACACTCCATTATTAACGTGAAGCTTCCATACGGGTCTTGTGTGTAAAGTTGCAGCAAAGAGGGGAGGGGCGGGGCGGGGGCAGGGGGCTTAAAGGCAGGTAAAGAAGAAGAGCGAGGAGCAGCTTGTTGCATTAGCATTCCACCAGCGGAGAGGCTGTCTGTTTGCCTCTGGCAGCAGCCGACAGAGGGGGGACACTCTCTGCATCCTCGCGCAGCTCGTCTATCTCTCCCTCTGTCACTGTCTATCTCTCGCTCTGTCTGTCTGTGCCTGTCTCGCTCTCGCTTTGCGCTCGCCCGCTCGACATCCAACAGCCCCCCCCCTTGCCGGCCCCTTTCCTTTGCCGCCGCCGCCTGTCACCGTTTTTCTCCACCCGGGACGTTTTCCTCTTGTATCTCCCCCATCTCGCTGTCAGAGCAGCATCGTGCTTGTTTATCTCTCCCGCCACTAATTTTCTATTGTGCCGGCCGCTGTCTTTTTCATTAAGAACCCAGCGCCCAACCCACCTACGGGGGGGGCAAGCACAAACATACATGTATTGCTGGTCAATACGGAGAAACTGTTTGAGAGGTGGGAGTTAAAAGTTATTTTTTTTTAAAACTGCAAAACTGAAACTACAAATAAAGAAATAAAAAAGCACAACTGATAAAATATTAAAACAAAATTAAAATATGATCAGAAATACTTTTCAATATTAGTCCATTTTTGCACAGAATAACGAATGCCTGTATTGTAATATTGTCTGTCTACATGTGTTGCTCCACCGTTTGAGAGCAAAACTTGAGGGATTAGTCAATTGAAACCGTTACCATGGTGATTTTAATAAACCATTAAAAGCATGCTTCCATATTTATGAAGTCTTTGCGTTAATAATCACAGTGTTCACTTTCACTTGCTTATTCAGCGAATGAAACACTGTTATACAGAGTAGCAAACCTCAAATTTGAGATACACCTGCACTGTCTTTTGAAATGTGATAACCATGACTCTTTTTGTTCTCCTATGCCTGCACGATTTGGGCTCCATCCTCCACACAGGAAATGAATATCAAGCCTTTCCAATGTGACCTTCAGACTTAAACGAGCTTTATATCCATAAAAGGGTCAGGTTCGCTGGAATAATCACCATTTTATAGTTTCAGGTGAGAGGCCGGGGGAGGCCTCAACAGAGACGATCCCAAGTGTCTGCTGACCTCTGAATGTTACACAAAAGCTATCACGGTCATTTAATTGTCGTTCATTGGAACCGTTCTATTTATCGGTGTCCTTCTGCATGTGCAATGATTGCAAGATGAATTTAGTGCCGGTATTTCTTCAACACATGGAAAATACAACAAAGGGAAAAAGCATTTGGTGCGATTTTTTTTCTGCACGATTGCAAGATCCTGAATAGCAAATATGGCGTCATATCTCCTGCAATACATCACAATTCTTTAGACTCTGTCACAAGAAGCAGAACAGAAGAAGCAGTGACAGGCTTGAAAACTCAACCAAAAAAGGGTTAAGACTACAAAAGTGCGCGGCGCTGTCTGGCCACTTTCAGACTTCATGCACTTTGACTTTTTTTTTTTCTCCCTGCACAGCTTTGAGCCACAAACACTTTTCCGGCGTGTCAAGTCCAGTCTGTCTCTTCTGTGCCATGAAAGAAGTCAATCATGCAGAGGATTCAACCTTTGTCAGCACTTTGCCGCTTGCCGCCTGTGAACACGGCGTACACGTTAGCGCCTTGACCACATTTAATTCACTGTCTGTCGGCCTCAAAGCGAATCACGCCCGTGCGCCAGGAAACACTTTGTGACATCACTGGATCGCCGTGGAACAAAGTCAGCAAGTAAGCGCGGTGGGTATCAACATAATGCTCTGATGACTGCTGCTTTATCAAATTGAATTAGATCATACCGGTTTAGCATGGCTGAGGCGTGGGGGGGGGGGGGGGGGTATCCAGTAAATAGCAGGCTACTCGCTTGAGCTAACGGAAGACGGCATCTCTCAGAGACAAAATGCATTGCCACTAATTAATAGACTATTAAATAAAAGCCAGCTAATGGTGCCTTGAAAGCACAGAGGCATGACATTTTTGCAACACGTTGTCCTTGGCCACCAGGGGGAGTAAAATACATCAACACATTTTAAATGTTGATTTGATGTCGAACACAAAAAGGCTGTTGCTATAAATTCCATCAATATTAGTCATCTTGAAAAGGATATTAAAAAATATGCTGATGAGTATTGCTGTATTGTCACTGGTGGAGCTAGAGGGGGGCCGCATGGGGCACTGTCCCCCCTGAAATATGCTCCCACCCCTCAAGTGCTAGGCCAGATAATTGACTTTTGGGTATTTACGATTTTTTTCTTTTTGCCGACCCCCTGATATATTCTTGGTTCGTCCCCACATGGCTCCTTACCCTTAACACAAAAAAAGTTCAAGTCAATTGCAATTTCATAAATGCCAATTAAATTAGTCTTATTTAAACTCATCAACTCAAGTCAAAGTCACCTCTGATCAAATGTATAACGGAGAAAGAAAAAAAATGATCAGCTGAATTGGGTGGGGCACTTCCCTGCTTGCCCCTACTACGGACGGAGTCAGCACTGAACAACCAGTTCATCTCATGGGAGTGTTTTAGCAAATGAGGCTTTTTCTCTTCATGTAAATGCGCTATCAGGAGGAGGTTTTTATCTCCTCTCACACTGTGAGCGATTGTCGGACTTAACCCGGACATAATCAACTATTTTTGTTTCATTGTGCCCGAAACTCATCCTTCTCATTTAAAAGGTACTGTATCACCCCTGTCTCAATTCATCATCGCCTCTCCCTCTGTTTGCCCTTCCGCGTTTCCTCCCCCCGCACCCTTGCATCCATCTTGTTGCCGGCCCCCTCCGGCCGGCCCAGCCACACCATTCTGGTATTCCCAAAGTCATCTGCAATCAGACATCTTCAATGGATTAATTACACTGTCCTCGCGTAGCTTGATTGAGCATCTAACACCCCCACCTCCTCGGACCAAAACACCCCTCACCCACTCTTTGCCCACACCCACTCGTAGACATTGCATTCTTCCACTCCGCCTTGCTTCCTTTCCTTTGCTCCTCTTCTCTTCTAAACTTCACCTCTTGTTAGCCCCGTGCCTCCACCCCTGCGGGCTGCGGCGCCTTGCTAATTGGACATCGATCGGTATTGGGTCCTCTCCATGATCTTTCCTGAATATTGGGATCAGACTAACTTAAGAATGAACTGAGGTGAAGCGTGCGGAAGGAAAATGGATGAGTGAGAGAGGCAAAGGCAGGCTAAATGCCTCAGCTTAAAGAAATACAATATGGTACGTCCAGGCACTTTTTTTTTTTTGCATCCGCATGTGTGCGCGCTTTATTTAAGTCGGTGATACGCAATTAATGTGCAGTGAGATTTCATCGGGTAAGCCCTGGAATGATCCAATTTGACTTCATTGGTCGGAAAATTATTTATTCATAAACGTCTTTCTCTGCCAGCGACCTATAGTGACACTAAAATAAAATAAAAAATAATAAAAAATAATAAAAAATGAAATACATTTAAGGCTCATCAGCCATTATATTAGGTATACCTGCACAAAACTGAATGGATGTTCAAAACAAACATGGTGAATCAGCATTTAGATGTTATGTATGAAGTAGAAATGTGTTTAAATCCAGGTTAATAAATACTGTATGCTCCCCATATCTATGATGAAGGTCTTTCCAAACATTTTTAAAACTATATTCTTGCGCTGTCTCTGCATTCTGTTAGCTCCTCTGCTTTTAAATGTCTTTACCTCTTAAATGCTGTAGTTTTAATTATGTTGAAGCACATTGAATTACCTCGCCATTAGAATGAATTGCGATTTACACTCACTGACACTTCATTAAGCCCGTTAAATAGTATTTCCGGCTTCAGTTAATCATCGGGCTGCGTCGTCGCTACTTGAACAACTAAAGGCCGCATCTCAAATGAACACATTCAGGTGGCTGAAAGTAGCTTAACTCGAAAATTTCATCAAGAGCATGCACGGTAGCCTCGTTATTAGCATCTTTGCCTCTCAGTAGGTGGCCAGGCCAGAGCACAGCCAGAGTCCTGCACAAACTTGAATGGATTAGAATCCATCTCAAAAGCAGTGCAGCTCTACACTTCTAAGGCTACAACAATAAACCTACTATTAATTAAAACTGTCAATTAAAATGATTAGGGAATTGTTGATACAGCAAGACTGGTTTTATGGTCGAATGGAGCGTCATCTACATGGAAATGAGTATAGATATTTGTCCTACATAGAAACGATTGTTGTCATCAGATTAGAGTCACTTTGAGAAGCTCCCGCAACACTAACAACCGGCTCATTTCATTGGCTCACGCACATGCCCGCAGACACTCGCGCACACACAGACACACACACACACACACACACGCTCGCGCACACGCAATCTCTTTCGCACTCTCGGCAGCAAAACACCCATCCCGCTCGCATCAATCATGGATCCCAGACCATAACCCTCCAAGCAGAGTGCTGCTTTGAGTCATTCTAAAACCATGATGGATGACAACTTCCCAAAGCGATCCCTCTTGTGCACGCCAGCATCATTTAACTAACAGCGTCTACCTGCCCAGGCCAATAGCGCCCCCCCCCCCCCATCCCCGCCACATCATCTTTCCAACTGAAAACTGGCTTTTAAAAGAAAAAGATCATCGAAGTTTAACATTCCTAATAATCATATCAGTCGCATCAGTCATACGAGTCCAGGACAGGTGGAACAGGCTACAGCAACACAAACAATATGGCCAACCAAAAACTGACCATCAGGCATCTGCTATAAACGCAGCAGAAATTCTGACCCTGGTAAACAACATGGCATCCATAAATCATGTGACGTAGCGTTAACCAATGACCGAGCAGCACGGTCAGTTCATCCATCTCCGAAGGCGGCCATTTTGGAAATGACATCACAGTTGCTTGCAAATGCTTGCAAATGTCACATGACCAAACTCAGAAAACAGGTGAGTCGTGATTGGTCACCGTCACGTTGAAATTCAGATATTGCCCAACAGGAGGACTGAGCAACGACTAATCTGACACGAGCAATTGATTTTGCCAAAATATTATCGCTTCAATTCTGGCCTCATGCATGGAATTTTGAATGAGTTTTGAAAAAAAAATAGCCAACTTTTCGTGGGTTTGACTATCTGGCAATATCTTGTTTCAGAGACATTAGAAGGCTGTCACAGAGGAACGATGGCGCTCGGCCCAGGACGTTATCTCCCCGCCTCGCGCCTTCTCTCGATCATGAGTGGTAAAGACAGGATTGTGAGGAGGTTAAGCTGACCTCAGGCTCACGCTTTGGAGTGGGGCTTACCCGGGAGTGCCAGATGACAAAACATTTAGCCCAATCTAACTTGCAGCTCGCTGACAGGCGGAAACAAAAGCAGCCTCGGAGGGATCCGGAATCACTGAATGAATGTCAATTAATTTCACAGGACCGACTTGAATTGATTAGAATATAAAACAATCTTTCTTGAACGCAGAGGGGAATTGACGTGCGAGACCTTCAAACAGAGAGAATGCGGAGGAATGACAAAATGAAAGAAAGATGAGTGATTTCTCGGCGCGTGCGTGCGTGCGTGCGTGCACGCGTATGCGCGCTTGTCGGCGTGTGTGTAAAGTAATTAACATGATAGGCTCCCTCTCAGCCCGATAGCCCGTTCCCTGCAGCGAGGTCGTTCGGCAGACATTAACAGACACCTGAGCCGCCTCTCAGACAACAAACACGCCATGCATCTCTAATGCAAACACGCGCAAACATGTTCCGCCCACATTTCCCCGGCAACCGACACCTGCTGCAAACGCGCGGCAATCAGCGGACGTGACGGCGTGCGCATTTGGCTTGTCAGCGGCGCATATGGCCGAGCAAAACGCTCCCTGGTTATTCGTTCATTACGCTAGCGTGACACTCTGGTGGATCAAATGAAACACGTACCAAAGACATATTCATCTGCATAGTAGTCATTCCAAAGTGACAAATTAAAACCAAAAGGCAAACTATTGCTTGTTGTGAGGTCAGCTGAGTTGACTTCAAAAAGCAAAACAAAAGAAATGTGGAGTCGCTCGTATCTCAAGACACCGCTGTAATCATTAGAGTTAAAAAAAAAAAAACTCACTCAATGTATGCTAGCAATGTACACACCATCAAATCAATGCGACGGCTCCTCTTGCCAGTTATTCATGATAACCGCAACCTTGCACAGTAGAAGTAAACAGCAACTTGGAATAATCCAACATCAAAAAGTTAAAGGCATGCAGGAGCACATGCGAAAGTTCCTAATCAGTTTTTTTTGTATAATAGAGCAGGACAGTAATTATTCGCAAAATTAAAATTAAAAAAAGGCCAAGGTGCGCTAATCTATACAAGATCAGCCATAATAAATTGTCATTCTTTGCAGAGGACAAAGAATATACACTACCGTTCAAAAGTTTGGGGTCACAAAATTGTTTGGGTGACCCCAAACTTTTGAACGGTAGTGTATATATTCATTTAGATAATTATTTATAGATTATATATATAATCTTCTGTGTAAAAAATCTTATAATATATATGTATACTTATATTCATAGATTTTTTATAATCTTATACAAATATAAGATATAATTTATAATATTTAATTCATAATATTTTATTATAATAATATTTACACTACCGTTCAAAAGTTTGGGGTCACCCAAACAATTTTGTGACCCCAAACTTTTGAACGGTAGTGTATGTCACTTGATCGCCTCTTGAGGCACGATTGCATTTTCACTGTGTTGTGTGCATTTCCACTCTTGACTTTTTTTTTTGCCAGAACTACGATGAAGGTTGCATCATCAACATAGAACACATGCAATACACAGCAGAAGCAAAATTGACAGCTAACCATAAACTCCAAAATAAACCACAATAGAAATAGTAAACGTCACTTATATAAAAATAACAATGGAGCTTTTTTGGAAATCTGGTAATTAAATTTTGATCCTACAAACATAAAGGACGGAAAAATACAACCGTCTTGCTTGGAGTTAATGAGATATCCCACATGAGCATTGGCAGCCGGCAAGAATGCTGACAATACCGTTCAGCTTTCCCTCCACCACTATCTTTTGTTTCCTTCCACTTCATCCTCCACAAGCCTGAGACCTTCCCTTCTCTAATCCCAGAGCCATGGCTTGGCCCAGACCCCAAACACCCCCCTCAGAAACACACAACCCCTAATTTGCTAAAGGATTAGAGTGGGGGCACCGGGGTCAAAGTGAGGCCGGCGCCACGGACCCCAAAAGAGAAGAAATGCAAACACGCCAGGGACCTCAGGGCCGGTGATACGCGCGCGCGCACACAGACACACACACACACGCACACACACTGTGAACCCTGAACACATGACACGGACTGAGGGCTAAACAGCATTATGTATTCACACACTGTGCACGCACTAACCTCTTCTCCAGACACGTACTGAAACACAGACGGAGACGTGCACAAATAAACACTGACCTTAACGCTGTGACAAATACATATTAGCGCAATTTAAATGTATAACAACACTCGGCACGCAGACCTCCTCCACCAAGGTTGAACAAAAAATGGGGAAAATACAGTATTTATTTGTTTATATTGTTTGTATGGCCGCTTTCGTGGTTCATGGACTTGCACAATTGACAAAAACAGAAAACAAAGTCCTAAAAAAAAGAAAGAAAGAAAAAGTTTGCCTGTCCACCATCCAAATGAATACATTTAATAATTGTGTGATGGTACGTATATTGTGTTTTTGTATTTTATTTACCTTTTGGATTGATTGCCAAATACCCAACACTTATGACTGCTTCTAATTTTGTGCGGCAAAATTATTTTCTAATGACGACACCATACCAAATTGATTTCTTTATATCAAGACAATAAATCTCAAAATCTAATTGGGTAACTTAACGCCACCCTAATTTAATGGAAATTGCATGAAGTTTTTGCGTCACCCTAATAAGCAATCAAAGATGACACATCTGGACTTAACACTTCCTGACTTGGCAGAGTTAAAAAGGAAAAAAAAAAAAACTAAATTGAGAGGAATAACAAGTTCAGTGAGAGGTTTGATGATGCTGGCGAGTGTAAGGCGTGTGGGAAGCAGGTCGTGGAAAAGAGAGAACGGGCGCAACAACAGGAGGGAGAGTCAGCCAGCGCGCAAAAGTGATTGTCAAGGAGAGACGGAACATCAGTGTGAAAACTTCTAAAGAAGGCCCTGCTCTGGGTTTTAAACGCTCTCCTCCCTCAACCACTCTCCCTCTCGTGCCTTTCATGAATTAAAAGCACGGCCGCTCTGTAGGGAGAGGCATAGTTAATTCCGATCAGATCTCCTCCACCTCCTCCTCCCCGCCGCCGCCGCCGCCGCCGCTTCACTTCCCTGGGCGACGCTTGCCAGCAGTCTGACAGACGGAGATGGGATCTGACAGTAAACAGGCGCGCCGATGCCCGGCTCATGATTGACACGTAGGCAGGTCGGCGGGGGCCCGCCCCCCTCCTAATCCTGCCCTGTCAGCTCTAATTGGGGAGGTGGGGCTCCGTGTCACCAAGGTGACTGATTGACAAGACCCCAGCTTTGCATAGATATGAGGTAAAGGTGGGAAGGTTCACACATGGCATCACACTGTTAACACTATGAAACTGCTAATAGAGATGTGTGTGTGTGTGTGTGTGTGTGTGTGTGTGTGTGTGTGTGTGTGTGTGTGTGTGTGTGTGTGTGTGTGTGTGTGTGTGTGTGTGTGCGTGTGTGTGTGCGCAGGTGAAGACTCGTGAACATGTCAGAGTCCATAAATACATCCAGCACAATAAACTGTGAGCAATACTGACATGTACACAAAGCGCAACATGGATACAAGAATTTTTGTATAAACACACACACACACACGCACACGCACGGAGGCTGCAAAAGAGATGACGATGAAGAGGCGAGAGCACTAATATGCTAAACAACAAACAGTCTGTGCATAAAAGCCAGGTGAAGTGCTTATTTCTTGACTTGTCACGACCCTCCCAAGTAATTACTTAGTCCTAAAGCTGACCTACAAGGTTATTATGGCCTGAACACATTAAACACACACACGGCCTGTTAGCAAACGTACACGAGCTCAGCTGACCCAAAAGTGTGCCGGAGTACAATATAAGCATACTCAATTAGCATTGTTAGCGCTAAAAAAAAGCTCAGTTACTGACCCAGTGGGCTGTGTTTTATTTTTTTAAAGTTATTGGGTTGTATTGTAGTCAAGTGATTTATGTTTATTTCATTTTTATATCACAAAAACCTGGAATTACAATAGTGTTTTAACTTTTGTCGCCACTGTAAATGGAACTAGAATGTGCAATTTCTGGAGAAATTGCGTGTGAAGGCGAAATGTATGAATCACTTCTTCGGGGAATGCTGCCGAATGACGTTGAAACGTGTTGAATTACTTGAGAAATGTAGAAATTTTGGAGAATTTGTGTTGAATTTCAAAATAAAAGATGTGAAGTTTTTGGTAAGTGGGAAGTTGTGGAATAGGTAGGCAAAAGATGAACAGTTGAAAGTTGGAATGGGTTGAATCGGTTGAAAAATGTAGAAATGAGAAGGGAAAAAGGAATTGGGTGTGAATTTCAAAATAAAAGATGTGAAGTTTTTGGTAAGTGGGAAGTTGTGGAATAGGTAGAAAAATGATGAACAGTTGAAAGTTGGAATGGGTTGAATCGGTTGAAAAATGTAGAAATGAGAAGGGAAAAGGAATTGGGTGTGAATTTCAAAATAAAAGATGTGAAGTTTTTGGTAAGTTGTGGAATAGGTAGAAAGATAATGAACAGTTGAAAGTTGGAATGGGTTGAATCGGTTGAAAAATGTAGAAATGAGAAGGGAAAAAGGGAATATTGGAGAATTGGGTGTGAATTTCAAAATAAAAGATGTGAAGTTTTTGGGAAGTGGGAAGTTGTGGAATAGGTAGGCAAAAGATGAACAGTTGAAAGTTGGAATGGGTTGAATCGGTTGAAAAATGTAGAAATTAGAGTAGAAAAACGGAATTTTAGAGAATTTTGGTTGAATTTCAAAATAAAAGATGTGAAGTTTTTGGTAAGTGGGAAGTTGTGGAATAGGTAGGCAAAAGATGAACAGTTGAAAGTTGGAATGGGTTGAATCGGTTGAAAAATGTAGAAATTAGAGTAGAAAAACGGAATTTTAGAGAATTTTGGTTGAATTTCAAAATAAAAGATGTGAAGTTTTTGGTAAGTGGGAAGTTGTGGAATAGGTAGGCAAAAGATGAACAGTTGAAAGTTGGAATGGGTTGAATCGGTTGAAAAATGTAGAAATTAGAGTAGAAAAACGGAATTTTAGAGAATTTTGGTTGAATTTCAAAATAAAAGATGTGGAGTTTTTGGTAAGTGGGAAGTTGTGGAATAGGTAGGCAAAAGGTTGAACAGTTGAAAGTTGGAATGGGTTGAATCGGTTGAAAAATGTAGAAATGAGAGGTGAAAAACGAAATTTTGTGAAATGTCGAATGTGACATTAAGAATGAATGGGGAAAAATTTGTCGGAATTCTGGGAATTTTGCGAAAACGGAAAATTTTCGGAACGAGAAAAATGGAAGCGCTCGTGTCGTGAATATTTGGAATACGTGAAAAGTGGAATGGAGTGAATCGGATGAATTTTGTGGAAGAAGAAGCGTGTCAAAAAAGTGTGGAGAATAAAATAGAAGAATAATAATAATAATAATAATAGAGAATGGTGTAGAATAACATATGTGTGAAGGCCATCGCCTTCACACAATGAGCACATGCTACATACAGTGCTAGCTAAACTTCCAAGCGTGCTAGACGGATAGAAAACTAGTTTGAAGGGCGGACAGACGGAAAGATGGACATACATCCAGTACAGCCAAACTTGGTAGCTTGTTGGACAAATGTAAAACTAATTTCATTGATGGACAGAAGGAAGCTACAAATGGACATACAAAAAGCCTGAACTGGGAACTAGCATGCTATTAACATTTAGTACAATGCTAACGAGTGGCGAGACCGAGAACGACAGAATTAATCGATTATTCAGTATAGACTAGCTAACTTTGCTACATTGCTGGAGCGATAAAAACGTAATTTGGGCAGCAGGTAGACACACGCACTGACGGGAGAACAAAGAGACAGACACAAAGACGAATCGAAAGCTGTGATTCTGCGCTGGAGACCTTTGTGCTAAATGCTAAACGAGGCTTATTGTGCTCTTGTTTAACAAGACTTTGTGTGCTAACATCTCTTAATTTGCATACAAAATGAAGCACAGGGAATTCGTTTTCCCCCAGAGTTATTTACAGAAAACCTTTCCATTTTCAACATTTCAAATCAGGAGAATTACAAAACTCATCAAGTGGCTTTTGAGAAATATATTCAGTCGTGATGACTTTTCAGTGGATTAGTGAGGGATTTTACCTGTCGGTGGCCCAGAATCTAAGTCAGGGATCCAGCAGTGTGAGTATAATTCATCTAATAATAAAAAAAATACGAAATAGTTAAGCGTCGAAAACCCTCTGGCCACTTTATTAATTAAACCAACGCAACGGGCAGGATGATGGATCCTTCCCTGATGGATGTGCAAAATGTTTTATGTAAGATACTTTACGAGTTGACTTGACGTCTGCCGTGTTGCATCATGTTGACTTGACAGGTGATAGATGGGTATGCTGTACAAAAATTGATGACTGTAAACTTTACTTTCCCACCTATGAAGGTCATTTGAAAGGAAGTGATGCTGCACTTGATGTGTTCCGTAACTCTGCTTAAGTTTTAAGGAACAGAAAACGATGGCGCAAATTGTGGCCAACTATAAAAAAACGCACGTATGCCTGCTCAGGTGAATGTGTGCGTGTTTTGATTGACAGCTGCCACTGACCCATGCCAGTCAGAGTGCCATGCTGCGGGGCGACGGGGTCGATCGCTACGGAGACGACCTTCGCCCTCATCTGCATCCCGCCTTCATTAGCGGAGCCAGGCAAGGAGAATAACAACCCAATAAATTAATAAAGAGAAAGCGGCAGAGGAGGGAGGGGGGCAGAGGGCTGGGGGGGGACATGAGAGGAGGGGAGCAGAGTCGGGGAAAGGGGGAGGGCTGAGGGAAAGAGCAGTGAAGTATGGAGGGCTAGGACTGAGGGGGTGAAAGCCGACTGTGTGTTCTGTGCAGGTAAAAAATAAACGAAGGGCGCTTGAGGATGATGGACTGAGGAGCTTTAGCTGGGCGGGCTTGGTTAGATTAGAAAAAATAACTTTCCAACTCTAGGGCCAATTCAGAAATGTGCTAAGCTCTTTTTTACTCTATTGATTTGCTTGACCTTCAAAGCAAAATGTTCCATTGAGATTTGGAATAGACTGTATGTAGGGATGAAACAAATTACAGTTTATAGTGTTCCCTGCTATATTGCAGTTCACCATTATTATTATCATCATCATTATTATTACTATTATTATTACTATTATTATTATTATATTGGTTAAACGGCCTTTGTTTTTTTATGTCTGCTTATTGCCTGTGTTGTTTGCCTAAAGTAAATCAGCACTAAGTGACAAAAGCTCAGAGCCTCCAATAAAAAAAGTCTTGTAAAAAAAAAAAGTCCTATGAAAGCTTGAGTATGACCAACTTAAATGGTTGTGTGTGTATTTTGAAGATCATCAGTTCAAAATGCAGCTGGAAATTATTCTTCTATAATTTCATTCAAATCACTTTGTTAAAATCACCCACTAATGTTATGGAACTCTTCTTCTGACTTGTCTTAAGTCATCCACATGACTAGTGGCCATCATCGCCGCCGATTATAACACTTGCCAACATTGAATAAACAAAAAGTGTCGGATTAAAACAGGACTTCGAACATTAAAGCAAAATTCTGGTCAAACTTGACATTTTGACAAACTCCAAGACATTCAATTTTGGAGGCTCCACTCCGCCTTCCTGGGATCAACCCCAACGGTTACTTAGCATGCCGGCAGCGCAGCCAACGTGTTAATAACGTATGAGGTTTAATCATCTATTGTTCCCAATCCGTGTTGTTCATAAACAGACAGAAAACATAGAAGGAAGAAACACATCCACTCTGGCGGTAAAAGACACACACACACACACACACACACACAAAAGAGAGGCGGCTGAGCTCGCCTTGTAAATAAATAAATGATGACCAAGTATGTTACACAGGATAGACTGTTGGTTGGGGGCTCTTCCCAGGAGGATTCTAGTAATGATGCATGCTCATGTTGCGTCTCAGCTGCGCGCTACTACCACTGTGAAGCTCAAATATATTTATGGGGCACTTTCAAAACAATCGCAGCTGTAACAAAATGCATGCTCAAGACTGAATACAAAGCATAAAACACAACTACTATTTGATTACAGCCTTTCTTCAAATAGTGGCCAACCCCAATTAATCGCCGAGCGTGGCGTATACTTTGCTAGTTTAGAGAAATAAATGACTCCCTTATCCCATGAGGGGACAAAAAGGGTAATAAGTGTAATTACCTCCGTTTGGAGACGCTATTGCTCATTTGTAGACGTTTTAGCGCTGGAGCCATTTGAACTAGATAAAACGGAAAAAAATGACGGCCGGCTGCATTTTCTTCTCACTTTTGTCATTTGAATCATAATCGGTAAACACATTGTGATGTTTTTATTTACTTCATCCGCCAACACAAATAGTTTCGCAATAAAGTGTTAGTAGTAGTTAGCATCATTAGCACAAACATGCTAACTAGCCAAAGTATTAGTGTCAACATTGGCCCGCCAAATAAATTGACCACATTTTGCATTTTCATCGAAAGAATTTGATCATTAGTTGGCTTAAACAAGCAAAAGTCATACAAAGTAGTTTGGAAAACCAAAATGCTTTCTCTATCTTCATTAGGATGGCAGGTGAGCTGTAATTTATCCAAGCTAACTATTTCAACAACAAAAAAAAAGGACACTTTAGATAACTTCATTTGGTCCCCTTGTGAGTAAAAACACCAAAACGGGATGGTAGCAAATTGCAGCGCACGGTGTAATTTGGTGTACACTCCACAACAAATCCCAGTGATGCAGCCTAAGTGGTGTTGGAGAAAACTGTTTACAGGAAGACCAGTCACGTCCGAGTGAATTGAAGAAAGAGCCGAGCAACACGCCGCCCGCCCTCTCTAACCGCCTCGTCAAGCAGCGTGAAGAAGATGAGAGAGGACGCAGGTAATGTGCCTGCGCCCATTTTGTCTCCAAATGAAAAGAGCTCACGGCCCAGGCGCGCGCGCGAATGGCGGCGAGCGGCGCCCGCTGCGCCGGGAAGGGAAATTCTCAGGGCGATCGATGGGGAGGATTAGGGCGGGCTTTGGCGGGGGGCTCTGGATCTGAGAGGCGCTCTCTACGGGGAGCCCCACGGGAGGTTCGGAGAGGAAAGCGGGAGGGCAGAGAAGAAGAGGGCCAAGGGGGAAAGTGAAGAGAGGGCTAACCTGGAACTGTCAGGAGGCTGAGGAGGAGGTCGGCCGGGATGGGAAGAGGAGCGCCGTCAGGGTCCCATCGGGCCTCACGTTAAAAACACACCACCGACAGGGGGAGCTGTTGAACACAACATGGAGGGGTATTAGACTTTTGCTTATCTTCTAATGCATCCATCATTTAATTGGGAAAGAAAAGAGGTGCAAAGATGACTATTAATCAATTTGATAAATATGATATCTTGATCATTGATTCATCATTTAGCGAGCTTATATAATTTCATTTTTAGATTTCTGTACTCCTCAAAGATTGGAATAGACTTTTGCTCATCTTCTAATGCATCAATCGTTTAATTGAGGAAAAAAGAAGAGGTGCAACGACGACTCGATTATTAATCGATTATCAAACGATTTGATAAATATGATATTTTGATGATTGATTAATGATTTAGAGAGCTTGTATAATTCAATGTTTAGATTTCTGTACTACTTACAGATGTTATAAACACGTGATTAGTATTGATGCAAAGTAAAGTCTATCACGCAGCAATTCAAATGGGCACGAGCGTTACACGCTTTATCCAAACAGGAAGACTCCTTCCATCGCCGATGCCCACGATCGGTCAGCCCGCGCGCCGGCTCACGGCGCTCCCACGGGTACACATGGTCGGATCCATGATTCATTTTGCCATGAGGAGGGAGGGAGGGAAGGAACAGAGAGTGAGAGAAGAAACAGCCGAGACCACTGGGAAATTATATGGAGGAGCAGCATGGTGGATGTGGAATTAAACGGCATAATTAATCAAGCACAAAAACAAGCACGTTGCTCATACATTTATTATTTGCATTTTTTTTTCCACTTGAGGGGAGGTAATCAGCCCGCGTATATGTCGGCGCCCCTGATCCGCGTCACGTTGACCTCCAGCCCATGTGCCTGTCTCAAAGCAGTGACCCAACAAGCACAAGGGGGGGGGGGGGGGGTCTTTTTTTTCCTCACGGCCCGCCGAATCCTGCTGTTGTCTCCTTGTCCTTTAAATTAGGATGTCTTCAAAATTGGGTTCACAACTCCGAGCTCTCGGCGGAGTTGTTGCGCATTATGCGGCGAGTGCGCTTGAGCCAACAAAGGGGACTGACGAACCACTTTCAAATAAAGAGATAGTCCGGATATCACGGGGCAAAAAATACAAATAAAACATTGCCGCACGCCTAAACAAGGCAGGACACTTGCAGGTTATATCCGGGCGCTTTTATCAAAGTATCGATCGGGAAACTCTTGACTGACAAACGATGCTGATTGTCATGCAACCTTGTGGCACATTTTACTGAGCGACCTGATTTAAATGTTAATATCATTCTGCCTTTGCTTCTGTGCCGAGAACAAAAAGGTCATTTCCTCTTTTTGGGGGGAGCTTTGTGTCGGCTCATCCAAGTCACACCCTCAATTTTGCCATCTAAGACGCTTACTTGTCACCTCTTTAACGAACATTTACACTCATCAATGATGCTGTCACAAAGCTAATTTGTTTACCCGACCAAACTTTTCGCTTAAATCAGTCGGGATTGGCTCCGGCGCTGACCTTAATGAGGACAAGCGCGATAAAAAATGGATGGTTCGTTTTCAGCGGCAAGTATTTAATAGACAGCCTTTGAAATTTTTGGGGGTTGGATTCTCTGCTGTCGACTGAGAACAGCTACAATGTGTAACTGACTCATATGAGCAGCCGCTATTGCCGTGTCCTCCATGTCCTTGCTTTCTATCAATAATGCAGCGCAGTCTGAGGCGAAACTGGAGGGGGGTCCTTGTTTTATGAGCGAGCGCCATTACGGCGGCAAAGTAACGGCAATTTCCAAGTCGAAGCAAACCTTTGCTACCGGAGTGAGGTCATAATTACAGTCAATATTTGGACTCAGCCACAAGTATCAAAACAAGCTCACTTGATCCACTTCCAGTTTATGAGTCGCTCATCCAATCACAAATCTAACGTTTGCTTCGTGACATCGCTAAACTTGTCCACGAGCGGGAAGTCACGTTATCATGGCGTGGAGCCAGCCCGCAATTTGGGGCAAACACTGAGACGCTAACCGTTGTAGCACTAACCGCTACGTTGGTCGGAGCTAGCGGCGGATTCCCACCGAATTAAAAACCAGGAGCGGGTACTGCAATGTTGGAAGATTTGAAAGGCTAGCTAAGTGTTTCATAAAGGAAATGCTAATCACCGTTTCGGAAAGCAACAATTATTTATGAAAATTCCATTGCGGCTCGGTCTCTTTCCCTGAGGATTTTATACAGGTGTGCGTGAGGTGCCATTTTACAATTATTTACTCGTGTATCAATAAAAAGCAGACATGAAGTCACTGATTAATCCCCATTATTGTCGCGCATTTGCATAAATAAATGTTCTAGAAGAAGAGCTATTATGAGCAGCGGGCATAAACCCATCAAGCGAAGCAGCTCAATAGCAGCAGCTTGTTCCCGAAGCGTCGTCATCCATCCAGTTATCAATATGGAAATAGCACCACTATGGCCCAGACGTGAATCAATGGCGCTCCCGCGGGGTGGAGGAAGAAGGAGGGGGGGCACCCGAAATCATCAATGAGACGG
The DNA here is from genome assembly GCF_901709675.1 of Syngnathus acus. Classification (NCBI taxonomy): domain Eukaryota; kingdom Metazoa; phylum Chordata; class Actinopteri; order Syngnathiformes; family Syngnathidae; genus Syngnathus; species Syngnathus acus. Next base: position 16,021,678 of record NC_051098.1, on the reverse strand, counting down.
ATCGGCCGGCGGTCAGGCTCGGACAGGCCGTATTGATAAGAGCATTTCCACCTGTAGATGCCCGGCCCGCATCACAATTCAATAGGCGGCGCAGCTGCGCCGGCCGGCCGGCCGGCCGAGCCGCACAAAGACACGCTTGAGCGCGGCTACGTGCCTCGACTCGTCATGGTGGATCAGCGTGTCGCCTTCCTTCCTTCGCAACGCTTCTTATTTAAGCCCGGTGGGGTGAAGTAGGGCTGAGCAATTAGTCGAAATCAAATGGGGTGCGCAATGTAGTACAATGCAATTTTTCAAATGGTAAAATCTACCGTAGAGGTTTCGGTGTGCACAGGGCGAGACTAACAATTTGGCAGACGAAGAAGCTGCCCGAGGCCCCGAGATTTCCAGGGTCAACAAAATAACTTTTCTTCCATTTAGTCTTAAATCGTTCACTTAAAACGATATCAAGATGCCTAATCTATCATGATCGTTTTGAGAGCTCCCACCTTGCTTGACATGCATGAACTGTTCTGTCGTCTTGGTGCACAGGTGAAGACTTGATTCAGGAAGAGGCTGACAAAAATCGGGTTGTCTAATCTGAAAAACACATTTTGCGTTAGGTGTGATTTTTTGGTAGTTAGTTCACAAAATAAGAGAAAATACGGGATTGCGTTAATGGCTCCCAATTTGTGGAACCAAGCCCCACCCTTGCAGTTTTGAAATCACTTTTAAAAATCCTTTTTTTCTCCTTGGTGCTCCCTCACCGAGAGTTGCAAGCTTGTTTGATTTCTTTCTATTCTACTCCGGCACTCGGTGTTTTATTGGTTTTATATTGTTTGCTGAAATGTTAGGTGTTTTTGTTTTAACCTTGGGTTAAGGATTCTTGTGAGTGCAATCGTTGATTTGCGCTTGGACTGAAATGAGTGCGAGAACTGCAACTTATCTTGTCTTTGACTTTTGAAGTTGGTCGAGACTATTAGTGGAGGAGCAGCAAAGGCCTCGTCGTCTTTCATCTCGATGCCTCGCCGAACGAGCGACTCACTTCCGCATCTTTGAGCCGATCAATGAGCTTGTGTTTGCAGCCGTCGCCTGGAAGACAAACCAGCGAGCGAGCGAGCAGGTACAAGACAATGGTGGCCCCCAAAACAGCAAGAGTTTTGGTCGTGTGGGACGAGGGAGACCCCTAGTGGATGAGATTTACATGACACCACAGCATGAAAATGCAGTGCAGTATTTACATGCAAAATACGATTGTAGTGGATTTAAAAATGTAAACACGTGCCAAAAACGTTTTATGCATTTTAAATAAAACATATTTAATCTAGTCATACATAAATGGTCCTCATCATTTTAACAATGTATCCTATAAAATATTGCAATGTATTAGTTCTCACTGCAAAATACATACACCCATTACATTTTAATTTTCACGATAAATTAAAATTTTATTTCAATGTCAATTTTGAATTTTTAAAATACACTTTTTCTTTTAGATTTTTTTTTCCAATTGTCTTTGCCGTGGTAGGTTTCTTTTGACAGTTGTTGGCTGTAGCTGTACTGAATCAAATTCCCAGTATGTATGTAACACCTAATTCCTGAGAATGATTGTATTGACCCCAGTTGAAGACTGCACATTCCTGTCTGTCCATTGCACCACCTTAAAGGTTAAAGTTGAAGGGTCGTGTGTCCTGTGTGTATCCTTGCCTGACCTTTTCACATGCCAGGATGGAGAGAGAGAGGGAGCGGGAGAGAGAGAGAGATAGACAGCACAAAGGTCACACGCATGGATTTCCTTTGCTGTGACTCAATGAAAAGGGCAGATGAGGGCAGCGCCAAATGGCAGCCAGGCCTTGACATCGTCCACATGGGGAACCGAGAGTCCTCATGTCACCCTAAACTGGTAGTCAGGGACGAGGGGGGGTCACCCTTTCCAGATGAACATCTGCTTGTTAACAATAAAGCCAGTTATCAGGCAATCAGTGAACTAATTGTTGGAAAAATAGTAGATTTTCAATCAAAATGGAAGTTGAATGATTTGGTTTGCCCATGTGTAATGTCAAGCTAGGTGAGCCTCATTTAAAGTTGAATTTAACTGATGAATGTATGCATGTAACATGGGCTCATAATTGTGTACATGCCATGTGCAAGGGGTTGATCCTTTACGTTGACGAAACTAAATCAATCTAAATGTGTAATAGAAAAGCTTTGCTGCCATCTTGTGGCATTTAAAGGCAATTCCCAACTCTTCTTATGGCAGCGTCACTTTACTTGTTTTCTCTCTTGGTATTACAAAACAGTTGTAATTGTATTAGTCTAACCTACACTGGTAGAAATAAGAGTACAACTACCTTACATACAAAAAAATGGATTTGTTTTGCATTTACACGAGCCACAAAGTCACCTTTGTACAAGATTTCATTTATTAACTATGATACAGATCACATAAGGCCTTGCTGTATACATCATTCCCATCGAGACAAATGACCAAAGTCAGCAAATTGACGTGTTATCTTTTCAGTTTACAGAACTTCATTACATGTTTTTTTTTCCCATTATGGCCCCACCCCCAAAACAGTTCATAATATTTTATTTCATCATCTCTTAAATAGTCCGAGTGGTGAAGCCCTCCACTTCCTTATCCGGGAAGAATTCATGCACTATAGTGGGCATCAAAACAAACAAATAAAAGAAAAAAAAAAGCATTTTTATTTACTATAAACAAAAAGATTTTTTTTATGTCACCACCGAGTAAAGGGCAACGTATAAGACCTCGGCCCACCCCAACATACCATAAAGAACCCCTTTCCCTATACTTTTTTTTTCTTGTTCTCATTTTAACTTAGACATCTGTCACCATTGTTTGGGGGGTAAAAAAAAACACCTCACATTTGATTCAATATTCAATTGTCACCTTTTTTGTCCAGTCTTTGGCTGCCTCAATCATTTCAACGCATGTTTCAGACTCACACACACACACACACTCTCTCCCAAGTAATCATCCCACTTCTCTTGTTCCTAATAATGTGAATGAGCAAACAGGCTTACCCGGCGGGGGCAGTGAGCACGAGGGGAGCTACATTCCTCACCGTCACCTTTGTTTGGATCACGATGCTGTCTGGATGTCTGCCGCAGACAGCTCATCCAACATACACACACACACCGAATTTCAGCGCACATCGAAACTCACACACAGAAAAAGGGGCTAAATAGGTAGTGTCATGTGATAAAAGCGCCTGTAAGAGTTCAGTGATTGTTTAAAAGGCTTTCCGGCCTGTGAGGACCATTCAGGTGACCTTGGTGAGCATCTGCCTAACAACTACACAAAAACGCACTTCAAAAGCGGTTGGGATTATGGATCCTCCGGGCCCCCGTCTCGCCGGTTTCTACGGTAACAGAAGGCCGCGGAAGGGAATTCGGGATGCCCCGTTCCGGTCGTGCGGATGGATGAATGGACTGTTTGTTCGTGTCTCTAAAAAAAAAAACAACCAGAGCTACTCATGGGGAGAAAAAAAACGGTGTAGTTGCAGAGTAGCGCCAGTAGGGGCAGTGTGGCAAAATATGCAGTGGTACATACATGAAGGGCCAAAATAAAAAGAATACTTGTAAAAATGACCAGAATACATTTCCTGTATGATAACCAGAATAGTGTCATCATTTTATAAGACCCTCCATTTTTTCGGTATTATTTATCATCTCATTCTGTAATTTTAAGAGAATACAGTTGTAACAGTTGTTTTTTTTCCAAACCAGATAAGTTTACTATTATGAGAAAGCATCACTTTTTTCTCCTAAATTGAAAATGTTAGTCGTGTCATATTGTGTACGTTGTCCAAGCAGTAATACCATTTTTTTTTTCTAGAATGCTTGCAACCTTAGTCTTGTGCTGTTAGAAGTGTATTCTGGCATTTTTATGTATTTATTTACTTTTTACCTCCAGTGTAGTGGCCATGCTTTGTGGGTAAGAGCAGCAGCTTGCTTGTCATTTCACATGAAACAAGAAAAAAAAAAACATTTAGCCACGTGTACTGCACCCCACAGCTATTAGGTGTTAATCTCAATTACAGTCCACTATTTGGTGCGCGGTGAGATGTTTTTTCCAAATGCAAAATATGTGCCTTGGCTCAAAAAGAGTTGTGAAACGCAGAAAGCTTTCATAAAAATAAAATGAAAATAAAACAGCAGTGAAAGAGTGGCGCAACGCCCATGTAGTGGCTGCAATACCCCAGTTGCTCCTCTGGATGTCAGTGGTGTGCTCCCAGAAGAGAGAGTGAGAGTGAAGTCACAGCTATATATATATATTGATATATATTTAAAAAATGTGCCTTGAAAGTGCTCAGAAAAGTGCTTTTTGAACAAGGGAGGTCCTTACTTTGAAAACTGCATCAATGAAACACACGCACACACAGCAGGCAAAAAGACACACGCACACACACACACATTGACTGATTGGCAACAGATAGGGGTGGTGACTTGAGGTGTGGGCCCGCAAAAAAAAAAAAAACTTTATGGGTAACTTCGTAATGCAGCATACAGTAGACTGAATGCCAAAGGCATGAGCGCAGCCATGATCCTTTGCCCCAATCTGCCGATCCGGTTGGTTGAGTTTTAGTTTTCTCTTTCACGACGGTGCTTGGCAAATAGCCTTGAGTGAAACTGGCTTGCACGTGTAGCGATGAGAATTTGAGTGTGGGGGGGGGGATGAAAAAAAAAAATGGGTGGAGGGGCTGCTAATGGTGTGTTTTCCTTTGACGTTCCTCCTGTGTGACATGGTCTAAAAGGTTCTGACAAGGCGTCACTCTTCATCGCCTTGTTGTTCCCAGTTGAAGTGACACTGAGAGGGAATATTCAAGTGGCTAGTCTAGGCCTCTCTATACAAGCTCAGGGGAGGGTCACATGGCCTCTCCCAAGCAACTCCCTGTTCATACTGCAGATCCCTCAATGTCCTCTTCCCCACTTCCTGTTACTCCTCCTTCCGTTGGTTTGTTCAAATCTCTTTCCGAGGTGTTTGCAATCTCTTTTTTTAAGGTTCCCTTGATCCCTTGGCGGTTCACAGCGTGTGTTGTTCCGTAGGTGGGTGATGGGGGTGCAGGGAGGGCGGCAGCAGGGCGGGGAGGGGCAATTGGGGGGTGGGCGGCGGGGAATGGGGCGGAGACTGGTGGTGGTGGTGATGGTGGTGGATGGGAGGGCCGTAGTGCGGGATGACGGGAGGCGTGGCCGGGAGGACGTAAGGGGTCGGGGGGGACGGCGCCGGCGAGGAGGAGTAGCCGCCGGCCATGCACGAGTACGCCGAGGAGCCCCCGCCGTAGGGGAGCGCGGAGGTGGGCGAGCCCGGCAGGCCGTCAGCCAGCGGTTGGTTGTAGAAGAAGTACGCGCACTGGTGGATGAAGCTCTCGATGATTGTCTGGTAGGTGCGCGTGGCGGTCAGTGCGTCCATTGTGGTGAAGTCGGGCCTCATCAGCGTGGGCCAGAAGCAGATGGACAGGTTCTCGCTGGTCATCAGGTTCAGCTTGCTGTGCTGGCTCACCCTGAGGAGCGCAGTCATTCAATTTAGTCGTCATGACCAACCACGGTGTTCATTGTGCCGTGAGAGATTAGCAAGGTGTGCTGTGGGAAATGATCCAATTTCACTTTATTTCTGTCTTATTTAGCTCTGCGGACTCTTGATTGAACGGAACCAACTGAAAAAGCCCCCCTTCTTCTTCTTCTTCAGTACCTTCGCCATCGACATACAGAAAATGGTCACGTTACTGTAAGCAGTCATGCCAAATGGTAGTGCATGACACAAATGCCCATGCCTACCATGAAACTTGAAAAAAATAAATAAAACACAATAGCCCCTTGCAAAACATCTGCTAATGATTAAAGTGCAATGCGCTAATGCTAATAGCCCTGGCCATCAAAACATCACAGGATACTTCTGGTAAGGACTGCGAATAATGACGCCAGTCGGATTGCATGTCATTCTTATGTGAGCAGTCACAGCAACTGCGTCCTCTGTAGCTAATTGTGAATCCCCACCACACTCAGTTGCGTATGCATGTGGACCACAAATATGTTCCTGACAAATCTGTCTAATGACTCCAGTCCGGCGCTCCGCAGCCCAATTTTGAACATAAAAGTCTTATCTGGCTTGACAGCCACCAACGGATTCACTAAATAAGATGAACATGACAAAAGGCAGTAAGGCTGCATACTGACAAACTAAACAAGAAGCAGATAAGACTGCGCTCTGTCGTATCGTTCTTTTCACAGTTTTTGACAACGGAAATGCTTCAACGTCTACCCTGAGCCCAATTATATTGCTTTACGAAAGGATCTAAAAGTCGAATACACAATATGTTCAAGTAATCCTGATCATTTTGACGAATGAAAGTCAGCTAGCTTAATGCTAACAGTGAATCAAAACTCTATACAGAGGCTAATGGAAATCGGAATAATCAGAAATCTTGAAATCAATTCAACTCCAACACAAAGTGGGTTTTCTCCAACGACAAAGCTACATCTACTCATTAAATTATAACACATGCCTGTAAACAAGCATGTAGTTTATCTTTGACAATAAATGAAATGCACTCAATTAGCATGCTAACATGCTAATTCCGTTTCTAAACAGCACAGCGGAGATATTACAGTATAACAGGGTACGAAGGTAATAAAAGGCACTGTATAAGTAATTATTTAATTTATATACTCGTGAAATATTAAAAAAGACTTTAAATTAAATTTGAATAATTTAAACTTCCATGTTTTGTATGAGTCCACTGCATTCACAGATGTTTTAGGTTTTTGCTAGGTTTTTGTTTCAGTTGATATTGACATTATAGATTTTTTTTTTCAGAAAAAATTATATTTTTATCATTTTTATAGAATTTGGGTATTATGATGCCACTATTTTTACATCAAGGCATCAATCAGTGTGCCACCTTTGCCACTCGTACTCAATACATCCAGGGGCGAGCTGAGTAGACCCCATAAAAAGAGGTGTAGTCATCACCGCCATCAAAGGACATCTCCGGTCGGCCTCGACACTCACTTGTTCAAGTGTTTGATAACATATTTGAAGACCTCATAATTCTCCCGCGGGAAGCGGCGGAGAATGTCCTTCATCGTCTGGAAGCGCTGCTCCCTATCGTTGATCTCTGAATGGTGAAGAGAAAATAAGGTGAGATTAGCTTAGAAGCAGAGAAAGCGTCCAAGAGAAGAGACAATAAATACAATGTCATGAAGCGAGGGAGCCGTGCAAAGATGAAGGCACCGCAATGGGAAAATGAAAGCAATTTGACTCTGAAAATAATAAGTCATTCCTCCCAACAGCGGTCGGTGCATATGATGAAAAACGGATGCCAAAGTGTGACACAATGACCACACACAAGAATACCACACTGGAGATTTCTAGAGCATGCACACGCACACACACGCACACACACTTAGGGTGTGTTAAGACTGATGGCAGTGAGGAGTGAGTCAGAAAAGCTGACATCACCCATGTAGCAGTCGATCCCGTGTGGATTGTATATGCGAGCGGGGCGGACAAAGCAGCAGATGTTCTCATCCGCGCCGCACACATGATCTACACGCAGAGAATTGGACTTTCTCATTCCATCTTAAGGTCACGGCGGATCAAAACCACATTTAAGGTGGAACGGCAATGCGCCGGCCGACTCGGGCTCCCTACGGCAAACTGTGACCAAAGTGTGATTTCGTACATTTTACGAGCTCACACTTGATTTGTTTCTATTTGTTGCTGGCAATTCTTGTCAAGCATTCGCCGCTTGGAAATGCGGATTGACTGCATTGTGGGGTCGAAAAAGGATCCAAAAATTCTTCCAAAAAAATGCTGACAAACATACATGAAGGGAAACGGGAGTGCAAAAATAGTGATGGTTGTCCAGGCCTTTTTTTTTTTTTTGCTGTTGTCTTCATTTACTCAAAGGCAAACCATACAAAGCAATATAAATCCACCAAGAAGCGGGATTGTGAAAAGCACCGTATTAGTTGGCAATCGTCTACCAAAGGAAGCTTTCAGACAGCACTTATTTTCTTTTTCCCCAAGCGTTCAGTCCTTCTATTGTGGTAGCGCCTGCAGGAGCCTTATCAGGTCCCTGTCACGGCTGAGGGGTCTCGCCGGGGCCGTTAAAAAATGAAAAACACACACGCGCATATCTGAGGGTATGTGTGAGCCAAGCAAGGTGACAGCGCGACGCGGCCTTGGGCTAAATATCTGGCACGACGCGAGTGGAAGCTCCGCCTTAAATCTTTATTCCTGAGTGGAAGTAGGGTGACAAAAAAAGAGCAGAGCGACCTCGTTTATCTCAACTTCATAGAGGACTTCATCGCCACGTTTACGCCATCGCCCATGGTAAAATAGTCTGGCCTCCATCCTGTTCGGCACAGCTCGCACTGAGGGCTAAATCCAATTCTCCCCATGAATGGACTTGCCTTGTGAGAGTTGTGCTTGTTAGCTTTAAGAAATGCAAAAGGGATTTCAAGGAAAATCCAATACACTCTGGATTTAAAGAAGCCCTCCTCCTCCTCCCCCACCAGCCTATATTACTTTCTTAGTGACTTACTGAAAGCTTCCACCAGCTCGACCTGCATGTTGTAAGGTACCAGAGGTTCAGGAAGCTCGGAGAAGTAGGCCTTCATGGCGCCGGCTACTGTGTTGATGGTGAAGTCTTTCTCCACCAGGTCCAAGTTGTGATCTGATAAAGAGGAGGCATTACCGTTTTAATGATACATGAAGCACTTTGCTTTGTAATATTCAGAATGTGAACCTAAATGTTGATACGAGAGCCGTGTGATGACAACTCAACTCCACAACAAGTGGCAATTAGCACTTTTTTGTCAAGCTAGCAACAAGTAGCACTTTTTCTTTTTTTCCCAATTTCAGTTGAAATGTATTGTCAAGTTAAACCTATAACAAAGGTAATTGTGCAAGAGCCACATTACTTTGCCTTAAAGTCTACTAGCTTAATGCTAACACATCATGGAAAAGGCCAAAGACAAGCTAACAAATAGCAAGGGTGCTAAAACGTTAGTAGATGTCTTAATTGGATTCAACACAAATAATAATAAGCATTCTGCTTTGATAAAGATGAAGAAAAAAATGGAGAATATTTACTTTTGAGAGGCTAAAATTGCAATGATTGGGACAATTGTAAGTTAAGCAAAGTCTTTAAATGATTAATTTATCAAAATATGTCAAATTTGTAATCAATTAATCGATGAATCATTACACGTCAAAAATGGAATCAGACATAATACAAACAAAAATAACCAAATGTTTCTTTGTATTGTAGGTCATGCAACTTGAATGTTTTTACTCGAAATGTGCTCAGATGGTACTTGCAAGTATTTGGTTTGGTTTGGCCTTTTGAATCCAAACATACCGGACGGAGCCCAATTATGAATAAAAAAATGAACATCTTTGATGTTTATTTTTGGCCTGTCAAACTTTATTGCATCATTTTTGGGAAGCATTAGGAACTCATTTAGTTCAACTAGGCAATCCAAATATTAGCAACAGCTCCCAGTCTCCAAAGACACGCTGTTGAATGAATAACTCGCTGACAAAGTGTCAATCATAACAACTGTCTGAATTATGCAAAAGTGCTTCAAGTCTGATTCCCCGAGTGGGATTCGACCTCATTTACATGTCTATGCGCTTGCATTCTGCCGCCATCTTAGTCCGCTATCCATCTTACCCATGATATGCTTCATTAAACAAAGCAATCTGGAGATAATGAACTGCCCTAACCTTAGAAGATACATGCATGGGCACACGCATGCAAAACGAGTACAAGTAGAAAACCAACGAGACAGCCACTATTTACATCGACTATTCCCTTGTGTTATTAACTTTAGAAAAAAAAAAGGATTGACTGAAGATTGGGCCGGGAAAACTTCTGGGATGTTGAAGCGGATGTTTGCCTGAACAACAGTGGAGGGATACGTACCTTGTTCAAACTGGCGCTGCATGCTCTCCATCTCCGCCTTGTTCCCGCTGACCCTGTAGATGCCCTCGGTGCTCAAGCCTGGTGAAAAGACCAAATGCAGCTTTAGCGGCCTGCAATATTCCATAACTTGCGACGCTTCTCGTTACGTTAGCTTCTATGGAAACAGAGTTGTGGAGCCCAGGAAGAATACAACCCCAAAAAAATTGATGGATGAATAACAAAAAAAGAATAAAAAACAAACTAAACTTGAAGGTATGTATCTTGGTTAAATCAATCAATCAATCAGCCTTCAATGACAATAATCCGGCTATTGTGCAGTACATCAAGAGCACATTTAGAGTTGTGATTCATAATTCTAACAGCTTTTATTTCAAAATAAAAAAATAAAAAGATCCACCCGTCATCTCTAAAATTGTCCATTCAAACTTTTGATCGAGAAAAAGAGCGATCGAAGAAGGCGAGGTAGAAAGAGAGGTAAAGAAGGGTGAGGCAGAGAAGAGTGCTTTCAGTCAAAGCGTGCCGCATCGACCACCTCCGTCTCCCAATCAATTATCCACAAAAGCTTTTCAAAAGCAGACAAGAAGAAAACAGGACGGCGAAGGATTGGGAGGAGGGGAGCAGGAAACAGCCAAGGCCGAGTGTGAAGCTGTGAGGATGGATGTGCGGTGGGATGATGAAAGAATCTAACTGCAGACACGACCAAGACAAGTCTCGCAATTGTGCAAATCAAAAGTAGTCGACGTCAATAAGATTCCGCTTTCAATTGGATCGTGGTCAATACCTCGGCGAAATGCGGCCGGCAAACAACTTTGAACACACGCCTCCTTTTGGAATGACCTCATTTCAGTTGAGCTAACTGCCGAGCTTACGTGAACTAGCCAAAATAACAGCGCCACCCTGGAAGGGTTGAATCACAGACCTTGCGTGAAGATCGCACGTTCCTCAAAACGGAGTTTAACCGCCGAAAAGTTACGTTGGATGGATAATAAATGACTTACCCCTCGCCGTTGTTGCTTAGTACATGAAGAAATGCCAATTAGCAAGCACGTGAACTCAGTGGCACTAAAGCGCCGGCAGGTTAACCGCTCGCGCCCCCGCCACATGTCACAGCGGGACGACGCTGCAGCTGATCCTGCATCAGCGCAAATTCCAAACAAGCCGTCGCCGCCCCGGAGGCCGATTTCATGGCTCACCATGGCGACCAGCGGGTCGGCGGGTGCTGCCCTTTTGTGTCACCGCGAGGCTCTCACGCCCCGTATCACATCCGAAGGCAAGATGCGGGCGCTGAGCAAAAAGTCAAAGCTGATGGTAGATACTTGCCGTGGATTTATTTGACACTCCCACATGTGTAAAAAGTCCCCAATAACACAAATAGTGCTACAGTTATTCTGAAGAACACAACAACATGGCCCCAATAAAGAAAAAAAAAAGCACCGACAGCTATTTTTACAGATCACACTGGATAAAAGGAGACACATCAGCCGGTAGGTATTTTTACACAAAAGGCTAAGGATGCGGGTCGAAACGGAGAACTCGGGGTCAGCTTCACAATGCTCGCTGATTATCAGCTGCCGCTAAGGCGACAAACACCGTGTCAGCACTGGATCGTAATTTCCTGCCAGCGCCGTTATGGCGGAACATTGCAGACACAGATTGCGGATAAGCAAGTCTGACTTACAGCAGCGACCAAAAAAAAAAATCTCATAAATGTTGTAAAGAGCGTGTGCTGCACTCACTGGACACTTTATTAGGTACACCTGGAGTTTCAAAAATGATGACATTTCACGGGCGAATACCAAAGCTAATTGTCGACTTATGGGGCCACACACAATAAGAGGAATGCCATTGAGCTGAAGGAAGAGAAGAAAAATAGAAGAAAGCAGAGAAACAGAAATGCGGGTGAAGAAGTAGATGAAGGAAATCAAAGATGACAGGTAGAAAGTACTCCAAGACACCGATGGGGGGGGGGGGGGGGGGGGGGGTGAATCAGAGGAAAAGAAACAAGGTCAGTGAAGGAGAAGAAGGGAAAACCAAATAAATCAAACACTGGCAGGTATAAAGTTGCAAATGAAACAGAAACAGCTCAGGTGAAGCGTGTACATCAACAAATACGCAAGCCCCGCCCCTCCCTCCCTCCCTCCCTCTCTGAAGTTATTGTAACTGCTCCATTTCACATGTGAACATGGCAAGGTGTAACCTAACGTGACGCCTCATTATGCGGCGAGTTGCCTCCGTTCTTCCGCAGGCAGGCAGGCAGCGGGCCGCGGGATGTTTTGTAAAGCTTGAGTAATCCACGCTGGTTTTTAATGGCGGCGAGATTAAAGGCGGAATGCGATGGAATGTCAGTAAGCAGCAGAAATGTTTTCGATGAACTCACGCGGAGGTTTGCCTTGTCTTCTAAACAAGATGAATGTAAAGCTAAGTCAAGATTTTTGAGAAATATTTTTTAATTCAAACAATTATTTTGCGTTAATAAACAACAAAATATACACACGGGTATTATTTCTGTCCACTAGGGGGCACTATCCTCAAGTTTCACATTAAAGTACTGTTGACTTTGAATGTGTGTGGCTTTAAAAAGTAAGGCCTGGCCTGCTGAGTCACTTAAATACCTGCTTCTAAAATCTCTTGTGTGTGAAAGTAAAAAAAAAAAAAAAGTTTTTTCTTACCTTGTCTTGTTTCAATAAATTGAATACACTTCTCAACGAACACCGGGATTGGCCTCTCTGGAGTTACCGCGGTAACCAGCGGCATTCCAAAGTAGTTGCTCTCAATCGGTTTGGTGATGGAATGCCTCGGCTTGGCTCGTTGTTTCTGAAAGAAATAAAAGATATCATCTGCGTGCGGAATGGGCGAAAACTTTTGACTGTTCGTAAACAAGCGCAATTTCTGCGTTATGGTATTTACTTGAGCGCACGCACACCCATCCCGCACATTCCTTTCCAACTTATACGATAAGCAATCATTTGTTCAATCCTGTTCTGTATATCAGAGATAGACATCACTGTGGCGTCGTGCACCCCTCCCCCTCCCTTTGGAAATATGTAATTCCTAAACCGCCTGCCTCCGTACGGTACCGAGCATTAAAGGCTTTTGATGGTCCTGTTTTGAAAGCCCTCAAGGCCGGAATCTCCAGTAAGTCTGTCAGCCCCCCCCCCGAGGCTTGGTCCTGGCAGGCCGGTCAGTCGCACGGTTGGCTGGGCGCATAGACTGCGGCCGGCGGCAGAGCGAGCCTGACAATGCAGTGGAGGAGGGCTCATTAGAGAGATGGAGCTCACTCAGAATGGCCTCTGCTCCAGATACACCAAAGGTTTTCCATCCTGCTTCTACACAGCCGCAGAGTCAAACAGCAATACGTCGAGACACGAGCAAGGAAGCTCTAATTAAAAGTGAGAAAGTGAACCGAGTCTGACCAGTCGGTGCATTTGTCACATCGACAGCTGAATAAACAATCGAAGATGTCGTTCGCATGGGCTCGTTGTTAGCCGGCCTCTTTCACCCAGACACTATTTAAAGTGGCTTAAGTGGTGCTTGACTAGCTCTATAATATTTGCAATATATTTTTTTTTTAACCACTCTTGGGCAAATGTTGCAGACATAACGCAGCCACAATGGCTGACTTACTGGAAAGCATAAACGCTGAGGAAGCTTGAAAGCCATTACGTCAATGTCAATTGGCTTCCTGCTCTGAACTTAGTAAGAACTTCAACGTTTGAAGAGTAAAACTGCCTGTTTGGTTAAACACTGACACATATAGCAGCATTCAAATTCTACTACTGTAATAATAGATGGACATTTCTGCTCCTGTTTTTGACGTCTCACTGTTCTGACATAAAATAAACAATTCAAATAAAAAGGAACAGCGGCAGCCTTTATGTGTACTCTTTATTTCTCCCCCAGCTACGTTTAATATCTCTGTAGGATTGTGTTGTCTATGTCGGGACTAATCTCCCACTCTCCTACTTCTTGCATGAGGACACTCAAGTGGAGCTAGGTGACAGAGGAATTCAAAACATTCCACTTGCTGGCGGAGGACAAAAACAAAACAAAAACGATGCAGAGAGCAGAGGCGGAATGTTTCCGGCCCCTCGCTGAGCGAGAGGACGGTCACACAGGTTTTGGCTACCTCAGGTAAACAGGGGGGGGGACGATGTTAAAAGGGACCGAGAAAGCCGTTTGAATTATTTGTTGGCGCCCGTCACAGCTCAGAGTTGACGTTGGCCTCGGGGCTCACAGCGAATCTCAGATGTGTTGACTGCTTAAAAAGTCAAAACACAAAATGTACTTCGCAAGATGAACGAATAACTCAAAAACGTCCATACGGTCGGCCACCCTGAGGGGATTCCAGACTGGAGCAGATTGCAAATGAAAGTTTTTCTTTCTTTTTTTGTGGGGCCAGCTGTGTCGGAAACACTATGACGGAACATGATGACTTTTTTACTGCAACAATAGCTTTTCAAGCGGTTATCTAAACATGCTCGAGGAGAATGGCTAATTAGCGCAAAAATGATGATTCAAACTTTGCAGGATTAGATTTGCTTTGAAACATTGACACTGTCCATGTAAATTCATGTTTATTGATCTTAATTCCAGCGTCGGGTCACGGAGGTTCAAGGGAAAGGTCAGACGACTGGAGCCTGCAACCTTGCAGCCATCGTAATGATAGCGTGGCAAGTAAACAATCTGGCTTTACACTTCTCAAGCTGTTGATGCACATAACGGGCCCTATTAACATACACAGGCGCCGTTTTCACAGCAGGGAAAGTCTCGTTCACTGCGGTTTGGAATTTGCTCTACCTTGCTGGGCTTTATAGCAAACGTAGCAAGTGAGCCCATGACAATCTGGTGACAGAAAGCAGATCAGACTCGGTGTGAAAATGAGCACCTTCATTTTCTTGCCATTGGATGGCAAACAAGTCAGCTGTGTTCCCTCCCACAACGGTGGAAACGCACCTTTCTACACAGTTTCGCGCAAGACTTGCCTTGGGCATAAAAATAGGGCTCAATAAATGAATTATAGTATAAAAAAAATGATGAATAAAAATAATAATAAATTAATTTTTTTTTTTTTAAATATTAAATAAAAAATAAAATCAAAAACACTTGTGGCCATGGAGTGATACAACACAGATTTCACACACTCCCTTGACCTCACAATCAATGTGTGAAAACCTATTCCAACCTGCTAGCAGGCATGGTAATTATCACACAAGTGCAACATAGACACACAAGGGCCTTCTGTACCATGCGGTGCAAGAGAATGAACAGCATACCAGCACTGATAAACAGTTTAAGGTCAAAAGTGTCACCGCGGGGCTGGGGGAGTAGAGTGAAGAGGGAGATAGGACCTATGAAAAACACTCCAATAGAAAATCAAAGGAGTCAAGTGGAAATTGGCAAGACGACCCTTGTCAGCACAAAATCATTTAAGTGTTAAAATGGCAAAATTCAGGCTAGATGACGAAATACATTTTGATTTACAATCTCTCTCAATGATAAATACGGCGCTAATACCGCCGTACCTCAAAGGTCGACGGGGCCGTATCTGGCCCCCGGGCCTTGAGTTTGACATCTTACCTTAAAAGCTTTTTTTTTTCTTCTTTAGACCATCTGTAATCAGAGTTTAATGACTAGCTTTTATTTTGCCTCCGTTTGTTGAGCAGTCGGGGACAATGCAGCAAATGTGCTTTGAGGAAGCTCCTCTAAAGTCTGTCATGTTTTCATTGGCTATGGCAGAGCGAAAGCAGAGATTAGACTAATTAGTCTTCAACTTCACTGATAAATTAGCCACCGAAAGAAGCAGGTGTTGATTCCCAGCCAACAACCAATTAGACTTCCAAATACATGCGACAAAACATCCTGTATTAATGCGCCAGAACAAAGTATTTAACAAGTGACACATTATATGGAGAATAATTACATTGGGGTTCGCACTTGATGATGAGTTGGCCCATTTGAAAACACGATTTATTCTTAAAAGGCTTACGTTGTGGTCATTTCATAAGAAATATGTATCGCTGTGAATTAATGAACACTTTCTAAATGGCTTTACTGGCACAATAAATCACTCAGTGATTCAGTCGGTAAGCCGAGATGGGAAAAATATGCCTCTGTTTTGTGTTTACGCTAATTTAAAGTGAATGTGAGGTTCTCCTCCATTCAACGTTGGACAGCATTGAAGGTGACATTCTCCGAGATTAAACTCGGTGCGTCATCACAATCAACTTGACAGAGTCACGTCCAATCTATAGAAAGACTGACCTTTGTATTTCTGCGCAGGCTCTTCAGGATATTCCTCTTTTTCGGATCCTCGCTCTCCTCAATGGAATTGTCCTTCTGGGCTCCTCCGTCATCTTGGCTAGCCTTGGGCGGACCCCCCATTTCATCGTCACTACCTATCGAGAAGCTGGTGCGAAAACTGCTGAACTTTCCGAGGCGTTTGGATCTATCTCGGTAAAGCTTGGGCTTGATCCCGATGGCTGACAATTTTCTTCTGCGTTCCAGTGAGCTGCTATCGGCTTCGCTGTCCGACCCATTCCCCCCAGCGCTCCCATTGGCGTGACCTTTGCTGGCGTTGCGGATGGTGATGATCTTGCCCTGTGTGCTGTCATGAGGGACAGAGTAGATGCTCTCTTCTTCGCCATGTCGTGGTTTGGTCACGGCATCCATAGGCTCGGCGTAGTCCGACGGATCGTGGCCACCGTCGCTACCGGGAGCCCACGTGACGGCTTGAGGCAAGGATCGTCGGTTGGTGCCACCTTGTTGGTCCATATAAGGGCCAAGATTGACCTTCCGGACAGGTTTAGGTTTCACTTGAGGAGGTACCTTGTTGTTCAGCTTGCTCTCAAATGTGCTGAGCTCAGAGATGACAGAAAATGTATCGCTCGAGTCCAGATCTGGTAGCTTGAAGCTTACCAGATGGGAGCTGAGACTTCCATCATCCCTCAAGGTGGGGTAAGGCGGTGATGGGTCGATGTCATCTTCTGAGTCCAGAAGAATGTTAACTGGACTGGGAGAGCCGCAACGGGGACTGGCGCTCTCGTTGGTGCATGCTTCAGCCACATTCTCGTACATCTCAATAATAGTGCGCTTGTCCACTATCTCCTTGAGAAAAGATTGGAAAAGATCCATTTTATGAAGGCCGCCTACAACTCCTCCATGCCCACATATTATTGTGCTGAACCTCGCCTCAATTTCATGAGCGAGTTCCTCTCCTTGATTGACCTGCTCCCTAGCTGATTCGGAATCTGAAAGCTCCATCTGGCTTTCCCCAACCGCTAGCAACTGGACTGGAATGATGTCTTGAACCTCACAAAGGAAAGCACATAAAGTTTCCAACGAGGCTTTCCGGCGAGCAGAGTAAACGGCAATGTAGCCGTGGACTAGTTTAGTCTTGCGCAGGGAGAAGGAGGAATGGAAGGACAGCAAGGACAGCTCAATGGTCTGCCTCTGACCACCTACACTCAGATCCAGGAGGACTGAAGTGCCGCTGTGGAGGTTGCTAGTAGGGCGACAATGCTGAGGCAACAAGAAAGGGGCAAGGAGCTGGTCGAGATCATACGTGTCTCCGCACATGAGGCACATGACAATCTTGAGGTCTGATTCTACAATTGCTTGGGACTGAGAGTCTCTGAAGGCAGACAAAGAAGGCGCTATGGGCGGCGAGCCGCTGCGAAGGCTTCTCCGAGACTCTAAGAGGCCTCTCAACATCTGGTTGAGATGTTTCTCGTTGAAATTGCGTCCGTAACCCATGCCCGGAGAGGCGGGGTCTAGGTAACGACACTGCTGCTTTGCGGCCACCTGCAGTCCTTGGTGGATAAGCGTCTGAGCTGTTTCTCCTCCAATATCCCCGATGGAACCAACCCCACGCTTGGTCACGAGCAAGAGGAAAAGCGGGAGTTGGGCTAGAACGCTCTCTCGGTCCCTTCGACCTATAGTCGACTCTCTGAGCTTTTCTACGCTCTCGACGACATACGACAGAGACTCCTTGGAGTTGTACAAACAGAGGCAACCGTGCGGCGTGAAGGTCGGCGTGTGGAAGGAGTTAACCGGCAGACGTACGTTGCCCTCGATGGGACGAAGAGCTAACTCGTAGATCTTCCCGTCTAAAACGTACCGATCGTCGCTGGTACACAACGCCCTGATCTCGTTTGCCATCTCTCTGGCGAGTCCATCTCTCCCTAGTATGACCAGATTTATCCTTTCTGCCCTGCCCACATCCGGTCTTGAACTATCTGGTGACGCATAGCGAGTGGGGAACCTGGAAGCAAGTATCTGCTCGAGTTTAGAGTCCACGCAGTGAGGGCTGTTGGGACAGGTGTCCTTTGTGGGATGGTAGACAAAGTGGATGTGTTTTAATACCAAAGCGTCCCTCTCGGCCTGCAGCTTCTGTAAGGCTTTGAATCGTTGTTCTTCGCCCAGTACTTCCTGGATCGCTCCCATCTTTTCTTTACTCGGCTTTGCATCTACCTCCAGTTCATAAAAAAGTTCGGAATATTCAAGAAGCAGTTCTTGGAAGTCCTCTTTGGCTCGGTCAATAATCTCCTTCTGGTGTTTGTTGTAGATATCTAAATATTCCGCTTCGTCAAGCCACTGGTAGAAGTCCTCATTCATGATGAAGCTCCGAGCCTCCTCCCACGGTTTTCCGGGAGTGATGAATGGAGAGACGCTCAGTTTTTCCTTGAACTCCCATCTCATTTCAGCTCGTTTGCGGTCATTCCTGAGCTGCTCTAGGTGGCTCTCGTAAACAGCCTCGGACGTGCGAGTTTCGAGAAGGTCTTGAGGGATCCGATCATCCTCCATGTTGTCAATGTGGGGCGTGGTCTCCCACGGCGTGTCGTCCAAGACAACGAACCAATGGGAAAAATCTCTCTTGGTCTCCAGTACTTTCTGAACTCCAGACCAGCTCAGGTGGTCGATCTCATCCAACTGCGGTAATAGTGTCGACAAAGCCTGCGGCAGAGTACTTAGATAAGCCTTGCGGCGTTTTTCGATATGATCTTGCTTGAGTCTATGCACGTGTTGTTGGAAGAGTTTCTTGGCTTTGGCCGTCCCCTCAAGGAAGACGTAGTCCTTGTACTCCGAGGCTGTCTGCATGCGGCGACTGACGGCGAGCCACAACTCATTGTGGTTCTTCACAATTCGGTTGACGAGCCACTCGTAGCGGTCCTTGGCCGAGGCGATCTGTTGACTCCTCTGTTTCAGCGCCTCAAAGTAAAGGATTATTTTGGGCTTCCCTCTCCCTTTGTCAATGAGTTGAACAAGCGTCAGAAAAGCGGAATCAACATTGACATTTAAGCGTGCTGATGTTTCGACCACCTGGAGGTTTTTCTTTGCTAGCGCAAAGGTGTGCGAATCCTTAATATAGCGCTCGACTCCTTCATCACATTTGGTGAGAACCAGTACCACGGGTTTCTTAGTTTTGGCAAGTTGGTTGTACAGGTTTGTCACAAACTTCATCTGGTCCTCGAAACTACGGTTCATGCCCCTGCTAACATCGACGCAAAGTAAGAATCCGTCGACCATGAGCTTGCCCTCGGGCATCTGTTTCTGCTCAAAGTCTTGCTCCAGCCCCAACTGGTCCGTGCAAAAGTACATCAGCTTCTCGGCCGAAGCTAACTTGTTGGAGGCGGCTCTTTTGATATACGGCTGCAGCGCAGTGCTCCGGTGCGGCTGGAATGTCTGGTCATCGATGAATTCGGTCTGTTCCACCACGTTCATTCGGCACTCTGGCCCCTCCTCCACGGTCCTGCCAGCTTCTCCCCAGAACAGGAAGTGGTCATTGTTCACTACACGGCCTCCAAAGTCACTCGTGCTGAGAACCGAGGTGTGATCCAGGTAGAAGTCATCAGCGCTCGGCCGAACAAAGCGGTTGCACAGGCAGGACTTTCCGACTCCGCATTGGCCTTTCTCTTTCTCTGTACCGGACAGTCCAACCACAACCAGGTTGTAGGTGGGATCCCGGACATCTTGCTTTTTGGCCATCATCGTCGCTGGCAGAAGCTCATCCTGTCATGCTTGCCTCAAGCTCTACGGAGAGACGGAGGCCGCCAAGGACACGGCGATCCCATGCAAAGAGGTTTTCACTGTCCTCGGATCTGACCCTGCGAGACAGACAAAAAGAAAACAGAATTAATCAAGTGATACTCAAATCTGGGTCTTACTGTGAAAAAAGTGGTGGTGTCATTGGTTTCAAGGGAACACACACACACAATTGTGAAAACTAGCACATCAAACTCCCATCCCGCCAAACGAAAGACACACACGACAAATAGATGAAAGCATACAAGTGTTCCAGTTTACTAATTAGCCAACTAGGGAAAGCCATCTGCATTTTAAAAGCAGAAAAGTCTGTTTGCTGACACATCTCAAAATCAAAAACATGTTTTCTTACTTTTCTCAAATGGCAAAAAAATAAATAAAAAAATCAGATACAACTGATTTAAAAATCGCTCATGTGCCAACAGCCGTTCACTAGTAGATGCAAAAATTAAGTGTTGGCATCCAAGCAAGTACACATTTATTTGGTAGCTCAATCGCCATTTAATACATTCTGGCATGAAACACGGCCTAAAAATAAATTACCAGACAAGTATGCTCTTTGTGAAAGGACCCCCGCTGACAGTACAATTTGGAAGGAACAAAACTCTTCCAAAAGATGCTAGACAACCAAACATAGACATGACAACTCGTATTCATGTCTTAAGCATTTAATCCATGAAAACAAACTTGAAAACTATTATTCAGTACGAGTGGCCTGTTTGAAAGGCTGCAAAACCAAACCTAGCCTTGGTCTCAAGGATCAGGTGGTAGAAATAAATAACATTTTAAGTAAATAAATAAAGGGAATAATAAATGAGTGAATAAATAACGAAATAATTAAATAAACTCAATGCAATCTTTCAACTGCCAGGTATTAACCACCAATTTCCAGTTTCATTTGCTTCATCAAATTTCAAAGCTGACAGTTCCACAACCTGGATTTCTATCATTCCTAAAAGACTGCCCATGTTACAAAGGCAATATTCCCTGCTGTGCTTTGCCAGGTAGGAGACAAAGAGGGAATCATTATCAAAAAGAATGTCTTGTTTTTTGATGTTGCGAGAGGAAATATGCATCAAATATTCATCAAGGTGTTAGAACAACACAAAATGCTAGACGTGTTGTCACCGACACAAATATGTCAACTGAATACCAATTGTGTCTTTACGTACCCCAGATCAATTTCAAAAGAAGCTGACCCAATCTCAAGTCCTTACCAACAGGAACTTTCTAGCGAGTGACAAATAGGCACGAGGATGTCCTACTTTCGACCTGCATTAGACAACTGCTGACCTAAATTAGCGTAAGCAAACATGCCCGGGCATGTGGACACAAAGACGACTCAGATGATTCCCTTTTGTGGAACATGCCGGCGATAAAAGTTCCTACAGATGATTTACTGTGCCACCTTTACATGGGAATCGTTTGTGTCAACACGGTAAACAACGTAGCGGTTTTCACAGAACCGTCTTTACTAACAACTGAGAAAATACATTTGATAACACAAAGAAAGACTTGGTGGATATTTTTAATGCTTCTCCAGGAAAGTGACACTTTAAAATAAAATATACTGAGCACCTCCATGTTAATTACGATGCAGGAAAAACAAGAGTGACAAAGACAAGGAGGTGGTGGACAAAAATGCAGGAAAGAATGGAAGGAGACGTTTTGGGGGTGGGAAGTGAGCAGACAGAGAGGATGGGGGTCTGGAGAAGAATGGCTTGGAGGGGAAGGGGATAGAGGTCAGTGGCCCGGGCCATGTGAGCTGCACACTGGAATCCCCTCAGGAAAGAAGGAGCAGGGCGTGGTCAAGTGTGGATGAGTTAAGAGGCGGAGTCTAATGCTGTTTTGAATTCAATGCTGATAACACTGGTCCACAAAAAACAAAAAAAACAATGCAAGATGAGGAGAAAATAATTCAAGACAACTCCTGGAAACAAATGAATGGTAGCCGCTGATGGGGAACATTGCGCATCTCGGGCGCTGACGATATCAATGATTAATCTCCCAGATTTCCCCGGGATATTCCTTGAGGTAAACCATTTCCATAATGACAATAGTGTTCGATTTCTTTTGTGCTGATTGCCACATATTTTGTAATGAAAAGTGCTCAATGAAGAGTCACGCTTGCGAGATTGCCTCGCCAGCCTTTTGCCGGCAGCGGGATCCACTCAGGAGGGCTGGGGGGAATGGACAAGGTCATGAAATAGTCATGAAGCAGCGCGACGGCGGCACAAAAGTGGGAAAGTCAACCTCTTGCCTGTTTTTTCCCCTTCTTTCACTTGTGTATGATGCAAGCGTGCAAGCACTTCCTCCCACCTCGCCCTTATTGCTGTTCTCCTCGTGTGTCGTCACCCCCGCCAATATTATCTCCCTCATTGCCATCAGTCAGGCTTGTCTGTCCGACTGTCATCCTCTCCCACATTTTTCCTCTCCCCCATCCATAGCAGCATCTCGGGGGATGTGTTGTCCATTAGTAAGAAGATGGAGGTTGAGGGCAGGAGATAGAAGCTGTGGGTAGGAACACTCCTTACATGTTTGCTATTTCCTGGTCATTGTGTTGTCCCACTTTGAAACGGTACAAAAGGACAAATGTACAAACTGCGTTATTATTTTCTCATAAAACTAGCATTGATGTTTTCCTGAAGTTAAAAAAAACAGGAAGTGTCTTTTGAAATGTGGTTCTTATCTGTGTGAGCGTTTTATTGGTTTACATCTATTACAGCCCGAGCTACTGTTTGAGACGTTCGCTGTTGTTCGCCCACGTGCTAATCCCGTTTGAGAGACTTGAAGGCCCTCAAATTTGGTAACACATGATGAAAGATCTGTCAGAATAGTTATAGGACTGGGATCACATGACTGGCAATGACGACTCATGGTTGGTTCACCATGAAAAAGCCACCTGCTCGCAATGACCTGAGCATCTGACGGTTCCTGGCTCCAAAGACTTTGGTCAAGACAACGGAGAAGGCGTGGCAGGAAAAGCTGGAAAGGTGCCTTGGAAGGGGAAAACAAATAGTTTGAACTTGAAATATATCTTTTGTGACACCATGCCTGGAACTTTTCTTACACACCTCAGGCAGGGCTGGACACAGTGGGTAAGATTTATTTTGTTGAGACATCAAGGCATGGAAAAACTGGAGGGTGAGCATTTTCCTTCCATGAATCTGAGACAGTAAGCAAATTCTTTGTAGCAGATTTTTTTTTTTTTTTTATGTAACAACCAAGATAGTGACAAGTGAAAATAGAAATTCAGCATCAGTCACACATGCACAGTCTGATCCAGAAGACTCGCAAGCGGGATTACGGACACGGTGTGGATTAGCTAGCGCGATTTGCATTTCCCCAAATGGCGCTGTCTGTTCATTGGTATGATCCGATGGCACGGTGATAAAACAGCGATGGGGAAACGGTAACAAATCCTTTCGTGTCTGTCACACCGCGCGGCACATAAGCTAACATTTATTACTTAGCAAACATACACAAAGTACGTTGCCCTTTTCTACTTATAGCACACTTCCACCTCTTCCCGATGGAGCATCGGACACCGATAGACCTCCCGAGGAGAGTGGCAGACAGACGGACAGAGGGCGGAAGGATGCAGGATGAGGGTACACCAAAAAAAAAAAAGACTGTAAACAAACATGCACTCAAAGATGCAGGATACAAGACACGGCTGAGGGGAAAGCAAACTTCTATGCCAGATATTAAAAAAAAAAAGTTCTTGGAATAACGATGAGCCGATTTCGGAGAAGGCTAAGGATAAGAGGGGCAGAGAAAATGTGTGTAATGGCAGTTGAACCTCTTCAACTGCAGCAGAAGGTCTCGCTGATAGCGGCGCTAAATATAATGTGCCGGTAGACGATGACAGCTGGAAGTCCAAACTACTGCCTTATAAATCCTCTCAGTACAGCGCATTCATCCAAAAGTAGTGACAGCGCGGTGTCGACTTGAATGTGGAGGCCATTTCTCTCCCAGTGGACGTCAAGAGAGCGGAAATTATGGGACTCGAGTGCTTCCGAAACAATAATGAACAACCTTTTAAAAGTTTGGACGAAACTTGTTGACGGGCATATACGAGAAGCAACTTGAATAAAGTATTCATGTCACAATATGTATGTTAGGAAGGGATGCGCAATGTTTGCCTTCACCTTATATGGCAATATAAAATATATAATGTAAAAATAAAATCTCACAAAATTTGGTTCACATGTCCATCAAAACCATAATCCACAAAATGTCTGTTAAAAAAAAAAAAAGAAAAAGCAAATTGTAATGCAGGAAATATTTACCCATCTGATTAAAAACTAAATCAGCCAAATATTCCATTTTTTAATTGATTTCACTCCCATTTTGAAAAAAAAAAAAAATCAGTAGACATGAAATGATGTTAAAGCTGTTTCTTGAGTTGCCTTGGAAGCAGCAGGTTCTAACACATTTGAGTTCTTAGGAAAGATGCTGCTGCACCCAGACGCACTCTTGGGGGACAGATGGTCTTCACACTCACTCACACACACACAAACACACACACGCACGCACACCCTGTCTGCAGTCTGCTTCAACAGGCAAAGTTGAAAAAAAATTCAGCTTTTAAAGACACGTCACTTCCCCCGCCATGAGTAATTTGCATGCATTGCTGAGTCTTGGGTCCAATTAAATGAGAGAAAGAGAAATGGAGAACAAGGGTCAGCCGCATGGGAAATGAAAGATACTGTAAAGCTATTTCGAAGAATGCGTCGGTGAACACTTCTGCACTGGGTCTGTTCGAGTCGTGCGTTGAGAAGGCCAGGCGCCATTTGGGGCGGCCTCGGGCAGTATCGACCCGTTCTGGTAAAAGTCAACTATGGCCCGGCTTCTGCTCATTGGGCTCAGTTTAGAAGTGCTCTGATAAATTAGAAATAATAATAAAACCAAAGATGACTTTCCGGCAGCAAAGGGAGTTGAAGGGGAAAGGCGGTGAGGAATGAGAAGGCTAACGCTAACTGTTTCTGTGCTTAGCGCTTGTGCTTGGCTAATGCTACGCTAGCAGAGCGACTTAGCCATCGCTCATATCCACAAGTGGGGAAGGTAGAAGTACACTGAAACACACATTTTATTTTGCCTCCTTATACTAGACAGTGTCAATTAGGTTGGTTTCTACTGGTTTCCATGGTAACCAAATGTCACGTGAATCCAGTTATTTTCGAACGTAGCAAGCCTTTCGCTGCTGAGGTCACCTCCATTAACGCTCCCCAAGCACACCCATAACATCTTGAAACCTTTCTAATCTTTGATCCCGAAGGGAAAAAGGGGGGAGGAGCTTTCACAAGTCCGAGAGCACACCAAAATATGTGTCACGGCAACCCGGGCGGGCTGAGGTCAATATTGTGATTGTCACGTATAGACAAGGGATTATTTTTGTCAGCGCTATTGTTATTGTTTTTACTTTCTCCATCACTTAAGACATTTCTCTCTCTCCCGAGTCTCCATGGGGAGCATTGAGAGAGACAGGAAGGGTGAGTCACTCATTAAGACAACTTCGAGCGACTGTGAGCAGCACAGGAACGACCTCGAATGGCAGTTTGACCCAAAGACCTTGAGCGGGCTTATTTGGAAAACCCACTTGCGCCAAGGCAGGCAGGCCGGCTGGCCGGCCGGCATCCAAATAGAAGAACATTCACACCCCGACCTTTACGTTAGATAAAGCCCCTTTTTGCAACTGCATTCTGCAGGAACAATTACAGCGACGTGATCCATCCATTCACCTAGCCAAAGTGTTTTATAGTTTTTTAATGAATGAACTAAACATACGTGGGCATTAATCACGGCGCTAAACAGCGGACCGAGCCTGGCTAGCGGCCCAAGAACCACTCTGATGTTTGGAGTTTCAAGTGAGGCTCTCACCCGACTCGAAACGATCCTAGACAGAAGCTAAATCAAACTCCCGGTACAATAACGAAGGCGGCTAATTAAATCCTACGAATTAGAAGACAAATGGCGCGTTGAGGAACGGCAAGACCAATCTAAAGTCGATTGAGCCCTGACCGCACTGGTAAATATTGTCCCGCTGGTTCCCTCCGCACGCCATATTAAATCCCATCCGCACACATCCACATTAATTGGCCTGTCAGGAGGTGCGTTTGTCGGGGCGCTATGCACACTGACATGCTAACCTCCAGTCGGATTTCCATTTAGATCATGACAGACACACGTGGCGCTGACACCATGTTACGGGTGTGTGTGTGTTGGACCTCAACGTAATTGGGGCGATAAATCCTTGTCAAAATGAACAACTGAGTTAAAGTTATTTCCAGCACACATCAGTGAGTTGCCATCAAAATTCACAAATGAAATTGAGCTTCTGAGGGTTAATTAATTAAGCATTGTGAGTGAGTTCTATGGCTTCAAATGTTATTATTTGGAGATTGGTAGATTGCTGATCCAAGAAAAACACACGACTCCAAACCTTATTGATGGCTATATATTCCTAAAGTTGCAGTCGATTTTATTTCAGGCTATTCGAGCCATCAACTTTTGACATCTCAGGCTGAGCATTTTTTGCAAGCATAACATTTCCTTGCCATTGGCTCACTTAGTGACATTGGACAGGGTTTGACATGAACTCATTCACTGCCATTGACGGATATAGACGTCAAAGATCAATTTAAAATGGCATAGCATTGAATCGTGGCCTCAATGCCGGTATGACGCTGACTCAGGCCACCGCGGACAGTACCGACCCCGGCCCGAAAAGGTCAATAGAAATTTCATACGTTCTTGCTTTTCGATAAACAAAACAGCAGAGTTTGGGTACGACACACAATAAAGCAAAACAGAACTTTTGCACCTCCAAGTGTGTCTCTTTATAGTACATGTACTGTTTGTCTTGTACAAAATATCCCATTGAGAGCAATATTGTGGAGAAGACGAGGAGGAGGAGGAAAAAAAAAGAGCAGTTGAGCTGCGGGCTTTGCGATATCACATAATAAAAACGTACAGCTGCTCCGCTGGGCTGAAATAAAGTGTACACGTCACCCAATTGCAAATGCTTCTGTTGGAAAATTATTTTGCATTTCTTTTTCCCCGGGACATAGTGTACACATGCTGAAATGTACGCAAGAGACCCCCCCAACTATGACTGGCACACAATTAGCTAAATGAACAGAAGACATGCATCAACTGAAGCATGAAGTGAAGTGCACAGGTGCAAATTCACTTGCTGGAGATATGACAAGACAGCCAGCCTTTGGATGGGGGGGGGACACTGACGCAAAAACAGTCCAATTAATATATAACGCAATGCTTTCTCCAATTGTCAACTAGAGTCTTCTTACTGGACGCTATACATAAAATAAAAATAAAAAAGCAGAGTGTGCAGTATTAAGGCAGCTGGACCTGACTGGTGACAACACTCCCATTCATCAGCATATCCCTGGAGAGTCCTCATCCATCCCTCTGCACTGTACAAGGGCCCCGTGTCAGCATCATCGCCGTTCGAAGAGTGGGACTCGTGAGCGTCCGTCCGTGTGTACGCACATCTATTATTCATCAGCGTGCAATCACGTGAACAAAGTGTCTCTGCCAGAAGAGATAAGGCCTTCTTTATTTTTGCGTGAATGGATGTTTGTGTTCTTCACATTTGTAAGGAGAGGGAGGGAGGAACGGGGAAAAACGGGGGCTACAAAATACCCAACAGAGAACGCGAATCACTTATTGGCATGACAGACAGGAAGGGTGACGAGAGTCGTATTTTCACGCGAGCGCTCTAGCTTGATTTGGTAGGAGACATTTGCGTCTCCCTCGGCAACACATGGCACTCAGCGCCCATGTAGCCCTTCAGCTATAACGAGACAACACTGCCAACACTCACGGTGGGCTCCATTCCATTTGCAGTCTGGCTTCCCACAAAAGGCTGAAGAGCATTTCACGCAATCTCATAAGGCATGAAGGAACGTTTTACGGGTGATGCCTCTCATTGTATTTTTATACAGAGATATGACAACATAACCGCCGCGTATCAGTGATGTGTCGGATAACGATTTCTTCCTGAGACCAAACTGAAACGGAAATTAGTGGCAAATAAAAATGGAACAGTGTGAAATTCAACTGGAACTAAAAAGTCTGCCATTGAAAGTGAAGCACTGGAGGCTCTTGTTGGATGGAAGACTTCTTCTGTCCACCTCAGCATTTCTACAGTTATCTTCACCAAGCACAGGAGGAAAGGTCATTTCTTTTTTTTCTTCCTCTATCCTCTCCTGTTGACATCGCCGTCCTCCCATCACCTCTCCTCCTCCTTCTCCCCCGTCTCATTTATCTCCTCCCCACCTGCTCTCGAGCCCCCCCCTCGGCTTTTATCTCCCCCTTTCAGCATCCTCTACCTCTTCCTCTCCATCCTCATCCTTCCAACGACTGCGCTGTTCGGGCACTAAACAAAGCCGCCCGTGGCGTCATATGAGAGCTAATCAAGCAAGACCACAATGCAGGCCATCATCGCGCAAGAAGGTAAGAAATAGAGGCAGCGGACGGGAGGGAAAGTTGGAATGGAAATGGGAATAATAAACGTGGACAGAGACAAATTGCCTTCAAAGTCTGATCAACTAAATTAAGGGAGGCCAGTGTTTACCTTGACTTGATCCGAATGAACCTTGACTTTTGCTGACTGGAATGAAGAACCAAGGTCGAATGAAGTTTGAAAGTCTGACAATTTGTAGTTCTATAAAGAATTCATTAGCTTGTAATTCTGCGGAAAAATACTTAAGGAAAAGAAGAAAACCAGAACGAACACTCTACAATTGTCAACATACCGTTAGCATATATGTTAGCTAAATTAGCAGTCGCTAGGCAGGAAAATATTACAATGAGAAAAAAAAAAGTCAACGACAGTCACGATGGCTTTACTGCTTAAATGCTAACAAAATAAACTCACCTAAGCTAACCGTACACTTTCATTTGCTGACGCCCACATCACTCACCATCTTAAAGTCGCTCACTGGGGAGGCAACCCAGGTGAGGATGCGAGGGCTCAGCTGCAGAGCTACAACCATCTGCTCGTTTGAAGGTCAAATAATTGCTGTTGAGGAGACAACAAAGAAGCTGGAGTAATATCGAGTGGCGGCAAGCGGGGATACGGCAACCTCGGTGGATCGCTCGTTTTACCAAAAGATATTAACCGCAGTGTATCCCACTTAGAATTTACAGCCTAAATCCTCATGTCAGTTCTCCACCAAATCATTCATGGAACCATTAAGAGAAAGGCGATATACTGTAGCATCTGCTTCGACGATGACACAAAGACGAGCGGTGGTGGATCAATAACCTCCGCAATTATGAACATTCGATGTCACCACAAAAAAGCCTCCAACAGCATTTCTCTCATCCTCGCAATCCTCTTCCACTGGCCCCGCCCACCCAACTGGCTCAGCCAATCACTTTTGTGGTCTCAGAGATGGTAGGATCTTACAAAAACTGTTGAAATAATTCAAGTATCACAAAAAAAGTCATTCAGTCCATAGAATTGCTGTCTTTGCCATATTAGAAACCAATCCTGGCTATTATCTTTTTAAAAGTAGACATTTTGTGGACCTTATGAGATAAAGGAAGAAAATTAGGTCACCAAACAAAAGATTTTTTGGAATACACGAAAGATGCTAGCAGCGTAGAACAACAACAGCGGGTGAGAGAGTCCAAAATGTGCTAAAAGGCAAAAAAAAAACCTCTTTAATTAACTTGTTGTACTGCTCACCACCACTTTCCCAACATTCTGAGTCAGGAATTTGCATGGCTGGAGCAGTCGGTGATGAGGCGCCTTGGCTCGACACAGCCAGTCATTATGTCCTCGCTCGTTTGGTTTGCGCGTGTGCGACTTTCATCAAGTTCAGCGACATCTTCCACTACATTTATTGTTCATCTGTGCGACGATGATTTTAACAAAAGGTCACTGCGTGAGTAGCAAGTGACAGTTTGTAATAAACTTAGCATACCGAGGTGAAAATCTCATCAGTCGTTGGTTGACTTTTCCCGACCGCAAGCATATTTGAATCAGCAACAGATAGTGTTCTTGTTCTAAAATTCAACAGTACTTGAAATTTGTCGAAACCAGCCGCGACAAGGAATTTGAAGATCTTATCGAATCGGTACGAACGGAAGACAGTGAGTTCGGAAAGTGACTTGGACGGCGGCGAGCGCGATGGCAGGATTTGGGATTTGAGTCTTTTAACTTCATTAGTTCCGCTTCAGTCTGGGGCCTGTAGATTATGTCTAATTAAGCAGCTTAACACGGCTTAAAAAGCACCGCACAGAAAGGACAAGAGCCTTATCTGTCAACCTCCTCAAACCGTTCTTCACTTCCCCTTTTCTTCCTGTGGCGGGCCGACATAAATTCAGCGCATGGCCTTTAATGCCGCGAGAGATTAGCGGCTGCGACATCGGTGTGGGCGGGATAGCGAGCGGCCGCCGTGATAGCGGGTTTGGTTGCCTGGGTATCAAGAGAGACAGACTTGATGAAGAAGCTTTGGCTTTGCCAAAATTAAGGCCCACCGCCACATTAACAGCGCCGTCGTGTTAGCAA
This sequence comes from Syngnathus acus, assembly GCF_901709675.1. Lineage (NCBI taxonomy): Eukaryota > Metazoa > Chordata > Actinopteri > Syngnathiformes > Syngnathidae > Syngnathus > Syngnathus acus. The sequence continues at coordinate 15,991,156 of NC_051098.1, read as the reverse complement.
TAGCAGGCACGTAAACAACCGGCTCAGCTTTTTTTAACGAGCAGACATCTTAAATGTCTGCTAAATGAGACAGCTGGGTTCCATATTGCAGGGGAAAGGATTTGGGGCTTCACTGGAGTGCATATGTCTAGCCTAGCATATGTGTAATGTTAGCATTCTAACAGCTAGCATGGAAAGCTTTTTTTCCTAGCAGGTTTGGGGTGGTCTTCTGAAATAACACAAAACAATTACCGTAATTTTCGGACTATAAGTCGCGGTTTTTTTTTTCATAGTTTGGGTGGGGGGGCGACTTATACTCAGGAGCGATTTATATACATATATATGGTTTTTTTTCCACTTTTTTGGGCATTTTATGGCTGGTGCGACTTATACTCCGGTGCGACTTATAGTCCGAAGATTACGGTATTCCATACTCTCCTCTGTTGCTCATATCATAATTCTTTTATGGTTGTTTTTAGTATGGTGTACTTGAGTACCCAAAAAGCTGCCTATAAATAAAAGCAATAATCATTCATGTTTTATTATTATTTCACATGTTAACACTAAAAGTGTTTTAGTTTTTGTCTCAAAAATGATACGTCGAATTAACAACCCTGACATTGATTTGTACTTCCATTATTTCCGATGGGAGCAAAACCTTCCAAGACAAATGGCGGTTAAACATCAAGGTATTGTTCTTACAGCTCGTCAGCTCTCTGCTGCAGCTGCATGTTCTTCTACGTCCCTCAAGCCACAAAAACTGGACAACAACCTCACAAACATGTTCTAACATCTGGTTGCTGCCTTCAGGGGGGAAGGGACTCGGCGGGGATCACCGACTGGTATTTATCAGACAAAAGGTGTCTCGGCTAACTGGGAGTGTTTCGTTGCATTAAACGGACCTATTTATGCCAAAGAGGACTTTAAAATGGTATCGAATGTTGTTGTCAACACGGTGAGAGTGTCTGTGTAGTAAATACGCCTTTAATAGATTTTCCTGAAATACCACCCGAACAAAACACTTTAAATGTTTGTGTACCGACGTGTATGTGTGTGTGTGTGTGTGTGTGTGTGGTCCTTACACGCCTCTTCTAAACATGTTAAACAGTTCGTTGGTAGACTGGAGTGCCATGTTTTACAGCCAATGAGGAAGCAGCATTAGTACGACATCGCCGGGTGCCAGCACAGAGCCGTGATTTTGGAAGTTTGACACACGAGGTCGCAGCGAGTTTGGCTATATTCTGCTTTCTATTTCTGCCAATGAACAACATCTCGGGCAAGAGATGGTTCTAGAAACACAAAGAGAAAAATTCCACAAATTGTGCGGTGGGCAAAACCAAATGTGTAGTAGCTACAGATTGGGCAAGATGGCCGCCCTCCTCAGGACGGCTCCGTCTTGTTAACAAGCGCCAACGCACCAGGGTGTCTGAGAAACCGGTCACACGCGGTCTGTTAGGCGGTAAACAGCCTCTGATCCAAATCGGCCGAGCGTCTATTTTCTGACAACTCCTCCTCCACTCGGCGCAAGTGGAGGTGTTTAAATGATGAAAGCCAGCCAAACAACAAACGCAAAGGAAAGGGCAACGTGGCGAGGGAGAAGAAGAGAACGGGCGTACGAGGTGGCGATGGAGAGATAACGTCAAAGCATGATGGACGTAGCCACTAGAAAGGAGGCTGGAGTGAAGAGAGAGGCGCTATCTGATAGAAGGGATTTGCTCTACCCTGGAACAGTAATTTACTAAAGCCATTCTGCACAGGCCCATCAGTGGCGATCTGCTGGCTGGCAGATTAGATGGCAAAACCGCATCTTTCTGTTCAGCCAATCAGCAGCCGGAAGCGGGTGAGAGGATGAAAGAATGACAGAGAAGAGAGAGAAGGGCTGCTGGTGGATTTCCTCGACATCTGTTGAACGGAGGAAAGCGACATATGCAAAATATTACTTTTTTTTTTTTTTTAGCCTTCGCGAAGCCAACTCTTTCTAATTCTATTACTCTTTTTTCTATGTGACCAATTCTTTTATATACATACAAGACAGCCCTGGCATCTAAATGTCAAGCTCAAATCAATAGTGTGCAAAATCCAGCACCACTGAGGGTAATAGAAAAACACAAAAAAGGTTCAAAGTGGAAACAGGTGAGGAGATTATTTTTTGGAAAGTATAAAGTTAAACTGTAAATGGATTTTTTAAATAAATGAATAAAATACTAATAAACGCTCTGCTCGTAAATGAGTCGCATATGAAATGTGCTTTAGCAACAAAGCTGTTTTGCCTTCATTTGAACAAAATCTAAAAATGGGATATTTGAATGGCAAAGAATTGTAAACAACCTGAATGCAAGTATTGTTACTCAAAAAGTGTTCCGTAGCCTAAGCCCCGATACCACCTGATATATCGAGTACCTCCTCGGTAAAAGCCATGTCAGCAGTATGTGTGTTGAGATCCTTAACTCATTCACTGCCAACCCAGTCAATATCTTTGACGTCTATAACCGTCAATGGCACTGAATGAAAAAAATAAATAAAAACACACTCAATGGAACAGTGACTCAAATGTAAGTACTGTGTGACCTGGATCATGAGACCCTTTAACTATCCCTCCAAAAATGCTTTGTGGAAAATCTGCGATGATCACATGTATGCAATTCTGCTAATAATAAAACATAATAAAAACATAGCCTCTGGACAGATGTTTTTTTTTGGGGGTTTTTTAAACTCACCACTGTGTTGTGCTCAAGCACACTGCATACACATCACACACAAGCCATGAACTGTTTTTGAATGTCCACATCCTGTCTCGGGTTTTAGCACTGACTTGTGAAAAAAAAAAAAAAAAAAAAGGAACAGCAGCGAGTTGTTCCGTCCCCCGCGGACTTTGCCATCACCATTTCCTGTGCTCACTTTGGAGCTGGTGCCCAACGTCAAAGCACCCTTGGGGGGGGGATCCCATGAGGAGAGGACTGACATCATCCATCCATGTCCGAACCCTAGAGAACCAGGCGGGGGCGGGTAAACGATCCGGGCTTCGTGAACAAAAAAAACGCACGTGAACACTCAGTGTTACGCAATTTCCCAGAATTGGATTTGTTATGGCCAAACACTGAGTGGGGACAACCAGAGGACATATTTGCATAGTTCTGAAGCAAAAAAAAAAAAGAACAACGGGAGTCTCCGTAGCGGCACGCAGCGTTCATGTCGGGTCGGTTCATAAGCTAGAGCTGCCGTTCAAGGGCAGGTTCAACTCGCTGAGTCGCTTTGTTGGACCAAACGGCACACAAACAAGAAATTCTTTGCAATCGCGGCAGCGTGACGCAATCCCCTCCGCCTGTCTATGTCACACCTCAGCGAAAAAATCTCTGTTTTGGAAATGGACTTTGGTATGGACTCTCTGTACTCGTTCCAAGACGCCATCGTCTTTGACAGGTTAATGAAACATCAGCAGTCTCATACTACTGCGAGTACTTTGTGTCATCCTGGCACACACTTGAGTGAAAACTTAAAAATGCTGATTGCTGCAAGTACAGGGCTTTTTTGGGCTAGCAAGCTCACAATGATGGAGTTAATCGGCCATTTTGAGGATCGTAAATCTGCCAAACGATTGACTTGTCTAGAATCAATTGAGACGAAATGGAATCCACAAGTTTGAATTTCAATTTGAAACATCGAGCAAAACAATTGATATTTTTTTTCCCCACATAATTATCAAACGCTGATCCAATTGGACGGACGAGCCCTTTGAAAAAACGACGTAAAAATATGCAGTGCGAAAATGTCATGCCAGAAAAATATTTGCACATATGCGCAATATCAATTTGCAACGTCTTATTTAACAGTCATCATGGCTCGGCGACACATAAAAAAAAAATATATATATATATCAAACCTTATGCTTTTGTTCATTCTGGCTCGCTGCCGCTAAATGAGTAATCGCTAGTCATAGAGTGGATTTAATAAAGTCTTATTGTGTGATACAAATAAAGCCAGCAATGACTGCTAACGTGACTCATCATTGTGGCGCTCTTCCTTCCAATGTTGGCAATCACAATAGCTACCAGGCTTTTTCATAATTAAAATGAGATTTTAAAAGACGCCTCTAAAGTCACACAAAATACACGCACACACATATGGGTGGAAGCCACAACAGGCCTAGCTCGTCCTGACCTGACAAACTGCATTCTCAATGACCTTTTCCCTTATTGGACAAAAAAAATGAAAAGCATTCTCCCTTCTTCGACTACCGTGAATAACACGAGCCGCCGTGTGCCTAGGCCGCTCTTGTCAAAAACAACTTTGTTTACATTCTTCACCCGTGTTACTTTTATCTCTACAACTTCTGACATACATGCAAGTCAGCACAGCAATGGAATTAGGGATTGAATCTTGGGACACGTAACACTTTGATTAGAAGGAGAAAAAAAAAAAAACACAGCTCACAAAAACATGCCGGCTTTTTGTTGCGTTGATCTTCGACTTGATTTATTCATAAAACCGATGCTCTGTTTATTCACCGATAGGCCTTCAAAGCTCGAGATCCTTGAAGATAGTGGAAGAAGGCACACTTTCTGAGCAACAGGAATGTAACAAAATGGTGGATCCTCAACAGCCCCGCAGCAGGAAATGAACTCTGACACAAGAACTAAGGACTTTGGGGCCCCTGGTGCATCCTGGGAAATGATGGCATTGAGACACAGTGGGGGAAAAATGAAAACAAAAATCAGCCTCATGCTATCTGCTAGTGTCAAGATATCAAAATGCTTCCTTCTCATTTCAAACGGGCCATTCGTGGCATTCATATGCTGTTTGTCCAACAACCGAGACTCCGATAAACAAGGTCAAGACTTAGAACCTGGCAGCCTGTCGGAAACTGACGTCTGTCCTTCTTTCATGCAGATGGAGCCCGCCAGCACCACAAAGACGAGCGCCAGCGCCGAGTGGGAAGGAGACGGGAAGTAAATAGAGTGCTACATTCAAATAAAACAACACCCAGAGGGTTTTTGGGGTGGATTCGCTATTTTTATGGCTGCCCTCCCCCAAGCCACGAGGAAATAGCATGGAATGGACATCATTAGCTAAGTGGTGGCTGGCTAACAGGCAGTGGCGCTGCGATCGATAAAGGCCGGCCGGCCGGCCGGCTCAGCCATCCGAAGCATGAAAGGTGCTTAGTCATCATCCCGGGGCCTGCGTAAACCTTTGCCGGCCGGGGCCAAGGATTTGGACCGGGCCATATCGAATATAGCTAACATATCTTCACACCACTCGGAAGCCGGATACAATTTTGACAGAAGGCGAGTTGGATTAATTGAGTCACTTTAGACCGGTTTCTACCAAGCAGTAAATACTAGAAAAATAACGACCATGCGCTAAAGTTCAAATGCCAGCATCAAAGCAAAGTTCCGGAAAGCAAATGACAGCATTTGTGCGCAAGACGCGCCAAAGGCCAACGCTGTGGTCGGAACCCCCTGAAGTGGCATCTGAGTCAAACCTTGGGTGACAAGGCGGCGCCCTTCTTGCGTCCTCAACCGCATTACACTGCGTAGCGCCCTCAAAATGGCCGAATTAAAATAGCAGAAGACGTGAGAAACAAAAGAGAAAGGGGAAAAAGTAAATGGAGGAAAGTGAAAACGCGGGTCGGCTGAGGTAGCTCCGGGCCTGTGGGAGTTGCTATCTGCGGCTCGTTTTCTCGTTTCTTGTAAGATGTTCGCCGGTCTGTGACTAAGGCGGCCGGCTTTAATTACCTCGAGGTAGTTAAAGTGACACAACCGATGACGAAGCAAGCAAAAACTAGATTGCTGGAGAGTACGCACAATCTCAATGGGGATTTTCAAAACAGTTTTGGCTGACATTCTGAAAAGCATCATTGAACTTAACAAGCCTGCGGATAATGCCTAAAAAACTACAAGATGAGATAAGGGACGTGGGAAAATGGACAAAACCGTATTTTTTGTCCAAAACAGATGCCCGAGAACAGTGATTCGATTGTTTTGGGTTTGTTTTGCACGGATTTATTGTGAGTCATCAAAACAAGGCTATTGGCTTCGGACATGCAGGCAGCACGGATTGTGAGTCCTGCTGAAAGCGGTGGCAGGGGCTGATATTGAAAATTAGGGATGCGTCGATATCGCTCGCGGTGTCCATGGTGACGCCAATACCGCTTGATCAGCCTGACGTAATATTCTGCTCTCCCTGAGCGTTCGCTGTGCAGTCTGGCAGATGGCAAACAGGTCTTCAAATAGATTCTTGTTTCAAGCTTATTACTGACACTCCGAATTGAATTCAATGTAAAAGTAACCAAATTTAAAGTGCATTAATTAAGCTAACATACACTGTTAGCTTAATTAAGCCAGCACAAAAAACAAAATCAAAATCGTCAACGTATAAACAAAAACCGAGACAGATTTGATCTAAAAATTCAAATGATTTATTAATTTATGTGTTTATTTATTTTGTTTATCGCCATTATTAACAATATTCTTGAATACAAGCGCGTAGCAGGTCTGTCTCTTGAGCATACTCTGCTTAAACATGGACTCACCCACTCAAAAATAATCTGATATCATTACACACTTAACGATCAACAATACAAAAGAAAAAAAACTATGCGACATGACCCATTAAAAAGCAGTGAAAGTCCAACCTAGTGAACTCCAGGCGGTGGCTGGCAGCAGCTCAATCATAACATCTTATTTAGAGACACGCTGAGTCATGGAATTCAGCCGTGGCCAATAGCCAAGCAGCAGAGTTACTTTATGGTCGTCATTGATTGGTTGATCCCGCCCGGAGTGCAAAGCTGAAAGGGCACATACCAGGAGCGAAGCCCCGAAGCAGAAACCGACAGCAGTTTGCTCGCAAAACTCACTCCCAAGGTACAATCGGAGTCCGGGGAATATTCCTCAAGGTAAAATCCACACAAACCCTTCAGGGCCAATTACTGAACTCCAAGGGAAATATTAGTACCTTTTGCAGAACCAAAAGTACCAAGAGCACAAAACAGAAGCAGTCAAAACACCAAGCCTTTGTAGTGATTTCAACTATTGTCAATTTAACATGGTAAATATTTACCAATGATCCCGTCAATCAAGATAAGGCAGATGGAAATTCAGATCATCAGATAAAAATGGATCATTAAAGTGGAAAAACAATGCAAGAGAAGTTAGGAGGGACAGATTTTACTTCCACCTTTTTGGAATTGAATTCATCGAGTTTCTCCAATTAATAAAAGCAACTCTAACAAAAATAAAAACTGCATACCGAGGCACACAGCCTAGCAGGAAGGAGGAATCACGATTCTTCCATCGTGGTCTAATATTTCCGAAGCCACCACGGAAATGATGTCACCGTGGGCTCTTCTTTTAAAAGACCACTTTAATGGTATTCACTTCCTCCAAGCGGCATTAATCATATCTAAAAGCTTCAGCGCCAGCAATCGTGCTTAATACGTCATCGGAATTGGAAAACAATATCGGTAGAAGCTGAGCTAGATATAATTTAGGGCAAATGCAATTTTTGTTAACGCTCCATTCAAAGTTGCTCAATGAGCAATCTATCATACGGCCAATGAGTGTCGGCAATATTTAATAGCCATTTTCGTTCCCGGGGAGTGTATGCGAGGCACAAGCGGAACTGCTGACTCGAGGTCACACATATTTCAGCTCTTCAGATAAAGTAGCTCGAAAGCGCTATGGGGGGGGGCGAACTAGCACAGGTCTTTCTATTCGAATGTTAAAATGCAAAGCGTCTGAAAGACCGAGGAGAGAAGAGAGCCTCGTTTCAACCGGCCACACTTGGGAATGGAAATTCAGATGCAATCATCCCAGAATGCACCTCTTTCTGACTAATAATCGCTCGGCAAAACAAAGCCGCCATTGAGCGAGCGACATGGTGACTGTAATGTGGACCACCAAAACGGCCCGATATAATTAGCTCAATTCTCCATCAAACGAGCTTACGGATGACTGCGAAACAAGCTGCCAAAGTGAGAGTCGTTTTTGATGAGTGGGGAAGCATTGACAGGTAGGCCCAAGGGGGGGCGGGGGGAATAAAAGCATGGGCTGACATGGAACTCAAATCTCAAAACAGCCTTGTTTGTATTTCAAATAAGCATCTCTCAATGGGGCTCTTGTGATTTAAAAAGGACCATTTTTCAAAACGTCGAGGAGAGCAGAGCACACCCCTTCACTTTTCCTCGCTGCTGTCCAGATAACGAGAAACTTAATCTCACTTCTAGTCACCTCATCGGAGTACGCGTCCACATGTCTGGCTCACGGCCTGACAAGCCCAGCCAGCCTCCGTTTAATCCCGGGACGGGATCGACTCGAGTCGATGGCAGTCGGTGCGAGGGTGAGTGCGTACGGGGCCCGCCGTGCTGCAATGAGCCCAATCAGGCGAGGAGCAGAAGTGCTGACAGATGCTAACGCATTTTACCTGCGAGCAAAGAGGATGAGTGTTGACTCGATTCTCACCGCCAGGCAGTTGATTAAGCACGATGAAAGGGAGACTCATCAAAAAAAAAGTTGCAGGCATGGATGAGTCAAAGTATTTGCTCGGAAAGGATTAAAAAAAAAACGGGATGGGCATTTCATGAAATCTCATTGTTCATCCATGAGAAAAATGAATTATCTGCACTCGAGGCCAACAACGAGGTGCTCTAAAGCGGCCACACTCTATTTTGCTTCTACTATCTGAGGGAAGCATGGCGGATAAAATATGCAGATACTTTTGTGAATCATCATTAAATTGGAAACTCACTTGATTTAAGATCATCCCAGCATTAAATTACATTTTTTCCCCCCCACTTGCTCTGAGCAGTTATTGGGACATGTGACACTTGACAGACACACAAAATACACCCTTCAACTGGTTATCATAGATTTGTTGATGACAGATTCACTGAGCAAAGGAGACAACACCAACATTCACGTCTGCCATTAAAGTTCCTGTTTTGTTCTTCGATCCGGCAGTGACACAGCAATGTACGCCCGCCCGCCCGCCCACACACGCCACCGGTCGGTTGAAATCCTTCGACATCAATCTTAAAACAGTGTGGCAGTTGGAGAGACGTCTCCTGGAATGAAGTGTCCAGATGTCCAGCGGTGGGGGGGGGGGACACTGAAAGGGAGTGGCCGGCAGAGGGGGTGGGGGGGCAACGACCACTTTGCAGTAAGCACAGTTTGACCGGCTCTGTGCACAAAAATATGAACGCCTATTTTAATTGTTAACACGAGGTCGTAAATCGATCCTTATAAAACATGGGAGATTATACACACCCTTTCAGGTCTTGATGTTTGGTGCTCGAACTGTCAATTTGACAACTTGAAAACAAACAAAAAAGACTTCAATCCACTTAAGTGGTTCTATTTTGATCATATAAACCGCAAACGTGAGTTAAATAAATACCCCCCGCCCCCATTGTTATTTAAAACCAACACACAAGCCTGACAAACAACATATTCCAGGTGCAGGGCTCCGAACAATCGTTTTAATGTTTCGTTGGATGGCATCCATGCTTATTAAGCGCCTTCCTCTCCTCTGTAAACTTCCCATGAATCAGCGAGAAATGAACACACGCGCATCAATCCGATCAAATGAATTATGATCATTACGACAAAAGGGGTCACGCAAGCCTTTTTTTGTCAACGCCGGTTCGGATTGGCAAACTGCGGTGAAACAAGTGGCATAAAATAATCAATCACACAGGATTTTGGCAGCGCACATTTCAGATTGGGGCAGATTTAAAAGGAAGTAGGCTACGTACCGTAACATTCCTTCCTCTCCGGATTGCGTCCACTCCTTTCCCTCCTCGCAGAGTCTTGGAAAAAAAGACAAAAACACACGGCGCCAACACTCTCATCGATTATTATCCGCTTCCAGGGCACGAAAAGAGTCTAAATGTCCATTTCTTGTCACTTTGGACGCTCACGTCTGAAGTTTTCACATGAGCATTTGTCTGCGTGTGTGCCGGAGGGCTAACCAACAACTGAATGCTAGGAAAGGGGGTAAAAGCGAGCAAAAAATGCCGCACAAAGTCGTCTTCAGCACGCCTATGAACAAGAAAGAAAAGGGGGGAAAGGGTTCTCCTGCTTTTCAAAACGACCTTTCAGGAGTCTTGTTTTTCTTGCTTCGCCACCACGTTGTTTGCAGCTATTATTATTTCCTTTGTTATGTCCAAAATAAAAGATTCGCCAGGAGAGGGAAAGGGGGCGAGCTGTCTTCAATGATCCCAGCGGAAGGGGAGAGAAAAAAGGTTGGATTCCCGTTCTCTTCGCTGGTGTTGTTGAGCTGCTGGCAGGCTAGAAAAAAAAAGAAAAATGTGTGACGGTGTGTGGTGAGTCTTATTTTTTTTTGTCAGTTTCCCAATAATGGCGGCGGCCTTTCTCTTGGCTCCAGGCAGCATCTCCCCTCCTCTTTCGCGGCCAACACAGAGAGACAGTCTCGCCCAGTGGTTCATGCACACTATTACAACACGCACGCGCACGCGCGCGCTCAAGCTCTCTCACTCTTACTCTCTCTCCAATGTTGATTGCATTGTCACCGTTCTCATTTGACATCACTTTAGGATCATTTTATGACGTTTTTAAAAATGAGAATTATCCACAACTAAGGGTTATTGACTCGTTCAAATTAATAGGCACAAAACTGATCAAACAATAAAATCATTCGTAATCCTATATAATGAACAATATGCCCGTTTTGGGGGTGGGGGGGTCCTTGAATGCCATTAGCTTGTGTTGTTGAGGGAAAAAGAACTATTGGCAAAAATCGTCAAACATCTGCTGATTTTAAAAAAACTAATAGATATATCAAAGTCAAAGTCAAAGTCAGCTTTATTGCCAATCCCTTCATATGTCAAGACACACAAAGAAACCGAATAATTTTTAATAAATTATATTAAAAAAATAAAATAATGATAATAATTGTCACTTGCCACTTTCATTAGGGCAAAACATATATTAGGAATCAGGATATAATTTTTTTTATGACGTCAATTTGATGCAACATATAGTTCTACTACAACCACTACAGTATCAATCGCACGCCTTTACACCATTAAGTCTTCATGTTTTTGTAAGTAAGAGAAATCCAATGTCAGAGCCCCAATAGTTAACAATATTTTGCTATATATAAACAGCCAGTTAGTGTTCAACGTGCACTGACTGACCTTTGCTTGAATAAACACACAAGCTCATGTCCAATCACGTCGGACACTGTGTCACTCAAGCAATATTTGCATGACCCCAGTCACAAGAAGCAAGATTAACAAGGGCCGAAGTTTCTGCTAAAATAATAAGCCTCGGTTTTTCATCCGTTTTGATTTTCTATTGCCTTGGCCTAAACACTGCCGAATTATTTGTTTGAATTAGGAAAAACTAATACAGGACAATAAAAATGCTATGTTAACTTTACTTGCCATTGTATTTTTCCTATCCAATTTACTCCTTCCCTTTCTCTGGACTTGCAGCTTAAACGTTTTTTTGGTCTCAAGGGCCAAAACATTCCTCTGCTTAAATGTTGTGCAATCCCTGACAGTACCGGTTCCTCCACCCTGTCTAATTCAGCCGGGAACTAACAAAATTGCAAACGCGTAGCCCTCTTGATATTGCTCATCCTTATTAAATATTAAACAAATATATATTCATGTTATTCTAATGCAGGATGCACCATTTAACATAAAGATGTCAAATGACTCGAGTATCACGTGATCTAAGCACGAGAAAAGTCATCACTGACGTATCCTGGTAATTGTAGTTTTCATTCACTCAAAAGATAGCGCCGAACGCGATGATGAAAACTACCTTTCCCAGCATGCAACGCAATCTGACTCTTCCTCTGACTTCCTGATAGCTTGGAAAAGATAGCGGGCGAGCGGTCGAAAGAATTACTTATGTATTGGCATAAACGCACTTCATAGTATTCCACGAACGTGCCTTGTTGGAGTTTATAAAGTCTCTAATTAGAAGGAAAACATGGTAAATATATTGCGGGTCATCGTCATACATTTCTAATAATTTTGCTGCCTATAATCGCTAGCATGCTAACCATTTAGCAACATCGGCATAGCCACTTGGCTCAATCGCTATAGGCATAACTTCAAACACGGGAAGCATTTGCACAAAGATAATACGATCTAAAATGAAAAGAAATGCGAAGAGTGAAATCAGTTCTAGGGATCAGTTAGTCCTCGCTTCCACGGAACTACATTTGAATGAAATCGGTCTCATCAATTGCGCTTCACGTCAAAGCAATCGTGTACAATGTGACAAACTGGTACATTTCCTCCTGGTCTAATATGACTTTGTCCATTTCAGATCCGCTTCATTCTGATCCAGAACCGAGCCGGCAAGACGCGACTCGCCAAATGGTACATGCAGTTTGACGATGATGAGAAGCAGAAGTTGATCGAGGAGGTGCACGCAGTGGTGACCGTCAGAGATGCCAAGCACACCAACTTTGTGGAGGTGAGTTTAGTGCTGATCAATATAGGAACCGTAATTTGAGGTCAAAATGAAAGAATGAAGCCCGCCAAGTATTGTTTCCACAGTTCCGTAACTTCAAAATCATCTACCGACGCTATGCTGGACTCTACTTCTGCATTTGTGTTGACGTGACTGATAATAACCTGGCATATCTGGAGGGAATCCACAACTTTGTCGAGGTACGAAGCACATGCACTCAGCATGATGTTATATACAGTAGAGCTACTCGCTAAGTCAACTATGATGATTCCGTTTTTATGCTCTGATGGTGTACCGGAATGTCTGTTAATGATTATCATGGCCATTTTCTTGGCTGCTGCACCTCATCACATTCTTGTGGGAAGTACACTGAAGATAAATGCTATTTGTGCAGTACTCATTATGAAAACCGTGAACTCACGACTTGACTGCATGTCTCCCCCCCCCCCCCCCCCCCAGGTGCTCAATGAGTACTTTCACAACGTGTGTGAATTGGACCTCGTCTTCAACTTCTACAAGGTGAGCGCCTTGACAGAACAGTTAACAAAACGCCAAAGACATTGAGCGTGTTTTGTTCCTCTATCTAATTAACACTTTGGGTAGTCGTTTGTTGGAAGGTAACGGCGAGAATGCTTAGCAACAAGCAGCTCCCCAGCTGCTGTTGCCGCGCTTGCTAATGACTTCATATTTTAAACTTAGATTACGACCACGTATTCAATTAACACTTGCCATGTTGTTTTCAACTGAATAATTACCAAGTGTTTGGACATTTTTTTCTTTAAACAATCCATACTAGAAGCTCCTCGAGTTGTTTCAACTCAACCACAGAGAAATCATAAAGGCTGTCACTATCCAAATACTTAAGCCCTGACTCCGTGTTAGGTCATTTGGTGGTTATTTTTAAAATATGATGACTTGACAAGTTGTCATTTGGTGAAGCAACATTCCAGCTGAAGTCTTTATACGAGTGGGGAAGAAGATAATGTCACGTCTACTTTCAGTCCGTGGTTTGCGGTAGTCATTGACTATTTTTGTCTTCCACTTCCCCCGCGCGGCTGATCTACTTGTGCGTTTTTAACCCAGTTATGTCCTCCTCCAGGTGTACACGGTAGTGGACGAGATGTTCCTCGCCGGCGAGATCAGGGAAACCAGTCAGACTAAAGTCCTCAAGCAGCTCCTCATGTTACAGTCGCTGGAATAGACAACAAATACCTTCCTCGCTTCTCTCCTGTGGATGAAGGGGAGTTGCTACACCTTGAAATTCATCGTGATATTCATTTTCTCGCACAAGCTCGTAACCCCCCTAATATGAAATTTAAATTTGGGGAGTGAGTCATCCTTTTCGTCACATCCAATTACCCCGATTAACCTTGATCTCACAGCACTACAGTCACGAACAAGCGCCATCAGAATGAGTGCATCCAGTACTTAAAAGCAATTTTTAAAACATGTCATATCATACTCAGCATTGGCATTTTACACATGGCTCACTATTAAGTTTAATTGGAAGGCGCTTCGGAGTGGATCGAATAAGTGCACTCCAGGCGAGTGTGCAAAGACAACCTGACTTTTCTCAAGATGGCATTTCAAATCATATAGTCTACAAATCACTCGACGTGGCGTGGTGCTTGTTTGTCGTACGTTTCATAAAGCAGTACTGTGATCCTTGCGTAGTATGGTTTGTGCACATGTATACTTGTGTCTTATATTAATCATGTGGATAAGAAAATGAAGCATTCATTCCAGAGTGCACGACATGTGCTTCAAACAGTATTTAGTCATTTGATAAATGCCAGTTACTTAATGGCTTCAAATAAAATATGAAATATGAAATAAGAAAAGCTTTTTATGTTCATTGGTTGAAAATGTACTGCTACCCTTTTGTTTACATCAAAGTATGTTGATGGAACTGTTTTTTTCTTTTCTTTTTCCATTATTGTCTCCCAGTTTAAATACATGTCCCATTATGTGTAAATAAAAAGATGTATGAGAGCAAGTTTAGCCCCAAATTGTCTTTTTAATTTCACATGTTCATTAATGAGTGCAAATTTGTGCTGGGATCGATTGCTATCTGGAAAAATTCCATCTAAATTCACTGGAATAAAGCTGGACTACATTACAAGAAGAAAATTTGAATTTGACAAAGAAATTGTTTTGCAATGTCAACACTATCATCTACTGATGTACACTAGATCAAGAATAAGGTGTGGAAAGCCCAAGTCCACAATGCTGTATGTTCCTCGGGTACAGTAATGACGTCATATAGTGACACCCGTTGATTTACCACCATCTTGTGGCCGACTCTCAGTATCGCAATCAAATCATGAGGTCACCCCGACAGCCTGGCCAAGATCAATAAATCAGTCGATAGATCCACTCCGGCTACATAAAACCACTCAGGCTGTAACTGAACCGAGCCAAGGGGATAAATCAAGACGATTGAGGCACAGCGGCGGCCATTTACTGTTCATCATGCGAGCCTGGTGATATTACAACCTCGCTCTGTTGCTCCTTAAAGACAAACTGCTTCGCAGCGGAAGGTGATGTGAAGCCATTGTTACATTTCGGGGCGCGCCAAAGCCCATTGAGGTTTATTTATGGGATTTTAAGGAGGGGGGGAGGTCAGAGACATCGAATGACAAGGTGCTGGGTTTTCACTGGAAAAGGACAAGCAGATTTACTGGGGATTGCATAATCATTACAATCAATGAGCAACACTCTCTTAAGACAACTCTTATTTACAACATACATGTACAGTCCTGTGTAAGATGATGTGGCATTTGTTACCAAGCAACAACTGAGTGGATCAATGCAGACTAGATGACATCATAAAATACCGGCTGCATGTAACACAAACTCTTCCCGGGGAAAAAAAAAAAGGGGGGTCTGTATCCTGTCACACGCAGTTGTTCCTTAGTAAGAAATGATGACATTGACAGTTAAAATATTTATTACAGTTTCAAGTCAAATGAAAATGTACAATTCTATAATTACAGCGTATAAACGAGACATTTGAAAAGTAAAAGTGCACTTGCAGAGAAGAAAGAGAGTTGAGGCCGCACTGAAAAGAAGGGGAAAAAAAAGTCAAAAGACTATTGCTGTTCTTGTCAGTGTGACCCCAAAACTCCTCCATACAGAAGTAGACAAACTATTCGAGAAAGAATGAAAGCAATTTGTACATTTATAGCCGTATAGATGATATGATTGCATGATTGACTGTCTTTGCTTCAAGTGTGCTCGTCTGCTCACTCGAGATGATAAAGTGTGATTACACGTACACACGAGAGGAGATGATATTAGAAACGCTTTTGTTGGTTTTGGGCCACGCTAACCTCGAGTGGCCATTTTTTTCTTTTTTCCCTCGCACTCACGGTCCCACAAAGCTATCTGGCTGCGGTGCAGAGGAGAAGGAAATTTCCCGTTGCTCTCTCAATAACATGTGGGAAGGCTCCAAAACTGCTCATGACGAGGGCTTGGCGAGAGAAAGTGAAAAACTACGCCGGCGGTTGAAAACATGCTTATCCACGTCTGAACGTTTTGAGGGAAATGTGGCAAATGTGACGTCTGCGTGGACGTGAGGAGTGGGACTTGGGAGGTCCGTAAGTACGACTTGGGTCAACTACAGCCCGAGCTCTACTGTTGTGCTTCTTGGCAAGGAGTGGCCAACCTCCAGATCAAAATGACGCCAATCTGCTTTTATATGGATTGAAACAAGGCCAATACTGTCCTCCCGTGTAACAAAAGTGCAATTTGACGCAAAAAGTTGTGGATCAGCTTTCCAATGACGCCATAAATCTCTCCTATTTAAATACAGTAGTTCCATTTCCCCCCCCCCCCAAAAAAAAGAGTCAAGTGTAAAAGAGCACACTCAGCAACACATCAATCGACAATAATAATTTATAAACCTAAGATGTGCAAATTTGGTCAGCGTGCGTGACTAAAAAACTGAATGAGAAGCACAGGAATTAAAAAAAAGAGAACAGCCCATACAAACAACCCGCGACTCGTCCATATCTGGTAACAATTCGAAGACCATCCCATAAATACGCCATGGCTCAGGAGTCGCGGTGGTCTCCGAGAGCACTCATCCAGGTGCTCCGAGGTGTGTGTGTGTGTGTGTGAGACACCCCAAAACACCCGGAGCTGACACACACACACACACACAAACACGGAAGAGAAGGAGCCTTCAAAACACTGGCTCCAACACGAGGGTCCGATAGGGAGTCACTCACTGACCTGTACGGGACGTTGCGTGGACCGGGTGAGGAAGTTGGGAGGAGTGTGCAACCCTAGCAACTACATTGCTGCTTGTTCTGTGCGGTGCTGCCTCGCGGCTGCCGCAGCTGCCTCAGCGAAGCGTCGCCGTATTGGATCCCCGAGCCCATCCTTTCCGGGTCCAACTCGCCTAGGGGAGGGAAACGTGATCAGTGACGGGCGCAGAAAGATCAACAATCGTGATTTCATGCCCTTCTGAGTGTGTAAGTTTGCTCGCTTGCCAAGAAATGATACGGCAAATGAAAATCGTGCCAATTTCAATTCATCCTAAAACGGATGAGCACCTGAGTCGATCTTGTTGAGGATGGTGCGAGCGCACTTGAGAAAGCCCTCCTCCACGTTCTCTCCCGTCAGAGCGCTGGTCTCCATGAACATCAGATCTGCGCAAACACAGAAGGCGGCACGGCACGGCACGGTGAGGAAAGAACAAGAAGTGGAAAAGGCAGACGGTGAGTGTTTGAGCTACCGTTCTCCTGAGCAAAGCGCGACGCCTCCAGGAAGGTGACCTCTCGCTCGGCCTCCAGGTCTTTCTTGTTGCCGCACAGGATGATGACGATGTTGGGGCTCGCGAGTGTGCGCGCGTCTGTCAGCCAGTTGGTCAGAGCGTTGTACGTCTCTCGGCTGGAGGCACGGACAAAAGACATTTTTAAAAAAATGAATCATTCGCTAATATATGGGGATAGTATGACGTATTTCTCTCACGTCAGCAGTTAATCATTTAACAAAATAAAGCCAGTTGAGATTGTGTGTCTTCTTGATAATCATTAAAAAAAAAAACTTTAAAACTGCCCCCACTCCCCAAAAAAATCTTTGACCTGGTAATATCATAGACGAGAAGTGCTCCGGCTGCTCCGCGATAGTAGCTGCGCGTCACAGAACTGTGAAACAAGAAAAGCAACTTTGGATTTCATTGGTAACAAAAATACGTTTCCAGATAGAACGCGCGTGAAGTTACCGGAAGCGTTCCTGGCCGGCAGTGTCCCAAATCTGCAGTTTGACCGTCTTCCCGGCGACATTGACCACTCTGGAACCAAACTCCACTCCGATAGTATGGTTGGAGTCCTGTTTGACTGCAGTCGCACAAGTATTCATTTCACACCCTTGTGCTAAGAACTTTGAAAAACACAACTCACATTTGTTCTCAATGAACTGATGGAGGAGGCAGGATTTCCCTGTCCCGGCGCTGCCAATCACCAAGAACTTAAAGAGGAAATCTGAAAGGAGAGGAGAGGAAAGATCCAAATGTCAGGGGACATCCCGAGCCGGCTACACTTGGCGCTTGGAACTTCACAGACAATCCTTTTAATCTCATCAAGAGCCTCTTCTCACAGCTCCTGGCAGGCCCTCATTTAACCTGGTAATCACCGAGCGCACACACACACACACACACAACACGGTTTGTGTGCACTCGCCGCATTGGAAAGCGAAGAGGCAGAACTTTTAGGACGCGTTTGTTAAATTGAGCTGTTAAATTGTGGCTTTGGGTGAGTGCGGCGTAGCCACGCGCGGACCAGCTGTTTGTACAGATGTTGTTGTTACGGACGAAGACGAGCCGGTTGGCTCAGATGACGTGGAGTTGCGAGCGAGCGAGCGTGTTGATGACATTTGAGAAGCTTTTGTGCGCTGCGGCGTCCCAACAGACCCAAAGAAAAAAAAATGTTAATTTTATTATCCATTCAACGAAATGAACAGTTTCAGGGAGGTCAAATCAACATTTAGATTGAGCCATTTTGAACCTGCTCACTGGAGATCTCCCCAGGTGTCATTTTGTCTAATGTTAAATTTGCACCAGATAGCGGAACCACGAAGCCACAGATGTGAATTCACACCCTTTTTTTTTTTTTCCCCCACCATGTCAACACAGCTGACAGATTGAAAATGCTTCGCTTCTAAAAGCTCGCCTCAGCTTTTTAGTCTTGTCTTGTGTGACAATCAAGCTGTCAGTGTGACGGCAACACGCCGACGCTGTCGGTTTGACAGCGGCCCAGCAGGATGTTGCATCACAAGATCACATAATTGACAAAATAGGAGAGGTGTTGACTAACATTATTTGATTAAATGGAAGAAATAAAGTCAATGAAATCAATACATTAGGCTGAGCACATTTTATATAGTTATAAGAATAATGCACCATGACATATTCTTACCAGGAAAAACATTAGGAACACCTGCATGATCTAATCCAGTACAAAAATGCTGCTTTTACAGAGATAATAATGGTTTTATTTGATTGAAACTGTAAAACAGGTATTCAATTATAATTCAACAGTAATTTAATCTGATAAACATTGTAGTAATAGCCACGATAATAAATGTCATTAAAAACGCAAATATTCCATTTCATTTAGTTGATGATGATTTATCTATTGTCATAATATAAAATTGTTTTAGAAACACTATTAGCTTAATGCTAACACACAATAGAAAACATCATAATTGAGCTCAAATGAAGTACACTACTAAAGTGTACTACGACAATTTTTTAGTCATATTTCATTGATTTTAGGGAGCTCAGTGTCTGCCCAGTCATTCTTCATGTACGGACATGTCACCGCAGCTCAAGTTCGAGCAACTTCCACCTGCCAAATGGAGCGGCGGCAGTGCTACGGAAGCGTATTGTTAAGACGCAGGTGGAAGGATAGCGACACAAACAAACACGTAAACGGCGTCTTATAATTAACAAGTCAGTGCTAACGTGTAAGCTAGCTAGTTAGCCGCGCAGCTAAAGGCTTGTCATATCACAGCTGGTTCTTCCGCAGACAATTTCAAAAACAAAACGAAACGAAAGGAACATACCGTACGTCTCGGACATGTTGCCCCCCTCAAGTCACTCGGCCCGTTATCACGTTTGGCTCGGAAAGTCCGTCGTTTTGTGTTTTGCGTTTTATTGTTGTTTTAATTGTGTCTTGATACCGTTTGAGCTCCTTTGCTTCGGCCACAGTGAGCTAACTGAGCCAAGCCAGACCCTGGGAGCTGCCTGATGACGTCATACGATCATAAAGCGTTGCCTTCGCGTCTGTTGGAAATCAAAATACTGCATTTCAACAAAGCGCCACAAGATGGCAGACGAAGATAAGGTGACGAGTGAATATCATGACAGTCAATGAAATCAAATCAACATAATCTGACTTTAGGAAAGCGCACCAATTTTTCAGACGTTACTATTTGTTACATTTGTTATTCCTTGTATAGTTTGCACAGTTGTGTAACAAATCATACGATGATTGATGTTTTTTTCCCCCCAACGTTTGGGGACGACAAAGACAAATAAAATTCCATACTTTGTGGTGAACAAAAATTTGGTTGGCTCATTTTTCTTTGCAGCAGCTTTGATGCATGTTATCCCTTGTTCTTTGCACATCCACGAATAAAGAGACACTTGTGCAAAGCCCAAGGGCGAGCTATAAGGTAAGGCCGCCCAAAGGCAACAGGTGATAAATTAAAGAGGCCTACCACTCTGAAAGTATCCCTCCAAGTTCCTCCCTGCTTTTGTTGCACTTTGGCAGGTCCCTTCATCGTTAAAAGCTCTTTTCACTAAGATTAAAGCTGGGGAGGAAACACTAGGCTGAGCGTCGTGTGGGGCAAGGATGTTTTCCTAAGGTGGGCTACAAGAAAGGGTGGGCTCAAAGGTGTGCAGCTGGCCGGAAAAAAAAAAGACAGCGCTTCTGTTAGTCACTTTGCTTACCTTTGTGAGTGTTTCATCACTCATTGTCTCCCCTCTCTCTTTCTTGCCCTCTTGGGCCAATGCAGGTTTCATCATCATGATGGATGTCTGAGCTGCAGGCCAAACATGTGGTTCCGTGTGTGTGTGTCGAACTCGGATGTTTTAACTGGACCGGTTTACAAATTCATGTGTACTTCTAAATGTGGGCATGTGAGGAGGGCATTTGCAATAGATGGAAGGAGGAGGGAATTCAAAGTAAATATCAACATGTTGACTGTGATTAGAGAGGTGGAAACTCCCTCGTGTGATGCCAGTCAACCTAAGCAATGTTTACTACAAACAGTGAGTCATTTTTTCACAGGGTACATGGACTGAGTCACTTTTAATGGAGAAGAGTACTTACCTGGAGTCTGTCTAAAGCGATCGTGGAAGGTTTTTTGTCAAAGCGGACATATGATGGGAAATTGACCTTTGAAAATATAACTAGAAATATCAATACAACACTTTTGCAGTAGCTGGTATCTCAAAAAAGTTGGGTGGTAATTGTACCGCCAAACGTCTTCGGTAAGTTCAAGGGCAGCTTCATACAAAGTGGAGAAAGAAACACACCTGACCTAACATAAACAGGACTGAATTCTGAATGTAATGAGTAAACAGAACTGAGTCCGTCTGCACACAGAGGATTTATCCTTTGTGGAACTGACGACGGCGTCCTTTGCAAAAAGTTCAAAGATGATTAACCTTTAAGTTGGAGGCAGTTGTTTGGATTTCCCCGTCCGTCTAAACGAAAAGCCGAGCGAATGAAGTACGAATGATTGGAATTCCGATTTTGAACGTGCCCTCTTATCTCATCTGAACTGAAAGAATCAATCATATAATTTATTTCCATCTCCTGACACGGAAGATGCTCAACGGTTCCCTGAGCTGCCAGATAGAACTTGTTGAAGAATCTTTCCATTATGTCACTCAAAATGTTTGGAACTGATAGCAGGTAGTTAATGTTGAGATCACATTGCAGGTCTGCAGGGGGAAAAAGGTGCCGCATCCTCTCACTCGGCCCCCCTCGTCTTTTGTTGTTCTTTTTTTTCCCACCCAGCCATGGCAAATAACACACAGTCGGTTGTCCTCACATGAGGGGTTGGGCGTGTTCCGTCATCGTGACTGACGGTTTGTCTTTCAACACACACTTAAATAAAAAGATCCCGCTGGAGAACATCAACATGCCAGAATGCACGTACAGAAAGACTTGCTGACTTCATTCCTCCATATTGCACAAGCATCAAAAATGCTAAACGGGAAGTTTGCAAAGCCAAGGCATCACACTTTGTTCTTTCACAAGACACTCCCATCTTTGAGTTTATCTTCTCAAAGTCACAGCAGGCTCATGTAGCTTCCCTCCGGGCACAAAGATATTCCCCCGAACGAACTTTTCTGTTCATTTCCTTCCACTCTCACCTGTCACAACATTGATCCACTGTCAGATAATCCAGAACTCATCCCTCCAGTTTTCTCTAAACGTAGGCTGTAATCGACTGATTTGATAGAAGCCATCAACCCTGAGTGATACAGTTAAAGAGTAGCAGATGAGAAATTGGACTAACCGGTAAAGAAATCCAAAAGGGGAGCTTCCCTCCGAGGCGAGTTGCGTCTCGTCCTGGGCTGCCCGACGTGTCAGCGAGATTAGATGGTCAGCCCTCGAGGATGATGTCAGGACTGATGAATGAGATCAGTGACCTCCACACCAGACGGCTGCAAATCAAGCGTCACATCTTCCATGTCTCCAGCAATTACCGTCGTCGCGGATTGCACAGTGAGCGCACTGCATGATGTCATGTTGATATGACGTTTCGACATCATGCTAATATTTTTGTACTTGTTTATTTTGTTTGTCAATTTCTTTCTAAAAATGGGAGTATTTCTGTTTCATATTTTTTGAGTAACACTTGACCCCCCCAGTCAGGTGGGCAAATTTCAGGCTAAAGGTGACACCCAAAGGTCCCAGGTGTGCTCAGCCCCATCACACAGGTGAGCGTGACTCAATGTCCTGCCTTCCGCCCCTTCCCGACCCTCCTTTAAGCTCCTCTAATTGTGTTTCCAACCTTTCGAAAAGCCTCATGCTCTTATCCTCGCACCTCTTACACTGGTATGTTTTGCAGTTGAATGACATCATCATAGGAGGACCTATTGCAGGGGTTCTTCTATTTATTTAATTTTAATTTTAATTTTAATTTTAATTTTAATTTTAATTTTAATTTTAATTTTAATTTTAATTTTAATTTTTTATTTACAATAAATTTGTACAGTACTGGATATTTTTTTAGTCTGCGCAAACAAGTACCAAACAGAAATGTCGTTTTTTTCTTGTTTGATTTTATGCCACAAAATAAATGACTTAAATATCAAAACACTGTCAGCCCA
This sequence comes from Syngnathus acus, assembly GCF_901709675.1. Classification (NCBI taxonomy): domain Eukaryota; kingdom Metazoa; phylum Chordata; class Actinopteri; order Syngnathiformes; family Syngnathidae; genus Syngnathus; species Syngnathus acus. Next base: position 15,968,374 of record NC_051098.1, on the reverse strand, counting down.
ATCGAACTAGTAATACTCATTTCAAATCATGCATGTTCAAAACGTGGATGAATATTTAAATACGTCCTTTGCTCACTCCCCTGGCATGGTTCCGTCATTTCCAAAACATGTTATTGTAGCGATGACCCATTAACAGTGTTTAAATTGGCACGGGTCCAGCTTTGACCTCGCGTCCAATGAGAGGACACGTGCAAACAACAGTGTGTGTCATTTATGGTTGGAGTGTGCCTCTCTTGTGTTTGCTGACCTCTTGGCCGTCCGTCCCTCTGAGAGCACACTCAAGGAAAACTTTTTCCAAGCCCAGATGATTTCCGAAGAAGTCAAGGCTGACTCGTCCACCTCAAAGGAGGCAGCGGTTAATAAAGTTAAAGCCCGGCCGGGCTCAACAGTAGCGCTCCGAGCTTTTATTTTACATGACGTTCCCAGCGTCTCGCCTGCGGGGGCCTGAATGCTGAGTGAGCGGGACACAAAGGAGAGGCCGGATTAGCCTTTGTGGGAAGTGACAAGTTGTGAGGAGGTCAGGAGGCTCTTTTTTTTTTTTTTTTTTCTTTAAAAAAAGAGGAGGCTCACCTGGGAAAGTAGCAATTTAGTCAAGCCCTGCTTTTGTTACAATGGTGACACTGCCTCACACCTTTTGTCCGGATACAAACAAGTCCGAACATGTGATAAGCTACGCAATCCTGCTATGATTTTACTGCCATTGTAATTGTTATCATGTCTAAAGATTCATTGAGAGTTTTTGTGCGTCACGATTTTGTTTAGATCCCATCCAAACTGTGTGGTTGGCCAAAAACGCTATCTTAAGACGATTTGATTTGTGCTGTATTTGAACAGCAGGGGGCGGAAAAACCCAATTTTGTTTTTGAACTAGATTTAAGAAATAACTCAAATTGGATCAAATGTAATAAATAGTTTTCTGCACCACCATTTTGTATACAATTTAGCTCTCATGGGCAGTCATGAAGACTTTCACAACTACTCCAAGTGACTCAGTTAAACTGAATCAAACAAAATATTCTTCCATTGACCCTCTACACAAGTTGCGGCACCATTTGTGTTTACTTTTAGTCTCTGAAGACAGATATCTGTACTTCCTTTTGTGAAAAAAGGTGGGATCAAATGTGTTTGTCTCTACGACCTGGCAGTTGTGGTTAATTTCCCCCGCAGTTGCTCATGCATATTTTCTGATTAGGCAGCTCATTAGGACAAAAGTGCACCTCCAGGCTAGGAGAGCACCTCCGCAGGAAACCCCACCACAACACACACACCCCACATCCCTCGTGCCTCCCTCGAGGCACAAACAAGCTTCACTGGGCCTCAGCAGGAGGGAAAGAGTTGTCGGTTGCTAGTGGCGGGAAGAACCGAGTACAAATATTTTGGTTTTCTAGTTGAATGATGGTGGCTTGGGTTTACAAGAAACAAAAACTGAATATTGAACCATGAATGGCAAATCTATCTCACACACACATGCACACACACACACGATGGAAATTTGCAGCAAGCCCTTTCATTTCCCTGCTAATAATCTCTTAATCATAAAAGCCACCTGGGAGCTGCCGCCTCTGTTTGCTCCCAAATTACATTTCCATGAGGTCACTTCGCCCGTCTATGAACTTTCCTGACAAAGCGTGACCGCATGCTAAAGCTAACAATGACGCTAACAATGTACATCAGTTCACATTCAAATCTCTTTTGTGTCTTTTACATGATCATTTACAACGAAGGCACAAAAATCCAGAGCAAATTTTATTTGATGTACTCAATGAAGGCTGTCGAATGAGAAACACGCCATTAAACATAACGACACGGCCATCCATCTCAGTGTTTCATGTCGACAGCTGTTTTGTTTTACCACTTCACCTCCATCTTTGGCCCGCTATCAAAAAAAACAAGATAATTTGAGGTTTGGGCAAATGATGGGCCAATTTGGGGACGCCGCGTTGTTGATAACGCAGTCCCATGCTGGCAACAGAGGCGGGACGCACAAATGTGTCAGCACGTAGGCGGCGTTGTGAATGAGGGCATGTTTAGTCATAACAATAAGTATGTTTACTGCATACCTTTGCGTGTGTAATTGTATGCGCGCTGTTAACCACACATGCTCACATGGAGATGCTTCTTAAACTGAGAGCAGCTGTTTGTCTTTTCATATATTCTGAAACTGCTTTTCTTTTCCTTTTTAAGTCTTCCAAAGAAAGCCGGAATGAATTAATAGATTAGAACTAAAAGACAGAGCCGTGCAAGGATTTCATTTCCCGTCAGGACATTGTGTTCCAGTGTGGGCTTTTTTTTTTTTTTTCATTCTGCGACTGTCATTGACAAGAAATTATGTCCTTGGGAACGCTGACTGTGACGTTCATTCAAGAACCACAAAGATAGCTTTGACGAGTCTAAATATTTCCCAGGGGACAATTTGAACGTGTTGCATGATAAAGATTTGAGGTTCAAGTTTGATATCCAATAGAAATTCCACATTCACCCGGAGGTGATGGACGGATGGATGGATGGATGGATGGAAAAATTGATGAAAATAAAAAAAATTAAAAAGAATCTAAATAAAATAAAAATAATTTAAAAATAATAAAAAACTATTTCACAAAAAATCTGATATATCAGGAAAAAGTGTCGGTCTGCAGCACCTCCACGTCAACCAAGCAAAAGCCCGTTTGGAGAAGAAATTGGGCCAATAAATCAAAAGTGCAAGCGGCACCGTGCAGCAACACGCCTGTGTTTCTCTGTCCTATTGACCCCGCTAGGCCCATTAAGAAGCCACGGCGCTGCATTGGCGGAGGAAGCGGAGCAGCCCCCAGCGCCTTCCTTCTCCTCCTCCTTTGCTCTGTGCACCGCACTGCACCTTTCCCACACACTGTCGGGGTTCACCTCTGACTCATGACCCGGGGAGGGGGAGGGTGGTTGGGGGGGGGAAATGGGGACCACCCAGCCGGGCTCTTATGCCCCCCACTCTTGAGAAGAAGAGAGCAGAGGGATGTGGTGCTGGGTGGGTCTTGAGGGAATAGCGTTAGGTCAGGTTAAGGAAGGGAAAGAAGATCAAAGCGGAGCGGGAAATGGAAAGAAGGCGCTGTTAGGGGTCATTTTGGGCCGAAGTTGAGGTGTCAAACTCACAGTGCGGGGCCAGATCCGGCCTGCCACATCATGTTATGTGGACTACTAAAGATTTGTTGAACAATTTTTCTCAAGGTGAACTTTATTGTCAAACTAAATACATAAAACAAAGACCTTGTGTATTTAAAGCAAACACTTTGCTTTGCCTGAAGAAAAGTTTGTTTAGCTCCATGCTAACACACAATGCAAAACACAACAGACAAGCTAACAAATAGCATCAATGTTGCAACACTTGAAAGATTATGTGAACAAAAATGGTGAAGCAACAGACGTAGACAGACAATAATGTATAATTATAATGACAAGCAAGATGGGGAAACTGCCGTAGGAGATTTGGTGGGGGGACGGGACTGACTGAGTGGAGGACTGATGGAGTGACAGATTCTGTTCCTCTGTTGTAAATCTCTGTTCCCTTTATTCAGCAGGCAGGAAGCCCGCAAGCTCAAATAAAGCCACAAGAGTGAGCTGACACATTTATGAGGGACTGTGTCACTTATCGTCTCCTCCATTTTTTTTTCTCCCACTTCCACTCTCAAATGGACACTCTCGCCTGTCTGAGACTTGAGAGCCACTAAACTTTTAAGACCTGACTTCACGTTTGTGCGTGACCATTCTTAAATCCAAATGTCTCCAAAGCGTGTGTCACTTTCTGGACTCTAATGATATAATAACACTGCTAGCGTATCGAATTGTATCCTTTTTTCCATGATTACTGGAATTTGGCTGACTGACTTCCAGGCATGTGTCAAATAGATTTTTATGCCCCCAGCAGTATGAATGGAAGCCATTACCGACTAATAAAGCTGTCTTCTGTACATCTGTGACATATGGTTCCGCTGCGAGCTAGACGCACAAAGCGGGCAACAAGCATCACGGGTTTAGCTTTTAAACACAAGTAGAACTTCATGAAAATCTGAAAACGTTCATTTTCCTATTTAATAGCGACTAGTGTCAGGCGATGTTGTCAAGTACATTTGAATGTAATCGAATACATTTGAACGTTTGCCTTTTCACTGTCGTCATGACCGCAAATAAACAAACGACAGTTCAACCTGCCATTCGACTTTAAACACGACAATAGCCATGTGACATGTGGCGCTGCCCCGAGTGCTGGTCAAGCTGAAGTGCGGACTGTGCGCAAGGTAACAGATAACACATGTCACAAGGGGAAAGAGCAACAAGGCGACAATAAAAGAGTGACACAAAAGGCCTGCCGACACAAAGACACTTTGACATGGCTGGGCAGGAATGTGCCGGCAGGTAGTGCACGGTGGGGCCCAGGAAGCAGACAACAACACAATGGCGGCATATATGTGTGTGTGTGTCCATGATCAATTAGCGTTAGCAAAACAGCTAGTATTGCTACAGTTAGCTTGAAAAATGTAGTTATTTGACTAATTACCGTATTTTCCGGACTATAAGGCGCACCGGACTATAAGGCGCACCTTCAATGAATGGCCCATTTTAAAACTTTGTCCTTATATAAGGCGCACCAGACTATAAGGCGCACCATTAATGCATCATGTCAGATTTTTAATCCAAATCAAATCATTCTCCATTTTATCTTTTTTATTTCAACTTCAGACGCAACAAGTTACTTTATGATCACAAAATAATGATCCATAGTCTTTTTGATTCATGATTCATAGTCTTCAGCGGGCCACTTATGATTGATTTCATGACACAATGCTTCGGGCCAGTTTAAATTTAGGAATTTGGTCCATATATAAGGCGCACCGGACTATAAGGCGCACTGTCGGCTTTTGAGACAATTTTAGGTTTTTAGGTGCGCCTTATAGTCCGGAAAATACGGTACTTGATTTTAAAAGTAACTTACTTGTTTTAAAAGTAACTAAGTTGCATTAGAAGTGACTATACGAGTTACTTTTAGCCTACCCTGTATCTCAAATTTAATCTTAGCACTCGACGGTATTTCATTACGTAACGTATCGGAGTTGTTTTTGCAGTTGTCTTGGCGTGTGTTGGGGACTCGTCGTTCCATCACCGAATCAAGTTCATGCGAGACGCAAAGTTGAGAAGATGCGAGTCCAAAGTGTGGCAGATGTTCGAGTGTAACCTTACATGGGTCTCGCGAGTGACACAAGACGGGGGTCGCTGGGATCAAACCGTGTGACCCTGCACTGCAGCTGGGGGGGACATGCTGTGTGTGCGTGCGTACATGTGAGTGTGATTTTTGGACCTCGCATATGTGTGTTGCCAGCATGTGATACTTGATCGCCGAGCGGACATATTTGAGGCACAGAGATAACACTTGAGAGATGATTCCCACGCTAAATGATGCAAGGCGATATGAGGAGGGAGCTCTCGTATCAGATGCCATCTTTTCATCTTGTAAATCATCACACACCGCCAGTTGTTAGCACTTAGCTCCGGGATAAGTCACTTCAAACCGGGAGATTTATACACGTTGCCGCACTTGAACTGACGCGCATTGTTTGTGTGTCCTTGTGGAATTCAAATAGTTTGGGATTGAAGACTACACTTTCAGCTGTCATCCAGAAGGGTCTACAAAAATTAATTACCCTTTTTGGAATTATTGTCATTTTATACTCAGCACAGTACACAGGCAATATTTTAATAATAATAATAAAATAATGATCATAAATAAATAATAATTTTCTGTATATTTATGTTGAACACTAAGTTATGCCACAGAACTATTTTTTTTAATTGAATAAACTCACAATATTCCTTGAAAAAGCCATCAGATGACAAGAATGTAGTCGTGATGAAAATGTCCTAATTTTATACTCCATAAAGAAAATGTTAAGACTACAAAAATATAGTAATTTTACGGGAAAAAAAACGTAATAATATTACAACTTTTTTTTAAAGATTATTTTACAAGCTTGAGAATATATTATACACAAAATGATGCAGGAAAAAAGTAAAGAATTAAGTTCATTTACTGGTGACTACCTCTGAGTCGTGCTTATCTCTAGCATGGTCCAACTAAAACACACATTTGTGCACAACATTGATCAAACACAAATATAAACACACACACACACAGTCAAAGTCCATTCACATCACAACACAACACATCTGTGGTCACTTGAGTGTTGTGTTGTGTCGGTAGGCTTGAAGTGTGTTTTCATCAGTTCTTATCTGGGGTGTGTGTGCGTGCACGTACGTGTATTCCTGTAAAAAGCGCAGTTCTCTTGATAAGCTCAGGCCAAACTAATCCCTTTCAAAAGCGTACCATGTCGTCACTACTTATGAGTTACTCACAAAGTGTCTGTTTTATTACAAATATGTCTCACAGTAATGCAACCAGATGGCACCTGAAGCAAATTTATGACTTTTTCCACCGTCATTTTATTTTTAACCTTATCAATTCATTTTGACCTGTTTTCCTCCCACCATATTTTCCACTATCTCATGAAAATGGGAAGTTACAAGAGTTACAGCTCAAGGCGTAACAAAAAGGGAACGCGGTCATATTTTAGAATGATAAAGTCATCATTTTAAAGTCATAAAAATGTTATAGAATATGTTTTACTGACGGCAAGAAGGGCACAATAATAAAGTTCTAATGTTTGAGAGAAAGTCATATTTTCAATGTTATTATATGACCATAAAAGAAGTTGAAAATAAAAATAGGAGTGTTACGAGTACAAGGTCACAGTGTTGAAAGAATTAGTAAACCATAATACAGCGACAAAAAAGTTGGAATGGATGACTAAAGTCATAAAGTTGCAAAGAAAAAAAGGACATTTGCAATGTTATGAGACTTTTTTGTTCTAATTCTTTGAGAAATAGTCAAAAAGTAGCATGACGTGAAAGGACAATCAAAACTTTAACTTGAATTAACCTATGCAAAAATGTTATCTTTATTCCTCCAGCCTGTTTTTCCCTTATTCTCAACTATCTCATCTCTTAACACTCTGTCCCTTCCCCCTCCAATATGGGACTGCTAATTATGTTCCTCCTTCACTAACCCCCCCCCAATCCTAGTTATGTCACTCTCTCCGTCTGCAAACCCTCTGGGGGGGCCTCTCACCAATCACCGGGTCATAAAACAGAACTCATACTTTCCATCAGCTCATCGTCACACAAGGTGTTACGATATGGCGTGCATGTCCTCCTTTCTTCAAACAGATATTTATTTATTTATACATACAGGGCACCCCGGGGATACGTTCCACATAGAGATAAAAAATATTTTGGACTTGCTCAAACTAACTTAACAAGATAACACCAAATCAATTTCCCTCATACGAGGAAATGGTGACCGTTGCACGGGCAAATCGATACATATATCTTGAGATGCATGGAGTCTGAACCAGTCTTCATATGCTGAAGTGGCAGTGGCTTGTAGAATGCATCACAGCTACAATTGTCACATCCGCTCTGTTGTGCAAATTGCTTGTAGGGCGAATTCTGGCAGACAGTGCTTTATTTGACTGGAGGGGGCGGGATAGTGACTTATGGAAGGATAGAGTCATACATAAGTGGGGGCAAATGTATAATAAAAAAAAGTATGTTTTCCATGCTCGGACTTGCCGTTGTTGATTGGCTTCGGAAGCTAAGTTAGCAAGCTTCCTCGAGAAAATTGCAACGTGTAGTTAGCTAGCTATGTCTTTACACTGGAAATATTTGCACTCCTCAGATAGTCTGCCGTCAATATGATATTGTTTATATGTAATAAATTAATACATTTCAGGTTGAGGTCAGAGTAGAATTCCACCATGTTACAAAAGAATTGTTTTTGTTTCAAAAAAAGGGGGACCCTCGCATGTCAGACTGACACTGTGATGACAACACTTCTTCAAAACGTCACCTTTTTTTTTTTTTCCACGAGCCTCAGTCAACTAAGCCAGCAAAGCAGCAAGACCATGCTAGCAACAGCATTCCACTTTCAGTCAAATATGACAACAACTATTCCAGACATTAGAATGTAGACTATCAAGTGACTTTCACTCATGCAGACGGTTTATTTTGCGCGCGTTATTTCGTATGGATGGAGCTATCTTCGGCATGAAGATTAGTGTATCTATAGCTAGCTATCTATAGCTAGCAAGAGGACAAAAATTGCCTGAGTGACATTTAAGCAAATCCAAACTACACAACCATGCACTGTGACAAAATGGAACAGTAACTACTGTAAAAGTGATTCACCAACAACTTATTTCAAACACGAATGACACAAGCACAAGTTGGAAGATGAAGCAGCCTGAGGGTCTTGTTTGCACAGGTAAATAGCACACAGCAATTGAGTTGAGTGTAACCTTGTGCTGATGTCTGATCGGCGCACAGAAGAGACCAACACTCATGTCTGGAGTGTTACACTAGATGATTGGGCCTGTTTATCTGTAAAAGTGATTGATAGGCACTACTGCTGCTCGCCTAATCCCGTTTTCAGCCCCTCACCAGTGCGGCAGATTGACATCAGAGGGATCGCCGCTAACAGCGTGTCGACACACAATCTCGCCGATGGTCCCGCCGCTCTACGCACAGAGAGACGGCTTGTTCCTCGAGCGCCAAGCCCTCGACGCCGTGCTTCTACATTTCAAAGGCCAAGGTCAGACGGGCCCGCGTTGACCAGGAAGTTACGCAGTAATGAGGCCAATTAGAAGGCTGCGGCCGGGAGGGTATTTCATTTCTCTCGATAAAGCCTCACTTTGTCCTCGTAAAACCATCCACAAAAATGTTAAAAGCAATAAACACGTGCATTCGCCTTGGATTTTTGCTGCCGCCGTTAGTCTTGCCACATGTGGGGAAGATGCTTACACCAGCGGCGGGTTAGCATACGAGTGTGCCACATATGGGCGCTTCAAGATCAATATTTAATAACAACATGACAATTTCGCTCGTCGGAACATCTAACATCCACATAAGAGAAACTCCAAAGGAAATTCTGCGGCTACAAACGACTGAAATACTGCATTGGCCGGGAATCGAACCCGGATCAACTGCTTGGAAGGCAGCTATGCTAACCACTACACCACCAATGCTGCACGTAAAAGGTACGCAACACTCCCCAACAGTACAGACTCCATTTGGTGTGCACTCGTAACATGTCAGCTCTCTTGCCATTAAAGTACTTCTGCCTGTTGTTTTGGAGTGTCCTGTTGTTATGGCAACAAGATAATCACACAATGAACAGCATGTGTCCATTAATAGCCACTCATGGAAGGATTAATACTTCCATTTGAACAAGAGCGGCTGAAATGCTGCAATAACAGAAAGTAATTAAATGTTCCATTGTTCGCTTGGCTTAACTCTTAACACTTATTTAATGAGAACATTTTATACTGCGAATGTCGTAATGCTGTTTGTGTTTTGTTGTTGTTCATGACAAAACACAAATTGTGCCGGTTAATTAGGTATTAAAAGTTTCTGCAGCAGCAGCTCTTTGTTCTCATGGCGGCTGTGGTGAAAAGCAGCTTTTGGAACCGACTCACAGCAGACGTCATGACCCCGTTCCCAAATTGTCCCGCCCACCTGGCGTCCTTTTCGCCGTTCTTAACGACTCGGCTTTACTGACATTTTGCTGGCGGACGTCCCGTAAACCCACAAAAGAAGGAAGCGTTAAGAGCGAAAGCTTAAAAGGACTGTCGTCAAAGGCACCGAGGATGGATTTTTCTTTTTTTTTTTTTAACTCCTCAGAGAATACTGGTGATGGCAAATAAAAGACATTTGCTTGTAAACTTTACTGGGAGTGAGAATGTCAAGACAAACATGTCGTGTGTAATTCCCTCCAGCTTTGTTGACTGTTTTGAACAAAGTCCTCATACATCTTGTTATCAGTTCTTAATGTCAGCCGGGCAGCCCTAGGTGGGTTCAGACACGTAGTCTGGACAGTGTCTGGGGTAAAGGCTCTCCTCCAGAGTGCTCCTCATAGGTCACATCCTGTCCGAAATGTGGCGGGCTTCTTCTTGCCATGTGAGGTGGGAGGCAGAATGCCAAAGGTCATGATTGCTTTCTCAGATTTCAAAGCTTGCTCGAGGGGGCAGAGGTGATGAGGTCACTGTGGATAGTTTAGCTCTAGTTAGGGCCGTTGCGTCGCCGCTTGCGCATCACGGTAATGGCTTCCGCAATTAAACACTCAAAATGGAAGCAGTTGTATCCTCGGAGTGTTGGGAGGCAATGATGGAGGGGCCTGCCCCCCTTTTTTTTAGGCCCCTTACCTGCTGTGCGCTACGGCACATGCTCAAAGGGAGATTGTTGTTGTCTTACTGCGGGATTAGTCGGCAATCAAGCATTGAGGGCAGTTCAGCTTTTTCGGCCTGAGTGGACAAAAACAACCCCGGTGTGAGCTCAGTTAGCAATAAAAGACTCCAGTGTGTGGGGAAGTGTGACGGATGGTCGCAAAAGGTTGTTGGAGTTTAGAAATGGCTTATTTCAGATCGAAATTGGACTCGTTCCAAATGTGGGATAAAAATTGGATGCGATATCGGTGCCAATGTGAGCTACAGAGTGAGCAAACATTAGCATGTATGCTATATTTGGATTGTTTTGAGGTTCAAACTAGGTGGCTAGTGGTTTATGTCAAACTTGTACGGCATCAGGCAGCATGGTGTCTTATTGGCTAACATGTCTGCCTCAGAGTCAAGAGGTCATGGGTTACAATTTGGTTTCAGGACCTCCTGGGTGAAGTTTGCATGCTCTCCTGGTGCTCTAGCTTTCTCCCACGTGTTAGCTTCATTCAAACACTTTAAATGGAGTCATTTAGAACTGGAAGGGTCGACCAAAATGATTTTTAATTTAAGTGCAGAAATTCAAGAGTCAAAATGAAGGTTTGGGGTTTGAACTGGTGGAGGCTCAAAGTCGATCTCGCAAATGATTGGAGGTAGAAAACAAGCAGAAATTGATGTTGGAGTAAAAAGAAAAGAAGCAAGATGACATTATTCAGGCTCCGGCCCTGAAGAATAACTCATTGTTTTGGTTGGCTCGCTTTTGAGAAAGTGAATGCGCATATTCAGACGGGCAAGAAAGGGCAGCAGGGGAGCGCGAGAAGAAAGAGAGTTGAGCGTGGGTGTGCGCCACACAAAAGAGGAGACTGCCAAGAGTGAAGAAGCACAAGAACATTCTGTAACAAATCAACTGGAACAGTCCGTAAGCATCAATGTGGATAGACAGACGTGATGTATTTCATATATAAACATTTAAATGAATGCCTTTTTGTTTGCATCTCTAGGAAGAAAGTGTTTGGAGAACCCTGATCGAGATCCAAGTTGTTGTTTTGTCAAGCACTTGAGCAGGTGTTATCTTCCTTTAGCGATAAAGAACTTTGCGCACAGCATGGCATGACGCAAGGGAAGGAGACCAACCGAGTCGGGCTTACATAAGCGTCTCCAAAAACACACACACACACTTGCAGAGTGTGCGGTGCTGATCCAGATGTCGCGTGTGTGTCAGCGCACTCTTGACAGACACACACGGAGAACGTCTGGACACGAGCGCCTCTGTTTCCCATCACCGTGAATCCACTCAACATGTGTTCTGGTCGGCCGCCAACGACTCACACTGATCCACTTAGTCGGCGCAAACAGTCGGAATCAAACAAGCCGTGATGGAACTGAACACTTCAGACCGAGGCCGCTCGTTAAGATTTATCAGCTTGAGTCTTGAATACGTCATGGTGAGATAAAGGGCCAAAGATGTGAACACAGGCAATCATATGAAAAAAATACATCAGAATAAACACTAGCAGTCAGTGGTGGGAAGTAGCAAAGTACTAATACTAAAAAATACTCAAAAAAAAAAAAGTCCAACCAAATAATCATGTTGAATCAGACAGATATGATTATTTTTAAAATAACACGCAAAACAGTTCGATGTGGAAACGGCCAATTTACTGGCAAACCATTCAAAAAAAAAATCTGTCAGTAGTGACTCATGTTAAATTGGAGTTAGCACACATGCTGTCATTTAAAGTGCCATTTTTAACCCCAAATATAGTTATATAGTTGTATAGTTCATTTATCTATCTATTTATAGATGTATAGTTTTTTTTATTTTGGTAAATCAAAAAGCATTGATACTTGTAAACTTAGTAAAGAGTAGTTAAAGAGTCTTTACAAACATTGCAAATAGTTTTTCATTGATGACCGACTTCCGCTATCATCTGTTTACTCTTGGAATAAATGCAAATGTTTCTTGATTACAGAGTCCCGTGTCTAAACTACGTGAAGTACTCGGAGGTGTGTTTGTGTGTGCGGGAGAGCCCAAACACACATGGAGACAGCCTCCTTTGTCAGGCTTATCTGCACCGTATGTGTGTGAGATGAAAGAACCATGGGCTGCCTGCAATCACAGCGCAGGGGGAACAAAACAAACTGATAAAGAAAAAGAAAGGACAGAAAGAGCAGAGGAAGAAATAAGGTTAAAGTCATGCAAAGCAAATATGTCCCAGATTAAGAAGATTGGATTTTAGTCAAGGAAAATGACACAAGACATATACTTCCAACCAGCTGAGGAAAGCAGACAAAAAATTATTACATAATATTGTATTGGGAAAAATAGGAAGTGCTTACAGTGCGATAGCAAATTCAATAGAAACGAAAAACTATGATGGAGTAATATACCTTGAAGTCTATCTTGTGACAACCGAAACCAATTAGTGTACAGTCAGGGACAACTTGAGCTTTGCAAACTTTCCTTATCAAGAAACACCGAACGTGTAGTTAATATCCAGCGAGACCTTCAAAAGCACAAGGCCCGATTGTGGCATAAGTCAAGTTATGTATTAACTCCAACCTCAATAGACGACAATTCCGACCATATGTCAGAGCTGGAGATAATGAAGCCATAACGTCATTGAAAAGAGCTTCAGGAGTGGAAATGACAAGCCTCTGCTGTGTTCCGATGAGATAAAAGAGAGCCGTGTGACATGAATGGCGCAATAAAACAAAAATTCAAGTCATCGCTGATAGCGGTCAGCGGTAGAACCATGGAAATATTTTGCTATCAGTTTCCTCAATAATAAACCTCTTTATGCCAGACATCACATTTATAAATAGAAAGGACTGTCCTTCAGTGTCACATGACCTGTTCTTCCATAATAATAAAATATCAGATGGTTCTATTTTAAGCTGACAATAATGATGAAAGGACACAAGCTCGATAACAAGGTTAATAATACGACAGTGACGGCTGATATCCTTTGATAGCGTCATTCTGCTTTAAAGCGCCTTGTCAAATATTAACAAATTATATTAGCAACAATATTTCCTCCGTATTATGTTAGCTTGCTTGCTGACATTGCTATTTAGCATTGAACAGCTAAATCGCTCAGGAGAACAATGAGCTTATTTTTGCCTCTGATCATTTTGGTTGCTCTCGTTGCTCCACTTGCAACTATCTTCCGAGCGTTACAAAATGGACTCTTTTTGTTTTTCAACCTGATTTACGTGAAAAGTAAGAAATTCACAAGCTTTGGTGTAGGTGTCTCTTAATCATGGCCCCAGACATATTTGCATCGCATTACAAGGGCTTGGGCAACAGTTAATCCCAAAGACAATGCACAAAGTGGAGCACAGTCTACGTGTCGGATCCCTCCCCACCCAACGGATCTGACTGGCATCGTTAATGTTCCTCCTAATCCCACCCAGCAAGCAGCGCTGCAGTCATCACGCTGGCAATCATCTGAGGGGGAGCTGCAGGAATCCCTCAGCGACTCTTAATCGTCCAAACTGATTATGAACCCGCTCAGTCGTCGGGGCAAGGCACCGTCGGTCCCGAAACTGTTCTCCGAAGTTACGTAAAGTCTTGCAATCGAACGTGGGGGAGGAATTCAACAAATTTGTAGAGAATTATTTATCGTGGAAAGAGGTGACAGGTGATTTATGAGACAAGTTGCTCTGTGAAAAAACATCTACAACCCGACGAAAACTGCTAAATCACTGAATCCGATGCAATTAAATTTTGTATCCCCCAAACGAGATTGTGTCGAGTTTCTCCACCAAGCTACAAACCAGTGATGGTGGGAATTTAGCCCAATTGGCTGAGGTATGACTATAGAGTTGAGTTGGAGATAAAGTTTCACAAAACGCTGATGACTAATTAGGCAGATCAATGACTGCCAAAGCATAAACCACAAATGCTGCTTTAGCCCATTATCTTGACATAAAATGGCCATTAAATGTTTTACAGGGCATTTAGCCACCATTTTTTGGGTTTGTGGATTAGGGTGGAGAAGTTGAAGTCATGGTGGGAAGATTTTTACACATTTACTCACAATTAGTGGTAGTGAAGGGGACGGTCTTTAGGGAGAAAATTCTCTCGATTGAAAGCGGAGGACATCCAGCAGAACTCCTCCAAAAACAGCCTTTTGTGAACTTTTGTTTTCCCTCTGCAGATTGAAAACATTAAGATTGGAATGACGAATATGACACAACAGTAAAACTTTTACTGCCTATAGTGTATTTATCTGGATCTGATACAAAACTCAGCTAGCATTATTTGTAGCAGAACATCACATCTTGAGGCAAGAGATGACATAGCGGGACTTTTCCCCATTGCGACAAAATCGGAAAACTCCAAATCGGCCACCCAAAGTACCATCAACAGGGAAGATGGACAAAAAAAAAACGAGTTGAGTTACCAAAGTAGTTATACTAAATGCTGCCGACAAATTACGCTGACCAATGACTGCCAATACGTGAACCACAAACACAGGCTTAGCCTATTATCGTGTCATAAAATGGCTACCAAATGTTTTATGTGGCATTTTGGGGGGTTGTGGATTAGGTTAAAAGAGCTGAAATTTGGTTGAGAAGAATCTTCGAAAAATAAATTCAAGCGAATGTGACAAGGTGGAGGAGTTTGAGAGACAACAAAGTCTTTCTACTTAACAGCACCACTGAGGCTGGACGACATAATGGTGTATCATCTGCCATGCGGACTACCTATCTAGCGGACTAGCTACATTTCCAGCTATCATTAAGTCAACAAGGATGAGACATTCTCTCTTGAGCTCTTGTATGTGTTGGCCATAGCTATGAATAGCTGGACAAAATGCCTTTTGTAAGCCAATAATCATCTGATCGTGCATAGCTAGAAGTGCCAGCAGATCCTCTGCGGCTAAATATTTGACTGCAACTTTAACTGTTTCATCACTTGGACTATATACTTTCTCTTCACAGTAAAAAGTCAAGTTCTTGCTTTCTACAGAGCTGGAGTCTTTCACAAGAAAGGTCAAAGAATTGCGTTGGCCGGGAATCGAACCCGGGTCAACTGCTTGGAAGGCAGCTATGCTAACCACTATACCACCAACGCTTTGGATGCAGTTTTAGAATCTAGAGTTGAAGTGATAAGGTAGGCAACCAGGCTAGATTTTAAGATTTAGTTGGATAAAAAATTTAGCTCCTCATGACAGTGGCTCTGTGGCGCAATGGACAGCGCATTGGACTTCTAGACGACTAGCACTGAAGTGATTCAAAGGTTGTGGGTTCGAGTCCCACCAGAGTCATCCTATTATATTGCCTGAACAACCTCAAACACACTGCTCTCAGTAATCATGCAAACCATCTGTCTTTTCAGACATTATCTTGCAGCATTGGTTGTTAGCAATTAGCATAGCCACACAGCTAACCAATGTAACGTTCCCCGTTTACATTAACATAAGTTCCAATAACAACAAGAACAATTGACAATTCTTGTAGACTAGCAGTATTATTGTTATGGTAGTTACACAACAGGCTTATGAAATATAAACTGAGCATACAAAAATATCACAGGAGTGCCTTAGCATGAGGCTCTGGTATGCAAAGACATCCAGGAACATCCAAAGATCTGGTGCCTTACACAAGGAGCATTAAAGCAGTGCGTTGGCCGGGAATCGAACCCGGGTCAACTGCTTGGAAGGCAGCTATGCTAACCACTATACCACCAACGCTTTGGGTGCAGTTTTATAATCTCGAGTTGAAGTGATAAGGTAGGCAACCAGGCTATATTTTAAGATTTAGTTGAATAAAAAATTCTGCTCCTTATGACTGTGGCTCTGTGGCGCAATGGACAGCGCATTGGACTTCTAGATAGACGGCATTGAAGTGATTCAAAGGTTGTGGGTTCGAGTCCCACCAGAGTCATCCTATTATATTGCCTGAACAACCTCAAACACACTGCTCTCAGTAATCATGCAAACCATCTGTCTTTTCAGACATTACCTTGCAGCATTGGTTGTTAGCAATTAGCATAGCCACACAGCTAACCAATGTAATTGTAATACCCTGTTACATTAACATAAGTTCCAAGAACAATTGACAATTCTTGTAGACTAGCAGTATTATTGTTATGGTAGTTACACAACAGGCTTGTGAAATATAAACTGAGCATACAAAAATATCACAGGAGTGCCTTAGCATGAGGTTCTGGTATGCAAAGACATCCAGGAACATCCAAAGAGCTGGTGCCTTACACAAGGAGCATTAAGGCAGTGCGTTGGCCGGGAATCGAACCCGGGTCAACTGCTTGGAAGGCAGCTATGCTAACCACTATACCACCAACGCTTTGGGTGCAGTCTTATAATCAGGAGTTGAAATTATACGGTAGTCAACCAGGCTCAATTTTAAGATGGATAAAAAAATGTAATGTCTTATGACTGCGGCTCTGTAGCGCAATGGACAGCGCATTGGACTTCTAGCATTGAAGAGATTCAAAGGTTGTGGGTTCGAGTCCCACCAGAGTCATCCTTTTGTATTCCCTGAGCAACCTCTTCCTCAAATACACTGATCTTAGTAAGCATGCAAAGCATCTGTTTTTTCAGACGTTACCTTGCATCATTGGTGGTTAGCAATTAGCATAGCTGCCTCTGATTTTTTTTTTTCCGAGTGGTAGAAACTGACTCAGGTTGCAAGTAGTTATAGTCTGCTTCCTGATTGCTTAATGGCACTCTTCCCTGGAATTCATATGATTGCTATGGTGTAAGCTTCAATTGTCTTCATTCTTTTTGGCTTTTGGTCCAATGTTTTGCATAACCATTATAAGGATTTACATACCAAGGATACATGTTGGTTCAACGAAAAAAAGCAAATCATAACCTTGGAAGAAATGCAGTGCAAGTTTTGATGTTTATTATCATCATTATGATAATTCTGACCAAAATCTTGTCTGCGGATAACCAAAGTCAGATTCTTACTCGGAAAAAGCTTAAACGTGGCCTTGGGTAGCTCATTGGACTTCTGGATTCAACTCATAATAAAGCATTTGGACAAAATGTACCTGAAGAACATTTGTTCAAACAATAGTCCAAGAAGTAGGCAAGTCCAGTCCAGAAGAGCCACTTTCCTGTCTGCATTGGAAATCTCCCCTCTTTTAGACCTGATCCAAACGATTTGGGTTGTTATCAAGGTTCTCTAGCTTTCTGACCAGTTGATTCTTCGAATCAGGTGTGCTACATCAGGGAAAACTTGGAAAAACAGGTGGGACCGAAGTTCCTCAGGACTGGACTTGCCTACCCTTGTACTGGTCTCTAGAATGCAGGGGTCACCAACTCCGGTCCTCAAGGTCCGGTGTCCTTCATGGTTTCTATGTCTCCCTGGTGCAGAACACCTGACTCAAACGATCAAATCGTCAGTCCCCAAGAATTGGTGATCCCTGCAATAATGCAAACTTCTACCGTTTTGTCACTTCAATTGTTGAAGCTCCCTTTGCATAGCGTTGGTGGTATAGTGGTTAGCATAGCTGCCTTCCAAGCAGTTGACCCGGGTTCGATTCCCGGCCAACGCATGTTTTTAATGTTCCTGGTAAAAGTCTCATGCTGAAGCATTTACATGACATTGTTACATAATCCATTGTGTTCCACGCATGCTATGTTGTAAATTTAAATGACTACGGAGCCCACAGTTTTCAATGACTGCTGGTCTACAATAATTAAGGTTACAGTAAGCATGATCATTTGGGTGCAATTTTGTCTCTGGAGAACTTATGTAGAAGTACAATTCAAGTTTATTTGATAGTAGTTTAAAATCCTATCTTTTTTTTTGTGTTCATTCAAAACTAGCTAGAAGCTACAATATACGTATAGGTTGGTTTTATATGTTTCACATTTTATTTGGTTCCATTCAAACAGCTCAACAAAATCGCTCTGTTAAGTACCGCTTACATTATGGTGACATTACAAACATCATATTAAGAGGACATATTTATAGACTATGTAACATACATAAAGGAAAATGGCACATTCATGCATCTGCTTTGTTCATGATCAGTCGTATGCCCGGAGGGAACAGATATGAAGAGACAGAATGAATGACAGGCTTCTGAAAAATAAGAAGCAAACATACAGTCAAATTCTAGAATGAGTCTCTTTGGTGGTCGATAAAGGAGCGGCAATGTCCAAGACGAGGATCTATCTTGGGGCCACGCACGACAACTTTACATATGACAATGACTGATTTTGGCACGCTATGTAGTTCGAGGTAAGCACTCGTTGTGTAGCTGACACTTGAGTTTTAACACCACCGGTCCAAAGGCCAGGTCATTTACTTAAGTCAGTCTGGGAACTTAACACCACCCAACTCGAGTTAGTCATTAAAGGGATCGGGGCACCTTCACCTGCAGTTATACGGCCTCATGCCAATGATGAGAAAGTGTCAATTATAAGATAGCAATTTTTGGGGGGATTGGTTTCAATTCCCCCGTGAATAGTGGGGGTCTACTGTATTCGTTTTATTTGCTTAATAGCACTCTGGGGTCAATTCTATAGCTGAGTGTTTTAATCATTTGATTTGAAAAAAGATTCCAAAATATACACATTTTCATGAATCAATGAGGATAAGTGAAAATAAAGAAAGGTGCAGCAGAACTGGATTTCCTGTACATACAGTACACTACCAAGCAGTTCATTTTGGTAGTAAAAAAAAAAAAAGTGAAGGTAGTCAATCAATTAAAGGAGGTTGAACAAATCATTCGCTTCAAATCATGATTTGTGAAGTTACAAAAAAACGTGTTGAATCAAGGCAACTGGACTTTTCTCCTTTGTTGACTCAGCGGCAATGATGCTAATGATGCTAGTAGGCTAACAAAATCCATCTCATTTCATCATGTTTTGAGTTTGGCGGTAGAAAAGTTGAATTGCAGTTTACAGCCCATATAGATGATATCAATTTGAATATACAGGATATGTTCTCAGTCCACATGCTGATGCCAGCTCACATTTGACGAAGCCGTCAATGTGCGGTGAAAGTTGCATAGTGTGCGATTTGGTTGGACGCTGCTCTCAGTCACCTTTGTCCTTTCATCCTCAAATCAAGTCCGCCTTCTATTGGACGCACACGTACTTCTTCCACCACGACTTGGAAAGCATCTTCATCTTATCAGCCGTGCTGCGAACCTTCCTCTCCCGCCGCAGCCTCCGTTCGCAATTGCGCAACCCGGCGGCGATGGCGGCGTCAAACACTTCCTTGAGGTTCTTCTGCGTGAGCGCCGAGCACTCCACGTAGGTGAGGGCGCCGATCTTTTCGGCCAGCGCGCGGGCGTCCTCCTCGGCCACGGGTCTTTCTTTTCGCCGGGCTAGCTCGATGAGCACCTTGACGTCCTGTCGTAAGTCGCACTGCGTGCCCACTAGGAGGACGGGCGTGAGCGGGCAGCGCCGACCGATCTCCGGGACCCATTTCTCCCAGACGTTCTGGAAAGACGCCGGGCTGACCACACTGAAGCACAGAAGCAAGGCGTCGGTGCGGCTGTAGCAGAAGTGACGGAGCTTGTCAAATTCGTCCTGGTGGAGACACACAACTGTCAGTTGATCGATCGGCCAGTCATTCATATCCAAATCGTTGCGAGCATAAAGAAACGAAAAATAAATGATTGGTTTTTATTCATTATTCATGTATTTTAATTAATAAGCCGATTAATCGGTTATGGGAATTTGACTCAATATTACTCAAATATTCAAAGAGGAATTACCGTAATTTTCGGACTATAAGTCGCACCGGAGTATAAGTCGCACCAGCCATAAAATGCCCAAAAAAGTGAAAAAAAAAACATATATATGTATATAAATCGCTCCTGAGTATAAGTCGCCCCCCCACCCAAACTATGAAAAAAAACCGCGACTTATAGTCCGAAAATTACGGTAGCTTAAAAAAATCCTTATAGGTTAAGTCTTAATGGACATCAGGAGAGCCACCAGAATTTTTCCCACCCATTTGCAAACTTAATGGCTTTTTCACACTGCACTTAGTACACCGATTGCCAATTTGAGTTGGGCTTTGCGGCGATGTCAGCAGGCGCATCCAATTGGTGGGGGGAAGTGTCCAAAAAGGCAAACCCCAGTGCCTCACACCCACATTCAAGTTATCAGTAACCCAAATCAATCCTCCTCCTGTGTCTCTTTTCCAGGGCTGTCTGACTAATCCCGCTTTTCCCAAATCCATCCAGTATCCATGCTAGCGCCTTAACGTGTAGCTCACACGATGTCACTCAGTCCATCGGCAAGCATTTCTGGCACGTGGAATGACATAAGTGTCGACTTTAATATTTGCCCTTACACGCCGACCGGCGCTCGTACGTGTGTGAGTCGTTGCTGCAGCTCACGACACGTTTCCGAGCTCGGTGTTAGGAGAGGCTCAATAAGTGAGCTGGCAATGGCCGGAAGGCTTTCTGCATATCAAATGAGGCGGGCGGGTTCATCAGAGTGCGCTTATGAAACAAGGCTCCAACATGACTCCACACTAAATAATCACGCTGTGTTTCACAACCGCAGTTGACACGCTGACTTTTTAAGTTTGAAGACGTGGAAGTGTTACTCAATCATACGGCAGGCTAACGAGGTAGAAATCTTTGCCAACATGACTTGGGTCCAGCAAAATGTTGGTACGCTGCCATCAGGGCTGTTGCTATTGAGTTTTAGATTCTACTATGCTGCCCATTGATTCATTGAATAATCAATCATTAATATTTCATGAGTATTGTGAGTGACGTGGGTGGGCTGCTGTTGTGCTGACTTTTTTTCACATATGTAATATATTAAGCTATTCATGCAGTTTAGTTATTATTGATGTTTATTTCTCATTTCATTCCATCATTCGAATGCGACTTTTAACATGGAATTCCTTTTGTTTACGAAATGCCCGATGAATCATGCATGACACCATCATGTGCCAAGAATCCCAAATATGTCCTAATGTCAAGTAACCAGTCGGGGCAAATGGCCACCACACCCAGGTTCTTCTTGAAGTGAATCTAGAGTTGCTTTTATATATTTTTTAAACTTTACAAAAGTGCCTACATTAAACTGTAAATGTCATTTGTCAGCTTGCGTGTCAAACTCACCTGTCCGGCAGTGTCGCACAATTGTAGTCGAACTGGGCTTCCGTCCACCTGAACCACAGCTGGGGGAAAAAAAAAAAAAAAAGATTGGATTAGGATTCAGACACAAACACACACGCCAGTGGGACAGTTTGTACTCATTGGCTGTATTTTTGACACAATTCCAAGCGTGATGGAAGCAGATTGTGTTTATTCAGTGTGACTCTTCCATTGGGCCTCAGTTTTGAAAAGAGCATGAGTCATCTGTGTTTCAACGACGGGGGTCATTTCGATACAAAGCAACGGGCACATGGAAACGTTTACAATGGGCCCAAAGGGGTGCGTGGGTGTGCGCGTGTGGTCGCTCGTATCCACCTGATCAAAGCCTTGGCTGAAACCCGCCGACTTCATCATTGGGCTAACAAAGAAGCATATGGAACGACGACCAAAGAATTAAATAGTGAGAAAAAGTTTTGTCAGTTTAGTCTTGTGTTCCCATGGAACATATGATACTTATTGGCCAATCTGTTACAAAATCCTTATCGCGCTCTTCCTCCCGCCACCTGCAACGTTGCGTAATTCCTCTCAAGTCAACTTTCACACAAAAAAAATAACTGGGTCGCTCTCATTCATTCAACGGGGAACCAGATCGAAATGACATCATCGCCGAGCGATGCTAGCCCCCCTCCCACCCGACCCGCTTCCCTGCTCACAACGCACACAATCATTCTCTGTCAAGACAATCTGCGCCTGTGAGCCTCTGTGACAGATGTGGAGGGGAGCGCCCACGGGTCAAGGCTGACGACGGCAACAACGGGCCCGCTTGTGCAACCCAAAACCTGACAGCGGGCCACTCAGTGGGTCTTTGTGGTTTCCCTTCCCACACTTTAGTGTTTTTTTTAATGAGGATTTGTTGAAGCCCCGTCGCGTTTTAGATCTCATTAGCGCAGTGGCCAAAATGGATGGCTGCAGCTGTCAAATACTTTTAGAATTGATTATCGTAACCAAATAACCAGATTAAAAGTCATTTGGCACTATTGAAAAAAAATTTGCACAAGTATTGATATCTGGGGTCTCCATCCTCATCCATGACTCGATTATGTAAGTGTGTACGGCTTTAAAAGGTGGAGCCGAGACTGGTGAGTGACGTGGGTGTCAATAAATGAACATTAAATACAAGTGAAATGACAGTGATTATTTCACTGACCACTGGAGCCACGCTTTGAGAAACTGCACGATGCCATCAGTGATTGTAAAACAATTGAGACTTTATGAAGAAAACATCGCAACTTATCAGAGCAGTCATCAAACAAGTGCTGTGAAATACACCGTTTTGCAATACTAACATAAATCCCTGTGAAGCTTACTATTTTTTAATCAGTCAAGTTATTTGAATAATTTTCTATTCTTTTTGTGAACTTGTTTAGTAGAAAGATGAATGTGTGTTTATACTTTAATGACAGTTACTAATGTACAAATGTTACCGTATTTTCTGGACTATAAGGCGCACCTAAAAACCTAAAATTTTCTCAAAAGCTGACAGTGCGCCTTATAGTCCAGTGCGCCTTATATATGGACCAAATTCTTAAATTTAAACTGGCCCGAAGCATTGTGTGATGAAATCAATCATAAGTGGCCCGCTGAAGACTATGAATCATGAATCAAAAAGACTATGGATCATTATTTTGTGATTATAAAGTAATTTGTTGCGTCTGAAGTTGAAATAAAAAAGATAAAATGGAGAATGATTTGATTTGGATTAAAAATCTGACATGATGCATTAATGGTGCGCCTTATAGTCCGGTGCGGCTTATATAAGGACAAAGTTTTAAAATGGGCCATTCATTGAAGGTGCGCCTTATAGTCCGGTGCGCCTTATAGTCCGGAAAATACGGTACTTAAAAACGTGTCGGCCCTGTACAGTTGGTTTTACGGTGAAGACATTTTTACTCTGGAAGGCATTCTTTTTATTTCCATCATTTGCTATGGAAATAGTAGCTTCCAAATTCAAACAATATTCAAAAAGCGAAAGCATGGCTGCAGAGTTGACGCTTGCTGAATTTGATGATGACATAACGCACAATGTCAACTTAGTGAAAATCACTTTCATGCACGGGTCAACTCTCATTGGGTTGCTAATGTTCCAGCAAACAGAAGCTTGCAGAGACGCGTTCGGAATTGGCAACAAGATCAGGGAGAGGTTAAACACATGAAACCAAACACACACAAAGGAAAATACAACATTATTACCATGGCTATGGGGCATGGAACAAATTTGGGTGGGTGCTTCATCTCACCCGTGTCAGACAGGTAGAAACACATTCATGCAACCAATGCCAAGAACTTGATTAATTCAGTAAATGTCATAAAAAGCACACATGCCTCAAACTTTGGGGCTACAAAATGTTGTCACTGCGGTGGTCGCTTAAATGCAACGTATGGCTCGTGGGCCGTTCAGTGCGCCCACCAAACAAATAGGCAGATAAAAGTTGTTTGATTTCAGATTGATAGATCGATAGATAAATCAATCGATAGATCGATAGATTGTAAGTCTAATGAATTTCATTCACTGCGCTTACCGGAAAAATCGTCAAAGGCGGTGGGCACATATTTGGTGGGGTATCCGTTGGTGGTGTAGCTGACAACCAGGCTGGTCTTTCCCACCGCTCCGTCCCCGAGCAGGACGCACTTGAGTAGCCGCTCGTGAGGCTGCCCCGGCCGGCCACTTTGGACTTTGTGCGGCGGCACCGGTGGAGCCATGGTCGGAGGGTATTCCATGGAGGAGGAATGAGGGGACATTCAGCGAGGTCAGTCGGCGAGCTCCCACATCAAAACCTTGGCGTTCCACGTTGAGAAGAAAAAGGAAAGCGAGTTATTTCGCTGTAAAAAGACTTTCAAGGGAGTTTGATCATTGTCACGTATCCTTCCTTCTCATCCTGCCGTCTGCGACCCTGGCTTTTACGTACTCGGCTCATTTGCATAACCCCGCCCCCTTCACGTGGTGCGAAGCATGTTTTGGACCTTACTGATGCCATCTTTATTTATTTTTGTAAACTGCCACAAGAGAAGCACTAAAAGAACTTTTAGTGGGTGTGCACTTCAAAGTTTGCTTTATGACTTTGCACATGTCAACCTTTTGTGCCAATGTAATTGCATAAAGTTGACACGCGACCAGGCTTTGTTGAACATCTCAAATGTCCATTTTAAGTCGATTTTCAACAGCTAATCTGACCTACTTTAACAGCGGACTCCATATGGAACGTTGACACTAGTACAAGCAGAGCACTGGTATATTTTGCTTATTAAGTACCGACATTAAAATGCAAAAGCATAGTTTTCTTCATCAGGAACAAGACAGATATTTACAAATAAAAAGCGCATTTAATAGTTTAATTGTCACGTTATTTTATTTGAATATTAGCATGACATTTATTGGGGAGATACTTAAACGATCCAATTAAAACGTATTGCACGCTCGCATATAATCTGTAATGCGTTCCAAATTTATTCCTATCAAATTTTAAAATGTTTATTCAATTGTCCAGGCGCTTGTTTTTGTAGTTATGAGTCGAACTCGTTTGAAAACTGGACTTTTGCCGTCCTCTTGTGGTAAAAAAATAGCAGCACAGCATGAAGTCAATCCCCCTAAAAACAAGAAATCTTTACTGAATGCAGTTGGAGTAAATAAAAAAAAAAATAGATCAAATGTTAACTCCACTTTTTGACTATAAATCGTGAATTTCACAGGTTAAAAATGAATGAAGTAAATGGACATGACAGAATTTGAAGCCAAGAGACTGTACATGTTGGAGACTACCCCGACCAACTTTATTATTTCTAAAAGTGATTTTCCTAACAAGATAGCCATTGTCATGTCATCACAAAGGCATCGTCCAGGTACAAAAGTCCATTCTTTGTAGGAGAGGGTGCAGGTAACCAAGGGATGGTGTTTGTTTGTTTGTGTGAAGAAGCGCAAATTCTTCCTGAATACATTTGATCCTGCAGTTAGAAAGGCACCTGCGCATACATTTCCTCATCCTTTTTGATCACAATGACGCCCCACCAGCTTGGCCCATACAGTACGGTAATTGATGGTCAAACATCAATCATGCACAAAGTGATGAGATGATGTGAGGAAATACAAAGGGCAGGAGAAAAAGAAAAAAGAAAGGTCTGAAAAAAGACAAAAAGGGACTTTAATTGCTTGAGTGATTTCTTTTTCTCACACGCACGCATACACATGAAACAATCATGAGAACACAAGTCAACATAAAGTTTCAGGAGCCTCATTTGGACGACAGCTTTCAACAGACACTTACTTGGGTATTAAAAAAAAAAATGTTTCTTCATACGTCTTGATTAAGAATCAACCCTCGAAAAACCCAATAACTTAGCAAACACCACATCTTCCTTCCGGAACTCAGCAGCTTGGTCGTGCGGAGCTGGGACGGCTTGCTGGGTAAGACATTGGAGTAACGGGCCCGCAGCGCTTCGTGATCCTGTCATCCATCCATCGGTGTTTATTGGATTTTTTCTTTGGCATCATCACCAGGGGGCAGGTTGGGCGGGAGAGCCCCGCTGTGAGCCAATCTTCGAAAGCTGCGTGAGAGAAACAAAAATGGATTTGGAATTTGGAAGGGAAAAAAAGCATCATCTCTCAAGGTAGCTAGAGAGAGATATATATATCCATCTATGCCACAAGATGGCGCTGTACTCACAAGTCCTTAACATTGTCAACCATTGCTTGGATCTTTCCAATGAAGCCGTCTACTTTCTCCTGAGACGCATAACGGACACGTAAAAGTCAAATAAGCAATCAAAGGGCAGGACAGCAGTGGCAAGAACGTAAAAAGGTTTACCTGATGCCGACGGTAGAAAAGTGGCAAAGAAAAGAGTCCAATCACACCTGTGCAAAGGGAGGCAAATTAGGGCTTTCACTTAAAGGCAAACAGGGAGCTTGTTCAATATTTCCAGAAGTGATGTGGTACCGATGATGAGGAGGGTGAGGCCATTGCACAAATCTCCCAGGTATGTAACAAGGTAGAGCAGGACCAGCAACTATAAAGCAAGGGAGAAAAAAAAAGATGTCACATACAAAAGAGGGTAAGTAATGTTGCCGTGGTGACGCACAAACATAGGAAACTATACAGCCATCACGCCAAAACAATCAATAGCTCATTTTTGGGGGTAAACTTTCACTCAGGGGGGTGTCACTTTTGTTTTTCTGTGGTTTAGACTTTAATAGCGGTGTGTTGAGGTCATTGAAGCAGAACTTTTATGTTGTCAACTGGACAATTCCGAATGTAAAACGTTACCACTTGTCTTTTCGCAGTGTCCTATGAAAATCTAAAAGAGGATCCAGTGAGATCATCTGCCACGAAAAGAGTTAGCGGTGGCATCAATGGTGTCAGTGTATCCCAATGTGGGACAGGGGAGGGACTCCATCTTATCCCGCGCCATCTACGTATCCGCGCCTCCTCCTGCTGCTGCTGCTGCCGCATGTCATGTCACATTCCAGCCAGGTCAGGGTTGACATTGGAAGGTCCTCAGGTTAGGGCTCACTTAGCTCACACTCAGTCAACATGTACTGCTAATGCTCTGCAGCCTTTTCTATGTATAAACGTAGGCTGTTTATAGCCCAAGTGGTCAGTATAAAGTCAGATTTCTTCACTTTAATTTACTGATAAATGTGTAGCGCAATCATCTGGAACAATCCAATTTTTAAATATGACCTACTTGAGAAGGTGATAATGATCAGTACAGAAAACAATTAAATGACGGGGAGGAAGGTTTTGGAAGGCCGAGCACTCAAGAGACAGTCGTCCTTTCTCACCTTGAGGGATTCAAAGAGGCAGCTGACGAAGAAGAGTCTTTTCAAACTATCCACAGCTTGCAGAGTCATGACAATGACTTTCTGCATGTACAACTGAGCCTGCTCTCCACTCAAACTGATGTCCATCTCCAAGTATGACCTAACACACACATTGAAAAGATAACAGATATTAGAAACTGACATCAAAAAGAGCCCAATTATGGGTCAAAAGGAGACTGAGCCAACTTTTTGGGTTAAACTGCTCTAGACCGTCAAAACCACAACAAAAATGTTCCGTAAAACAGCAGAGTACTGATTATATTCCAGTGAGTCTTGTTATGCTCTCTGTCTACATGTGTTGCTGCACCGTTTATGTTCAAATAGCCATGTCTGAAAGGGCATTGTAACATTGATGCTAGTTTTGTTAGCCCCTCTATGATGTTTTGAATTGTGTGTTTGCATTAAGCTAACAGACCATTTTAAATGGTGTGTTATCTGTTTTCTGTGGCAATACACAATTAAAGGTGCCATTGTATACAGAATTTTTCAGATATAGTATATTGTCCAGCTCGAAACAACACTGAAAGAAAAGCACTTACTTGAAAGGGTGTTCTCCGTCGCCCCATTTGAGGGCATGGAGGATATTGTAGTAGATGCGCACTGACATGGTGACGCAGACGACGGCGAGAGACACCGTGGAGACCACAGTGATGATGCTGAGCTGGAACAGGCACAGGAGACCCACCACCAGGGCCGTCAGGATTATTCCCGTTCGCTCCGTGTCCTTCCAGTAGATCAGGTCCATGACTGGAAGATACGGAGATGGAACGAAAATGAGAAAATACGATGCCACGTGCCAAGAAAATGAATTGTGCGGTTGCAAAGTATCATTTTTACATGTAGTTCATTGTAGCGGTATGTTAAAAGTAGGCAAGCTCTCTCTAGTGGTACATGAAAGAAGATTTTTTATTTAATGATCTAATCAATAATGATTACTTTTAATTATTATTACTATCTACCTACATAGAGTGCTCTGTATTTTAAATTTTGAGCATGGTGGAATATCAATGCGTTCCAAGATGGGCAAGGAGGCTAGAGTAACGGTCGGGGTCGGGGGGTTGACCTGAGGAAGAAGAATGCTTTCCAGCCTCCAACATGAGATGCCAGAGCGGCGAAGAGGACACATACGGATCCAGCCTGGGCTAAATTTAGCCCTCAGATGACAGAGCGAAGCAAGCGGTCGAGGGGAATTTAAATGCCGCCTTTCACGGCACCTGCTGCCAGGCGTCAGCAGCGGTTTTTTTTACACCCGCTTGGTTTCCCCTCGCTTCGTCACCCGGCAACAGCTGCCCTGGAGACTGAACAGTCGCGGTTGTAATAGAATTATGAAACACACCGAGCGATTTTGTTTGGAGGAAGTTTGAATCATGGCAGTTTTTACTATTTTGGTTCACTAAGTGAGCTACACAAAAGGAGGGAAATATATTGGTAAAAATGTAAATTCATTTTATATTTTATTTTTGTATTTTGATGGAGCCCATTAAAACGAATCATTCAATTGTTTACAAAGACAGATCGTTTTATGCAGCTAATGTACGTACCAGGGTGCGATTCATTCATACAAAATAATTTTTCAGTCCATAAATTCATCATTTCAGTCTATTCATCTGTTATTTTGACATATTAACCAATTTGGTGAAAATAGTTTTGGAAAAAAAAAATTCGATTCACTCTTGAATGCTCACTCTGACTCACTCGGGCAGCATTACGTCACCTCAAGATTGAAAGTCTGGATGTTTCTTTTACACAATGATGAGTAAAAATAGACAAAATTAGGTTCTTTTTTTTTGTAATAAAAATAAATAAATACATAAATACATAATTGGACCACTTGGTTGCAGAAGGAACTGGTCAGCCACAAAGAAAACTACATGCAATCATTCCTTCTCTTAAACTGCTTAGTAAGCTCTTTTGGTAAATGTATCTAAGAATGTATCACTTGTGGTTTCAAGCCTTTTGAGTAAGAGTTTGGCAAAACAATGTACACATAGTCCGCTTGGATGAATATGCGAGAAAGAAAACAATGTGGACGAAGGCTGACAATGTTGTGCTACTATTTGAACGCACTCTTCCTGCACTCAGTCCATCAGCAGTGAGGATTATAAAAAATATATATATACAGACCACTTTGTATCAAAACAAACATCACTGTTGCCTTGCTGGCATCTTTTTTTTTTTTTTTTTTTTTTTTACAATGCAGCAATGTTAGGAGGGCTTGAGTACACCTCAGGTTCCACTGTCCTCTCATTGTGATTCAACCTGCTGCCATGACAACCTGTCAACTAGCATACAAGACTGCTAAAGTGTTGCAAATTCATGACATCATTCCCCCTTTCTTGACTTATTATGATTTTTAAGGCTGATCAGCTATAGTCTTGAAACATTTCGAAACCTCTCTGAGCAGGAATATTGAGCAAAGGAAACTGACGGAAAACAACGGTAGGCTATCACAATGACATGACCGCTAATGTGTCAAATTAAGACTAATGTTGGAGAATCGTGTAAAGTGAATTGCAATTTCCAAACATGTCGAGGAAGCAGCTGCCTTCCGGATCACGCAATTCTTCGCACGTTCATATCTACACGATCAAACTGGACTGTGTTAAGCAGTGCAACCCAGCTAAAAGAAGCTGGGGTCCCCATTGCGACTTCTGCATGAACCACATGGCATGAAAACAACAACAGGTTGACATCTTTTTTCCATTTTCAGCCAAGTTGACTCACCTTTGTTGGCCATTTTGGCTGCCTTGCCACCCTCTCTGTCCCGGCGTGCTCCCCGCGACCCCCCTGAGCTGTTTTTGGCCAGGCCCTGCTCGCTCAGCAGCCCCCAGCTCAGACAGACCAAAATAATCTCTCCTGCTGCACCGCCCACTCCCACTACTGCAATGAAATGTTTTGTTTTTTTTTCACTCGGAAAGACTTCAGTCACGACGAGTAAGTAGTCAAACACAAAACCTCGACTTCAAATCTACACTCAAGCATTAAAAATAATATTTTTGCTATGTCAGCTATTACAACAAAGCCAGTGAAACAGCAGAATTATTGGAGGGGGATTTAAAAAATGCGGGTTTTGTGCAAGTCGTTGGAAATACCGTAAATGGTCAATTTAGCTCATTCTATTATTGGCAATATTAAACCTATTAATGGTGTGATGCGCAGTAGTTGAGCCAAGTGTCAGAAACATGAAGCGCCAATAGATTAAGTTGGGCTATTTATTTGGGACACCCTAAACTCTGTCAGCAGCTTTACTGCACATTCATCAACACAACCCTCCACCTAAAACACACACCGCTAAAATAAGCCAAGGTCTGTTTTGCGTGACAGTCCACTTAAAATGCCACCGAGTAACTCCACATAGCAACAAGCTAACATAAAGGTGAAAATAATAACGGCAAATGCATCTAATCTACTAATGAAGTGATGCACTCCGAGGTGATGATATGTTGAAGGTATCGCCCCGTGTCAGAAGTACATTCCGCACAATTAGCTGATCATTCCTGAATCCCGGAGAGATAGATGGTTGCCGTGGTGACGGTACTTTTCAAGGGTGAGCATCTCTTAGCTTGCTTTTGTAGGATCAATGCGAAATCTGATCTGATTCCTCTCTTGCTCAAGCAGTGACAAAAGAAGGACGTGTACCTGTTATGTGTGGCCACACTGTGGCGCTGTCTGAGGGCTTAAGGGCTGAGTCCCAACACGGGTTGAGCGGATTTTCCTGAGTATCTGGAGCGATGGCATCCGGGGAGATGGATTTGGGCTCAGTCGGTTGGAGGGGCTCGGCTGGAACGACGGGTGACTCGGGCTCGGGGCTCGGTGCTGAGAAAAAGGGATGACATCACACATCACGTCACTACACGACCATCATCGTGCATTTATTTATTTTGATGTTGTGGAATTGATGGTACCTGGACGTATTGGTGGTTGCATTTGGGTCAAAGCGCTCTCCTCACTTCGGATCCCCGTGTCGCCCTCCTGAGTCTCTACGTCCACAGATTGGGGCGATGGCTGCATTGTGACGGTCTCATTTTGCCGCCTCCTCCTTCTTGGGCTGGTGGTCCTCACATCCACGGCACCTTCTTGCTCATCCGCCCGACTCGTCAAGCCATGAGGGTCCCAGTCGCCGTCGGGGGAGTCCAGCGGCGTCTCCGGGGTGTCCGTACGCACCAGGGAGGTGCGGCTTCCCCGCGAGCCGCCTCGCCGTCTCTCCCGGTGGGTACGTAAGCCCCCCGCGGATTCGGCATCGGCGATGGCGATGTAGGAGAAGGTCAGCTCGAGGGAGTTCTGACGCGGGGTGCCCCAGACTGACGGCGAGGAGGCCAGCGTGTCGTCGTCATCGTATCCGACCTCTTCATCCTCGGACCAGTCCCTCGCCGTTTGCAGCTCGTACAGCTCCGACTCCTCGTTACCACCTGGAGTCATTTTATTTTTTAAAAACACGATATTACACTCGTGTTGATTTTTGCTCCTCAGGCGTGCGTTACGTTTGATATGCTAAAAGAGAGCTGAAAGCATCTCTTTGACATCAAAAAAAGGAAGCATGCCATCACTTGTGGATCTTTAATGATGTGCATGATTTTTTCCCCCAACTAGTCAAGAGTGTAGCTTTCATACCGTCAGTGCATGGGGGCGTCGAATCTGGAGTGGAGGCCACTGAGCCATATTCCTCTGCAAAACAACAAAAGGTTTATTTATTTATTTATTTTTAAATATGGTTCCTCTGAACACTGGCAGAAGGTTAGCAATCCATGTCGCTTTAACTTTTAGGCTAAAATGTGGCCAAAGTCATTCTCAAAACCACAATTAATAAATAGTACAGCCATTGCTTAGGGTATGTTTTTGAAATGAAAGCAGTGGTCCGTGGCTACCAGTGCAAATTTCATCAATAAATCAACACACTCGCTTTTGCTACGAATATAATATCAATTTCAAAACTGAACAATTCAATAATAATAATAAAGCAATTTAACAGTCTTTTTTTTCTTTTACAATCTCCCCTGCATTCAATTATAACTAAGTAAGCAAAACCATCAACCCCCCCATGTGTTTATCAACGACAAGGATGAAATCACGATATCGCTCGCCATAGAAAGATGCTGAGCTTCGGCCATGAGAAACCCGGCCGGCCGGCCGGCTATGCTCTCGCATCAGCTGTAAAGCGAGGGAAGAAGAGCAGACTCACGGCAGTGGGAGAATCCTAAGACCTGGCCCATACTCCATCAAGACATCGCTGAGCCCTCCCAGGCTGGAAGACACCCCCGCCCCCCCCTTCCACTCCCATGTAATGCCAGGGAATCTTGTGGAAAAACCCTCTGGTCCTTCTCTCGGTGGTCCTTGGTGATGTGCGTGAGCAGCTTCCTGCCTCAGACACTCAGCCGCCCCGCCCTGCCTCACAACAGCATCCCCCCCCCCTCCTCCTCCTACTGCCTGCTCTCACATCAGCGCCGCGGCTGCAGCTAGCAGCTAGCAGCACAGTAAACGCATGAGCAGAATGGCTCTGGTCTGGAGGTCTGGTCGTCACGGACGAGTCATGTGAGCATCTAATGGGGGGAGAGGAAATGTCAATAATAAATGAGATGAGACCATAGTATGTTGTTTTTGTCTTCTACAAAGGGGGGGGGGGGCACGCATAGCAAAAATCCATGTAGCGTGTTAATTTCTATTAATACATTAGAAATGTAATAGTTCACACAAGCACGAATAGGTGACTTGAGATGTTCTACAGACACACCACTAGGGGGGAGTATTTAGCTGTAGCTTGTGCAACTCGTGAAGTATTCGATTTTGAAATACCTTTGCAATTTGCTCAAAGTAAACATCAGAGTGTTGAGTCACAAAGCTCTTAGTGCATTAAAGTCACGACTGTCAAATGCAGCCAGTTAGCCGTGATGTCACAAATCTTAAGGAAGTTTGAAAACGCTCAAACTTGTCACACTGCCAATAAGTAGCCAACACTGATTAAAGGTTTACTTCTGTTTATAGATGCATAGAATCAAATCCATTGGGTGTTTCTCCAAGTGCACCAAGTCTTGCTTTCAAAAAGAAGTTACAAAAATGTTAATCACATTCACTCATATTACATCATATTTAATAATGTCATGTCAGCTCGTAAAGTACATTGTCAGCCTTAATGCGCTTTGTCTAAACAGCAAAATGGAAAATAAAAGACAAAGCTACAGCCATGATACGATTCATTCAAAAGGGCACGTGGGCAGGCATGTCGTCTATGAGATTAATCCAGCAGTGTTCTTCTGCAAAGGGAGGAAGCGAGGGAGGGAGGGAGGTGGAAAGGTAGCAGGATAAAGACGCTGAAATAGACAAGCCAATAGAAACGAGAGGCTAAGAAGGGAGGAAGAAAGAATACACAGAGCTAAAAGAGTTCAGAGTGACACAACACAAACCAGGATGCAAGAGCCTGCGTGATGTTTCATTGACGCTATATATATTTTTTTTTACTTACATTTGGGATCACCTGTACATCAGTTGCCCTGGACCTGCTGAGGAAGACTCAAGGCCGGCGGAGGGTCACCAAGGGGAGGCGGCATCGCGCGGCGGCCAGGTCGAGCAAGAAGCTCGAGCGGCGTCTCAGAGGCGTGATGAGGACGGCACGCAGGGCGAGCAACGTGGAGGTGCCTTCCTTCCTCCGCCAGCTGGTCAAAGAAACGGAGAAAATGGTGGCCTTCTTTTTCAAAGGCGGCTCAAGAGAAAAGGGCCCCGAGGAGCAGGACAACTTTGACGAAGACGACGACATGCCCAGCCCGTACCTGGAGAGGCCCGTTTTGGAGAAGCACGTGTCCGAGGGCGGGTCACAGTCCGGGGTGAACTACGCGGTGGCGAGCATGCAAGGCTGGAGGGCTCAAATGGAGGATGCGCACACTTGTATGCCTCATATGAGAGGGGAGCTGAGCGAATGGGCTTACTTCGCCGTGTTTGACGGCCATGCAGGGAGCACCGTGGCCCAGTACTGCTCCAGGAACCTGCTGGACCACATCCTAGCCACAGGTACAGGAACAGAAAATGAAATTATTAGAATTATTCAACATCCATATTTAACATATTCAAGTCAGTATTTTGAATTATGGACATATTCTAAAGGAGTAGTGACATATTTATGATGAGTGTGTCTTGGCCACCAGGGGGCAGTACAATACAGCCATGAAAAAGACTACTTTAAATGACTGGATAAAGAGCAGCAATAGTTAATTTTTGCAGAGGATAAAGAATATATGCCTGCGAGTGCTGTATTATTATCAGTGTGTTTAAAAATATCTCGCAACTATGTCAAAATGCCCTTTGTTTCACACAGGTGGGGTAAAAGTAAGCGAAGACCCAGAGCAGGTCAAAGAGGGCGTCCGCGAGGGATTCCTCGAAATTGACCGCCACATGCATAAACTGGCCCGGGAGGGCAATTGGGACCGGAGCGGCACCACGGCGGCGGCCGTGATGATCTCGCCGCAATACGTCTACTTCATCAACTGCGGGGATTCACGCACGCTCCTCTGTAAGGACGGCCAGCTGGTCTTCTACACGGAGGACCACAAGCCCTTCAACCCCAGGGAGAAGGAGCGCATACAGAACGCCGGCGGCTCGGTCACGCTGCAGCGCATCAACGGCTCGCTGGCCGTATCCAGGGCGCTGGGCGATTTCGATTTCAAGGAGGTGGACTGGAGGCCGCAAACGGAGCAGCTGGTGTCGCCCGAGCCCGAAGTGTACGAGGTGGAGCGGGCGGACCGGGATGAGTTCATCGTGCTGGCGTGCGACGGCGTTTGGGACGCCATCGGCAACGAGGAACTTTGCGCCTTTGTGCGTAATCGCCTGCAAGTGTGCGACGACCTGCGAGAGATTTGCGCGCAAGTCATCGACCTCTGTCTCTACAAGGTGAGATGACATGCAATTCGGTTAAGTGGGGCGCTCAGGTTCCGTTCCACTGCAAACTACAAGCGCAATAAAGCAGAATTGTGAAATTAAATTCTGTGCAACATGACCACACTAGCAGAGCTAGAGGGGGGGGCTGCGGGGGCACTGGACCCCGCCCCTGAAATATGCTTGGACCACCCCCTCAGGTGCCAGATAATTGACTTCTATATTTTTTTTCCCAAATTTCCACCTGTCACAAATCATCTTTATCGGCATTTTTGGAGTTTGTAAAAACCTTTTTTGTTTGTTTTTTCCCCCTTTGAGAAATCGTTATTTACCGCAGTTACACCGGGTGTTTTTATGAATGGAGAGCTTTACATTGAAGGAAGGTCCAAAGAGGCTATACACTGACGTCGTTTGTAAGTAGATTTGTCCCGTCAATTTGACACTATAAATAGGCGTGTGCTGTATTAAGGTACGCTGGGAGATTGGACGACACATGTCTGGGATTAACACTGAATGTGAGTTTGTGTTCTTGCTCAATATATACTGTACCTGCTCAGTGGCATTATCCCACCCTTACGTGGAGTCCTATTTATTACACCTGAAAAGCTTTCAGTCCAACAACGCTCAGTTATGAGCCTCGATGACATCATTAATGATGTTGATGATGTACTGTTACCATTTTTAATGCATAAATAATTGTCTGGCAAAGCCATTTTGCTTTGGCGACTTCTTCAGAATTATATATTATCTTTATGTTAGTAAATCAACATAACAGAGAAGATACACTTTTTTTTTAAAGAAATTTGTGGTGGAAGAGCAAACTTGATCCAAATTCTATGGGTTTTGTTTTCTGTATCAATTAATCAACAGTAATCTGCCGCCCTCTGCAGGGCAGCTTGGATAACATCAGCATCATCATAGTGTGCCTCCCGGGCGCCCCCCAGGTGTCGCAAGAGGCACTGCAGCAGGAGGCGGCGCTAGAGCAACACATTGACCTGAAAGTAGAAGGTGCTCCCCTCATATTCCAAAAACAACTATTGAGGTTTTTTCTAATCTATTTTCACTTCCAGAAATCATCAAGATGATGCGCTCCAAAGATGAAGATCCTGACCTTTTGTATGTGATCAAGTTCCTGGCTGAGGAGGAGATACCGGGACTTCCACCAGGGGGCGGCATCACCAGCAAGTAAGCACTGAAACATGCACCAAAGGATTAAAAGTGAGGATTCAATTTGTTTTCATTTATCACCATACAGGCGTGATTGCATCATCTCTTCGTATCAGAAACACATCGAAGCTCTCAGAACTCACGAGCCAATGGTAAAATAGATTGTGTTTTTTTTCTTCTTTTTAAATATACAATAAATATTATCTATCCCCTTTTAGGACATTGGCGGATCAGAGGAGGACTCCAACTAAAAGCATCGCCATGGAAACACTTTCATCAACATCCTTAGCCAAGCACATCAACATTTCACTTTTATGTATGCCAATTTCCAGACCAAACTGAAAATTTAAGGTTATTAACACAATGTATATCATATGCTAGAAAGCTTCTGTATCAAGCATTATCATCTTTGTAAAGGCTACATTTTGGATACAGCTCTTATATTTGATGTCATTAGATTGTGTACCTAATGAAGTGGCCCATTTCGACATTGTACTCACTGTGCACATGACAATAAATGTGCTCTCCGCATGTGCCGCGTGTTCTCGTGATGACATACTTTAAAGAAGTTCACACGATACTGTCAGGGTTCAAAAGGTGACCAGGAAGCCACAACAGCATCATAGAATGCACGAGCAAATTTGGAGGGAGGGGGGGAGAGATACACAGAATTAGCACAAATGTTTTACGAAACGACTGACAGGAACTTTGAAAGAACATGTGAAGGGTGACACTACATCTTATGTCACTTTTTGTGGAAAAAAATACTAATCAATGCCAGCCCAAAAGGGATTTGTAATTGTGTTTATGTGCCACAAGATGGCGGTAAAACTGAGGATCATAAAGCATCAACACGATGTTGCATACAAGAATTGATTCAAAACGACCATCACGCTAGCTTAAATAGCAATGCTAGCCCAAACTGACGTAACATCACACTTGGGAAAATATCCGCACTTATATTTCAATTCAATAACAGAATTCCGATAACTCAGATCATAAAATCTCTGTCACGGTCCAAAGACTTCTGTGTCTGACAGACCTATAGTTGAAAGCACACGGCAAGATCTTTGTCATGTGTCTTCAGAATGTGTTGGAAGGGTGCGTGGTGGGGATCGGCACCTGCGTATTAAGTGACTCAGCAGAGACTTGATTGGACAGAAGTTGCTTCTCATCTCACTCCACAAAAGTCAGGACGGCGCGACCCCAAGCAGACAAAAGTTCTACGACAACACGACTGAAAGCAAAGAAAAAAGGTGAGTCAAGTTTATCAAGTATCAAGTGAAAAAAGGTGAGTGGTGATTGTTTTGGTATGTGATTGTTATTCAATTTGAAAGCATCAAGTGGATTTCAGATCGGGAAGACGGTGGAGGAAATTGTGAGGGCTTCAAAAACAAGATATGAAACAGTCAAAGTTGGACTGAATAATTCAGAGATTTGCGAGAATGAATGGATTTGATTTTATGTGCTCATCTAGCCTTTAATGAAGTATACTAAATTGTTGCTGTTCCGCATGAAAGTTGATCAAATGACATCATTTGAATCGGGTCTCGAACAGCTGAACCTTAGTAACGTGGGATCGAACTTCCCACCAGGAAGTTCGCTCCACGAGTGTCCCTCACCTGCAGTCCATCGCCATGCCTCTGAACCTCGGAGACACCGGCTACGGCAGCGTGGCTGGCCCGGGCCTCTCGTCCAGCGGGGCCGCCGGCTCCGCGGAGACGGCCGCTCTGCTCGTCCCGGAGCTCGAGGAGGACGAGGGAGAGCGTGAGCAAGAGTGGCGGCCCATGAGCAAAGAAGAGCTGGAGGAGATTGCGGGCGGGCCTGGCTGGAGGAGGCTCCGTTGCTACCTGGTGGTGCTCTTCTGGCTGGCGTGGCTGGCCATGCTCGCGACCGCCGTGGCCATTATCTTCACCAGTCCACGACCTGTGGCGACGCCGCTATCCTGGTGGCGGAAGTCGCTCTTTTTTCAACTGCAGCCTGACCTCTTCACCGGGACGCCGACTGGAAGCTCAGAGGGCGTCGACGGTCAGTTAATAATTGTTTTTTTTTTGTGGTCGTTCGAACGAGTTGGCAAAACAGGTAGAAACGTTAGCATGCAACGTGCCCTGTGATTGGCTGGCTACCAATCAGGTGAACCGCCGTGCGAAAACCCGACAGAAGATAATCGGTACCGCATCGAAAACCACACTGACTGCAGACACTTTCCTGTTGACTGCCCAAAAAAAAATGGCACACTTAACCACATGAGGTGCTCACAAAGGCCTCCCATGCAAAGAGAGCAAATGTCAAATGTGTCATCAGCATTCAACCACAATAACAAACACGTCAGTGTTATGCTGGTTAGGGCATAGCACAGATAATTAATTATATAAAGAGGATTTAAAGAGCAAACTCTAACCCCAAATGTACCCCCTTTTTTCTTTTAAATAAAGCATTATGTGATCAACTTTCCTACCTGAAGTCTTTGGGCATCAGCGCTCTCATCCTGAGGGGCTTGTTTGACCCGTCAAACGCAACTGACAGTGGAGAGCGCTCGGGAACCCTGACGCAGGTCCAACATCTGCTGGGCGAGAGCGACGAAGCTGGTGAGTGAGTCAAAGGTTTTCGAGTAGGGCTGAGTAATTTTATTTTTTCCTCATAATTGGGATGTAATCAGCTATTATTTTTCTTCTTTCAATGCATGTATAAATATACACATACTTACGTCTCGACCGGCAGGCCTCAAAGTGGTTCTGGACGTGTGCGATGTGCAGCTTTTCGGGGCTCGTGAAGGCCCCGAGACTCAAGACGGCTGGGACGCCACGCAGGTCTGACACGCTAACATCACACGATTCTAATTTAGCAATGTTGCTTTTGCTGAAACGTGTATAATATTCTCACAGAATGCTCTTCGGTTCTGGTTGGGTCAAGGCGTGGCGGGATTTGTAATATGTGACACGGATGGAGCTCATAGTGAAAAGGTAAATATGTCACCTGTTTAAAAAAAGACATTTGAAATGTTTTATTAAAACTATATTTGTATTGCAGTCTCTGCTGCTGTGGAGAGGAGTGTTGGAGGAGTTCAGTAAAGAAGATGAAGAAAGGTATTGTCAATTGTTGAGTGGTGGAACTATTTCTGTTTCTACATTATAGTGGCGCCGTAATCGATGACTTTCATTGGCTAACAACTCGTTCAAAGCACTCTCAAATCATCTTTCACCATTAAAATGCTATTTGTTAGCCTGTCAATGCATTGTGTGTTAGCATTGAGCTAGCAGACCTCTTTTTTTGTTCAGGATTGTTGTGGTCAAGCAGATGCGAGAGCGCCTTCCCCCACTGAGGGTCTCGAGCCAGCAGGTCAACGGCACCTTGGTGGACGTGGTCCTGAGGTCCGTGCTGCCCGCTTCGCCTCGCCCGCTGTCGGCCGGCCAGGTGGCCCAAGCCATCGAGACTCACCTGCAGGCGCCTGAAGATACGTGGCTGGGCTGGATGGTAAAAACTGCGAATGAATTGTCAATTTAAAGCTTTTTCATCAAATAGCTCGAGCTCAAATTTGATTTCACGCTTGTCAATAAATACCAGAAGTGAAAATGTAACATAAGACATTAAGGCCTGAAGGTCTAAAGGACAGCTTGTGTCTTTTTAGGTTGGTGAAGAAGGACCTCATGATTTAAGGAAACTGCTGCTGGTGTTGTTAATGACTCTGCCAGGGACACCAGTG
The DNA here is from genome assembly GCF_901709675.1 of Syngnathus acus. Lineage (NCBI taxonomy): Eukaryota > Metazoa > Chordata > Actinopteri > Syngnathiformes > Syngnathidae > Syngnathus > Syngnathus acus. The sequence goes on along the minus strand of NC_051098.1, from coordinate 15,928,430 downwards.
GTCCAATATGACCAATTGTACCCCGCACAGGTTCACCGCAAGTTTCTCATTTGAAATGATCTGTAAAGTTCCAAATTCAACTCTCATACAAATGTTTTTCCCGCACGATGGCTTGTTACAGGGAGGAAATGGCAGCGAATCTTCTGAAGTAAGTCATAACGTCATTTCAAAAAGGTACTATCGTCATCATCATCGTCTTCTTCATCTTTAGGATAAGTTCAAGTCAAGGCATTCCACAGTGGCCCTCTTCAGCTCCCTGAGTCACAACAGAGCACGTGAAGAAGCGCTCGTTTTCGGCAGCTTCACCTTCCTCCCCTTCAACGCCACCCTGTCCTCTGCCACCTCCTCACCTCCCCTCTTAGCGTTCCTTCGTTCGTGGGGCTGCGTCCACTTCCTGGTCTTGCTCAACGCTGGGTCCGAGCCCCACAGCCTGGATCCCGCCTGGGCGCCCCACCTGCCCCAGGCCGGCGTCTTTGTGGCCGGGACGGCGGGTGACCGCCTGGGCGCCGTCAGCCTCGACGCGCTGGTGCTGCGGCCCCGTGAAGCTGTGGTCGTCAAACTGTTTGAGCCTGGAAGCTACTCGTAAAATACACAACAGTTTTTAAAAATTGCTAGTCAACATGATGGGTGTTATTGAGTGTAAAATAACCACTGACAAATGTTATACTGAGAACCGCTAGGTGGCGGTATTGAACAATAAAACTACCTTCAGTGGTCCTCAAACCTTTGGACATGAAGTACCGCCTGACTTTCACTGGTTTGACCATTTACACAATTTCGTTCCCACATTTATGAAAGAGAACCATAACACGTTTGTCGAAACTATCCCATCTGAAAAACAGAAATTTAATTGTTGAGCCGCAGCAAAAGAGAAATGGATTGGATTTATAAAAGACATTTCGGAGAGAATAGTTCTGACTCAGCAGCGCCTCTACATACAGATGAATAGTGTGCATTTTTCTCGAGTAAGTCGTGAAGGCCAAAAAAATCCAAAAGCTAACTTTGACTTCTTTAATATAAAAGACAATGCACATGTAAAACACAAACGGAAAACAAATAGCTTCTCTCATTGCAATTCAAACAGTGGTGCTGTCTCTGACCACCGGAAATTATTCCTCGCTAGAAAAAAACCATCAGCTAGCACCTTTTGTTTGCAGCTATATTAGCAGTAAGCTAAATTCAATATAGCAAACATTACTACATGACTATTTTGCTTCTTTCCAAGCTCCTTTTAGCAGAATTTAGAACATTCTAATAACATTGTTTATACGGTAGGCTGCGTATGTAGTGAAACAGGCATCAATTATCAGGAATCAAAATTCTTTCGCTAATTTGTTGTCTTTTCCAGCTATAATGTACACATTCAACAAGTAAAATGTATAGTTATTGGGTAACAAGTACATTACAGTACTCAATCTATTGTGCTTCCAAATGTATTATCATAATGGTTCAAATTTAAAAATGCACACATTTAAAATCAAAGTCAGTAAAGACATGAACTACCATAATGGTTCAAATTTTCAAATGCACACATTTAAAATCAAAATCAGTTAAAAAAAAAAAAAAAAGACACTATTCGCATTGCAATACTTGTTTTTTTGTTTCATTTAATTTCACATTTAAACCACGTGTAGAGTGCTGTTGAATGTAGGCCTACTGTGCTGTACATTACTATTTACACATCAAATCTCACATTCATCATTTCTCAATACGGGTCGTAACAAGTACTTGGCTTAGGCGTCACGCACCTCAAAAGTGTAAACCATTGTGCAAAACAAACAACGCAGTGACAGCAGCAAAGAGGCACGAATGCACATTTGAAAGCCGCAGAAGTTAGACAGGAAGCGCTACAAAAGCTTTATCGACCCAATTGTCCATGCAGTGACAAAGACAAAAGTACAGACTTTAAAATACAACAGTGTACACATTTCAACAGTAAAAGTCTTTCCCAATTATTGATACAGAAGTTTGAAGTGTCACATCGTTGGTCACGACGAGACGAAATTATAACGAAAGAACACTGTAAACATTCATGCATGATTTTAGCCATATTCACCCACTGGACACCATTCCTGATACCTTAACAACAGCACCTGATATTAATAAATGGAGATTTTTTTTTCTTTAGGACAGTTCAATTCAGTACAAATCCCAATTTGAACCAGATGAGCACCCTTGAGATTAAAACAAATAAATAACAAACCCAACAAATGCAAGGGGTTGACAGTCGTTTTAACATGCAATGTCACTCATCACCACTAGATGGCAAACATATCTTAGTTGCACTAACACTGGATCATATACTGCCCCATGTAGGCCTGTTTTTTTTTTGGGGTCAGATTTGGAATGATATGCAGGAAAAATATAGAACCTCAATAATGATACAATTTGTGAAAAAATGCACATAATGAGTTCTTAATGGGTTTTTTTGTTCAGCAGTCCTTTATGCAAAAACTCTTTTTCTATTGTGTCCAGCGGGTGATTGTACAGTAAGCATTTCCATCCACAACCACATGACAAGGATATGCTCCTTTGTGCTAATTTCCGAGAGACGTCTCACCTTGTGACAAGTCAGTCAATAAAAGATGGTGTGGAATCTCTAATCAAGAGTCAATGTGCCTTTATGACAACAGTGCAGGTTTGGAGATGTCCGAGTTTATTTCTTGGCGTTTCGCCACACGCGCAATCGAGAACATCATGTAGTGGGTGACGAGGGCACACCTGAGTAGAAGCTGCTTTCCGTCCCTTCCGGAGGTTTGTACTGGATCACGTGGCTCTCCAGGGGCAAGGGGGCGGATGAGCAGTGAGCCGGGGTCTTGACGCCGGCCCCCTGGCCGAAGCGGCAGCTCAGCAACGAACGCAGGTGTCGGAGGACGGATTTGCGGCAGATGATGAACACCCAGGGATCCACGATGGGGTTGAAGGCGTAGAAGCGGAAGGCCGCCAGGTTCTCGTTGTCGCCGCAAAACGGGTGGATGGCGTTGATGAAGCCGGCGATCTGAAAAGATGCAAAGGAGGTGTCAGGAAGTTTCAAAATCAGTTTTCCTGGTAAGTAGCCTAGCGAATGCTGGCTAATGGAGAAAACCCCAAACCGTGGCCACGCAGAGGCCAGACAGCTGGAAGTTCAGAAGCACACAACAGCTGGCCCTTGCAGACTGTTTCTCACCTCATTCTTCCGCTCTCTCAACAAATCTCCATAATTTCTGCAAAAAAATCAACAAGCCCCGCAGTCCTTGATGATAGATTGTTTTTTTCCAGTACTGGTGTAAATGTTTCCTTGTTGCTAGGGCCTCACTCCACTATGAATTAGTCGTTGACAGAGAAGAGACAGACGCAGAGAGTCCAACTCAGAATCCACATCTCGACTCACACGGATGTGGTCACCCCTGAAAACCGGGGTGGGGGGGGGACTAAACCACAACAGCAGGTCTCTATTGAAGCCTTGTACATAACTGGAGAACCCATGGAAGAGAGTTGTCACGTGGCCCCAAAATGTGGAAGCAAAACAACGCCCATGCGTGTTTCACGTTTTAAGGAAGTTGTCGTGTTGTCTTGAAGTTGTGTTAAACCTTTGGAGTTTCACAAGCAACAGCTGGCTGCTGTCACAAGTAGTTTGCTTTGCATGATCTATGAGCACAAAGTCAAAATTGGTAAAAGTAATGTATTCATGTAACGTTTTTTATTCTTCTTCTAATTTTGGAGATGTTTTTTCACATTTAATAACTATATTTTGTTGAAATGCTCTGAAAATTCGGTGTAATTACACTTTGTACCACTAGATGGCATCCATTTTCATTTGAGATGGCATGCATTTCAAAGAAAGAAAAACAGTTCAAAAAAAGTGCCATACATAGGATTTATTTCTATATGGCAGATTTTTGCAAGGGTAGTCTAGAACGTACCCCCCATGGAGTCTCCAGAAAGTTCCTCATGATCTGTGCCACCCTGCACTGTTGCTTCTGCACAATCATGCCACCCAGCCTCTTATGGTCCTCCACACAGTGCATGCATAGGAGGACACAAATCTAACCTGCCAAAGGCGGCGGGGACTTAAGTGTTGAGGTGTCAGATGGTCTTTAAACAGTAGAATACAAATGTGTTTGGCTTGAGGCTAAAGCTCACCAAGCCAATAAAGACACATGGTCTGGAGAGACATCGTGGAGGAGGGCCAGTTGGAAATTCCATTGTTTGTTTTGTACACTCTTGCTCGCTCATTTATCATCCTGTCATTATCCAGCAGCTTCCACAAACTTTGACTACATGTTCAAGAGAAATATTTTGCTTACACTCCCTCAATCATGCGGTCAACTTAACCGTGGCTAGTTTTGTTGGATACCATTCACAAATGTCATACTGAACATTGATTGGGTGGGTAATTTCTAAATAAGTTGAAAAATGATGCAGGAAAACATTAGGTAAAACAAATAAATCCAGAAAAAATAAGAAAATTAAATTAGAAAATAAAAATGACCTCAAATAAAGCAGAAGCAAACAGAAAACTTGAGTGTTTCGCTAAATAAAGTAAAATTAAATTATTTGAAAAATAGATACATTATTATACTATACACAAAGAAATAATATGGAAAAGCTGATTGAAAATAATTAAACATACTTGGCAACAAAAATACATTTATATAAATAATACACAACACAAAAACTATGAAATACATTTAAATTAATAGATTGCCAGCCAGCTTTACTAAAAATCAGTTGGCTGAAATCTTTGCTAAATTAAACACAACTCGGGAGCTAATTACCCTCTCATGGATGTGACTGATGTACCTAATGAAGCGTCCTGTGAGCACATCTTAATGTCCTTGTACACAACAAGCACACACAGCTCACTGCATGGCAACACTGCCTAATCAGCAAACACATTCATGAATGTCTTCAGCCAATTATTCCTGCCGTGAGTCATTTCAGCCATCACCATGATTATGCTCACACCTCCGCCACATCTTCAACTATCCCAACTGCGTCATACAAGCTGGCGAGGATGGACGCAACTTCCAAGAAACAAATCATGCTAATGGCCGTCTACAAGGTTACAAGTTCCACTGTCTTGTAATTTCCCTGCTCAAGCCCTGGAGGGTTCTTGCCTGACTCTCTCGCTTCCTGACTCTCGGTTTGACTGTCCAATCATTACGCAGCGCACACACTTTACTTGGCTTTTAGCGAGTATCATTTACCAAAGTGTGCGGACGCAAAGATCCTTTTAGAGGCATACTTCAACTACTTCCACAACACGCAATGGAGTTAGCGCCAATACAGGAGCTGTATCCATTACTCTCCTTTGAATCTGGCTGAACATTGTTTTGATTCAATCATAGCTCTTTTTTTGTCCCATGTGTTTGGAAGATGTTGTTGTGCTCCCATGAAACCAAAGTTTTGGGCTATAATTTTAAAACACCACACTGGCTTCGCATTCAAACAAAACATTAGATTTTGATTAGCACAGCGAGTGTTAGCATACAATCTTCAGGCTTTGAAGTACAAATGTCAGGACAGGCCTACTAGAACATCTGAACTTTTATTTGGATATAATTTGAGGCATTTTAATAAGTGGCAGGTGGATTGGTTAATTTTGAACATAGCTACATAGCTAAATGAGGGTGTGCACACTTATGCAATCAGGAAAAGCCAATTACACCAGCTAATTATATTTAGGTTTAATCAGCAGCTGCACTTGAAATGATATCAGATGCCAAACTGAATTCAGTTTGACATTTTTTCAATTGTTCTGAAATCACATATTGTTACACGGTTGACTTTGAAATAATAACATTTGCACACAAGCGCATGTGTGCAAATGCTATGTGTCAGTGTGGGTGAAAAAGGAGCATCATTAGGTTGTAAATAGTTTCTGGCTGTTTATTGATCAGTCGTGTTTACCTTGAGATTGCTCACTTAAGCGTTGAAAGCAGCATAAATCAAATAAGGTGCGCGTGTGCTCAGACACTGTAGTTGCTTAACGAGTTTGTCTGAGCTTCCATTAGTGGCTTTTTCCCTCTTGGGGCAGCTGCAGTAAAGCACCGGTACCTCGACTGATTATTCTGGGGTCAAAACGGCAAAGAGCCACTCTATCTTTTTCAATAATAATAAAAATAACAAATACATTGGAACACATACACTGACACACCGCAAAGAAGAAGTGAAAACAGAGCAAGTCTAGTGAAAAGTGTTGAAATTGGATTTGGTGAAAGGAGAAGAGGGAAGTGAAGTGATCAATATGTCGGGGAAAAAATTTTTAGTTTGCATTTTGTGAGGAATCTCGTTCCTTGGAAATATGTCGCACTATCTGTCAATAGAGTACCGTATTTTCCGCCCTAAAAGGCGCACCTAAAAACCTAAAATTTTCTCAAAAGCCGACAGTGCGCCTTATAGGCCAGTGCGCCTTATATATGGATCAACTGATGAATTTGTTGATCCATACTGGTTGTACACAGTGCTCTGCCAAAATGTTTCAGTACGTTTTAGTACGACTAGTAAATTACAAGGTCGCATCGCTTCCCAACATTACGGCAACTGTAGTCAGGGGGCGTCACCGAATAGCTGTTGTACCCGCGAGGCTATTTCATGTCAAAATAGGCTGCTCTGTTAATGTTTCGAGTAAATCTACGGATCGATATGGAAGGGAAACATAGGTAAGTAGTACCAATGCGTTAGATCGAACTTTAGTCAGTTCCGATCATTTTATAGGAGATCGTTTGAGAAACGCGATTGTTTACACTTTGCTGAGGCTCATGGGAGATTGCGAGCTGAGGCTCGTGAGACTTTGCGGATGGCTAATGCTATTGCGATAGCTGCTATACGTACCAGGCTATTTCATGTCAAAATAGGCTGCTCTGTTAATGTTTCGAGTAAATCTACGGATCGATATGGAAGGGAAACATAGGTAAGTAGTACCAATGCGTTAGATCGAACTTTAGTCAGTTCTGATCATTTTATAGGAGATCGTTTGAGAAACGCGATTGTTTACAGAGGGCTCGTTGGTTATTGGCTAGTGGATGCATACCGCAACCCTAGTCAACCTCAGTTTGATGCAGTATAGCTTCTATTTTATGCGCCTTATAATCCGGTGCGCCTTATATATGGACAAAGTTTTAAAATGGGCCGTTCATTGAAGGTGCGCCTTATAACCCGGTGCGCCTTTTAGGGCGGAAAATACGGTAGTTTGCTTTAAAATTTATTCAAACTTAGCATATATAATAAAACACAAACTGTTCAGTAAGACAGGCATATATTCTTTATCCTCAACCGATATTATAGCAGTTTAGTGGGGAAAGATGTCATTCAAAGATGAATTGAACTCATAACATTTTTTTCTTTATAGCCTAGCTCCCAAACAAAATTTTTTTTTTTGCTTCAATTCAAAAGGGCTGCTGTTGTTCTGCTCCTCCACTATCTACCAAATCAAGTCCAGTCATGTCACTAAACGCAGCTTATCAACAGGCAATACTTTTGACACATTTGACAGTGAGGGGATGCTACTGAGGAAGGCAAAGAAAAGAAATGTTTCCGCCAATCATGTTCTTGTAGCTGGTAAACATTAGCTATGGTTCACTGAGCCCTCTAATCCCCAAACCACACAACTTTCCACAGTGCCTGCTGGTAATTATCCCCCTTTTGTTTTTGTTTTTATTAATTCTTTGTTGTCTGCATGACTAAACTGACCTTTTCAGGGCAAACAAAAAGTAATGCAACACCAAAATATTTTGGAAAGAAAACAGACTCAATCATACTGCCACTCCCTTTTTTTAAAGTTGAGGCACCGATTTGATCCAGATATCAAAATGATCAGTAGTTCTACTTTTACATTCAAACTTTGACATCTGGATCAAATTACATGGTGACTTTTTTGTTTTAAATCCAGTTGTTACGCAATATTGGTTTTTTATTTTGAGGTGCAATTCCACTTTTAGCCACTATGTAGCAGTACATTATAGTTCATAACACTAAATCTGAAAGAAGAGAAACCAAGACAGACTCATTTTGCTGAATTAGAAGGAGATTATTGATATCACTCTCCCATCCTGCATTTTACACCTACAGAAAGCAACAGTTGTAAAACATGAAAAGAGAAATTATTCAAAAATAGTTAAGTGTGTTTCATTAAGATTTTGAGTGCCTTATTTATTTTATACTCAACAGGAACATGCATAAATCATTCTGTTCAGGTATTAATGGTTTTAGGATTGCAAGAGTTGAATCTAATCCCATGATTTTTCTAAGGGAAATTTTGAAAGAGAAATCTTTGACTAGACATCAAAAAAAGGGAAAGAACAACAATGTTTGTTGCATGGTTTATTATTAAGAACAGTTCTGTTTTCTACTTCTGTTTGCACTTAAATTGCAATAAGGTTGACTGGAAATATTATTTGAAACATCACGTGCACTGGAGTAAACACTGAGTTCACTTCAGGCAATTGCATTTGTGACAAAGCTAGTTATTTTTGCATTAATCACTACGAGAAAAAAATAAAAGGTTGGTGACTCAAGTCCAATTAAACTCCAGTGGGATTCTGTCAATAGCATTTGACTAGATATGACAGATTTACTCTGGCCCCAAAACCAACAAATGTGTCTGAAATCAATGAGCTTTTATTATTTGGTCGATGTAATAAACGTCGATTAGCAGATTAGGTGGAGACAAATGGTTTTAATGGGGGCATGGGAGTAGAGTTTGTGCCTTCTGCTCTGTCAATGATCAAGTCAGATAAATTAAAATGAAATGTTGCCTCTATTAAATCACAAAGTTGAATGATTAATCTTAAAATAAACTACAACAGGGAATTAGTAAACAACATTCTTGGTAATAGTGGGGGTTTTTTTTGGGGGAAGGGTGTCGCCACATGTAATATTGATTTCATCACAAAGCAACGGCGAATGTCCACGTTGGGCTCGACATTTTAGAGAAAAATGAGTCAACTTCTGTTGACTCACTTTGAAAACTGAAATGTTTAGAAACAATTTCTGACCCACATTAAATTCAAGTACATGTATAACGTGCCGAGGAGCACTGATTGGCATCTCTGGATTTACTCAAACAAACGAGCTAAAAAGCAAGAATACTGGACTCTGACTCAAAACAAATGTGAACATTTTTAAGTGTAACTATTCCAAGTTTGACGAGGCTCCACTGACACAGGCAGACTTGAGTGGAAGCAGCAGGCAAGCAAGGACATGAGCAACAATGGTAAACGATAACAACGATAAGGCTCTGAAAAGTCGGAATATAAATCACAGACACAGCTGGGTAGAGAACACACGGTGCCAACAAAATGACTTGGCAGCAAAAGGAAATGCTTTATATATAAAAAAAACAACGAAATAATTCCCGTCCTGTTTTGGACGGTGCCGGGTAAACTGAGCTCATGTGGCCTTTTCAACAAACGCTTTGATCACTGACGCAATTGGAAACTTTTCCAGTAGCACCTTGCGTTTTTAATTTTTGTTAGCAACAAGCTATTTAAACAACAAAGCACAATCGTTCTTCATTCTTCGATTCTATATTTAACGTGTGTATTATTGTGGTTTACAAACCACATTGTTTGAAAGATGATATCTTGAGTTCCTATTTTTATTTCGTGTTTTTGCAACAAAGGATGAGTAAATGCAAAACAGAAGATCAATCTGATGTCTAAGACTGTAATCTTTGCCTTTCATCCATCATCAAAAATGGCCTTTCATCCCCATTTAATGGAAGCCTGGAGGGTTGTCCTAACCCTCATTACACTGATCGTTTGTTCTTCAAGCCAATACGGTCAACGGACAAATTACACGGAAAGCGTCTCGAAGTCAGTGTTTGCAGCCATCTTGATGCTCTTGGCAAACATGAGACACGAGTATGCTGAAAGGAGGCTTAAATGACCTTCCACAAAGAAGAGGCGTTCCTAATTGTTTAGAACACATTAGAAGACTCATCTTTCCTCCTATGGAAGCTTTTCCGTCTCTTCTGTTTTTTTTTTTTTTTGTTAATAGGCAGGAAGCAGCTGCAGGATAACAAAAGTGCGCGAAACAAAGCTGACCTTTTGTAGTTTGAGTCTCACCTGAGCCACACCTATTGGTCTTGCACGTCAGTCTGCAAAAATACATTCATGCTCACAAATGGGAAGATTGTAATGTGGTTTTCTTTTAAATGACGGAACTCGTAGTTTGGTAAATGTATGTTAATTAGCTTTACGATACGAGAGCGTTATTGTAGCGTGTTAGCGGTTAGCCGATGGGCGCTCCAACCGTTCGTATTACCAATTTTTTTCTTTTCACACGTTTTTATTTTTTTTGGGTCTGTTTCCTGCTTAGCCTGTCAAGTCTTTCCGATTTATGAGGCGCAACTCTCTCGAGGAGGTCACTATATAACACAACCACATCATAGCTCTTCAGCCCACACAAGTATTTCCCCATGCTCATGTCAAACACACAAACAATATTTTTTTCTTCTTCTTCTTCTGCTTTACATTCTTAAATGATTTAGCAGTCTGGCAGAAAGCGGGATGATGTGCGCAGGGCAGACTGTGATGTGTTGGGTGTAAGAGGAGAACCAGCAGGAACCGCAATGTAAATACATACTCGTGTGTATTTAATTTGGACTTGCAAAACAAATGACTGAATGTTGAATTTTGGTGTTTGTGGTCTGAAGCAGCAGCAGTCAAAGTAATTTCCCAGCATTTGTTCAGTACATTTTGTTCCCAATATTTAAATTAAAACACCAGAAAAGAATAATAGTGGCGATTAAAAATTTATTTACAGAAACAATGCGGTCAATTGTAAGATTCCACTCACTTAATGTGAACTTAGTCGGTTTAATAGGATCTAGTCATTATATTAAATTTGTAGTTTAATTTCAACAGCTTGCAGCACAAATTGAGCGATTCGGAAAGTGGAATACTTGGACTCCCTCTAGTGGAATGTGAAAGAATCTCCGAATTGTATCAAACTGTGAATGTTAGTATCTTACACTTGTATTTTTTTAATCTTGTACAGTGCATTTGCTGTGTACAGTTTTGTATTCAACTTTGAAGAAACCAGGATAATATGTTGAAACTATTTAACTTTTATGCAAATATTGAGTTAAATCCCCCTATATTACAGTGTATTGTTAATGTTGAAATTATACATATTGTTACAGCAGTCTAAACTTTTTTTAAATCCAGAATCTAGTGAGATCCGCTAAACCAGAAAAAAAAAAGTTGTTTTTTTGTGGCACTTTCACTTTAAACGTGGTGTACTGACAAGTTTGTTTACGGCTAGCATCACCCAACTCTAATTAAGTCAATATCGGCATGCTGGCCGAGTCGCCCCCACAGCAGCGGCACTAATGGAAACCTTTCATTGTGACACAATAGCATTGAGTGAGTTTCCATTTTTATGATTCATACTCGCTCAAAATATGACTAGTGAGGACATTCCTCAAAGTCTTAAATTCAGATGGGGACGTATGAGTATAATCACATCCAGGCCCTTCAAATAACAAGGTGAATATTGAGCGGTGGTTGCCATGGGAACGGTACTGCTGGTGATACTCCAGGAGGGTGGTCTATTAGTTTGTACCTGTTCCAAACATAATGACTGCAATGAGGAAAAAGACACGTTCATTAGAGATAGTAAATGGCATAGTAATCATCAGCAATTTGCCAGAAAGAGCCATTTCGTTTCATTATTGATTCAACTGCTGATTGTTTTTCTAGTTCTTCATAAGGCAATGAATTGCTCCTATGAACTTCTATTGTGTCCAATTGGCCCGCTTTGGTTTTACTGGTAAAGTTATCAATGGAACGCTACCAAGTTTAATTAAAGGGAAGCTTTGTATCTAAATGCAACGTGATTTCTGTCACAGGTTTTAAAAGGCTTACAAAGCCATCGTCGTTTCTACGGAATATAAACGCCACTCCTATTTTGCAAACAAATCGTTGAGCGATCTTTCGCAGGCCATCTGCGACGATAACATTTGTCAGCCAATGGTCGGACGCGTCTTATCTTATGTCCGTTATCATCACACTGTGAGCGTGGTTTATTTCGACTGATATTTTACATTCAAGCTGTTAATATGACAAGCCTGAGAAAAACATGAGTCCCAATAGAGAACTCCTGAAATAGACATTGCAAGAAAGCTACACTTCCCTAATGCTGCTCTCACGCAGATAGGAAGGCAGATGGAAGCACGCAAAAAATAGCAAAACATCCACTGTGGCGTCTTGAGATGGCAATTATTCGGGGGGGAAAAAAAACCCACATTTATTTTATTGATAGTGAAATAATAATAATAATAATAAATAAATAAGGTATGTCCATTGTAAACATCCATTTATCAAATTGTATCTCTCATTAACAGAGGGACTTGTCTGGTCTCGTCTATTCAAAGTAAATAATTTGCCTTGAAAGGCGCACAGACAAGAAAAGACGACATTCCACAGCCACACGTCGTACGAGATGAGCCTTAAAATCCTGCAAGACTTTTTCTTAGAGGTCCCTTCGGAGCGGCAACGGGTTTAACAGGTTGTCAGCTTTCTTTGAGAAGCTCGATAATAAATGAATGGACCCGGTTTGATTGGAAAAATGAATGACGTTGGCCCGTTGTTGTTTTTACATGTGCACATTTTCTGCCTGGCAACGTGTACATGCAATGTGCTTTCATGCAACATGACTTCATTCCTGGAAGGAGAACTAATTGAGTGATTAGTATTCCCCTTTCCGCATACGTCTAATCTGCTCCGATTAACGTAAATAAAAGCATTTCAATCTAGCTAGCCGACTCATGCATCAAGTGCAATTGGCCATTTTTTCACACATCTGTTTGCAATAGCGAAAATCTATTTCATGTCGGTCATGAAGCTGCAGCTGGCGTTCACATGCGTCCTAGCCGCCGTCGTCTCACAGATATCTGGGATCCGCCCACAGGAGTTGGGAATTGCTTTGGTGATGTCACAAATTTTCCCTCAAATAGGCCTCTCAGCTACTTGACATGCACGATCTCATGCTTGGTGGTCGGCTTTAGTTTTTACCGTAAGCTGAGCAATAAGGAGCGGGATGGAGCACCTTTAACGTTTTCCCGTATCTGACCTGATCGGAAACCTCTGTAATCACAGCCTCCAATTACATTTCTATTTACAACGCTCGAGTTTTCCACGTGCTAATTCTGTCTTGCATTTTGCTTTATGGGCAAGATGCTGATTAACCTGATTAACCGGTCTTCCTTGGTTTTATTTTTTTTTAATGGCGCACTTGTCAAATCCATCCACACAATAGCTCGAGAAGATTAATGCGCATACACGCAGGCATCGTGCCAGCGTGGTGAAGGCGGCGACATTCTTAAGACGCACCTTTTCCCATTTTGTGGCACATTGTGTTACTCCAACCACACCATCAAGACCAGGGAAATGGGGATGCTCTAGCTGTCTCCTGTACGGAACCATCTCAGACTGAGGTCATCGGGCAAGCCATGTGGCTTTTTAATTCCGCCCCGGGAGGGAAACACTAATCTCACATTCCCTCGACTAGACTGGGCCAAATTGTACCAAAGTCATGCGAGAGACTTGCTGTAACTAACCCGCCAAAAGTCCCAACTTGGTTTCTATACTATAAAAAGAGTTGAATCAGTTCTTCTACTTTTGCCATTTTTTTAAAAAAAATTTTTTACACAGTATGTGCATTTTTATTTTCATTGGTCCTGGTGCTGACACACACACACACACACACACACACACACAGCAGCGCATTCATCTCACACCTCTTTGAAATTTCCCTTCAAGTCAAGTCAAACCACATGACCACATTGCTTTCTGATGAAAATGATGTCAACAGCATTGAAGCACTGACACGCTTTCAAACTAAGTGGAGAAGGTACTCACCGTGAGTGGCAGCGAGCAGACGGCGAAGATGACGGTGATGAGCGCCAGGAGCACCAGGTGGTCCAGCTCCTCCTCACCCCATCCGAACAACGCCAGGCTCAGCTTTCTCTTCCTGCCGGCGGAGCAGGCCGAGCCTCGCCGTATCAAGTGGCTGCGGTGCATCTGACAGAGGCTGGCGATGACCGAGCCGTTGCAGGCGAACACGGCCAGGATGATCAGCGCCATGAGCGAGGAGTACGTCAGCGAGAAAGCCTGCACCCGCTCGGCGTCCCCCGTGGCGTCCATGTCGATGAAGCACCACGTCCCCGGGCAGTACTGCCTGAACTTGCCGATGCCGACGAACGGCAGAAGGCAGAAGGCCAGGGAAAAGAGATAAACGGCGACCAGCGTCACCTTGGCGAAGCTTTGGCGGATGTGCACCGAGTAAAAGTAGGGATGGCTGATGGCCAGGCAACGCTCCACCGCCATGGCGCAGAGGATGAGGGTGGGCGCCAGGCCGAAGAAGCTCATGGCGAAGCCGAAGAGCTGGCACAGGCTCTCGTCGCCCAGGCCGATGAGGGACACGTTGCGGGCGTAGCAGATGAAGACGGACGGGCTGAGGAGACAAGTGCCCAGCAGGTCGGTGAGGGCGAGCCCCGTCACCAGGATGGAGAAGACGGACGACCTGGAGCGATGCTCTTTGCGGTGAACGCCCAGGATGAAGAGCGCCAAGAGGTTCCCCACCACGCCGGCCAGGAACATGATGATACTCGTGGCCGGATTGCTGTCGCCTTTCACCGTGAGGCTCTCGTTGCATGTGACGTTGGGGTACAGCCCGTCGCAGGCCATGCTTAAGTTGATGGATGAGTCACTGGAGGGAATCTAAACGGCTCCCAGATGTTCAAAAAGGCAGCTGGGCAGTCTTGGTTTCATTTGGAGGGCAAGGGTGGTCAGAATATTCTCACCAAAGCACTCTGTGGGTAGGGACAACAACATTTCCTTACCACACGCATACGGTAGTCGACCAACAAACACCGAGTTCAGAAGAAATTTCAAGATCAATCTAAAAAACCTTTCCAATTTGATTTCGATACATTAGCAACTCTTATTCTCTAACAAGAAGCTGAAAGATTGAATTCAAAAAATGGTTTTCATTGTTTTGAATTCAATTGTCAGACTCCTCCAGCCATTCTGGATCTGATGTAGCTGACAACACTGAGGTCGTCTCACATCCGTGCCCACTTCCTGCCTCGCAAGGCACTGTTGATGTCATCACGGTGTCAAGATTTCAAAAGAGGAAAATAGGCATGATAAAGACAATTTCAATAGCTAATTGATCAGACTGAATTTTGCTGTTAAACGTCTTGTTAGAGAACACAAAAGAAGGAAGTAACGAAACAGTGAAGAGTTGGAAATGTGCAATCAAAAGTAGGTCAAATTAAGTTAACCTGTGGAATTCTTTTTGATTCAAGCTTTCCTGTTGATAGCGGCTTTGACAGATCATCAGAAATGATCCCATTTCACTTCATTCATTACAGGGAGAATCCATATCTCAAAAAATTGTAGTCATTTGTTACTAGGCAGAGTACGAAAAAGGATTAGGGCCAGTGAAGACAAAAAACAAAAAGGGGGTGACAGGATTCTGAATTTTATTCTCACAATTCTGACTTTAAAGTTTAAAGTCAGAATTGTGAGAATAAAGTCAGAATTCTGAGGAAAAAAAGTCAGAATCCTGTCACCCCCTTTTTTTTCTTCTTCACTTTAAAGTCAGAATTCTGACTTTAAAGTGAGAATTCTCACTTTAAAGTCAGAATTGTGAGAATAAAGTCAGAATTCCCACTTTCTGCTTTAACCAGCGCCATTGACTACAGAAAGTCTTATTAAAAAAATGGAAAAATAATAACTCACCTTCCCACGGTCGTGTTCTCGGGTGGATTAGTCCACATGTGAGCCACGCTGAAAGGAAAGTTAAAGTTTGAAAGCAGCGCCCGGCAACACCACTGTTTGACTGCTCTCTCTCTCTCTTTCTCTCTCTGGCAAATCTCGCCCCGCCTACTTTCATAACACCTACTTTTTGTGACATTGTTGCACCAACGGCGAGACAACAAATTAGAAATGGCGCTAAAGACATAATTGTTTGCCTGAGGTGCTAGCATTAAACTAGGATAAATAAGATAGCATCAAATGTTTCAATAATCAGTATCTAATTCTGAAATTTCAATCCCAATTGTTTGGGCTGTTTTTGGTTACATCAAAGCAAAAAAAATAAAATAGTCTTAACTTTGGTCAGTGGCTCACTCCTATTTCAAGCTGTAAAGGTGCAAACTCTCAAATAACACTCACCTGCATTGTAAAGCAAAAGATCCTGTTCCTATGAAGCCTGTCTTTTCATGCGCTCACCTTATTATTTGCTTTTCATGACAAGCAAACACAATCGCAGCGGTGAGACAACTTAGCTGTGAAAAAAAATAAAAATAAATGTAAGTAATCACATTTTGCCTCATTTCCTGTTGCCGTGTCTGTTTGCGTAATTGGCCAGAAATACAATTAGAACAGGACAATGTCGATCTTTGCTTAATGAAGATCAGGTTGCTTCCTAAATTGCATTCGTCGCATGGAGAATTCACGGTTTTGCAGTACAATGCGGATAATGGCTGAGATGCGTGGGTTGGAAAATGTATTATTGCCATGTGGATTTTCCAAGGTTATGGATGACAGGTTGGCTCAGTCTGGACATGCATGCCGACTGCCAAGACACATTCTCAAAACACACACACATGAGATGTGCAGACCTCAAGAGGGTTTGGACAAGCTCTCAAGATGGTATTGTAATACAGATGAGATGCTTTTACATGCAAGTAGACACGAGAAGGATGTGGTTAATAAGTGTCCACTTTGAGAGACAGGAAGTGTACTTCATAAATGGAATGGCTCGTCCTTAATGGTAAAGGCAGATTGGGATAAAAGCCAGAGCAATAAATCCTGGGAGGAGAGAGAAAGTGTGTCTTTATTACAGATTTAGAACCAGGAAGTGAAAAATATTTTGACACCCCACTGTGAATTTTATGGCAAGGCCAGTGTTGTTTTTGTAGATGCCAGCCTGGAAATGAGGACTCGAGTCATAGTCCCAAGAGTTTGCCAGCTTTGTTTTAAACACATAAATCAGCTTTTTTTTTTTTTAAGAATATGAAAAAAAAATCTGCTTTTAATCTGGGTCTTAAAAGCATAAAAGCTTAGTATTGTTCAAGTTTTTGTGTTCTTATAAAAACAACAACATAGCATTTTTATGGGAAGTGATAAAAAAAACAATGGTCAGTTGATTGCAAGCAGTGTTTCCAAAGAAACTGGATTTATTTTTATTATTTTTTTAAAGATTACGCCACTGCTGTATTGTCTTACGAAACGTTTTTCATTCGCCATGGACATCTCCATCTGCAGTTCATTGAAATCTTTTCATTTGTATTTGATCTTTTTTTTTACTTCATGTCATTCCACATTTTTGCTTGGTTGACTGTGTCATTTCTGTCATAAAACCACAGAAATCATTGGTCAACTAGCATACCATACCACTTACTTATGCTGTGCTTACACGACAAGTTCAAAAAGTTAAATACTTGTATTACGAGTAAAAAAGAAAGTGAAGAAAATGCAGTGTAGGCAATGGATGGATGGAAAATTTTACAACAGTTTTGTGTTTTAGTGTTAAAAGATCTGGAATTAGTATTAAATGATAGTCACCTCAATAATGTTGGCGTGAAAAGCTTGAGCACTACCCACATACTATCAGAGTGGTAGTGTGGAAATTACCCAGACGGCCAGGATTTCCCCCATCATGCAGAAAAATAACAAATAAAAACGATACAAATGGAATTAGCCAGCGCTGATTTAATTTGAGGTCATTCCAACGCTAATGGAATGGGAAGATGCGCTCTGCTGAAACGGGTCATTTACACGCCTCAAACTGTGCCAAAAAAGAAAAGAACTTGCTGCTGCTTTTGCCAGTCTAGTTTCATTCTGATTAATTGCCCTTTTGCCAGGATGTGGTCAGAGCTGGCATCAACGCTGATGCGAGGGTGGATTAATCAAGGGGTAGTCATCCTGAATCATTAATGTCTGGCACATACTATATACCTTGCCATTCGACCTGATGGGAACTTTATTTTTCTTTGTTCATTATTAAAATATCTATAAATACATTAAACGAGACACTTGTTCATATCTGAAGTAGTCAATAATAAACTATTTTTGTTACAATGTAAATTTTCATTTAACGTCCGTCAGCGACCTGAAGCGAATTTGATGTAATGACGCCCCCTAGCGGAGTAACTAAGAACGCGGGTCATTCTTTGAGGGTAATTGGACTTGACCCACATCAGTGAGTCCCCCTCTTCCTCGCATAGTTGCATGTATTCTTCATGTTCATCTGAGGTCTACATTTGTCACGTGGTCAACAAGAGGATAACACGGCGCTGGTTATATTCCTGCTGAGCATGCGCCTTCCCCTAATTCGCCTCACCTATTTGCTGAAACCACAGTGGACACAAATAGCGCTAGGACACGTGTGCAATCACATCTACTCACCTCGGAGGCCGCCTCATCCCATTGGCTTTGCATCCTGCCGGAGGGGTCCCGCTCTGTCACATTTGGAGCTCGTCGGGGCGCGGGGTCGTGAGCCCCGGCTGACCTGGATTTACACACATTGCTCCAGTAGGAATACCATGAGCTACTTAATAATGCCAGACTGCCCGATTGCTTACTCCAGTCAAGGGCTCGGATGACTCACCATGACCCTGTTTGAGGTTGACCGATCCTCAACGGGAAACTTAATGAACTGGCGGGGAAAGAATATTGAGAACAGTAATTCAGAGGCAGAATAATCAAGGGCTCAGCATTCGTGTAGACCAGGGGGGGGTCAAACTCATTTTTGTTGCGGGCCGCAACGTAGTCATAGTTTCCTTCTGAGGGCCATTATGAGTGTCAACGCTAATAAGTGTATGACCGTTTCATATTCTATACACAAAAACTGTTAAATCAGAGACTAGTAGAAACATTTTTAAAAAGATGCATGGTGATTAAAAAGTCGATGCACAATTTTGTCTTTGCGGGCCAAATATAATTACACAGCGGGCCACGATTGGCCCGCGAGCCAGAGTTTGACACCCCTTGAAATAAGGGAAAATATCACATCAATGAAAAAGAAACTAATACCCAACCCCAAATATGACATGGGAAAATTCAGGTGAAGTAAAGCTCATTCAGTTTATTGATTTATGGAAAATATATCACATCTTTACATCTTTTGAGACGCCATCAGAAGCTAACAGTCCATCACCGTTGACTTCCTCGTATCAGAATCAAACTTTGCCGATTGAAATACCTCCGAGCGGTATTTAAGTTTCAATCCCCTTCGAACCATGACTCATCCCAACTGTTAAAACGCTGAAACCGGCCCAGTAAATTGCTACAACCCCTTCTTCATGTTTTATTAGAACAGGCCGACTACATTAGGTATTTGTAAATATACAGTACAGTATAAGTATTCCGTTGAGTAAAACAAGCAAGCAGGTTGCAGGTGATGAAACCACTGGACTACAAACTCAAGATGGAACAGCCAACGACGGATGTGAAATTAGGGACACACGAGTTACCGCAGCAAGTCAAATTTCAGTTTTCTCTTTTTGCAATAATATTCACACGATTAATACCGAGTGCAAACTGTCAAGTCTTTTAGTGTGAGAGTTCCGGAGATGTTTAGAACTTCCCCGGGAACCTTGCGAGAGATGTTAATGGCACATATCAAAACCAAAGAGAAAACAGAGCACGGGCCATTTACTACGACGACAAGCGATGCAAACTTTACGACACACCAATATACCGAACATATATATATAGAGAGAGAGAAAGTTTGTGACCAAAGTTTGTCATCCATACATAATATTTGAGAACACATTTAGAAAGCATTACATCAATATCGTATCGTCAGGATATCCGTTTTGTATTAACAGCGGTCCTCCGCAGCGTCTTCACAACAATCAGCCTCAAAGCAACAAGTTCACGCACGCGTCTCCGCTCGGTTGCCGCTGCGATGCAGAAAAGCCACCCGCTCCAAAAAACACCCCGTCGGGGGATCAATCGCTCTCTTGTTCATAGCCAAAACTTTTTGAAAATGCTCGTGTCCGACCAAGCACCAATGAACACCACAGACTGCAACTAGTTGCTCTTGAAATAACCGATAGTGACACCAAAGTTTTTTTTTTAATACAGATATATAGCTATATATGAAAGTATATACCTCCACTGTATACAATATCTGACCGCTACCTCTGATGGGATCAGAACCACCTTGTCGAGACAGGAGACCACCACAGAACGGCTGCATGCAAGAAGAGTAGTCAAATTGGTATTGAGAGAAATCGCCACTGGTGCTAGTAGAGAGGCAAAGGTTCTTTGCGGAAGCGGAAAGATTTGAAATAACCCACTTCTCTAAAGATCGGTGGCGTCGGTTTCGATGTCCCTCCCCTCCCCCCTTGCGGTGGCAGCACTGCTCATTCCTCTAAATTATTCATGAGCTGAGTGACTCGGCAGAATCTTGGTCGGAAGTAAAAGGCCTTTGGCCCTCTTAAAGCTTGGTCCATTAACTTCTTCAGGGATTATTCTGTAGGTGTATGCTAAACAGATACCTCAGAAGTACTTGGATGGATTAAGCACAAGTGGCCAAATTCTACATGAAATGTTTGGTTTTGTTTAAGGGGCTGAAGGGGGAATTGGGAGGGGGGAGGGGGGGGGTGTTCATCAGCTGACAATTGTTCCTTTTTGTTCTTAAAGACAGTGATCTTAAGAGGACAAGCAACGTTAAAGAGAAAAATCAGCCTTCTCTTCACTTGGCGGTCATCATTTGGACAAATTCTGAAAGACACAAACACAGTGAACGTGTTTATTGACTTCAGAGATTTGCTTCGAATGACCTAACGCATGTTTGCCGAAAATTGGGCAAAACGCTGAGAACCTACTCAATTGTGGAAATAAGTTGTTAAATTATCATACCAGGATTGGTCAATTCTGTTTTGGAGCTGCTTTAGTTTGGCTATCGTCACAAAAAGTAACATCTTACCTTCGTAGTTGACCTGTCCGTCGCCGTCAATGTCGGCTTCGCGGATCATTTCGTCCACTTCCTCATCAGTGAGCTTCTCCCCCAAGTTGGTCATGACGTGCCGTAGCTCTGCTGCGCTGATGTAGCCGTTGCCGTCCTGCAGAGGGAGCAAGCACGCTCATCACGCCGCTCCATCACAGGCGGCTATTTCAAAGAGGTCCAGACCTTGTCAAAGACTCTGAACGCTTCTCTGATCTCCTCCTCGCTGTCTGTGTCCTTCATCTTCCTCGCCATCATCGTCAGGAACTCCGGGAAATCGATTGTCCCGTTGCCTGACGAGGCACACAAAGCAATTGACGTGAAAATGTCAAAAGGTGCTGTACAGTCACAACCTAATTAAGGGCATTTTGGAGGTACTCGTAGATCCAGTCCATCAAGTCCAAATGTGTCGTTCTCCTTCTCACCGTCTGCATCGACCTCATTGATCATGTCCTGCAGCTCAGCCTCAGTGGGGTTCTGGCCCAGGGAGCGCATGACAGTGCCGAGCTCCTTGGTGGTAATGGTTCCGTCGCCGTCCTTGTCGAACAGTGAGAATGCCTCCTTGAACTCTGTACGGCGACACAATTAACCCACATGGGTCCCGGTGACACAGAAACATCAAGTGGGTAGTTGTGACTCATTCAGCCTTTGTAAAATGCTTAAATAAATGGAGGCTGGAAGGATGCCTAACTAAAAGCTTTGGTGAATTTATAGCATGGACTCAAAAATACATTTTTTTTTTTAGACTGACTCACAGCCCCCGCTGATTTCCGCTTTGGCTGAATGATGTCAAGCGGCTTGTCGGGGAATACCAAGTGACAACCGCAGGCTAAGTGTTTATCCTCGGCAGTCGATCATCTCGCCGTCGCCTCGGAGCCGCTAAAGCTAAAAGCGTGGCTGCGCTATGTACTCACCTGCGATCTGTTCCTCGGTCAGCTGGTCTGCCTGTTGACACAAAAGGACATTGATAAATCACTGTCGGCTCACTTTCACTCGAAAAAAAAAAAAAAAAACACCTGAGGCAATTCTCATCTCGACACCGAACCTCAACAGACGGGAAAATCGTTTGGTATTTTTAAACATAAAAAGTGCAATGACACACTTACCGTATTTTCCGCCCTAAAAGGCGCACCGGGTTATAAGGCGCACCTTCAATGAACGGCCCATTTTAAAACTTTGTCCATATATAAGGCGCACCGGATTATAAGGCGCATAAAATAGAAGCTATACTGCATCAAACTGAGGTTGACTAGGGTTGCGGTATGCATCCACTAGCCAATAACCAACGAGCCCTCTGTAAACAATCGCGTTTCTCAAACGATCTCCTATAAAATGATCAGAACTGACTAAAGTTCGATCTAACGCATTGGTACTACTTACCTATGTTTCCCTTCCATATAGATCCGTAGATTTACTCGAAACATTAACAGAGCAGCCTATTTTGACATGAAATAGCCTGGTACGTATAGCAGCTATCGCAATAGCATTAGCCATCCGCAAAGTCTCACGAGCCTCAGCTCGCAATCTCCCATGAGCCTCAGCAAAGTGTAAACAATCGCGTTTCTCAAACGAGCTCCTATAAAATGATCGGAACTGACTAAAGTTCGATCTAACGCATTGGTACTACTTACCTATGTTTCCCTTCCATATCGATCCGTAGATTTACTCGAAACATTAACAGAGCAGCCTATTTTGACATGAAATAGCCTCGCGGGTACAACAGCTATTCGGTGACGCCCCCTGACTACAGTTGCCGTAATGCTGGGAAGCGATGCGACCTTGTAATTTACTAGTCGTACTAAAACGTACTGAAACATTTTGGCAGAGCACTGTGTACAACCAGTATGGATCAACAAATTCATCAGTTGATCCATATATAAGGCGCACTGGCCTATAAGGCGCACTGTCGGCTTTTGAGAAAATTTTAGGTTTTTAGGTGCGCCTTTTAGGGCGGAAAATACGGTAATTCATTTTTAACTTCTCCTGACGTGTCATTCTGGCACCCGTGTGAGGTCTTTACTAGGCCTGTCCAAGTCAGTCAGCGTGTCCAGTTAAAGGCGCCAAAGTGTGATGAGGGCCGGGTATAAATACGCCACGGCCCGAAATACACACGTCTGCTATAATTAGTCAGACGTGAATAGGGTCGCCTATGTAGCACACCAAAGATCACCGCCACTAAGCACCTTTTTTTAATCTTTAATTGAAAGCCACTTAGTTCTCGTGAAGTCGACCTGTTGCTTGTCTCAAGTTCTATTTTCAGTGTCGTAACACAGCCAATAGGTTTGCGTAGTGATGAAAATACACACGGAACACAGCGCTGGTAAAGTGGTTAGGATCAATTATTTCCCTACACACAAATCCGCCCTGCTTCCACTAACACAGTTAAGAGTTTACAATGTTGCCAAGGATGCAATTTGGTCACAGCTTTTAGCAAACATTTGTTTATTTTAGGGAGGAGAAGAATGCAGCAGAAAAGGAAATAGGCACATCCTTTATTATGCTCCCGTTGGACTGTCTGACATCACAGCAACACTGCTCTCGAACAGAACGTCTTTTAATTTGAGGGGCCTCGCTTTCGTGGAAAATGCCCCTCGTGCCGCGCCCTGGAGCCTCGCAACGCTTTATTTTGTGGTGCCCGCGCCTCACAATGAAGATGTTCATCAAAGGAGAGCAGCGCACTGCTAAGTGCAGTGTGAAAAGGGCTCCAGCTCACACACAACCATAGTGATTTTAAACAGTACAGAACATATTGAAAGTTCATGCAAGGTAGTTTTGCAACATGTCAGAAAAAAAGCAGAAATGTTGAGCAGTGTTTTTCAAAAGAAAAGCAGATTTACATTTTTCATGTTGATTAAAAACAAAGATCATCATGCTGCTTTCATAGAGTACTAAAGAAATCTGAGCATAATTAAATTCTGAAGATTTGGACAATGAATTGATTGTGATCAATTAATTTGATAATCAATGAGTTGTACCTCTATTTTAACGAATCATTTATTAAAATAAAATACATTTTAATCAAACTTGCTCAGAAAAAGTGGTATGGGCGCATCTCCACTCAAGGTTAGCGCTTATTCTACTGAATGTATCTGAGTCATCCGGACAGAGTGGGGGGTGCGGTCACTAAAAAAGATGCAAGACATTGCAAATTACGTTCTCTTTGAAAATATCCCCGAGCTGATTAACTGCAAAGGATCGAGCAGTTAGCTTCATATCGGAGCATAGTTGAGAGGATTTCGAATGAGTTTCTTCCCTTTGTGAAGGGGTGCACTGCAGATGATGACAGCCTACTGCGCCAAGCATGGCTTGGTTAGAAGTGGGAGGGGGGGGTAGGTGGCACAGGAGGAGGAAAAGGGTTGGGGATAGATAGATAGGGGTGGCATGGAGGCTCCAAGCAGCAGAATGCGGTTGGGCTGCATGGCGCAGGAAGAAAGCTGCCTTTACGTGCATGGAAAGATTGAAACATGGCACGCGTGCAACGACTACCTGTGGGCAGTGCTCTTATGTAATCCAAATAGGGGTGGCGAATACGCTTTGAATGCTTGTTGCGCATGCTAGAGGAGATCCACAGCCCCCTGTTGATGCACACCACCAAGAGCCGCTGGCCAAGGCTGCAGGCGGCTTATTGTGTGAGCACTTAAGAAGGCGTTAGCGATCGTTTTTTTTCTTTTTATGCATCTGCCTCCTCGCGAAAGGTTATAAGAGACGAGATGAGTTTCAAGATAACACCGGGGCCGGGGTGGGCTATTCTTAGCAGCCCCTTTTTGCACCACCACGCCCACTCTTCTTCGGTCACATTTAGCTACGAGGAGGCTGGGGAAAAGAAAAAGAAAAATGCTTGTGTAGCAAAGGATTAAACTAAACGCCTTTGTGAATGAATCATCGAAACGACTGGCGTGCTATTACGCCGCAACGCCATGGATGCGGCGTCCATTTAGTTACACAGCACAACATGCAAGATGCGCAGTAGAGGCTTTTACAACATAAAAATAGAATCCATGATGATAGCTCAAGTGTGTATCTTAGAAAATACCCTCCAAAATTGATTGCAAGCGATCCGAAGTGACCGTTATAAAACCTATATTGGAATACCCATTCTAGCTAGCTAAGCTCATTTAAAAATCCTATTTGACGAATACTCAAAACAGGAGTACATTTTAATTTACACAACCGAATTTAACGAGACTCTCTTAATATCAAAAGAAGTTTAATCGAAGCTGTTTTGAAATAGCGTTGACTAGAATATCGAATGCCGTCCACGCTCATTGCCAAGCTAGCTAACCACGTCGTTGGCCTGGTACTCACCATTTTGACTTTTCAAGCTCCGCGAAGATGGAGAGAGGCAAAAAAAAAATCAAGTTGTAGATTTGTGACGTAATATACCTCGATGACACGCACTATCCCGGGAGTGCTCGAGTCTAATTCAGCTTTACTGGCGTATACGACTGAGAATCGGTTGAGACGGGAAACCGTTATTGCAGTAGAGTTGCCCGGAAACCTCAACCGAGAGACGCCGGCCTCCTGCTCTTCTCGGACGAATGTATCCCTCCGCCCGAAACATTGCTTGACCTCCACGCAGAACGAAAAAACGTCCCCAAATTCTCCTTATTATTCATTTGAAGCGTTTCCAATTCTTAAATAATCAATTACTCTTTGTTACATATTATTTTAAGCTCGTTTTATATCCCCAACAAAGAGGGTCTATGTTGCACTATAACACCGACATGCGCAACGATACCACCCCAGCACGCCACAAAGAGGATGGAGCTGTATGGAGGATTAAAACTGACAATACTATTAACTGGTAAACACAATCATGTCATAAGCAGTCCGTCAAAATTTTGCTGTGTTCTTAAATGTTTCACAGTATACAATAACAAGGAAATATTTTGAATAGAAAAAAATACATCAGGAATTGCACAGGAACAATCCTGCAGAAAGTTGCAGTGATTACATGAAGAGATGAATAATTATTCCATATATCTATTTCTTAAATGAAACATTACGAGACGAGAGCCACACACAGCGCAGACATTTAAACATCATTTTAATACGGGATAATATGAATGAACACAATACAGAAGAATCATTTCAAGCTTTCAAATGACTACAACCTACAGGAAATGATTTCTTACTACTTTCTGAATTCACCTCACATTCATTGTTTTTGTCAGAGAATTCTCTGTGGCAAACTGTTTCCACTTTAGTTTCATCATAATAGCACGCCTCACGTGCATGTGGACATCCTATACGGTCGGAAGGGCAGCTGAGTTGCAGAAAACGTCTGTAAGCTCTGGCCAGTGTTGTCATAATACAGCCGAGTCCTCGTCTGATTATCTCAGCGATGGTGCTAAAGAGGGAATAAGTGCAGCACACCCCGAGAAACATCACAAGGCAATTTGCCACCTGATACGCACGGATGTCTTCGTGTTGCTTTCTCTGAACACTCACAAAGTCCCCGAATCCCACCGTGCTAAAGGCCACGAAGCAGAAGTAGAGAGACTCCAGGTAAGTCCAGCCTTCCATGGCCGAGTAAAGCGAGGCCGCACCGCAAGCGACGACCACCACGGCAAGGAAAAGCAACAAGGTCACTTGGTATGCGGGTGGCTTCCACTCGTTTTTGCGGCCTCCTGGACGGCTTCTGGACCGTGATCTGCAGTCTCGGATTCTCTTGGAGTGGTACCAGAATAAGATGAAGCTCAACAGCGCGATGACTCTCTCCAGGAAGAGATTGAAGAACAGCATGGCGGCCGAGCAGCCGAACAAGCCGTAGAAAACGAGCAAGACCTTCCCTGCTATTGTGGATGGGGCCGTAACACCAAACCCTATCAGGAAAACAAGGCATCGTTGCAAAAGATGTCTGGAAAATAATTCCATAATATCAATATACACAAACTTCCCGAGCGCGGCACCGCTGCTGCTCACTGCTCCCCTCTCCCCCAGGGGATGGATTAAAATCACATGGGGATGGGTTAAATGCAGAGGACAAATTTCACCACACCCAGGTGTGTGTGTGACGATCATTGGGACTTTAATCTTTAATCTTTTAATCTTTAAAATCTTTGGTCTTCCAAAGATGCAAAAAGTAGTTTTTGAATGCCACCGTGTGAATCAGCTGGGCTATTGTGAAACATCAAATGTCTCCCAGTTACATCATTAAATGTCAGTAAACATGGAAGTTGCAATAAAAAAAAAAGGTACACCAATCTGTGATTAATGTTGTCTGCTTCATCGTTTCCACAGTGACAAAGGGAGTCATAAAGCAAGAGATTGGTATTCTTCGACCGAATTTGGACATAAGGCATAAGAAAGATACTCAATTTCTCAGTTTGCTAAGGTTTTACACCCTCAACAAACGTGCCCCGCAGGATTTGAGTGCTGAGACAATCACCTGATTTTGAAGCCTCATTTTACATACTTGGCAATATTTTATTTATTCATTCCGATTTAAGATGGAAAATTCATTATTGTTTCATAAAAGCAATAACTTGCCATCGTTAACTAAATTCTGCTGTGCTGATCCTCCGAACTCACCAATGGTGGACACCACAGTTCCCACAAAGTAGAAAGCTCCCGGGATATCCCACAGTGCTCTGCCTCGTTCCACACGAACACCTGCCATCCTGGCATCTTCGTAGTGGCGTAAAAGAGATTTCAGATCTCGGTAACTAATATTATGCACGTGACTGAATACCCACAGCCTTTTTTGCCAATGCTGTTGGGCCAGAATTTCAGCTGGTCTCTCCAAGGAAGAAAAGGAGACAGCGCCAGCCAGCATGTAAAGGGCAATGAGCACTCCGAGGAGGATGAAGCGAGCGGTATCCACACTGGCTGAAAGGGATGGACAGGAATCTTTCTTGAGTGGCATTGGGAAAAAAAAAAGTTGAACACTGGCCTGCACTAAGCTCGGAAAAAATATACGGCATTAGTAACATGCCCATATAAAACAAGCATCTGTTATATTTTTTTATGATATCATTGAATGAATGGCAGATACTTACAGAACAACAAGTCCACTATCCAAATCAATTGTGTTCTGGTTACATCAGTGTGTGCAGATGGCTTTAAAGGGGGCTGTAATGATGTGTGTTGGTTGGCTTCAGCTTATCACCAGCTCAATAATCAGCCTTGACTCTACTTTTATGAGCCACAAACATGCTAAGTCCATAAACATATTGGCTTCTGCTCTCCAATCCATGGATACAAGCTTAAAACACACACACATAGGCCTACATATTCAGCAACAATGTTATGACCACGATAAGAGAGTTAGACACACACATGTGTAGACACAGCTTAGATATATGTATTATTTTATTATAGTTTGGTGTACAACTACACAATTTTCAATAGCACTACTCGGGTGCAACATATATTTAAACTATATAGGCACAATGGTTGATTCAATTATTATTATTATTATTATTATTATTATATCGTACTACTTTTTGGACGTGTCACTGAGCTGCACATTTATTTCTATCCACAGGGTGGCAGTAGTTAACTTTCTCGTCAACAAGCAGCAAAGTAAATACAGCAGAAGAAGACCGCTCAACGTTGGATTTGTGTGTGTACTGTTTTGCCCGTAGGTTGCTAACACCAGGGCAGAGTCGGTAAGTGTAATAAGCATTTATTTGAATTCTTTTGTACAATATATGTTAAATTTGTGCCGAGAACAGCAACTGTGAATGTCAGCACCTGCACCCAAAGCGTGTCTTTTATTTTGAGAAAAGTACGACGGGAGCACATGACTCTAATGGCGCCTTTACTCGCCCTTGTTTTCTGTTTATGAATAAGTCTCAATTTGAAGAATGGCAACACCAGTGCCCGTGCTTCGTCTACCGAGAGGCCCTGACCCTCACAGCCGCGGTTTCGACCCCAATTCCCCTCGCTACATCGCTCTGTGTCGCACGTCCATCGCTTCGTCATCGTGCGCGTGCGCAGACCCGGAAGAGCTGAATCGGGAGCAGCGCGCGCGTGCGGAGTTGCGAGAGCGATTCCTTCGGTGTCTGCTGGCCACGCGCGACAAGAAAGTGAGCTTAAACATGCACGGTGACGTGACCGTGGACGCCACGTTCGGATGCTGCGACATCGACGTGCTCAACCTGCAGGTGTCCGACCTGCATACTCCGATCGGTGTGCAGAAGGAGGCGCTCATCAGATGCCAGGACGTCGTTTCATATTCTTTTGATTTATGAAGACCTTTTTTTCCACATTAGGATGGACTTGTTAACATCAAGATGCACAGCAACTTCAGCAAACTAAAAGCACAATCTGCTTTCTGAACACAAGGTGGCGGCATAGACTCGTGTTTTTCTTGGTGAGGTCAGCACGGGGCGGAAAGCATTGTTCCATTTTGTATAAGTTAAATTTTATATGTTTTTTGTATAAGCTTTTGTATTTTACATGTGTCTAAAAATGATCAAGCCACTGCATATGTCAGTATTTCACCACCAATATTGTGCCAATTACATTTGAAAGACCTTAGAGTCCCTATTTCAAACCTTAGAGTCTGTTTTTTTTTTTTTTTTTGTAGAAACATTTAGTACACATCCCAACCATGTTTGATATGTAAAGTGTTGTAACTGGCTTTGGTCAACGAAAATTAAAAAAACAATACAAGTGACTAAAGGGCAATGACTTTTTTTTAAATTTGCAATAAATAGTGATTGCAATATTTTTTTAACCTGCTTGTCAGAGAATAAATGCAGTTCAAATGCTAGTTAATTCAATGGTTTATATACTTTAAACATTTTTTTCGTGATGGGAAACCGGTTTCCATGATTTCCATTTAAAGGCTGTTTGTAGTCACAGAATGTTTGTGCAAAAACAAGTATGTACAATATTTTAACTAATTTCCAAACAAATGTATTGAAGTACTTTAGCGCAAAAACAAGTGACTCATGAATTTTGTCAAAATTAGATATGAACTTGGCATATCTATTTGTTTTAATATATTCATCTCAAAAAGCAAAATCCACACGAGGTGACCTTTTAAACACAACAAAAATTAGCATTTTTTCCCTCTAATGCAAACAAACCAAACAGTGACCACATGGCATGTCTTTCACGTAGCATTCCGAGCTGCAGGATTCTTCATTGTTGTGCCAGTCTGATGAGCAGGGGACATCAATACTATTTAATCTACCTAAAAGGTGTATTTTGCGAGTTCCAATAAGTCATTTTATTTGAGTGCCATTAGGCGACTGGGCTCCGCCTGCGTCTTTTTTCTCCTTTTTTTTTGTACCTGAATTATCCAACCACTCAATGGAGACAGTCATCAATGAGGGAGTGACTCATCCCTCCTCTTCGCCCTCCCTAATCCGAAATATGACTTGAATGACGTCATCGGGGACACTGTGATTCAATCAGGAAGCCCTCAAGGACGAGCAAGGTTAATTTTATTTACGCAGACATGCTTGTTTTGTGGGCAGCATCCTCAGACAGTCACTTCTCACCTTTATGAATACCAGTCTGATAATGTGACCATAATTCATTCAGTGGGATAAAAATGAATTCAAAACAACAACTGGGGATTCTAGAACAATTTCAGAGACACATTTCTCATGCCTATGTGATGCTCAATTCCAAGAGTGAGTTGAATTATTATGGCAGCTTCTATTTGCAACCGTTCAGGAAGACACAGTCTCACTGTTATCTACTCACACTTTCCTGCTAGTCCCCACTTTCAGAAGCAAAACATCGTGTGTGTTGGTGTACAGTTGGTCAGTCAGTTGGTCCAAGGAATCTGACCCTTACATGCAGCCGGTCGACAGGAAGCACATTCAGAAGTCCTTCCTGTTTGTGACCTTCTCTCTCACATTTCCTGGCAAGTGTCTGATAAGTTTTAAAACCACTTCATCATCCTTTGCCCAAACCCAGACTGAAATAACTGGGAAGTGACCTCACGCTTCATTTATTTTTAGTATGTTTCTTTTTGACATCTTGCAGACCACAAGACCACTGTTTATACTGGAGTGAATCGAACAATATACTGTTAATGGAAAATAAACTAAATTGTCTTTTGTAGCTCCTCCACTGACTGAGACACATGAATAAAATTGTTTAGTTCCATTTCCAGAACCTAAACTTTAAATATCAGTACGCTACTTAAGGTGAGGCCTAGTCGCTATCTGTAGCAAGCTAAGCTAACAACCGCTCCTGGTTTGTACAGTCCAATTCCTTTTCGCTTTCAAATCCTTAGAATAGTAAAGGGAAATTTAATAAGCTTCATATAAGCAGTCTTGCTCCATAAAATAGGCCTTGTTCTACTTCATTCCTTTCAGCGGTGTTTCAAAATTGTGACAACCGCTAAAGCCTAGCTTGTTTTACATTGGGATAGCGCCATTCCCCATTCAGTGCCAGTGTGGATTTTGGTGTCTCTGCACCATTTATTTGATTAATGTGGTTCCTATAAGTTTCAAGTGTACAGTACAATGAGTTGTGAGGTTGCTTGTTTAAAACCGTGACATCGTTGCCCATTGCATGGTGATTTCAATGCAGCCGCACTAGGAATGGCTGAGTCACTGTTAGTCTTCAGACATATTTGAGCGGCTATCAGCGGGGAATGTTGGAGGTGCTCCAGTGATTGTGAGGGCCAGGAGCCGTGTGGCAGCCTCACTTCCTGACTCCAGCAGCCCGGGGAGATAAAGACGGCGCGTAGCCGTATTGGAACACTGGCTGTATGTTTATGTACAACCGCAATTTTTGAGTATGGAACGTCTGTTTCAGGGTTGTGCCAAAGAATTCAAAGTACAGTTTACATGAGAGGCCTGGCGCCACTTGTTTTGCTCTCATTCCCTTTTCTCAGCTTCTGCTTATACACTAAAAGAGTTCATTATTTGACGAATCAATTCTCATGCGCGACGAAGATGAGTGTCACGTGTGTCGCCCGGCCGGCTTCGTTCTCGACAGGAAGTCACAGAAAAGATGAGGGAGGAGAAAGGAAGCGGCAATTAGATGGCGATTAAAGTTATCTTAATTTGTCTGTAAGAGCCCATCAAAGTCCACTCCCTGTCCCGTTGGGGTAAACACAGGAAGATGCCGCTATGATGCGGTCGAGCTGCTGACGTCCTACCGCCGCTTGGACGATTATATTTGAACCCTGAGAAATTAGAAGGAACTCCCGTGGTGTCGCACAAGTGCTTTCGCAGTGGCAGTGGGATCGTATTCTCATGATCAACAGCGACTTTTAACTGCCACCTACAAGATGCTGGAGTATTTTTCCATTGTTCCGTACTTACCTGTTTTCCCGCCCACACAGCCCCTCACACATCTGAAATCACTTAATTGGCTTTCTCTCATCTTTCGCTTCATCAAAACAGCCGCTCGGAGTGCCGAAGCTGAATTAATTGCTTCTAATTCTACTCGAGACACACGCTCACATCTCCAGCCGACAGCAATCTCTCCATCTTTTATTCTTCTCCCCATGAGACGTGATTTACTTGTGTCAGGGACAAGGACATCGGCCTATTAGGAAGTGCCTCTGACGTAGGTATCCACGTCCCCTCCTTCTTATCATCCCCCCTTCCTCATCTGCCTTCTTCTCCCGCTTCTCCTCCTCCTTGCCTTACTCAAATTGGGGTCGTCAACCTTTTATCGTGCAGACTGGTGAATCATCAGCGAGACTTGCGCCACAACGAAACACGAAGGGACGCTCTCCATCTCGCCCGCCCGCCCACCAACCTGCCCGCCCAGGATGCTTCCGTCTTTCTTCCCATATTAGCAGGGTAACCCGACATTGTCTGCTCTCTACTGTCGCATCACTCAGAGAGGACAAAGACACGGTGGTGGGACGTCAATGGGGGTGTGGCGTGGCGATGGCTGGGAGCAACAGTACAATGCTTACATGCTAATAGTAAAGTCTTAAAAACAATCCTAATGCATCAAAGTTGTTTTTGGGACGCCATTAAATGTCCTCTACTTAAGGTTGCGCCCGAACGTTAGCCCAGATCATAAAATTGACCGCTTTGAGCAGGGTAGGTGTCGGATCAAGATCGAGCTGAGTCTGTAAGGTCATACCAAAGTGCTCCCATCCAGAGACTTGACTTTGGAACTGGTTTTCAGTTCAAGACCCAAAACATGTCTCTTTAGGGAAGGGCGTAGCTCAGTTTGTCAAGACATAAAGTATCTTGGAAATGTAGACCAGTTGAATGTGAGGTTTTGCTTTCAAATTAGTTGACGGGTAAGGCCCATGAGAGACATCAATTATTAGAATGCAGGTGTAGAAACTGGGGAGATCATGAGCCATTACGAGTATTGGTGTGTGGTTGGAATGGTTTCTGGAGGGTCTTTGAAGAACCCCAGATTTGTGAGTTCTTGGAGATATAAGGGTCGATGGTTCAACAAATGTCAAATATATGAGATACAGTTCTGTCCCTTAGCTCGGACAGGGACAAGCCCTCAACCTCTTGGGGCACAGCTCTGTTTTGTGCATCAGCGTCACTCTCCACACTTACTGTATACACTTTGATAGCAAGACCTTGTAACTCCCACCAGCTGTACCACTTACGAATGTTTACAACTGAGCCAGATGTGGGAAAGCAGCATCTTGACTTAATGCAGCCAGAGATTATTTGCTGATGTTATCTGACTGATGAAATCTGCATAAACAGAGATGGCTACAAAGCAAGTGGAGCATGTCTGAGCTTTTAAACTACTAGCAATGCATAAACAAGACTCATGTTCTTCCTTTTGGTTCCATTTCTATACAGTACATGAAACACAAATCCAACTAATCTCTTGGCTCTTCCTGTTGCAGATATCAATGAGTACAGATGTCGAGACGGTTACATCCTGACATGCATCATATGATGACTTTACCAATGCAGGGTATAAAAATTTACTATTTGCCCCAAGCACTGGGAATGCATTTTCACTGTAGCCCGCTGAGACGGCAGACCACACCTGGACCATGGAGGCTTACCTTGTTCTGGGCCCCATACATCTGCGGCTATAGGACACACAAGAAGATCTATAAATAAAGATTGTGAAGATGCTCACAAACTCCAGACCTTTAACGGTACATCAGAAGTCAGCTGCTTGTGTCCTGCGTGGGTCGCAGTATTTGTTTAGTTCCGATGAGAAATTGGTCGAGTCACATTGTGTCAACATGAAAGGTCAGTTTCCTGTTACTACTTATACTACTCCCACCACATTTACAAAGCTATAATTCACAAGAAAAAGATCACGCTAACATTGATAGACCTTGCAAACGACTATTTCCAGAAGTACGGTATTTAATTCCTAATTCCTGCTCCTTATCCACAAACGTTGAGCTCAGGATAAAGGAATGACATCTTATCAGTGCAAAAAACTCGACTGTGGAATTTGTCAGCGGTGAATGAAAAAACATCAGACCTTGTTTGTGTGTGTGTGTGTGTGTGTGTGTCTTTGTACATAATTCTACCGGAGCACATCCCTGTATTGCATTAATACAATTTTGTCTTTGTCTCCTTCTCTACTTTCAGACATCCATTTGTCCTTCCCGGCTAAAACCCCTCACAAATCATCCACTTCAATTATTATGATTTTTTTCATTTTGTTTGCAAAGTCATTCCTAAGATGTAGGCTTTGATAGAATGCCTAAAAGTAATACGCACTAAGTCTTTACTGGAAGTGAGGGCAAAAATGAAAAATGAAACTTTCCTTGATCATGTTATCATATTTTTGACGCAAACTTTAGGAATATCTGCTAGTATTGATCAACCTTTGGGCATTATGCATTTGAGTCCAAATTTCTTTTGACAAGAAGTCATGAGTAAGCATGTTAGCTTCTCTTGCTAGCTGCTAACTAGCCTCTGGTGTTCTTATCACCTGTCATGTTAACAGTAGGCTATGATATTTCTTAACATGTTGGATGTCATGGTAAGAATTAGAAAAAGAAAAAATGACAACAACACAAGTCAAAATATCACAACAAAAAAGTAGTTTGTGGCCTCTGAATGGAAGTGTGCCGAATCATTTTGTGCTGTTTCATTTGAGCTCTTGTGAGGTTGGGTCTCCTTGCCGCTGAAAACAGGATTTGTGACAATATTCATCAAAAAGGTTCATTGAAGAAACCATGGCTTAGAGTCGCGTCACGTTCCTCTCGGAGGAATTAATCACCTTGAGTGTTGCAACATCAATCTTTGCTCATTTCATAGCTATTGGGGTACTTTCCTTTCATGACTCACCCTACTTTGTCATGCAGTCCTCTGTGGGACAATTGGATTTTGGCTCAACGAGACAAATGAGCCAGCCGTTAATCTCCATTGTATTTGTAAATTACGCAAACAAGAGTTTGCATTTAGTCCACATATATTTGCGTCATTTCAGAACCAATTTGTGTGCAAGGACTGAGATGACTTTGAAGTTCTAGAAACAACCTGTAGGGGTGGGTGATGTCTTGGTGGTGGACGCTAGCTAAATTGGCACAGGAAGAGGAAAGGAGCTGTGTGCCACGCAGGAGAAAGAACAAGGTGCAATGACAACGGCTGTAACCTTGCCGTGTTGCTTGTTCATATGTCATCAAGCAGATCGCCGTCTCGGTTCACCAAGGGCACGCGGAGAGGGCAGCCGTGTTGGCGACCATTTCGCTACGCAACTGCAGTGTCATGAATCACAAAAATGATTGCTAGACAGAATGCATAATTGTTTAAGCTAGCTAAATAGCTATTTACGGTGACTGACAGAAGAATAAATGCAAAAGGCCCATAATTAACCCTCAAAGCACATTTTTACGAACCCTCTGGCCCCCCCAAGGAAAAATCTAGCTCCGCCTGTGCAAAATCTAAAATAATGGAGAAAGTGTCTATTAAAGGATTTCATTCTCCCAAATAAATAACACTTAACATTTGATTTGTGTTTAATTCCGATTTTCTGCTCTATTCTAGGATACGGCAACGATGGATGACTTGCGAAGAGAGTGTTGAAAAGTTTCTCTCCACCCCCGTCAGCGGAAGTCAGCGGGACAAGGCAGCAGACGTCTTTTCCAGAGGATGGGAAACCTGGAGGCTGGAATTGACTCTCATTTGGAAGGAGGAGGAGGAGGAGGCAGCGGTCGGTAGCGCCGCAGATCACATGTGACATGTCTAGTGGCTAGTAATGCCTCGAGACATTTGACCCACATTTCTCAGCTTGTAGCACATTTTGACTGATTTCAAAATTATAACATGATGTGTAGGGTTATTAATGGTATTATGTCTTCCTTGAGATTTAAAGTAACGGCTGATAAATGTAATTAATATAAGAAGCTGACAGCAAAAACTGCTATATAACAGTATTTGGAGTCAAGTGAGTGATAAACGAGATAAAAACTTCGACTGATGCCAATTTAGAAATGACATTTTGCCTTCTTGAGGAAAACAATGTGAGTGTGCGTCTGTGTGACAAGTTGTGTGTGTGCATGCTGTGATGAATGAGGAAGGTTTCTCATGTGTGTGTGTGTGCGAGCGCTAAGATGTGAGACGATGCATTCTAAAGAGACGTTTGCTCATGGGCCAACTTCATGAATACAAATTACAGAAAGGACGGGTGCACCTTGCACCCCCCCCCCCCCCCCCCCGGCTCATAGTGAACAAGCACTGCCTACCTTTTTTTTTTCTCCATCTTCCATCCAATCACAAAAGTAAACTGCGCTGACTTCACGGGCCGCTGACTCATCCATTCATACATTTTGGTTTTATTATATATTATAACCAAATCCCATTCAGAGTTATAGCGGCCAAGTATTTATAATAAAGGAGCCATTGTCCTGCAGCAATGGCGTTAGTGAAACGCGGCAGGTGAGTTTGTTTCACTAGTCGACGGGGAGTAAAAAAGCTAAATTGTGACTTTGCTTAATGTTGTGTGCTGGTTTAGTTTCTTCAACTTTATAGTGGCTAGGAAAGGTTAAACCGGTCCTCACTTTGAGCCAGAAAAGGCAAGTGTGTGTGTGTGTTTGTGTGTGTGAGAGAGCGAGAGAGAGGAAAAACAGAGAGAGTGTGTGAGAGAAAAAGGGGGAGGAGTCAGCAAAGGAAGGGAGCGGGACAATATAGTAAGAAGGTTGAGGTCCAACAGGGAGTTGATTCACTCACTCACTCACACACACTCGTGCGCACACCTTAGCACCTGCACAAGTGTTTTAAGCGGCACACGCAGGTGGAAAGTGTACCTTTGGATACAACATGGAGGGAGAATTATCCATCATAGAGTATTTACATGACACAGACGTATATTCGCACTAGTCAGAAAAAGTAAGACAATAGTCCCACGCAAGACTTGACACCATCCAATCGGTCCAAAGGAGCAGGAGGGAGAACCGAGGGATCGGAACGCTGGAGCTCAAGGATAAGCCATGGACACTGCGTGCATCCCGACACACCTGGAGGTGAGTCAAGCATGCATACACACATCTCAGGGGGCAAATATAGGATTTTAACGCCATGCAACCCTGTGATAGTTTGGGACAGAATTTTTTTTTGACTGTATATTTATTCGAATGTGAGTAAAATATTAGAAAAATAATAAGTGGTGACATTGGCTGCATTTAATACATTATTCAATGACATTATTTTCAAAGTCCGAGTTCGAGTCACCGTAACAAAATGTAACGTTATGACGTGAACACATACAGTAAGTACTGAAAGTGATGAGCAGGTGTCGAGAAGTGCGGCAATACTGATACAATGACCGTCGCGCAAATAATCAGCTCATCAATCAGCTTCATTTGTCAATTTGTCAATCGGAGTGCTTCAAGTCCCACCATGATGACCAACTTCAAAATGCAGTAGCATAGCAGGTCTAAGTGTTCATGAAAAAAGAAATCTTATTTCAAGTCACTATAACATTAGGCACAGTTTGACCATGAGTGCAAAAGTGAAATACAACTGAAGTGTATTTGGGCAGTGACCACTAGGTTGACCCGGAGTGCCACTAGTGGTATTAGCAGTACACTTTGAGAATCACTGCAAGTATTATTTCAATTAAATACTTCACTGTGTTCCGTGAATACATTTAATATAAATTTCGCGTTTTGAGTCGAACAATAGTGCTGAAATGAGACGATGATGAGATGCGTACGTATTGTTTACCGTTATCTCTTTTGGGATTAGCCAAAATGCTACATCCTACTTTTTTTTTAACCTCCACAGCCACCGTATCATGAAGAAACCAGCATGCAAATAATACACTTTCACAAACTAACTAGCACCATTTCGAGAACAAATCATTTGCCATCGACGTGAATGGCGGCTAGTACGCGCCAGCCGCTGCAGTGCATTGTGGGACTTGTAGTATCAATGCGTCACTTTTGACATAACGCTCCAAATGTTGATTAAAAATATGAATATATGAAACTCAAATGACTTCTGTCACTACCAGTGGTATTTTTAGGTGTTCTTAGATGACATTTCGGGCTGCTTGAGCAGTCAAAAGAGGCCCATTGGTCTGGAAGTATGCTGCTGAAGACATTAGTCACACTGGGGAAAACGCACACACACACACACACACATACATACAAACACAGCAGTTGCTCAATCCAAACTCCAGTGCTCTATAAGCTACCTGACTAGTGTTCCCATTATGAGTTCAAAGAGCAGCAGGTAATTGAGCCAGCGCGTTGTGAGGCCGCCGAGGGCGTTATAAATTCAAAAAGTTATGTTTTTCACATAGAGCCCAGCTGTCAGACGAGATGTCAATATTTCCACCCGAGCTTGTCCATTGTAACATTTGAAATGAAGGCCATTTTTTCTTTTTTTTATTCCACTCATTCGACAGCCGTCATGGAAAATGGGAGTTGGTACAGTGTTAGGCTTATGAATCATAAAAAGTGCTGAGTGCATTGGATTGCACACAAAATATGAAAAAATGGAACTAAATATGACAAAAAAGAGGGCAAACGGGATTTGGAGCTGTCAGGCACCAAGCGAGCTGTAGAGTGAGACTGAACAGTTAGAAAGAGAGCGAGAGAGAAAGAGAGAGGAGGAATTTAGGGAAAAGAAACACGGGAAGAGCAACAGGAAGGGAAAGTTGAGGACCAGGCGTAACATGAAGACAGCGGCGGCGGATAAATCAGCCAGCTGCTGTGACACTCGGGGCTGTCCGTGTGCCGCGCACTCTTCCGCAAAAACACCATTCATATAAGGCTTTGGAAAAATGGAATCAAATGGGGGCAGGCAGGGGGGTGGAAAAAAAAGCCATTCAGGTAAAATGACTGATGCTTTTATGTCAACTAAATGTAATATTGGAGGATTGATGACTGGATTGTGTGTTGTGGCTTTTTGAAATCAATCTATGATGTTGCAATCAAGAGTGACAATATTTACGGAAGGCACTGACTGCATTGTCTCTGTTTAAAAAAAAAAAAAAAAAAAAACGAGGAAGAGGAAAAGGCATGTTGAAATCAACAGATAAAAAGAGAGGATGGAAGTTTATCACCACGCTGTTGTGGGAGGTCAGGTCACATCCAATATGTCTCACAGCAGACGCTGCCTTAAAACCTTCTTTTCACCTTTGCCTGAAAACATTCATCATAGTGTTTTGTTTTTTTTAAAGTCCAAAGGGAATGTTGGATTGAAAAAAAATCGTCTCTGTGAGGAGGAGTCCTAAAAATGTCAATGTAGTGGTGGGTGGAGCCAACACGACATAAAACTACTTTATTCTCTTTTTATTCTTGTAATACCGTATTCTTATTCTCTTGTCTCATTCACACTTAATTCACTGAAAATTATTCTTTCATCTTGTGAAATATTAGTCTCTTCATATCATTTATGCTCCTAATATTATTACATATTTTTTGTAACGTTACCTCTTACATTCATTTTTTTTTTATTATAGTCAAATATTTCTTTTTACAGCTTCATGACTTTTTCCTTATGCTTTTTAGTCTTACAATCAAGATTTATATCATATTTAATTTTTTTTTTCTCAAAAATTGACTTTTTTTCCCCACCAACTTTCCTGTCTTCTTCTTGCCGTGTGAACCTTTGAACCTTTCCTTGTCTTTTAGTAGGTCAGTAAAGTACAGAGTGATGTCTTGTGCTTGTCCTCAACGAGCTTTTAGCAACCTGGGGAGAAGCGTCTCGTCTGTAATTGTCCCGCGCTGCCTTCGCCTCAGGTGAAACGCTCCCTGCCGGGCGGGCCGGGGCCACCACCATCCCACGCTGCTTTTCTCGTGCCCTTTGAACCCGCCTCGGCCTTACGCAATTATGTCGGCATAAAAGCATAAACAGATACGGTCACACCTGTAACCTCGCTCTAACCCTTTTTTTTGACAGTGTGGCTAGATTAACGGGCCATTACGGTGTCATTACGTGTTCGCTTGAGGCCCGAACGCCTCGCTTATCTTGCCGTTAATCGATTCGATGGCTCGTAAAGAGATAAAGGAGGGTAGACTGGGGTGATAATCGTTTTGGGTTTTTTCATCATAGTCACTTATTTCATTTTGAGTTCAGTTAGTTTTGATTAGATTATAGAGCAGGTCGATTTTTATTAGTTTTGGGGGGGGGCGTGGCTTATTTGAGCTAAGTTTTAGCTTTGGAGTATATTAAATAAACTAAGAAAGGTCATTAAGTGGCATAAAAAAAGTAAAATACGATTCTCAGACAAAAGAAAACATTCCTTTTTTTTACCTTTTCATCAGTCGTGTTTTTTATTATGAATTTATATTTTGACTTTTTTTGTTTTTACACCTCAACGCAATGAGCGCCCTTAGCACTTTAATGACCGGTTGACTTATTAACATCTGTGTCATGATGGTATGCTGTTAGCTGTGGTCGTAATTGTGTGACCTCACAGTTTGTGGTCACGTTCCCGCGCTGACGCACGCACACACACACACACATAAATGTTTTTAGGGCTTGGAGTTAATTCGAAAGAAAAAGCAAAACACACTCTTTTGACCCTTGCCCACCTACAGTTTTCCATCATAGTGGTTTGTCTTGTTCCCCATGTTAGGTCCACCATGCTCCTTGCTAACCTCCTGCTCCTCATGGTCCTGCCGCTACCTCAAGCCTCGTCCGGTGGCCAGGGTGACACCGGCGAGGCCGACAATGGCAGGTTAGCCGGCACGTGGCCCGCCACCTCAGAGCCGCCGCCGCCGCCGACCGGGTCTCCCCTGGAGCCCAACTTGGCTCAGACCATCCAGAGTCTCCTGCTGAGCCGCCTGGGCCTGCAGTCGCAGCCCAACCCTCGTCCCGGCGTGCCCATCCCTCGGTACCTCATGGATCTGTACCGCTTCCACCAGCAGCAGTACCACCTGCTGGAGGACCCCGCCTTCAGCTTCCCCAGCCAGCACGTGCAGCAGGCCAACACCATTCGCAGCTTCCACCACACTGGTAAGACCGCTGCGACACACGTCAGTGTCAAAACAAGAGCAAGAAAAGGACCTTTAGCACGTAGCATGGGAAGCTGCTTGTATGTTTATCGGCGCTTGGTGATGTGTAAATCTACTTTATGACAGGTGCGGATATCTTTAACAAGTGTCACTTAACAATCAAAACATGGTTCAAGCAAGTACGTGTCTTCACACACGTTGAAAGTGTCCACCATATCATTCTTACGTGGCTAAACAAAGACAAAAAAGGAAATAAAACCAATCTTTTGAAATAACAGTTTGCCCCGTTGTTGTTCTCCTAGAGCCCCTCACAGCAGAGGACCCGAAATGGGCGCACATCTCCTTCAACATCTCCTCCATCCCCTTAGAAGAGAAGGTGCTCTCGGCTGAGCTCCGCCTCCTACGATCGTCCAGGACCACCTCATTGGGCCCCGGACTCCATAGACTGAACCTGTACCTCTCTGGGCACCGGCAGAATCCCCGACCCACCCTGCTAGAAAGCAGACTCCTCACCGCTGAGCCTCAAAGTCATGCAACCGGCAGCCTTTGGGAGACTTTCAGCCTCAAGGCAGAACTCTTCGATTTGGCTGTGAACGAAGCGGACCACCTTGGTTTCCTCCTGGAAGTGCTATCGGAGAACAGCACCGGTCAGGGGGAAGGGGAGCCGCATAAGGGGGGGCACTTGAGGGTTTGCAGGTCGGTGGGGCAGGACGAGCACACCTGGGCCCAGGAGAGACCCCTCCTGGTGACGTATAGCCACGACGGGCGCGGAGAACCTTTGGTCAAGCACGGTAGGAGGAACGTCGGCGGGGTGCCTAGGAAAAGCTGGAATAGAGACCAAAAGCGGGGCCGGGATAAAACGTATCAAACGCCGAGCTGGGGGGGCCAAACGGGCAGGGTGAAACGAAACGGCGGTCGCGCGGCCAAGCTCAAGCGCCTCTCCCGCAACCGCTGCCGCCGCCATCCCCTCTACGTGGATTTTAACGACGTGGGCTGGCACCAGTGGATCATCGCGCCCAGCGGCTACGACGCCTTCTTCTGCCTGGGCGAGTGCCGCTTTCCCCTGGCCGATCACATGAATTCCTCCAGCCACGCCATGGTGCAGACGTTGGTCAACTCGGTCAACGGCGCCGTGCCGCGGGCCTGCTGCGTGCCCACCTCGCTCAGCCCCATCGCCCTGCTCTACCTGGACCCCCAGGACCGTGTGGTGTTGAAGAATTACCAGGACATGGTGGTGGAAGGTTGCGGGTGCCGATAGCGTGGTAAACGGAAACTGTCCGGGTAGGAAGATGATGGCTGGATGACGAGGAAATGTGAGGGAAAATCTCAGCCTAAGCGTAAATGTCCGAAAACGTTGCGCCGCTTTTCCATTGTATGGTACCGCAAAATGTTAGCTTTTCACTGAGTGCAGGCAAAATGGAGACGGTAGAGTTGAACAGCTAAAATGGGGTACACATATATATCACTAACAGGACCAAATTTGAGCATTTTGACCCCCCACTGTTATCAAAGGTCAAAATATCAGATGTCTTTATTTTCCCCCTCATCATTTGTAGTCTCTCATGTTTAAAAAAATCAGTAGGTGTGTACCCTGCTTAAATGTATGAAATAGGAACTGACTAGCAGTTGTTTTCTAATAACAGCGCTAAAAAAAAAAAGCCTCACTGGTGAGCAGGTACCGTGCAGTTGGAAAACGGGGCAACACTCGACTTTGTTTTGCAACAGCGATAGACAGCAGCAATCAAAGCATCTTTACAAAAAAAAAAAACAACTACTAAGAGGAAGGCTGAGGTTGTCCTTGAAAGCACCCGTGTCACCAGCTATTCAAATACTAAAACACATCAACGATGCCGAGAAAGAAAATACAGCGCTCTCGTTCTGAATGTACTCCATTATTATTTAAAAAAAAAACAAAAAAACTTTTCTTTGCAGACGTGAAGA
Source organism: Syngnathus acus (assembly GCF_901709675.1). Lineage (NCBI taxonomy): Eukaryota > Metazoa > Chordata > Actinopteri > Syngnathiformes > Syngnathidae > Syngnathus > Syngnathus acus. The sequence goes on along the minus strand of NC_051098.1, from coordinate 15,885,241 downwards.
TGATCCATATCAATCTGCTAACTTAAAAAATGTATTTAAAGGCTGCAGCGTTGCGGTGTATTTAATCTTGGTGATATTTAAGATAAGATGCACACTCACATGAAGTAAGTTATGGCTTTACATGTTTGTGATTTATGTCAGCTGAGCAACATTCACAACATAAGTGGTGTCCACTAACAAAGCTGTGTGTGTTGCGTATGAATGTGTGTTGTGACTTCGGGGTTGTGTAGACTTTGCCACAATGACCTAGCGTCAAATAGTCGCTAATAGTGGATTGAATCGATTTGTTGAATAGTCAACACAATGACGTTTAGATTATGAGGTCGACTAGTCGCTAATGGGGTTGAACAGAGTAATCGCCAAGTCAGCAAGTTGTCTCTACTATTCCAGATGATTAATTGACTAGTCAACAAGTTGACTGTACAATGCTAACGAGGGCTAGCCAATTCGTTTATTCATCCACAAAGATGTTTATGGCATGATGTTGACAAGTCGCTAATAAGTTTTCAACCTAGTCGTCGAAATGTTGACTTCACTGATTTAAAGCTTGAAGTCGACTAATCACTACGTGTTTTTGGCACCTCGTCTTCTTGTAGTCTGCTACACAAAAAAAATATTCCACTCAATAGTTGTGATTTTAGATTGAGGACTAGGTTCAGCAGTTTGCTGCAACAAATGTGATTTTTTCTTCTTAACCACCAATGACATCTTCAGTGACTTGTCGACATCCACTAGCCTTTTATCACGATAGTATTGATTCGAAAAAATCTGAAGTTTGAGCAACCCCTTGTGCAAGTGTGTCAGTGTGCGAGTGTGTGTGGGTGTGTGTTGTCGCTGCTATCAAAGTGGTCTCGTTCGCTGTGTCTGCATGCACCCAACAGCAAAAAAAAAAAAACTATGATGACACATTTTTGTGCCTTTCAAAACGACGTGTTGTTTTTCCAGTGTCGCATTCTCCTCTCACTTTGTGAAAACATCGACGCAGCAACAGCAGCAGCAGCAGCTTGTAAAATGTTCAGAATATGACTCCTAATAAAGAAAAACAAACAGAACTTGTGAGTTTTCTGTTCCGTGCGCACATGACCTGCAGTTAGAATTTGTATTCGCCAGAAACAGAAGTGAAGCCAAATATTTAAAAAAATAATAATAAAAATCAAATCAAAATGAGTGCCACTACAATTCATGTCATAGGCTACAACACATCACGGCTCACTTACTGGTCCGTTGATCACCTTTGACCTTCCTTCTCCATTATCTAATCCCTCCACTGTCACTCACTTCCTTCTCCTCTAACAACCCATCCCTTGCTCCCTCTCTCGTTCACTCGCTCTCATCTAATCCATCAGTAACGCCTTGCGTCACACTCCATGAACCAGGAAGTAGCATGCTGATTATTCTCTTTTTCCCATTTGAGTTGCAATGAAAGCATTTCTGGCACCCCCAGAATGAAAAGATCAGTGTCATTCATTAATTCATATGCTTTTTGAAAAAAAAGTTCACATTTCAAACCGTCTTTTGTTACACAACTTTAGATAGACAGACAGTGTATGTCAAAAAATAACATCGTTTTTCGTGACACTCCTGTTGAGTTCAGTTATATTTAACTTTTATTTACAGTAAATTTGTAGGTCCAATTTTTCAAAATGTTTGAGCTCCAACTCAAAACTGTTGTTTTATGAGTTGTTTTTTTTTTTTTTTTGCTAAGCGACAGTGTCAACACTCATAGCCGGACATGGCTTAAGCGCCGGTGGCAAAAGCTTCCCTTTTGGACGTCAGACATTTGTAACTAACCCCTTAAGTACACTAAATTGCAGTTTGATACGTATGTGTGTCACACCATAAAATGAGAGAGTCCCAGATCGCTGCGGCAGATGTCAATGACTCCACCAGTTGCACGCTGCCGTGGAGCCCAGTCGCATAAAACAAACAGCGGCCCATTCTGAAAGCGAACAAGAACAAGCGGACTGAGGCAGGTGTAGCGACTCAGGCCGTCAATCAGGCCCCGGCGCGAGCCAGAAATCCTCTCGGACGATCCAAGAAAGCAGGCCGTGATTGACTGCGCCATCGAGCTGGACGCGAACGCGAGTAGCAGACAAAGACGGCGAGCAACATTCCTCATGAAAACAGCTTTTCCTATCCAGCTCCCCTTCATCCTATTCTTGTAAAAGTTCACGGATGAAAAATGATGTTTTTGCAGGTGTCTCTCAATTTGCTGCATTCCATCTTTTGCTCGCCTGAGCAGCTGCATTTTGAGAGGAAGCGGTTTCAAATCTTATTAGCTCTTGGAAGGTTTTCACCACTTTTAGAGACAAAAAAATGTCTGTCGATCCACGCCCGTGTTTGATAATCACAGCAGGCCCACTTCCATACATTGCTCACTTGCATAAGGCGCTTGGCGACAAATGTTCCGACGTCTTTTTAACATCCGGCCAAAGTTCCCATTGCATTTCAGTGCACACCTGAGACCTTTTGCTTCCATTTGTCGCTAAGTGGTAAGGGGCGTTGCCATTGATGAGCACAACTTTCCATACTAGCCAATGTTTTTGTCCAAATGTGTGTTCCCGCTCTACATTCTACAGCCCGCCCGTCATTGATAGTTTGTTAAGACACGAATCGCAGCGAATGGGACCAAATGACTTCTTCTCCAGATGTTTACCACCATGAGGGTCTCCGCTAAATTAACGGTTTGCAAATGGTAGCCAGGTCTCCTCTCATAGGAACGGCTTCCAGTGAAATAATTTACGGCCACTGTCTCATATCCAATCGGACAAGAAAGTAAAGTAGGAAATCTAACTGGAAAGATTTGACGCGATTGAGACGATTTACAGCTAGAACGTCACTCTAGAGAATATCTTGAGATGTTACAAATCGGCGGGCGGTAGTATTTTTTTTTCCTGGATGTTGTGAACGCTTGCATTGACGGCAAAAAAAATGACACTATTGGAACTTTCAGTATCTCTTGTGAAAAAATTCATAATAAAAAATATTGAATTAATTGGGGGCTATGAGCAGCTACACAAATTGTTCCTGAGATTTTTGGTGGTCAATGTTTGTGAAAAAGAGGAAATGAACGTACCAAAGAAAGTGGAGGGAAAAGAGGCAATGAGAGGAGGGAGAAAGCCTGGCATTTGGATTAGATTTGCACTTGAAACATCTGCAAAGTCGTCCCGGCCCAAGCGAGCGCTTCCCCACAGGTTTGCGTGTGTCTGAGCTCACTGTTTCCCCTCTTTTTCACCTCTCACTCCCCCTTGTTTGCGCTTCACTTCCTCTCTGTTCTACGTCAGCTTTGGCGCCATGCATCCGAGTACCGAGCCGTTCCAGTTCCAAAGAAATTCTTAGGTACTATTTTAGGGACTTACAATATTATGTTGCATGGGCCCTCACTAGTCTAAAAACAGCTTTCTGAATAATATTGTGTTTGTGGGATATGAGCGAAACATCAATTCACTCCTTTTTATCCAGCTTGAGGGGGGGCGGCCATTTTGCCACATATCGTCAACTGAAAATGACATCACAGTTGCCAGGTCTCAGGTCACAACCAATCACGGCTCAGCTTCAGGAAACCGGTGAGCCGTGATTGGTTGTGACCTGAGACCTGGCAACTGTGATGTCATTTTCAGTTGACAATAAGTGGCAAAATGGCCGCTCCCTCTCAGATGGATGAAAACAGGTGGATTTTGCCTGTTCAATTCATTTAAATCAATTTTAGGCCACAAAAAGTGTCAGATTATATAATAAATAAATAAATAAATAATCAAAGTAATAATATGTACTGTCCCTTAAAATGAAGGAAACAACGCTGTGTGTGTCCATGAGAATCTGAGCATACTCGTGTGTCACCACTACCCATCAATGCATATGTGTGTTCCCAGCACCACAATGAAAAATAGACTTATAAAATGACTCATCCTGTCTGAGAATGAACTGATACACCGATACCCCTGAAAGACCACACGCATGCCAGTCTTAGTAAAAAAAAAAAAAAAAAAAAAAACCCTACACCCAGCTCCTATTTAAAAAAAAAATCCACATGCTTTCGCCATTTCCCAAAACCTTCTCTGAGTCAACATCAGGTGTGTGTGTGTTTGTGTGTGTCCACACACATACATGCGCTCCAGCCACCAAGAGGCCATCTGGGTGCTGACGGCGCACCGTCAAAGCTTGTTGTGGAAACAATGAGCACCATAGCAGGTGTCCCGTCCAGACGTGTTTTGAAGATGCCTGCTAGTAGAATAATGTATGGAAGTAATTATAGGATGCTTATATGAACTAATATTGTCTTTTATTGAGTGAAAAAGACACATGTGGATTGTGTTTCTGGGGAGAAGTGCACGCAAAAAAACAGGTTGTATAAACATTCCTTGCATTCCACTTGGCTTGCTTGACTCGCAGCATGTTAGAAATCTCATTTTCCGATGCATCTCTTTTTGCGACATTGCGGTGTCGATTTGAATTGGATTGGAATCGTTCAAGCCTAATTCTCAGTAGCTCAAATGCAAATATTAGCACTCTCGCATCTCAACTTTGCCTTTTTAGTAGTGTAACAATTTGTTACGTAACCCCAACTTCTTGAACCCTTTTTTTTTTATCTCACTTTAAATGAAGTATTCTTTGGCACACAGGAATATTTTTGATGTCATACGGAGCACATGGATCCAAATCATGTCATAACATCCTGAGTGACAACTCGGGAATTCCTCTTGTCAAAAGAATAGAGACGTTTGGAGAAAAGTCCAGCTGTGAAATCGAGCAATATAAGGTGTTTATTAGCCAGCAGGGTGCCTCGGCTTTGTCGTGTTACGAGGCGAGCGTGGTCTGGAAAACAATAGTTCGTGAAACGTCGTCCAGAATACAGCTGGGTTTTTTTTTTTTAATGGAGACCCACCTCTGCCAGGACTGCCACTTCCTCTACATGGCTGTTCTCAAGGAAGCGGGAGGGCCGGGAAACGGAAACTCCCTTAAACACATCATACTACATGAGGGAATTCATAAAAAGCACTGCAGCCATATCATGCTATGAGTGTGTTCAGTTGTAGACCATGTAAGGTCAAGTTAGGGATTTGGAAGTATAAATTCACTAAATTCCTTAACACGCTAAACTGGACTTGCCTCGAAATTGAAATGAAGGCCATTTTGACGCCAGGCTTACAACACAACATAAAATAACATGGCGTTCATTCTTTCTATCTTTATTGGGAACATTTTGAAATGAGAGATCAATCAAGAGGATTGCATTCCACTTTCGAGGTTCCACTTTTAAGGGAGAACCGGAGCGAAGAGGAAGGAGAGAAAAACAGATGGTTTGGAGGCATGGACAGGTGGGATGGATTGGCGGAAAAATCTCTTTGTCCTTCATCCTTCTAATGATGTGATGATGTCCCTCTTTTGGTCAAAGCCCACACGCTTGTGCCAAATCCAGCCTTTTACGCCTCCCAAGGTCCACACTGGTGTTGAAAGGTGGGTACCGCCATATGGTAGTCATCACATCTGGCGCCGTGCCAGCGAGGAGGAAAAAAAGGTTGGGAGCGAGCAGGAAGGAGACTTGGAGTGGAAAAATCTGTCAAACATTTCATCTATTCTTGACTCATCGACCTTCCAGAATTTCCAGAAATAGTAAGAATGAGAAGTCCTGCTTCCGGATACAGAGACATTTTTTATGATCTTAGCTTGGGAAGAAAAGAATTCCCAAGAATGTATCAAGTGTCGTCAATGGATGTCGTCGATGGATGTGTCTGACATCAAAAGCTGAATTACAGCCAAGTCTGTCTCGCATCAAAGTGCACTTTGTGTGATTCGAATTATCATGCACTCGAAACTAGATCTGAATTGTGCAAATGACAAATTAGGCCTGATGTTAATAAAAACACAAATTTGAAGGAAAAGTTCAAGTTTGGTGAGGATTTATGACTTGGCTCAAAGGACTGGTAGTCAAGTTTAGCATCCAACAATGTGAGTCTTCCGCTAGAAATTCTGAAGTTCGCCCGCCCTCCCTTTGCCCTCCGCCCATCGAGTGCGACAATGAGACACGGGGAACACAGAGAGACATTTGGACTGTGCTTTATTAATTTAAAAAGATGGCAAAGGGCCAATCACAGAGTAGCCGGAAGACAAATTAAGCGAGGACCTTCCCCAGTAGGGCGTCCTTGAACAGATTGGATGCGAGGAAGCATGCAGGGTTCAGCTACAGACGCCGCTTTTAACACTCTTCTTATCTTTGGCGTCTTTTGACATTTAACAGCTTGAAATCCATCTAAATAAAACTCAATAATAATAATAGTGATACTAATAAAATGAATAATAATAAATTAAAATGAAAAATAAATAAATAAGTAAAAAGATAAGTAAATAAATAAATAAATGCATACATAAATAAATGTCATGTCTCGTCCCCAGTTTTGTGATGTGTATATACACATCACAAAACTGGGGACGAGACATGACAATAAATACATAAATAATTACATAAATAAATAAATAAATAAATAAATAAATAAATAAATAATCCAAGGGTTTAGGATTTTTTTTCTTTTCTGAGCGTTCTCTAGATTGACAATGAGGAAGTGCCAGGTGTCGTCAATCAACACGTGGCTGTTGCCCTGGAATAAAAGCAGGTTGCTGAAGGCAAAGTTTAACGTCTTGTCTGTTTTCCAGCTGCCTGGTGAGGTAGGTAGCAGTAAACGTCGAGTAAATGTGTGTTTTGTGACTTCAGTTGTGTATCTTTAGAGCCCTGCCTGAAAGCTTGCTTGCTTGGGGTGAGCTTTCACGCACCCGGCTGCGTAATACTGTTTGTTGTATCATGTTGTATGTCTTGGATATTGCGTGGATAAACTAAACTAAAAGCTTGCAAAGGTAATGTGATGTTCAGCAAGTTTTGGAAAGTTGGCCGTTTTTTCCCACTTGTGACTGAACTAGGAAATTGATAGTATTTGATTCCCAGATCACCTACTTTCAATTTTCTTTCATCATCTCCTGTTGGAAAACAGAAAATGCTGAAACACTGACTTATCGGACAGTTTTAGATTTAACATTGAGTTGTACCTGTAAAGTTTACCCAAATGTTTCATGAGTTGTGCATAGTCTTCAGGCACATGAATCAAAAACTGATTTGTCACTGATTTTTTTTGGACAGAATCCCCACAGCGCCCGAACATGTCTGGCCGTGGTAAAAAAGCTGCCCCAAAGACCAAATCCCCGGTTTCCAGATCTGTTCGGGCAGGCCTCGTCTTCCCAGTGGGCCGCATCCACAGGATGCTGAAGAAGGGCAACTACGCCGAACGCGTGGGCAGCGGCGCACCCGTCTATCTCGCTGCCGTCTTGGAATATCTCTGCGCGGAGATCCTGGAGCTGGCAGGCAACGCTAGCCGACACAATAAGAAGAAGCGCATCTCTCCTCGCCATATCCTGCTGGCTGTCAAGAATGACGAGGAGTTCAATAAGCTTCTGGCTGGCGTCACCATCTCTGAAGGCGGTGTGATCCCCAACATCAACGCGGCCCTTCTTCCGAAAAAGACTAAGCCCCCCGCAGCGGAAAACACTTCTGATGATGTTCAGTCACAAGACTTTTAATTGCCATTTGTACCCGTTTATTTAATAAAGGTATTTTCTTAAAAAAAAAAGACTTATTGAGTGCTGAATTTCTCGATGCATGTACGATATACAAAATGACCTCAATGCTACTTGATTGTATTTGACACAAAAGCCGTCGGAGAGATGAAATGCAAACTTTTAAGAAGCTCAGTGTGGTGTACTGCCGCAAGTATAGTGTCAAATATTTTTGAAAAATTATTCAAATTTGACTGCAGATTAATGTGGAGGTCTGTGCTACCACCTGCTGGTTGATTGTTTTAATTTTTGGGGTTTTTTTTTTTCCCTTAAACATGAAAATATCAAGGGGGAAAATCGCTGTCAAGACACTGGGAAGTTTATTAGGAAATCACAATTCATGAACATTCGTTTAGAGACTGGTGAATAAAAGTTGAATAGTTAAGTTGAGCGTTATTAAATTGCTATATTTAAAAAAAAATATGTTCAGCTATATGCTGTTTACACATTCTGTCTTGACAATTTTAGCAAAATGTGTTTTTATTCAGTACAGTACTGGAAATCCTGAGGTTTTTTGTTTAAAATGCTAATAAACATTCAATATGTTGAAACATATTGAAAAAATATGACGACTAACAGATTGATGTAAACTCCAAAACCTGGAGCCACAAGATGGCGCCAGAGCGCAGATTACCCCCCCTACACACACACACGCACACACGATTCCAAACTGTTAGAGCATTCTGAGTTTAAAAAAAAAAAAAAAAATTTATTGCAAAATGTGGGGGTTTAATCTTTTGTTTTGTTTTTACAGCATTGTAAAATTTTGTGGAAAACTCAATATATATATTGTATATACTGTACGTACTGTAATTGGCAGGACGGAAACAAAATTCATGTCCGATTTAGTAATTAAAAACGCTTCATTTTTACACCATGTAAGTAGCTTTTGTGCACCTCTGCATGTTCCTGGGGAGATTTTTTGCAACACTAGTAAACGGTGCTGCTGTTGAACGCAACCGGGGTGGTACGACGCGCTGACGTCACACGTGTGAACAACAAACGGTTGTTGGACTTTCACGAGCTAGCTTGCTCTCCCTGCGAATGCTCGCGTTGGAGGAAAAAACACGTCCAACTCAGTGTACTTTCCACCACCTTGTCCGGCTACTGGATATAAACCATCCTCGAAAAAGACAAGGCACGTTAGGAGCGAGGGCAGGTGTCTCGTCGGGACGGAAGTTAACCCCACGGAGGAGACATGCCGAGGAGGACTCGTTGTGTGTCGGTGTGACGCCTGTTTCTTTTCCAGCCAGCCGCCAGTGGTGTTCGGGGCGCTGGGATGTGTGAGCCGTGTGTTCCGGCGCGACACCCGAAGTGAGACGACCGCCACGATTACTTTCCATACGGCCTAAATAATGGACTTCGAGGTGTTACGTGATGCGGCAGGTATGCGAGGATACGCGGGCCTAGATGTCATTGCGGGGCATCAACTGTAGCACGCTAGCTAACTGCAGTTCACATCGCCCAGTTCCAAATGAATAAGATTGTTACTGTAGGAAAAAAGAAAAAAGGAAAGCTCACTTGAATGTTAGGTTCGGACTGGCTGACTGACAAACTGCTGGTCCTCTATTACTGCTGTCCATGTCCATCCATTCCCATTTAGTGTCATAAAGTTGCTTCTTAACTGTAATTGCAATTGCACATGTCACACAGGCATCTTCTGATGTGTTATTGATGACCTCTACACTAGCCCTCTAATTCAAAAAGCATTCATTAGAGCGTCCACTTAAGATTTTTACAGCCTGTTAATTTGTCCATCCAGAGTGAGAGACTTTTTGAGTTTAACTGGACATGTAAACATGAATATCGAAGAGCAGCGTCTCGATCTGTGCAATGTCAAGACCAAAACGAGCATGGACGATGAGCATCGTAACACTACCTTTGGCACGGATGGGGTCCGCATCTCTGAGCTGATCGTTGACGCCGATAGGCAAACTGTCGAAAGCATGCCTCAGCTCGCTGACAACCTTCAGGAGGCCGAAGGGGACAACTGCAAGGTGAAGGACACGCTGGAAATCGATGAGGTTAATGGGAATAGACTAAGCGCTGACCGCACCGGGTCGCCGAACCCTACTGACTCATTCTTTCCTAATAACGGGGACCACAAGGACAACGCTGCTGCGGATCAAATGAAGGACCCGAAGGACACTGAACCCGTAAAGTTGAACGACCCGGCAGAAGATGACGATGGCGGGGAGATGGACATGGGTGTGGACCTGAGCTTGGACGAGAGCGGCGTGCTGGAGGCCGAGCCCACCGCTGTCAGGTCGCCGCCAGGTGATATTTCAGACACTTCCAGTCAAGTTGTCCCGGCCGGCAGCGAGGCCGAAAGCCGGTCGGACGCGCAGCATCCAGACGAGTCGTCCGGCGCGGACCACGCCGTGCTGTACCCCACAGTGGAGGAAGAGAACGATAACCACAAACTGAGTGGCAAGAGGGTGACGTTTCCGTCAGATGACGACATTGTTTCTGGAGCTGTGGAACCAAAGGACCCCTGGAGACATGGTAATTAATACACTCTGTGTGCGTGCGCGTGTGAAAATGTGTGTGTGTGTCTTAAGTGTGAAGATGATCTTTATCATCTATCATCATAGCTGTACCTGCATGAACATGCTTCTTAGCCCGCCGAGATTTTCATCCCACAACAATGACATGAAACCAATTGAATCCAAACATGCACCACTTTGGCTCGTTAGTATGAAAGTAAAAAAATTGTGCAAAATCACGATAGGGGGGGGGGAAAAAAAAGTCACATTGTTAGATTAAAAAAATCTCTGTTATTTGAACAAAAGTTATGACACTAAAATATGTTTTGTTTCCTTGCTGATCATTTCACATAAGTGCCTTCCTGTTTACTGTTTATTCCTCTCTATGGAATATGAAAACGCAAAAGCACTGCCTTGCCAAGTCCTCACCTCACCCCTTTTAAAAACACAAGTTCAAGTCTTTAATTATAAAAAAAAAAAAAAAAACCTGCGTGACAAAACGGTTAGTCACAATTTCCGTAGCTACCAAGTCCACCGCTGTGCCTAAAAAGACAGATACAGAACCTTGAGCATTACAAGTTTGGGTGAAATTAACATGTATTGAAACTGAAGGAGAAGATGGTTGAAATTAAACAAGAAAGAGACGAGCACTGTAAAGTGGGCGGATCTCATTTTTATGTTGTATTTACACGACGAGTCCAGGAAGTTGATGCCGGACATGGCACAGCTGTAATCGTGCTGCTTGTTTGCTGGCTCACAGCGAGGCGTGTTTGTCACTTGAGCAGCTCAGTCGAGCGGAATGTTAAGCCCAGTGTAGTTTTGGAGTTAAGGCATTACTTCGTTTCAAACCATCGCACAACCAAATCATAAAAACAACTATGAATTGGGCTTGCGATCAAAATGCCAGGAGCTTTTTTTTTTCTTTCTCTCTTTTCTTCCCCCAACCACAAAGTGAGTCACTGTTCAGAGCAGAGCTGAATAAATAGCTCGTGTAAATGTTCACCAGGCAACTCTAGAAGTGCAACTCTAGATTGCAGTGGCAAATGAATGACTGGCTGGGAGGTAGCATGACTTGCTGCCTGAACCTGGAGTCAGGAGGAACAATGGTCAGCCTGCTAGGATCGTGTTTCCACTTCGCCGTCGGGGCTCTCCATTTGGCAGGATTGCCCTGTCTGAAAATCGACACAGACAGAACGAAAAAGTCAGCTAACAGAAGCAACACTTGTGCTCTGGCATCCACATGATTACTCGAGGTGGGACGGTGCAGATAACGTTTTGGGCCAGGGTTCGCTATATTTTCTACTGGTGTTCTGTTTCACGGCAGCGCGGTAGCCCCGGGCCACCGGGCCACCGTTCATGTTGAACCCTGCGAAAACACGTCAATGCAAAGTGAATCGTAAAACCAAATCAAAGCCACATCCCGAATATGCATTGTCTCATTCAGAGTGTACCTAAAAGAGAGCCCTGTTGCATCCCCAATACAATAATGTACTCGTATCATGAGAGTGCTTTGTCGGGTTTTTAGTGGTTCTATTATCCTGGTCCGGGACCTAGTGACACACGGTTATGGCGTTACAGGTCGGTTCGGGTCATTCTACAAACGATAGAATCGAATTTTTTTCGTTGTAACCAACAATCATTAAACTGCGCTTTTGGTTGTGCAACGATAACCTTTGAGTGTTCCATTGACCCAGTTTGTGTAATCAAAAGGAAGCAAATGAGAGTCAAATTTCCAACCGAAAACGTTTTTTTTTTTTTTATTTATTATTATTTTATGTGTCGAGCAGTGATTTCTTATCTCATACTCAATTCTGTGTAGGCAGGCCATTGTGCTCGCTCGTCAAACAGGAATTCCTTGTTCTCCCACTCGTGGACCTGCTCCGTGGGCCGACAAAAATATTATTTTAACACTCCACGCGAGCGCGCTTTGCACATTAAATACCCCCTTCATTTAAAAATAGAACCCTTTTGTACCCTTCATGGTACCATCTGGGTTTTGTATTTTGAGGATTGATAATGTTTTGTGGATTTCCAAAGGCTTCCGAGTGGTACTTATCGTGTTGTTTGTTGATTTCGTCAGTTCGACGATGGCAAACTCGACGAACGCTCCAGTTCGTTTTATATCGATTAGACTTCTCGGTCGTATATGCTGCTGTTTTTTTTTTTTTTCGTCACTTTTTTTGGAATGCGCCTGTTTCAATTTTTGCAACGGCATTTTGTCTGAGTTTTGTCCAGACGAGTTTGAGCTCCCAGAATCAGAGCCTGAGTTCTGCCCCCCAACCACCCACCTCTGTCCAAACAGTCAGCTGTCAAGTGTGAATGACGTTGCCCTGGTGTCCCGGGAGCGTTGCCGCAGACTGGGAGCGGGGCGTCTATTTTGAAAACTGGCACGGGCATGTTGAGCGGCAGCTGATGTCAATCGTCGCTCGGAGGCAATTTTCACTTGAAGCTGCCGGAATTGAAACTCGCATCGTTTAAGATGGCTCCCAAAGTTTTCGCCTCTGTCCGATTTGGGAAGATGATCCACTTCCTGTGATGCAGCTAGTGCATTTGAATGTTCAACGTTCAGTGACCTTTAAAGGCCGATTGGCCTAACGACAGTGTTTGCCAAAGGCTCAGGTTTCCCCGCACACACAAAAATGTCAGGTAGGTCTTCACGCACGACAAAGTGTTTGTTTACACCTGCTGTATTTACAAGAGTAACACAAAAAAATGACTTTGACTCCGTTTGGATGGACAGAAAGAGTCAATTTTAACAGCGGTATAGAACTTTTCGTATGTTTGCCGAGCTTATTGGGCTACGTGAGTTTTTGAAGTACGAGCCGTCACATGACCAAGTCAAACTTGTGAGCAACAAATTGAGATACGTTAGCCCGATGATGTTAGCGCAAACTTTATGGCTAGCAAGAGAAAAACAGGAAAAAGATTAAGAGGCTTCCTTCCAGCTGTTTACTGCCGCTCCCTGTCAAAGTTAACCGTCAAATCAAACAGAAAACGAAAATGACATGAGTATTTAAAATAACCTCACAACGGCGCCTCGGGAAAGTCGGCTTATTGTTATTATCCTATGATAAGAAAAATGAATACTGCCGTGACCGTCTCCTTCGTCTGCAATTTTCAAAAAGTGATGAAAATCATGAACACAAAACGCTGTCATTCAGTCTTAAGACTCCCAAATCATTAACGTGGCAAATTCCTCTCTTCCCTCGAGCGTACGGGGAATAAGATTGTCGCTCACATGAGGACCCAACTGGAGTTTGCCACTCTTCATTTTTCTAAGAAAAATGATATGTACATATACACTCGATTGGCAAGCTGAATGGAAGCGTGGCACTCAGTTGAAATGGGGCTTAATGTTGTGGCCGGTGAGTTCATATCTGAGACGGAGTGGATTATCATAAGCTGTTTGCATTCCAGTGTCTGGAAGCGCTCCGTTTGCAATTTCGTCCATCGAACGACCAAAACGCTTTACAGGCTATCGACCCGAGAGACTTAGGAAGTAATCAATGCGCGACGACCGCGTCTTTACGGATACATCATTCTTTCCTTCAGCGCAAAGCTAATGATTCCAGACGGTTGTTTGCTAATTGTGTATCACTCTGCCGACTAACCCGGAGTTTGTTTAGTGGGCGGTTGAATATAAACCAGGTCAACGGCTTGTAGGTTAGGCAAGTGGTTTTATTGAAAGGCCTACTACTTCATTCTAAGGATGATATGATCCACATGCTATTGACATGGATGTCCTCGAGTGGTGATGGTCAAACGGTTGACACGGCAACCGTGACCCGTTAGGCTCCATCAAGGCTTTTATTGTACCTTTCAAAAGTGCAAAGGTTGAAGTAGTCCACAAACAGATTAGAAAGGTATGAAATTCAAACACAGGTGGGGATGTGCAGAAGGATACCAGGACAACTGTCCGACTGGATTTAGAGACTTGAAAAAAAAAATTGGTCACCTTGCTGACTCAGCAATCCCGCGAGTTAAAAAAAAAATGAATCGATGCTACCTTCCTTTCAGCAGATTTATCTTCAGACCTCCGCTGACCCGCAGTTTAAGCCTCTTAAACTGGGATTGCGGTTTGTCTCGGTTAGACGCCGTCAGCAGCTCGACCTTTTTGTTTTCTGTGGCTACCTCCGCTTCCTCCGAGCATGCTTTTCAAAGATGTTTTGGAGCTGCCATTTCCCCCTCCTCTCAGTCACCACTCCCTCCCGGCATGTCCCGGCAGCGCAGGAGGAAGTGATGAAAAACAAAAGACGGGAGAAGAAATTTAACTCATTCGGTGCCATTGACGGCTATCGACGTCAAAGATATGAACTGGGTTGGCAGTGAACGAGTTAACGCTCTGGCCATCTCTTGACTCTTTCTAGCCGACTAAGATTTTTCCGACCCTTCGCAAGGTTTGAAAAGTTCCCTGCCAAGCCGTTACGCTCTCCTGAAATCAAAGACTCGAGTGTGTGTGTGGAATGGCGTGAGACCACCAGCAGGCAAACTCCACCTTCCCTCCGGAAGCGTTGCGCCACCTCAACTCGGCACAATCGCTCTATTCCAAGGACTCGGTGTTCGCTGGAAGGGGACACCCTGTACCGTTCAAAACTTGCAAGGCTGCACACGTCAAATACTCTGAGCAGTGTGGAATTAGAAAAAGAATCTTTCAAGTATATCTACAGTTGATTGATTGATGAGTCGATGCAGACGGAGTCGCACCTTGGCGAGACGCTGGAGAATGCTGACTTCTGCTGAAAGTTGAACTGACCTACAAACTGCGGGCACGCACGTCTGCGCTAACCACAAACGTACTTTTTTTTGTGTGTGTGATTTCACCACATTTTCTGTTCTCTCTGTCACGTCCACTGAAATCAGAGCGCCAGGTTTGAACGTTTACAAGTCACCTGATCCCGCCAAATTTCATTTGCCACAATCGGAACACAACTCTCAAAACTACCGAGCAATGAGCCAGAGTTCTTTAACATGAAGTGATGCAATTAAACTCTTGTCACCCCCCTCCCTCCTCCACACTCCATTCCTGTCCTAATATTCATGCCTCGACAGAGTCGTACCGACACTCCTCTCGTCTATATTTATCAAAATACCCGTGCTTAGACTGAGTAAGTTCTGGAACACTCTGACTGTAATTGATGATGATGATAATAGAACTTTATTCATCCCACAGTGGGGAAATTTACATTACGTTAATGAGTTAGTGCTCAGCGCTTACTGGGCACTTGTTCATCTAAACTTTGTAAAGATGATCATGCAGGATTTATAAGATGAGCCAAGCTGCTCTTCGAGTGAGACATCGAATGCACACGTCTTCAAGTATGCCACAATTGATGTGAAACTCTGTTTAGATTTCACAAGATCTGACAGATTTATGTCCGCAATAATAACTGCTCATTTTATATGTCTATATTTTGCATGGTGGAGAATTTGGGGAAAGTCCCCTCGGCGCCGCAACGCTAACAAAACGTAAACGCTCTTCCATTGTGCTTTTGCAGCTCAGAATGTGACGGTGGACGACATCCTGTCTTCGTATAAGCAGGCCTGCCACAAGCTCAACTGTAAACCCATTCCCAAAGTGCTCAAACAGATTCAGGTGAGACACACACACACACACAGTTGTGTAAAGATAAAACACATGGCACATTAAATGTAATCACACCCCCAGCCAGCTGAACTCTTATCCAGACCCGGTTCCATTTGTTCTCTAATTTGATGTACCCGACTGCAATTTACTGCAGTCTGGGTTCCTGCTGAGTCTGCTATCCTGAAGCTAGCAACTGCTCACCGTGTTAGCATCACTCGAGTCCACGCGCAGAAGCACCACATCAAACTTGACCCCCACCCCTCCCTCACTCAAAATTGTTACAGCCTCTACCAGAAGAATCTGATGCTACTTTGACTTCTAGGAAATCCAGGCTTTTTTTTTTCTCTCTCTTAAATAAGGCACAAAGGCTCATTTTTGTAGTCTCATGTTTTTTTTGCAGCCTCGTCTTGTGGGTTAGCCCAGCAGTCATGTGTCCCATAATCCCTCTGTCAAATCCTGCGCGGCGACGATCGCCTTTGTATGTGAATTAGCACACATGATCGCCGTGGGTTTGAATCCCTTGCACTTTTTTTGCCTTAATTACAAAGTCCATATAGTTCAGCGGCCCGCAATTGAAGAAGGAGTTTTTCGATGGCTACCGTTAGGTCAAGAGACTCAACAAAGGAATCCCCCCCCCGCCCAGCCAGCACGCCCGGTCAGCCGAGAGTTAACGTCACAGCTACTTGAGGAAAAACACATCACACTGCTAAGCTGATGCTCAAGCCTTCACTTTATGGTCTGGGTACATTTCCACTGACCCACTATGGCGGATCATATCACCGGCCCCTTTCCGTCCTTTCTTACTTGTCGTATTCTGAGAAATCCATTCCCTTTGTTTTGGTATTTGATTGGATTTTTTTAATTGATTGATTGGTCATATAAAGATGACCAAAAAAAAAGAGTTCAACAGGAGTAGGAAGAAGTCACATTTAGTCATATTTGTGATGTTTGGCTGAGTCATTTCAGTAAGCAGCCATGTAAAGCATGTTAGTTTGTCCGTTTTGGGGTTTTGGCAGGAAGAGTTTGGTTGACCCTGCCCCTTCCCCGCTAAATGCGGTCTTTATTAAGACCACGTCAGTTTGCCAGATGCCCTCCCAGTAGGGTTGTGTCATTTGTAAAAGATGGCTGTTTAGCAGCTGCATGATGAATGCCTTCGCCAATGCAACTGCCGGACCTTGTTACCAAGAATTCAAACGAAACAAAAAGATGGTTTTGTCCTACGGACAGCAAATGTGTGCCAGACAGTGGAACTCCCGGGGGTTTCAATATTGCAACTTAAATTGAGGTTTTGTTTTTTTTTGTCTTGGAAGGAGTTGGCTCTTCTATCTCACCATCTCAGCTCTCCAAATATTTGATTTGTTTATTTTTTCACCCGATTGTACTAGCTTGTGCTCTTCTATCATGTGACGAGCGTGGAGACATGTGATTAGGAAAATAATCTTCTTTTCAACTCTGAATCTTTCTCTATTTATGACCTCTTATACGCTGTAGGACGTACGTTGCGTCATGTCAGATGAGTTTATCAAGACTCGATGAGTCATGCGAAGTGGGGGTGGCACGTCCAGGCAGGCTCAGATAATTACCAGCGGTGTGGCACGAGGGCAGAGGTCACGGAGTTCATGTTGAATGGGGATGGAGAGCCAACTATTTGCTGGCACATAGTTTCGAGGGCAGTGTTTGCGTGGGCGAGCATGAGGCAAAAAAGTACAGTTTTGTTTGATGTGTGTGCGCGCTGCTCATCTCTCACAACTAGCAGATTCACTTACAGTCACATGCGCAAAGAAACACACAAAACAGGAAAGCGCTTGATTTATCAAGCAAATGTCGATCTCAGATTACATAAGAGGACGTGTTCTTTTTTTCTTAGTGGTTTGTGTGGTGTGGAGATGTTTCAAAATGTGCAACGCCATCTGTGATTTCATAAGGAAGTGTTGTGTCTCACTTGCGCTAATGTTTTTTTCTTTCTTTTTTTAATGCAGGAACTTATAGACCTGACCCAGCGAAATGAATGCTTGGATCTAAAAGGTAAGCACGAAAAAGAAAAAAAAACGGTTATAAATTTAGATTAAGATGTTTGACATCCTACACAATACAGCGAAACCTCCCAAGCTTATAATATTTGACTTTTGGGTGTGTTTAATGTAACACGTTGGTCTTCTTTCTTTGTGCACAGGTGAAAAGTTGGACTACAAGGCGTGCGAGTCCCTGGAAGAAGTTTTAAAGAGAGTCCAGTTTAAAGTGATCAACCTGGAGCAGACCAATTTAGATGAAGATGTAAGAAGAAATCCGTTTGAAGATTTGTGGGGGGGGGGCGTCAGGGGATTTCCCACAGACCCCCTTGGGGCTCAGGCAGGCTCCATAGCGCCGACCCGAGGGACAAATCCCGTCACAAGACGACACATATACACATTGTGAGGTTTATTTTGAGTCGCAGACACAAGTTGTGCTCGCAACCAGACTGCGGTTGGGCTGGCACGAAAGGCTCACTCTAATTACGGCTTGCTGTTTTCTTCTGCTTCTCTCGCAACTTTTCCTCCTGCAAGTAAACGCAGAAAGCCAAGCGGAGGCAGCAGATGGGCCGGCCCAACGTAGGCCTAACGGGAATGAGTCACCGAATAACAGAGGCTCAGCCTGAGATGGTCGAGCGCGAGTGAAATAAGAAGCTGAAAGGAATAACAGGATGGTGCGATAAGGGCATGTTGACATACGGCTTGATGTCTTCCATTTTTCAAAGGCTTTTCTCAAAACCCGACAGGGTGGACTTCTTTAGAACTGGATGTGACTCACTTTCAGCCGCCCCGAAGATAAACGCACCAGTAGCCAATAGTATCCCGACCAAACACACCGAGACGTGCGATGATGTAATTTGACCCCACTGAGCTATCGTGTCTCATTTACTTTTCTTTTATTCCTCATTCTGCAATTGGAAACGATAACATGGCACAAACCTTATTCAGCATAAGTCACCTGTAGCTCAGTTGTTGACATTTAGTTATTTGTTTATTTTTGTTTCTCAGGGCGCCTCAGCTCTGTTCGACATGATCGAGTACTACGAGTCGGCCACGCACCTCAACATCTCCTTCAACAAGCACATCGGCACGCGGGGGTGGCAAGCCGCCGCTCACATGATGAGGAAGGTGAGATCAGTTGGAATTCGGTTTGTAACGATACAGTCATAGAATGATTCGTATGGTTTCGCGGAGCTAAAATCCTCGTGCGATTATGACCTCACGAGGAGGCTCACTAGTCAACCTAAGTGTGTTGTAATGAAGAAATCCTCCCGGGAGAGCTTTCATTTCCCGTCTGACATGACAAAGTGTCAACTCACGGGATCCAATACAAGTGCATCAAACATTCAGCCCTTGCTAAGATTATATTCAAGTCTGTGTTTTGACTGACGTTTAAGCGGATTGACGGAATGCACGGTGAGTATTAAAGGCAATATGGCCTTGCGTCAGTGTAACATTGTGACACATCCGCTCACAGCAACAAGGACGTTTGCAGGCTACTGAATGTCGTCATTTGACATGCCGCATTGTCTTGGTTTCCTTGTATGATATGATTTATTCATTACATTGCATCAAAGCAGCCATAGGGAAGGCTTTTGTTTGGTTTCCTTAAAACTGCAAACCTGCCTTGTCTCAAATAGTAGCCCGTCCTCTAATAATAGCCGCTGAGCCTCACTTAATCTCAAATAGAAGCCAATTTGTTTCTCTTCTTCTAGTTTTTAATCCTTTAAGGGAGACATTAGTAAATGCAGAGTCTCACCTATCATGCTACCCGATTTTTTTTCTCCGCCACCATCAGACGAGCTCTCTGCAGTATCTGGATGCCAGAAACACGCCCCTGCTGGACCACTCGGCTCCCTTCGTGGCTCGGGCGCTCCGGATCAGCGGCAGCCTGGCGGTGCTGCACCTGGAAAACGCCGGCCTGTCCGGCAGACCGCTCATGATGCTCGGTATGAGGCAAACAAACGCCGCCGAGCGCGTTCCAGGAAGGAATTTATTTCGTTTTCCCCGTGACGTTGTGTTTTCAGCAACGGCCTTGAAGATGAACATGAACCTGCGGGAGTTGTACCTGGCCGACAACAAGCTCAACGGCCTGCAGGATTCGGCCCAGCTCGGCAACCTGCTCAAGTTCAACTACAACATTCAAATTCTGGACCTGCGCAACAACCACATCCTGGACTCAGGTACTCGAGCAGCCCCTTGTGTTTTGATTCGTGCGAATACTAAAGGGACTCATGAGCTCATCAGCATCCGAGTCTCTTGCGCCCACGCGTTTATTTCATCTCCGTTTATGTAACAGATGCTCAGAACAGCAAAATATCTCTCAGCTCGAGACTTGATTGAGTCGTGGCTGATGAATACAATGATATCATTTTACCCTTGTGAGTGGAACGACTCAGAGTTATTTTTTGACGGGAAATGCTCTTATTTCGACTCATTCCTCATTTTTGTCCGGCGCTCATTAGTCACAACGTATTGACGCGTCGCATGCATGGAAGCTAATGTGACATTTTGCCGGCTTGGGCGGGGGACACAGATGGACTGACTTTTGCTGGCGTGGGCGTTGTCGTCACAGGTTTGGCCTACGTGT
The DNA here is from genome assembly GCF_901709675.1 of Syngnathus acus. NCBI lineage: Eukaryota > Metazoa > Chordata > Actinopteri > Syngnathiformes > Syngnathidae > Syngnathus > Syngnathus acus. The sequence continues at coordinate 15,864,970 of NC_051098.1, read as the reverse complement.
GTGAAGGACTAAAAGAGCAGAGGAAAGGCCTCGTCACATTGGTGCTATGGAACAACCAGCTGACGCACAACGGCATGGGCTACCTGGCAGCTGCACTGGTACACACACACACACGATGACAACAAGACAATAGTCTAACTAAATGGTCCTTGTGGGTCAAAAAAATGGATCCAAATTAATTCATAATTAATTTAAAAATAATAATAAATGAATGATAAAATAATAATAAAAAAATACAATGGATGTATTTCAATACACCCTAATTCTCGACTTAATTCCCTTCAAAAAGCATGACTGGAGTATACTGCATTAAATGTTCACATCTGATTCCGTGGCCGGGCCGAATGACTAAAAACGAAATTCATCTGTTTGTTTTGATGAGTCATCACGTCCTCATCACATTGATGGCCGGCCAATAAGGACCTCATTGTTTGTGGTTCCCCATTTAGACATTACTGACTGCCAGCTTGTCAGAGCAGCACAAGCTCCGTTCTGGTGGTTTTGTCCTTTTCACACTTGGCGGGTGGCATTGATTGGAACCAATGCATGTTTGGATTGAAATGTCACACTTTACTCTATTGCAGCAGTGGTTCTCCAACTTTTATAGCCGATACTTCCTGTGGCTCTCAATAGTCCTCTGTCACCTCCTATATTAATCTTTCAAAAGTCTTAAAGGCTATATATACTAAAATGACAAATAAATGCATGGGAAGAGCTTGAAAAAAAATAATCACATATTAAATTCCAGTCACAGTAATGAATGGACAAAAAAAAAAAACACAATTAGATGTTGTTTTTTTCCCCCAAATGGTTCAGCCTTAACCTTGGGTATCGCACCACTTGTAAAGTGTTTGCTACTTTTACATTCTCTCAGCCTTGCACCCAGAGTCTGGAGACGCTCAACCTGGGCCATAACTCAGTGGGCAACGAGGGCGTCCACAAGCTGAAAGACGGACTGATCGCCAACCGCTCTGTGCTCAGACTGGGCCTCGCCTCCACTAAAGTGTCCTGCGAAGGTGATCAATTCCGGCCATTTCCGGTTGAACAGTTTCAAAAAAATTTTGTGTGTGCGTTTTTCACCCCGGCGCTTATTTTTCCGCCTTGTCCACTGCAGGAGCGGTGGCGGTAGCCGAATTTATCGCCGAGAGCCCGAGGCTGCTGCGTCTGGATCTGCGGGAAAATGAGATCAAGACAGGTGGACTGATGGCTCTGTCGCTCGCCTTGAAAGTCAACACCTCTCTGCTACGTCTCGACCTGGACCGGGAGCCCAAGAAAGAAACTGTGAGCAAGTCAAATTATTCATGTGTGGAAAGATGAAATATTGTGTAAAATAGTCATGAATCATTTTTATTCAAATGAATGTGAGACAGGGTTCCCATGGGAAGTGAAAAGGTCCTGAATTGAATCATGATTCTAATAATCCAAAAAATGTACACTGTATTTCATTCACCATTAAGCTAAGGAGGTTACCAAAGCTTGAAATTGTGAATTTGAGCTTGAGTCTTCGCACGGTTCATGTGGTGCAGGTGAAGAGCTTCATCGAGACCCAGCGTGCCCTGCTGGCCGAAATCCAGAACGGCTGCAAGAGGAACTTCATCCTCGCCAAAGAGAAGGAGGAAACAGAGCAGATGATGAGGCAGTCGGTATCCATGGCCGAAATCGCCACCGAGGACGGAACGCGAGAAGAAGAAGGCGAGGACAGCAACGACAGGAGCCCAGAGGATAAAACGGAAAGCCAAGAGCAGCCGAGCGGCGAGTCGGGGGCGAGCGCCGAGGTGAGCGTTCCGCCGATCAACCTGGACTCTGACTCCGACACCGAAGATGAGGAAGAAGTGATCACGAAAGCCTCGTCCGAGCCAAAAGCGGTCCAAAGTCCGACTCCCCCTCAAACTGAAGTGGTAGCGCCCGCATCGAGTTCCTCACACGTGCCCCCGCCGCCCTCAATGAACACCATTTCAGGAATCACCGTCACCAACAGCCCGGTTCCTTTGGGCACGCCTCCCTCGCCGGGCCGCTGCATATCAGTCTCCAGTCCCGGGCGAGGTCACAAGATTTTCATGGTGACTCGGGTTGAGAGCCCGCCTGAACCTCAGGCTGCTGCCGGCCACACCGACGGGGCGTCAAAGAGGACCTTAGAAACAAGCGCAGCCACCGCCAAGCAAATCCAGCCCACGCAGGAGGAGGTCCACGACGACACGACGCTGAAGCGCACCCACGACCACGACGTCATTGGCAACACTTTAGAAGCGCCATTGACGAGTCAACAAGCACCAGCCTCGCCTTCGTCCGCTCAGCCTGAAGCCCCCCCACCCCAGACCCCCTGTGAGGAGCTGAAAGAAGCTCCTGCTGTGGAGGAAAGCGGAGCGGCGTCGCCGGAAGCCACGAGCGGAGACGCCAAAGAGGAAATCCAGACATCCACACCCACGCCGGACCAATTAACGCAAGACTCTGAGCGTCAGGACGACGCAAAAGAGGTGAACGCCAGCCCCCCGACTGTGACTGAGGACGACAGCCACGGTCCAAAACCGGACGGGGAACATCAGAAAGCTGAGCCAGACGGACAGGAAGTAGCACAGCCCGTTCCCGCCGACCAACCGACATCCGTCACTGCCGTCCAAGCTGAAACGGAGGCCTCCGCCGACCAGGGCGAGCCGGAAGTGGCCGGTTCGCTTTTGCCCAACGGCCTGAAACCCGAATTCTCCCTCCACCTCCTCGACACCGACGGCCCCAAACCCGGCAGCTGTGTCATGGAACACGGTGTGTGTGTGCGTCTATGAGCTGTGATACTTGATACACAAATGCATGGATGAATATTTCATGTGTGTGTTTTGTTGTTGGCTATGTAGTGAGTGTGAGCTGCACACAAGACCTGGAGGAGCTGCTTCTCGAAGCCAGTTTGGACACTGGAAGAGATGCGCCCTGAAGAAGGTTTGACCGGTAGCCAAATCTTTTTTTTTTTTTTACATTTTTTAACTTTTTTTTTTACACCCCCCCACCCACCAATTAGCTTCCTTTTCGCATTCTCAGCTAACTTCCTGTCTTCCACAGGTCCTGTGAGGACAACAGGAGTCAAGAACACAAGAGTCAAAAACACTCTAATGATCTCAACGGGTTCTGTAGGGAATCAACAGACACTCAAAACTCAACGTGACGTCACTACATCAACCACCGAAGCGTGTGCGTGTGAGGAGGACAAAGACAAAGTAACCATGCTGTCATCACTACATTTGTGATTCTTTCCACGGCAACAAGGACGGCCGGGAGTAGGAAGTAAAAAAACAAAACACTAACCAAAGACCAATCCAGGTGTGCGTGTGTCTTCAGGAAAGTTTTTAACGGTAGAGCGTAAGCTTCCCTGACACGCAAATAATAACAATTGTGGAGCCGGCTGAGGGCACCAGCCGGCTTTAATGTCACAGCACTGTATCCAGTGATCATCAAGAGTTTTTTTTTTTTTTTTTTTTGTCCTCCTCATCCATCGTTCCAATTTTGAAGGGACCTCCGCCTAAGTGACCCCGCTTCCCAGTTTTTGTCATTTCTAGTTGTCACTTTGGCCCCTCAGGAATCAACACAAAGCAAACCTGAAGCAACGACCTCCACTGCTTGCTTCACGGGTTGCTCAAATCGATAGAACATCTCTTCTTCACCCCTTTCACTCTTTGGGGGATTTTTTTGCACCTTTGACAAATCATTTGTATTTATTTGATGAGTTTCTGGATTTATCCACCCCCCCCCCACCCCCTTCTTGATTTCTTTTTTAAACCCCACCCTGTATTTGATTTGTATATTTCCATAGAGCAAATATTTAGGTTGTTTATTTTATTTTACATTTTTGGAGGGGAAGCGCAAGTTTGGAGTGGTTGACTTGTTCAGTAGCAGTCGGGGTGCATTCCTGACAAACCGAGTCATGTAACCGAGAAGCGACGTGTCACGTGGTGGTGTCGTCGACGCCGGGTGGCCGCCAGAGGGCGCCGCTCCTTCACGCTGCTGCTCGCCGAGTCATGTGAGTCCGCCAAATCAGGCCGCTTCTCCGTTTTGCACCCCACTGTTTGTAAATGCTTTAATTTTTAGACCTTTTTAATAAATGGTTAACTTAATTCAAAACTGTGCTGGTAATCACAAAGATATGTATGGCGAAATTTGTTCCACTCAAATAAATGCATGTAATGACTCGACCACTCGATTTGATTTATTTACATGTCTAGGGTATGGGGCTTTTGAGAGGACTAACGTATAACTAATTAAATTAAAATCTCTAATGTGCTACATGCTCAGAATTGTTCATTTTTATGTCATGCTATTACAATAAATCAAACCATGAGAACATTTGTAATCAAACATTTCTTAGGTCCAAATATCTAAATTAATCCAACAATTATGATCAATATACATGCGCTATACGTTTTTTCATGAGAATGCCCATGCTAAAAACTGGATATAAAAAGTCTACACACCCCTGTCATGTTCTTGTGACCAAAATAAAGCATTTTCTGTTATCGTGAGCGTTAACTTGTACAGCTCAACTCGTACATTTATTCACATTTACTAAACGGCCAGCACTTGCCAGAAATTCCTGCAGCTCCTTCATTGTTGTTCTTGGCCTCTTGTCATGTCATCAATTTTGCAGGGATGTCCACTTCTTGGGAGTGGGTAGTATATATATTTTTTTCTCCATTTGATCATGACTGTAGCCCATGGTAAATTTAATCCTGTGTAAATTCTTGACTGATACTTTGAACGTTGTAATAATTACTGAGAGTTCATGTATATACCACAATTGATGTGGGAAAAGGGGGGTGCAGATCGGCCATCCTTGCTGCTCGTCCCGTGCTTCCCTCCAGGGGGTTGTGGGAGTGTTCAAAAGTGTCCTCGCCGGGTCTCCGGGTGGGCTTAGTTGTACTTCAGGAATGTGCTGGCAGGCAGTGGGGATTTATCCACGGTGTCAAACTCCATTCGACCTGTTGATTCGCAGCCCACTGGACGGAAAGGAAAGCTGCCGCGTCATTCCTGGGAACAGGAGAGGAATACTATACTTTTTTTTTTTTTTAACTCACTGGCCCCCTCCAAAAAGAAGTTCCCTGCACCTTATGATGTGATTATGTAATCATACAACACAATGGGGATTACATCAGGGTTCATTAGCATCACGCTGTTGTAAATTTTGCCCTGCATGCCTCTCTGTATGTTAACCTAAAAGGCCGGGCCGGCAGCGGTGGGATTACGCAAAGGTTATTTGTGCTGGACAGGGAGGTTTAGTTTCAGTGATGTATAGCTACTTAGAATATAGAAGGCCCAGTTGTCCGTGACCAGAAAAGAACCGAGTAGATGGCCTTTTAGGGACGGCGAAACAACAAGTATACTGAGACTCAAGCTGCAGCCGTTATTCAAAGCGATGAGATCATGAGTCTCGCCAGGTATAAAAGATGCGATGCCTGGCAGGCAGACGAGAGAGAGCAGCTAACATCTTTGCTTTTGGCCCACTGGAATATTTGGAGAAACTTCACTCTGACATCGGTTGAATAAAATCTTTTCCCAATCAGCCGTGTGTCACTGAAGTGTTCCTTCTCTGAGCCAGCCATCTTCCACCAAGTGTTTTGTTGGAGACCAGCGGAGCAACAAAGACAATTCACCACAACGCCACCAAGCTGGGTGCGTTGGGGAAATTTGGCTGGGCTCACCAGGCTTCCCATCCTAATACATTCCTATATTAGAATTTAGAGGTCATAATATTAGTTTTTAAAATTTGTCAAAACCCTGATTAGATAGATAGATAGATAGATAGATAGATAGATAGATAGATAGATAGATAGATAGATAGATAGATAGATAGATAGATAGATAGGAGGGCAGATGATTGCGCCTGCCTCTCTCCATCTCACATGGCAGGGATTAGAAGAGTGGAAGAGGAAGAGGCGGGAGTTAAGGTGGTGAAGGAGGAGGAGTGTGGATATGTTGCACACAATGAATGAAACCTTTTGGATTGGTGTACACGCGGGTCCTTCCACCATCTCTTCTCTTTTGGCTGCTTAGACCCGCTTCCTCACAGGTAATTATGATGTTTCCATTTTGAAGATAGTACTGATGAATGTATTTCCATTCGTCAAGAATGACTGAAACTACATCATGTACATAACCCATGATGCTGAATGTATGTTTTTTTTAAACAAGCAGAAAAGTGTCATGTAAATCGAATACATTATTATGGACACAAAGAGGAGCAGCACATTGAATTGGATTGCAGCATTAAATCATGATGCATAAACCCTTTAATTCTTCTACATTCATTCTGATTGTATTTATTTAATTGTATTGACGATGCGTTTGAGTGCAGACATGAAGAAGCTCTCACAATACTGCCTGCTGGTCATCACCATCCTGGTGCTGGTTCTGAAACTGATCACCGGTCAGCTGTGCAGGTCCTTCATCTTGCTGGTGGATGGCTTCCACACGCTCTTTGTCCTCGGTCACATGGCTCTTCCTCAGCCTCAAAATGCAGCGAGTCCTTCTGCTTCAAGGCTGTCCTCAGAGACGACCGACCTCGCCGGGGTTCCGCCGTACGCCGCGTCCTACCCTGACGGCAGGAGGCGGCCGGTGGGGGTCTTTGTCTCCGCCCTGCTCCTCGTTTCCTTGTGCGTGTCCTGCTTGTTGGAAATTGTCAGCCACCAATCTGTGGGGATGCACCCTGTGGAGCAGCCCTGGCTGCTGGCGGCGGCCGGCGTGGTCGGTTTGCTGCACAACGTTGTGGTGCTGGTGATGACCTGGAGGCGGCGGGGGGCCGGGGCTCAGGCTGGAAGAGAACACGAGTGTTACATTGAAGTCAACCACATAGGTAACAGGTCAAATTTGACCCCTGTTGACGTCAATATAAAAAGTATTTATATCCCGTATATAGTGCGCTTTTTCCATTCTTGAATAGTAACTAGAGGGTTCTAAAAATTCAATACACGTGTGTACTTTGAAGTACACACAGTGATTGTTCAGGTGCGCTCTTATTTTGATACACAATGTAGTGTATATCCAGGTGAGGATTTAACTTTGAAGTGGAGCACATTGTTTTGTTTGTTTTGCATTTTCTCTCACAGCCATGTCTCAGGAGGGCTCCGAGCGAGGCCCGTGTGAAGCCAGTGGAGATCAGAGCGGGACCACTGCACGCTCGCTTCACAACCGGGGTCTTGTCCCGTGCAACCCAGTGACCTCGGCGGGAGGAGGCGTGGCTGCTGAGAAGACGACAGAGGAGCCAAAGTTGGGCAAAGAAGTCACTCGGGACGTTAGGCAGCGGCTGACTCTGTGTCCTGCTTCTGTGGTGATGGTAGTGCAGGGTCTGTCCACATCAGTGCTAGTCCTGGTTAATAGTTTAGTGATGCTGCTGGCAGGCCCTGACTTCCGGCATTCTCCGGGGGCCTGCAGCCTCTTGGTGTACCTGGATCCCGGCCTGGCCGTTTTGGCTGCCATCATCCTGGTGGGCGGTGCTGTGCCGCAGGTATGAACATGAACAATACTAAAAATCCAACCACAAAAAACAAGTGCACGAACAAAGATTTGGAAAACCGGATTTTAAAAATGCTTTGAAGGATAGAATGGGACAGAACTCAGTCATATATAATTCTTAATATGAGGGCTGTCTGATTAGCTGAGAATTGAGACATAGCAATGAACAGTCTGTATTATACTGCCCCCAGGTGGCCAAGGTTAGCACACCAGAAAGAGCAACACAGTGGCCATTCAATTATTGTAACGTGACATGAACTGTTCATTTTTTAAAGTTCTATTTAATTAATTGTGTCAAGACTGTGGGGGGTTTTTTTCACGTAAAGATCAAGTTACTGCGTGTGTGGCATTTATGTGTAGCCCTCCTCAGATGCACAGGTACGGGCGGCTGCTGATGCAGGCCGCGCCTCCGCACGTGAGTCTATCGGACGTGAGGAAGCGGATCGGGATCGTGCCGGGGGTGGAGGAGTTGCATGAGCTTCACATCTGGGAGTTATCCGATTCGTGTTTGGTGGCCTCAGTCCACGTGCTCTGTCACGCTGACTTTCCTGTACACAGGTGCTTCTGAAATGTTATGTATCTATGAACATCTTAAAATTTAAAAGATGATGACTCAAATGTAGAACTTTTTTTATATTTAAATTGTACTAAAAGTCACTTTCACTGACATATTCAGGTGTGCTGATCTCATGTCAGGGGTCACCAAGGTCCTGCAGGGTGTCGGGGTGAGCTGCTGCACAGTGCAACCTGAGTTTGCTCCCTCTTCTGCCCTCCCCAAGGATCCAACTTGCCCAGGTCCGGGGCCAGCCTGCAGATTGGCTTGTGATAAGATCTGCGACGCCCACATGTGCTGCCCTCTCCCACCTCAGCCTGTAATGGAAAAAGTATTCAAACAAGAGAGCCAGAAGGTGTGTTTGTAACAAGACATTCATGAAAGAAAACTCTCTGGAAGGTATTAAGTACAAACCATCTCTGAGGCTCAAGATAATCTTGAATCTTGAATAACATCATCAACATCAAGATAGCAAGGTGGGTTGCCTGATTGGTCTTTTGAGTGTGATTTATGTTTGAAAGACAAAGTAGGCTATAGCAAAGAGACTGTGAAGGAATCAGAAACCTCAGAGACACAAGCAAAATTATTGGGTGAATGTACTCATTTTCTTCTTTTATTTTTTAGTGTTTTTATTTTAAACACGTTTTAATGTCTTACTTCTATTATAATAAATAAACAAATCCTTCACAGATATTTTATGTCTACATCTCTCACATGGGCTGTTATGACGTCATCTGTCTACGCCTTTTCTCTCCGGCACAGCCAATCAATACGTAGCTATTTTGCATAAACTTGGCATACCTGATGTTGTTCCTTTTAGCATGGTTTCGAAAGAATCGTGCTGCGCTAGTTACAATCAGTCCGTATAGACAAATATTTCGTAATTATTACTATTCATAAACTAAAATATCACACTGGATGACAATACCCGATGACAATACCACGAAACCGTCACCACGAAATAGTAGTAGATATTTGTGCTATATCCTGCTGGCTGGCAACTTGTTCAAATGCCCGGATGACCCTCGGTGGTCCGGGGTGCAGGCTTCAAACCTGTAGCTGCCTAGCGGCAGAGTGGTTCGATTCCACCTTTCGGGCGAAGATGCGGAATTACTTTAGAAGCAGTGTTGGTTAATCCTTAGTACTGCTGGTGGTTTTAACGTTTACTGCTAACTAGCAACAGTGACAGGGGAAAGCAACCACCGATTACTTCCCGTCTTTCAAGCTTTGTTCTCGCCCTTCAAAATAAAAGTTAACATAAATTGTCAACAACGCAAAGTTATGAGACACTGTCTTCCTTCAAAAGGTGCATTTTAAGGGAGCAGCGGCGCTATATGAATTTAATTTATTACTATTACGTCTACAACACTCTTGAAACCCTCATCAGCCCTTTCATAAAACCACAACCCAAACTACAAACCCTAACCATCTCCTTCCTGGTTTCAGACCCAACCTTAAAACCCAACCAGCCCTGACTTGATAGTATCAGCTCTTAAGTTTGTGTGACGTTGCAATGTTGAAGGGGGACATTTCGAACATTTAATACTTTGATATTTAACTGTGCTAGATCATTTGAATTATTTTGAAGACATTAAAATCTTTTTTGAAGAACGTACTTTTGCCAATATCATGCATTTGCTTCTCTAGCTTTTCTTGGCAACGGCAGTGCAATAAAAACCTTCTCCTAAAACTATCGCATTCAGGGTAACAATTTACAAATCATCTAACCAATCAGAGTGGACAATCTTTGCTTGTCACCTGGTCGGTTTGCAGGTATGATTGGGCCGTATATTTGCAAAGTACAGCCAATTACGTGAGTGTAATTCGCCTCCAACTTTGCTGGTCAACAACATAAAAACGTCCCAGTGTCTTCCGCTAGAGGGCGTCCGGGACCTCACTCAAATGACATCATCATTACGTAACAGGAAGTAAAGCGACTACAACAAAACCGCGCGTGGTTGAAATCCTCAAACAGAAGCGCGTCGCCTTCCATTCGGCTGCATCCGATAAACACGCAACTTGTGTGGTGGATCAGTAACATTAGCTACACGACAACCGCAACGACGAAAGAGGTAAGTTGCGACGAAGGACCTAAGTGATCATATGCAACGTTATTTGTAGTACTGCTTGGTTGCTGTACAGAAGTGCGGGTCGCTTTCATGAACGTGGTAGCTAGCACAGTGCTAACTATGCTATGCTGTTTAGCTTGATTATCCTCGACGAATGTTGGATCTCAAATAAGCCATCATCACATGCTGGTTCTTGCCTGGACCAAGAGTAATACTGTACTGTGGAAATAGTCAAAGTCGAGGATTAGCAGTGACGGTTGCAGGCAGGCATGCTCCCGATTTTCAATCTCAATGCCTTCGTACCGAAGTCAAATTTGGCACGCTCAAACATGGCCAATAAAATTCTTGAATCATGCACTCTCCCAGATGATAACGCGTAATCTACCAGATGATAACGCGTAATCACGTTTGCTAAAACAGGTCCGATCTACATGAAATGCCGTTGTGTGTGTATTGGGTCGCTTTAAGTTCACGTTGTAAACAAAACAAGTCGAAGTTGACGACTATTGCGCAGCGTGTTGTTTGAGATGTCCGTCGTTGAGAAAGAAAAACAAAGATTTATTGGCAAGATCTTGGGTTGTTTAATGGCGGTCAGTACACGTGGCAATCCAGCAGACCAAACAACAACCCCCACCTTCCAGGTTTTGTACTGTCCGGAAAAGGCGGGAAAGCAAAAGGATGTCCTTATAGAGGCTTTGCAGCTGACGTCATCAAGCTACCCACATTAGCTTGGCGGCCATCATGGCGGTCAACTTTTCAGTGCCGGTCAACGACTCACACACGCTTTCTTGTTATATCTGCTGCTATTTGAGCTTAAAAATGCCGGATACCTGCTGTGCTGTTGGATGTAGCAATAGACGAGGCGATAAACCAAATCTTAGCTTCTATAGATTTCCGGCGAACATGAAAAAACGTGATAAATGGATCGCGGATATTCGTCGTGAACGATGGAAACCTACGATTTACACAAGGATATGCAATGAGGACTTCATATCAGGTATGTAAACAAACTATTCACCCCTGATTTGTTTCACAAAATGTGAAATAATACAATATGGGATGATACAAATATGATTGTTGAAAATGCTGGGTGCATTTTTAGAAAGGCAGCAAGAGCAGCAAGGCAGGGAATGGGATGATTTCTTCAGTTCACCCCCCCGTTTTTATTTTGTGTTTATTTTTTCATGATGCTTGAAAACGTTATCAATGTAAATATTGAATTATATTTATTGGTTAAGTTTTCAAGCCAATCAGATGTGGCATCATGCAAAAATAAACAAATAATAAAAATGGTAGCAACTTGAACAGACAGGTACAGTATCTGAATGATTTCACTCTATTCAGTTTTTTAATATGTCAAGTTATGAAATGCCATTACAAAACAAATCGACGAGGTAATTATAAATATCTGGATATGAGCGTTCAGGCAGGTCGGCTGTTGCAAAATGCTCGGGCGATTTTAGCATGCTTCTCGGTAAAAGGTACGGATCCGTTGTGCCAACAAGGTTCAACTTCTCTCTGTGACGATTCTTGGAGTCTTCATCCAAATGCCTAACTTCGTTGGATAGCAAATCAGCCATAATTCGGAAGAAATCGGTGAAAACGTAGCGCAGAAATCAGAATCCATACAAACACGTAGGAACGAGCTGACTAGTTGACCGCCAAGATGGCGGCATAACACAAAATCACGTGATAAAACCACGTGACTGCAAAGCCTCTATAAGGCAAATCTCTGACTACTTGGTGTGGTCACCTGACCATTTGGTATCTATCTGTATTGGAAGGTTACGCAGCTCTGTGTGCTGTTTGAGCAGTCATGTTTATATAAATGTCGTTGTACATGTGACAATGACAATAAAGATCGATTCTATATGAAATAAGAAGATTTACACATATATGAACATGAAAAATGATATAAGTTTGTCTAACCTGACCATGATTCGTGCCTGCTATGTTCATTTTGTTTGGAATTCCTAGCTACATAGGCGTTGTAGAACAATGCGAGCGACTCGCCGGTCTTTTGCAAAGTTTATTTTCTTGACAAACTATCTAGCACAACACAAAATACTATTGCGTAAATACGGGATAACCTATATTTCAATGACTTCAACAAATAGCTCGCTTGCCGCTGTCCAAAAGACACTTTTGTTGGCCAAATATCGTTGAACCAGTTTTGTGATTGCAGTGGGAAAATGTCTGCAAGGACCACAGCAAAGTACGTGAAGGAAATGGACCGCAGTCATCGACGACCGGAACATCTTTGGCTGCAGCCTTATGTTGTGTTGCGCAGAGCAGGTTAGTACACGTCTAGTTTCTATTATGAATTCTATCGAAATCATGTGTGATATGCTGATTGAAAAAGCCCCTGTATCGTTTTTTTTTGCCAGTTTCTCTTCAACTGTAACTTTCATTGTTAATATGTGTTTGTCCTGTTTTGCAGACATCAGTAAAGCTATTCGTCCTAAGCAGGAGGAGCCAGACCGCACTCGCATTAAAGAGGAAGATGTGGGCGAAGAGGTCCACCACTTCAATGAACAAATGGAGCAGAAGTTTCTTTGCACTAAAAAAGAGGAGGAAGAGCCGGAGCGGCCTTGTCAGAAAGAGGACGGAGAAGACTCCTGCGACATCAAAAAGGAGGAGGAAGATACCTGCGAGATGCCATTGACTGGTGTACTTGTGAAGCGTTTAGATGAGGCTCAACATGAGGTGAGCAAAGGGGCGGAGCCTCCAAGCTGCAGCTCAAGTCCACATATGACCAGAGAAGGTGATGGAGACCACTGTGGGGCATCACGAGCAGCTCCACCATCAGATAGTGATGACGTGTTGTCACATGTTCCTGCTGATGATGATGATGATGACTCTCAAAACAAACACAGGCAATGTTCTCACTGTGGAATTTTTTTTGCTCATAGCAGTAGTTTGAAACAACACATGAGAATGCACACAAGAAAGAAAAACTTTTCCTGTTCAGATTGTGGCCAAAAATTCTCTCAGCGGGGAGGTTTAAATGTGCACACAAGAATCCACACTGGAGAGAAACCTTTTTCATGCTCAGTTTGTGGCCAAATGTTCTCTCAGAGGGGACATTTAACAATGCACACAAGAATCCACACTGGCGAGAAACCTTTTTCATGCTCAGTTTGTGGCCAAAGATTCTCTCAGAGTGGACATTTAACAATGCACACAAGAATCCACACTGGCGAGAAACCTTTTTCATGCTCAGTTTGTGGGCAAAGGTTCTCTCTGAGGGGACATTTAACAATGCACACAAGAATCCACACTGGCGAGAAACCTTTTTCATGCTCAGTTTGTGGCCAAAATTCTCTGGGAGGGGAAATTTAAAAAAGCACACAAGAATCCACACTGGCGAGAAACCTTTTTCATGCTCAGTTTGTGGCCATAAATTCTCTGATAGGGGCAATTTAAATTCGCACACATTAACCCACACTGGCGAGAAACCTTTTTCATGCTCAGTTTGTGGCCAAAAATTCTCTCATAGTGGATCTTTAACAATGCACACAAGAATCCACACTGGCGAGAAACCTTTTTCATGCTCAGTTTGTGGCCAGAAATTCTCTCATAGGGTAGGTTTAAATAGTCACACAAGAATCCACACTGGTGAGAAACCTTTTTTATGCCCAGTTTGTGGGCAAAAGTTCTCTCGAATGGAAAGTTTAAATGTGCACACAAGAATCCACACTGGCGAGAAACCTTTTTCATGCTCAGTTTGTGGCCAGAAATTCTGTCATAGGGTAAGTTTAAATAGGCACACAAGAATCCACACTGGTGAGAAACCTTTCTCATGCTCAGTTTGTGGCCAAAGATTCCTCACGAGGGGGCTTTTAAATAGGCACACAAGAATCCACACTGGCGAGAAACCTTTTTCATGCTCAGTTTGTGGCCAAAAGTTCTCTCGGAGGGCCACTTTAAATTTGCACACATTAACCCACACTGGCGAGAAACCTTTTTCATGCTCAGTTTGTGGCCAGAAATTCTCTCATAGGGTAAGTTTAAATAGGCACGCAAGAATCCACACTGGCGAGAAACCTTTTTCATGCTCAGTTTGTGGGCAAAAGTTCTCTCGAATGGGAAGTTTAAATATGCACACAAGAATCCACACTGGCGAGAAACCTTTTTCATGCTCAGTTTGTGGCCAAATGTTCTCTCGGAGGGGACATTTAAATTCGCACACATTAACCCACACTGGCGAGAAACCTTTTTCATGCTCAGTTTGTGGCCAAAAATTCCTCACGGGGGGGCATTTAAATACGCACACAAGAATCCACACTAGCGAGAAACCTTTTTCATGCTCAGTTTGTGGCCAAAAATTCTCTCAGAGGGGACGTTTAAATACGCACACAAGAATCCACACTGGAGAGAAACCTTTTTCATGCTCAGTTTGTGGCCAAAAATTCTCTCGGGGGGGGGGTTTAAAAAAGCACACAAGAATCCACACTGGTGAGAAACCCTTTTCATGCTCAGTTTGTGGCCAAAAATTCTCTCGGAGGGGAAGTTTAAAAAAGCACACAAGAATCCACACTGGTGAGAAACCCTTTTCATGCTCAGTCTGTGGCCAAAACTTCTCCCAGAGGGGAAGTTTAAATATGCACACAAGAATCCACACTGGCGAGAAACCTTTTTCATGCTCAGTTTGTGGCCAAAAGTTCTCGCGGAGGGCCAATTTAAATTCGCACACATTAACCCACACTGGCGAGAAACCTTTTTCATGCTCAGTTTGTGGGCAAAAGTTCTCTCAGAGGGGCAATTTAAATTCGCACACATTAACCCACACTGGTTGAGAAACCTTTTTCATGCTCAGTTTGTGGCCAAAAGTTCTCTCGAATGGGAAGTTTAAATATGCACACAAGAATCCACACTGGTGAGAAACCTTTATCAAGCTCAATTTGTGGCCAAAAATTGTCTCGGAGGGGACATTTAAACACGCACACAAGAATCCACACTGGCGAGAAACCTTTTTAATGCTCAGTTCAGCCAAACAGTCTCTTAGGGTAAACTTAATCAGGCACGCAGGAGCCCACACTGGAGAGAAACCTGCTCAGTCAGTTGCCAAAGAGTCTCTATTAAGAATTCTGAGTGTTTTGGAGAGATGAGCAATGATCCACGAAGTTCTCACCTTCTTTTTGAACAGACTTTATGAGTTTATGCATCAATGATAGTTCTATTCTAGTATGCACCTTTTGATTGAGATGCTGAACTCCTTTCCTTTACGACAGTGTGAAGTTCAATTCATTTTAGTTTTACCTATGAATTTGAAAATAAAGTTAACCGGCCTCGGGATGATAATAGTTTTGTATGTTTCATGATACTTGAAGTTTATTTTGTTTTTAGTTGTGTGTTCATATTTAGGGCAAGTTGCTTGGTTCTTATTAGTGTTGGTTCAGGATTTCGTTTTGTTCAGCGTTTCATGTTCATGCCTGGAAAGCGGACTTTAAACCGATGATGATGATGATGTGGATCAATAAAATGAAATAGTGTTGGATATCCCCTATTTTTCTTCAACAGTTTTTTTTGTTACTTTACCTTACTAATAACATGTTAAAATGTACTTGAGATGTATTAAGACATTTCATTAAAGAGTTGTTTACTTCACAGTATTGACGTCTCAACCTAATTGTATTTGTGTGAAATTATTTTTAAATGATAGGATCCTAATTAAGACTATTAATCTTCTGTCAATTGATGATGATGATGATATAACTTTATTTATCCCACAGCGGGGAAGTTTACTTGTCACAGCAGCGTACAAGAATGCAAGAATACAAGTGCCACATTTTAAAAAGGATAAATAACAGACAAGGACAAAGACAAGTGCCACCATTAGCGGTAGAAACGAAATATATTTACCAAAAGGTGCATTTTAAAGGAGCAGGGGCGTTATATGAATCTAATTTATTACTATTACTATATCCAGGTGAAGAGGATTGAGGATCACCTGGACAGCAACAACAGCAAGCAGGTGTGGCAGGGAATCCAGCATCTCACCAACTACAGAACCACCATCGGAGCTGCTGAAGGGGACGCCTCACTGGCAGAGGTCCTCAATACCTTCTTCGCCCGGTTCGAGTCCGAGCCACCTGAAGGGGCCACATCACAGACCGCAGCAGCTTCACCCTCACAGTGAAGGAGCACGAGGTGAGGCGCACGCTGCGGACCATCAACCCGAGGAAGGCTGCGGGTCCTGACGGCGTCACTGGGCGTGTCCTGAAGGACTGCGCAGATCAGCTGGCTGGAGTCTTCACAAAGATTTTCAACCAGTCCCTTACCGAGTCCACCGTCCCATCCTGTTTAAAATCCTCCACTATAGTCCCCCTGCCCAAGAAACGCCACATCACCAGCCTCAATGACTACCGGCCAGTCGCACTCACCCCGGTGGTCATGAAGTGCTTTGAAAAGCTGGTACGGGGTCACATCACAGCACTCCTGTTCAGAGGTTTTGACCCCCTACAGGGCAAATAGATCCACAGAGGACGCAGTAGCTACAGCCCTCCACGCTGCACTGTCCCACCTGGAGCAGCCGGGGAGCTATGTGCGGATGCTCTTCGTGGACTTTAGCTCTGCTTTTAACACCATCCTCCCCCACAGACTGGTGGACATACTGGAGGGCCTGGGACTTCCACATAATACTTGCAGGTGGATTAAGAGCTTCCTGACCGGTCGCAGCCAGAGGGTGAAAGTGGGCCGTCATACATCCACACCTCTCAGTCTTGGTACCGGCTCCCCAAAGGGCTGCGTACTGAGCCCACTGCTTTACACGCTCTACACACATGCATGCACCCCCGCCCACCGCAGCAACACCATCGTGAGATTTGCGGATGACACAACCGTGGTGGGGCTCATCTCAAAGGGGGATGAGTCTGCCTACAGGGACGAAGTGGTCCAGCTATCGGAGTGGTGCGGAGAGAACAATCTGCTCCTAAACACGGCTAAAACCCAAGAACTGGTCATTGATTTTAGGAGGAAAAATAAAACGGACATTCCACCACTCATCATCGACGGGGTCTGTGTGAAGAGGGTGTCCTCCTTCCGCTACCTGGGAGTCCACATCGAGGAGGACTTCACCTGGGGCGTGAACACCTCTGAGCTGCTTAAAAAGGCCCAACAGAGACTCTACTTTTTAAGGGTGCTGAGGAGGCACAGCATTACACAGAGACTGCTGGTGTCCTTCTATCGCTGCTCCATAGAAAGCACTTTAACGTACTGTATATGTGTTTGGTACTCCAGCTGCACTGCTGCTCAGAGGAAAAAGCTCCAAGGGGTCATCAACACAGCACAGAAGATCATTGGCTGCCCTCTCCCCACACTGGAAGACCTACACAGAACCCGCTGTCTCAAAAAAACACAGAACATTCTGAAGGACACTTCCCACCCTGGCCACTCCCTTTTCGAACTGTTGCCATCAGGCAGACGCTACAGATTAATTAGGTCGAGGACTAGCCAACAGTTTTTACCCTACAGCGGTAGTCACATTGAATGCAGCTAAACGTAAATGATTGTCTGTGTATGTTCTTCTGTGGGTTTTTAGCTAGTTTTTTTTATCTTTTTATTCTATTAATTCTGTATTTTTTTATTGCATGCGCGGATCGGTTGGCACTTTTTAAATTTCGTTGTACATGTGACAATGACAATAAAGATCTATTCTATTCTACAAGGACAAAGACAAGTGCCACTATTAGCGGTAGAAACGAAATATATTTACCAAAAGGTGCATTTTAAAGGAGCAGGGGCGTTATATGAATCTAATTTATTACTATATATTACGTCTACAATACTCTTGAAACCCTCATTTGAAACATCAGCCCTTTCATAAAACATTTCGAACATTTAATACTTTGATATTTAACTGTGCTAGATCCTTTGAATTATTTTGAAGACATTAAAATCATTTTTGAAGAACGTACTTTTGCCAATATCGTGCATTTGCTTCTCTTTAGCTTTTCTTGGCAACGGCAGTGCAATAAAAACATTCTCCTAAAACTATTGCATTCAGGGTGACAATTTACAAATCATCTAACCAATCAGAGTGGACAATCTTTGCTTGTCACCTGGTTGGTTTGCAGGTACGAGTGGGCCGTATATTTGCAAAGTACAGCCAATTACGTGAGTGTAATTCGCCTCCAACTTTGCTGGTCAACAACATAAAAACGTGCCAGTGTCTTCCGCTAGAGGGCGTCCGGGACCTCACTCAAATGACATCATCATTACGTAACAGGAAGTAAAGCGACTACAACAAAACCGCGCGTGGTTGAAATCCTCAAACAGAAGCGCGTCGCCTTCCATTCGGCTGCATCCGATAAACACGCAACGTATGTGGTGGATCAGTAACATTAGCTACACGACAACCGCAACGACGAAAGAGGTAAGTTGCGACTAAGTGATCATATGCAACGTTATTTGTAGTACTGCTTGGTTGGTGTACAGAAGTGCGGGTCGCTTTCATGAACGTGGTAGCTAGCACAGTGCTACCTTTATGCTGTTTAGCTTGATTATCCTCGACGAATGTTGGATCTCAAATGAGCCATCATCACATGCTGGTTCTTGCCTGGACCAAGAGTAATACTGTACTGTGGAAATAGTCAAAGTCGAGGATTAGCAGTGACGGTTGCAGGCAGGCATGCTCCCGATTTTCAATCTCAATGCCTTCGTACCGAAGTCAAATTTGGCACGCTCAAACATGGGCAATAAAATTCTTGAATCATGCACTCTACCAGATGATAACGCGTAATCTACCAGATGATAACGCGTAATCACGTTTGCTAAAACAGGTCCGATCTACATGAAATGCGGTTATGTGTGTATTGGGTCGCTTTAAGTTCACGTTGTAAACAAAACAAGTCGAAGTTGACGACTATTGCGTGTTGTTTGAGATGTCCGTCGTTGAGAAAGAAAAACAAAGATTTATTGGGTTGTATAATGGCGGTCAGTACACGTGGCAATCGAGCAGACCAAACAACAACCCCCACCTTCCAGGTGAGAAGGTTTTGTACTGTCCGGAATAGGCGGGAAAGCAAAAGGATGTCCTTATAAGGCACATCCCGACTACTTGGTGTGGTCACCTGACCATTTGGTATCTATCTGTCTGTATTGGAAGGTTACACAGCTCCGTGTGCTGATTGAGCAGTCATGTTTATATAAATGTCGTTGTACATGTGACAATGACAATAAAGATCGATTCTATATGAAATAAGAAGATCTACACACATATGAACATGAAAAAT
This sequence comes from Syngnathus acus, assembly GCF_901709675.1. Lineage (NCBI taxonomy): Eukaryota > Metazoa > Chordata > Actinopteri > Syngnathiformes > Syngnathidae > Syngnathus > Syngnathus acus. The sequence continues at coordinate 15,845,624 of NC_051098.1, read as the reverse complement.
GATAAAAGTTTGTCTAACCTGACCATGATTTGCGCCTGTCAATTACTTCAACAAATAGCTCGCTTGCCGCTGTCCAAAAGACACTTTTGTTAGCCAAATATCGTTGAACCAGTTTTGTGATTGCAGTGGGAAAATGTCTGCAAGGACCACAGCAAAGTACGTGAAGGAAATGGACCGCAGTCGTCGACGACCGGAACATCTTTGGCTGCAGCCTTATGTTGTGTTGCGCAGAGCAGGTTAGTACACGTCTAGTTTCTATGATGAATTCTATCGAAATCATGTGTGATATGCTGATTGAAAAAGCCCCTGTATCGTTTTTTTTGCCAGTTTCTCTTCAACTGTAACTTTCATTGTTAATATGTGTTTGTCCTGTTTTGCAGACATCAGTAAAGCTATTCGTCCTAAGCAGGAGGAGCCAGACCGCACTCGCATTAAAGAGGAAGATGTGGGCAAAGAGGTCCACCACTTCAATGAACAAATGCAGCAGAAGTTTCTTTGCACTATAAAAGAGGAGGAAGAGCCGGAGCGACCTTGCCAGAAAGAGGACGGAGAAGACTCCTGCGACATCAAAAAGGAGGAGGAAGATACCTGCGAGATGCCATTGACTGGTGTACTTGTGAAGCGTTTAGATGAGGCTCAACATGAGGTGAGCAAAGGGGCGGAGCCTCCAAGCTGCAGCTCAAGTCCACATAGGACCAGAGAAGGTGATGGAGACCACTGTGGGGCATCACGAGCAGCTTCACCATCAGATAGTGATGACGTGTTGTCACATGTTACTGCTGATGATGATGACGACTCTCAAAACAAACACAGGCAATGTTCTCACTGTGGAATTTTTTTTGCTCATAGCAGTCGTTTGAAACAACACATGAAAATGCACAGAAGAAAGAAAAACTTTTCCTGTTCAGATTGTGGCCAAAAATTCTCTCAGAGTGGATCTTTAACAATGCACACAAGAATCCACACTGGCGAGAAACCTTTTTCATGCTCAGTTTGTGGCCAAAAGTTCTCTCGGAGGGGAAGTTTAAATAGGCACGCAAGAATCCACACTGGTGAGAAACCTTTCTCATGCTCAGTTTGTGGCCAAATGTTCTCTCAGAGGGGACATTTAAATTCGCACACATTAACCCACACTGGCGAGAAACCTTTCTCATGCTCAGTTTGTGGCCAAAAATTCCTCACGAGGGGATCTTTAAAGATGCACACAAGAATCCACACTGGTGAGAAACCTTTTTCATGCTCAGTTTGTGGCCAGAAATTCTCTCTGAGTGGATCTTTAAAAATTCATACAAGAATCCACACTGGCGAGAAACCTTTTTCATGCTCAGTTTGTGGGCAAAAGTTCTCTCAGAGGAACAGTTTAAATATGCACACAAGAATCCACACTGGCGAGAAACCTTTTTCATGCTCAGTTTGTGGCCAAAAATGGTCTCGGAGGGGACATTTAAACACGCACACAAGAATCCACACTGGCGAGAAACCTTTTTCATGCTCAGTTTGTGGCCAGAAATTCTCTCATAGGGTAAGTTTAAATAGGCACACAAGAATCCACACTGGCGCGAAACCTTTTTCATGCTCAGTTTGTGGGCAAAAGTTCTCTCGAATGGGAAGTTTAAATATGCACACAAGAATCCACACTGGCGAGAAACCTTTTTCATGCTCAGTTTGTGGCCAAATATTCTCTCAGAGTGGATCTTTAACAATGCACACAAGAATCCACACTGGCGAGAAACCTTTTTCATGCTCAGTTTGTGGCCAAAAATTCTCTGAGAGGGGAAGTTTAAAAAAGCACACAAGAATCCACACTGGCGAGAAACCTTTTTCATGCTCAGTTTGTGGCCAAAAATTCTCTCATAGGGTAAGTTTAAATAGGCACACAAGAATCCACACTGGTGAGAAACCTTTATCAAGCTCAATTTGTGGCCAGAAATTGTCTCGGAGGGGACATTTAAACACGCACACAAGAATCCACACTGGCGAGAAACCTTTTTAATGCTCAGTTCGGCCAAACAGTCTCTCAGGGTAAGCTTAATCAGGCACACAGGAGCCCACACTGGAGAGAAACCTGTTGCCTGCTCAGTCAGTTGCCAAAGAGTCTCTATTAAGAATTCTGAGTGTTTTGGAGAGATGAGCAATGATCCATGAAGTTCTCACCTTCTTTTTGAGCAGACTTTATGAGTTTATGCATCAATGATAGTTCTATTCTACTATGCACCTTTTGATTGAGATGCTGAACTCCTTTCCTTTACGACAGTGTGAAGTTCAATTCATTTTAGTTTTACCTATGAATTTGAAAATGAAGTTAACCGGCCTCGGGATGATAATAGTTTTGTATGTTTCATGATACTTGAAGTTTATTTTGTTTTTAGTTGTGTGTTCATATTTAGGGCAAGTAGCTTGGTTCTTATTAGTGTTGGTTCAGGATTTTGTTTTGTTCAGCTTTTCATGTTCATGCCTGGAAAGCGGACTTTAAACCGATGATGATGATGATGTGTATCAATAAAATGATATAGTGTTTGATATCCCCCATTTTTCTTCAACAGTTTTTTTTGTTACTTTACCTTACTAATAACATGTTAAAATGTACTTGAGATGTACTAAGACATTTCATTAAAGAGTTGTTTACTTCACAGTATTGACGTCTCAACCTAATTGTATTTGTGTGAAATTATTTTTAAATTATAGGATCCTAATTAAGACTATTAATCTTCTGTCATTTGATGATGATAGAACTTTATTTATCCCACAGCGGGGAAATGTACTTGTCACAGCAGCGTACAAGAATGCAAGAATACAAGTGCCACATTTTAAAAAGGATAAATAACAGGCGCCTTCCATCTGTGGTCCCTTCTCAAGGTTTCTCATTTTCCCCTGGCAGGGTTTTTTTTTTAGTTTTTCCTTGCCCTTTTGGGAGCTTAAGATCAGGGGATGCTTTGAGAATAATTGTCAATTTTTGTCTGTGAAGCCCTTTGAGACTGCTTGTGATTTAGGGCTATACAAATAAACTTGACTTGACTTGACTTATCAGACAAGGACAAAGACAAGTGCCACTATTAGCGGTAGAAACGAAATATATTTACCAAAAGGTGCATTTTAAAGGAGCAGGGGCGTTATATGAATCTAATTTATTACTATTACGTCTACAATACTCTTGAAACCCTCATCAGCCCTTTCATAAAACCACAACCCAAACTACAAACCCTAACCACCTCCTTCCTGGTTTCAGACCCAACCTTAAAACCCGACCAGCCCTGACTTGATAGTATCAGCTCTTAAGTTTGTGTGACGTTGCAATGTTGAAGGGGGACATTTCGAACATTTAATACTTTGATATTTAACTGTGCAAGATCATTTGAATTATTTTGAAGACATTAAAATCATTTTTGAAGAACGCACTTTTGCCAATATCGTGCATTTGCTTCTCTTTAGCTTTTCTTGTCAACGGCAGTGCAATAAAAATATTCTCCTAAAACTATTGCATTCAGGGTGACAATTTACAAATCATCTCTAACCAATCAGAGTGGACAATCTTTGCTTGTCACCTGATCGGTTTGCAAGTATGATTGGGCCGTATATTTGCAAAATACAGTGAGTGCAATTTGCCTCCGGGTCAACAACATAAAAACGTGCCAGTGTCTTCCGCTAGAGGGCGTCCGGGACCTCACTCAAATGACATCATCATTACGTAACAGGAAGTAAAGCGACTACAACAAGACCGCGCGTGGTTGGAATCCTCAAACAGAAGCGCGTCGCCTTCCATTCGGCTGCATCCGATAAACACGCAACGTATGTGGTGGATCAGTAACATTAGTTACACGACAACCGTAACGACGAAAGAGGTAAGTTGCGACGATGGACCTAAGTGATCATATGCAACGTTATTTGTAGTCTGCTTGGTTGCTGTACAGAAGTGCGGGTCGCTTTCATGAACGTGGTAGCTAGCACAGTGCTAACTTTATGCTGTTTAGCTTGATTATCCTCGACGAATGTTGGATCTCAAATAAGCCATCATCACATGCTGGTTCTTGCCCGGACCAAGAGTAATACTGTACTGTGGAAATAGTCAAAGTCGAGGATTAGCAGTGACGGTTGCAGGCAGGCATGCTCCCGATTTTCAATCTCAATGCCTTCGTACCGAAGTCAAATTTGGCACGCTCAAACATGGCCAATACAATTCTTGAATCATGCACTCTACCAGATGATAACGCGTAATTTACCAGATGATAACGCGTAATCACGTTTGCTAAAACAGGTCCGATCTACATGAAATGCGGTTGTGTATGTATTGGGTCGCTTTAAGTTCACGTTGTAAACAAAACAAGTCGAAGTTGACGCCTATTGCGTGTTGTTTGAGATGTCCGTCGTCGAGAAAGAAAAACAAAGATTTATTGGGTTGTTTAATGGCGGTCAGTACACGTGGCAATCCAGCAGACCAAACAGCAACCCCCACCTTCCAGGTAAGAAGGTTTTGTACTGTCCGGAAAAGGCGGGAAAGCAAAAGGATGTCCTTATAAGGCACATTTCTACTTGGTGTGGTCACCTGACCATTTGGTATCTATCTGTCTGTATTGGAAGGTTACACAGCTCCGTGTGCTGATTGAGCAGTCATGTTTATATAAATGTCGTTGTACATGTGACAATGACAATAAAGATCGATTCTATATGAAATAAGAAGATCTACACACATATGAACATGAAAAATGATAAAAGTTTGTCTAACCTGACCATGATTTGCGCCTGTCAATTACTTCAACAAATAGCTCGCTTGCCGCTGTCCAAAAGACACTTTTGTTAGCCAAATATCGTTGAACCAGTTTTGTGATCACAGTGGGAAAATGTTTGCAAGGACCACAGCAAAGTACGTGAAGGAAATGGACCGCAGTCATCGACGACCGGAACATCTTTGGCTGCAGCCTTATGTTGTGTTGCGCAGAGCAGGTTAGTACACGTCTAGTTTCTATTATGAATTCTATCGAAATCATGTGTGATATGCTGATTGAAAAAGCCCCTGTATCGTTTTTTTTGCCAGTTTCTCTTCAACTGTAACTTTCATTGTTAATATGTGTTTGTCCTGTTTTGCAGACATCAGTAAAGCTATTCGTCCTAAGCAGGAGGAGCCAGACCGCACTCGCATTAAAGAGGAAGATGTGGGCAAAGAGGTCCACCACTTCAATGAACAAATGGAGCAGAAGTTTCTTTGCACTAAAAAAGAGGAGGAAGAGCCGGAGCGGCCTTGTCAGAAAGAGGACGGAGAGGACTCCTGCGACATCAAAAAGGAGGAGGAAGATACCTGCGAGATGCCATTGACTGGTGTACTTGTGAAGCGTTTAGATGAGGCTCAACATGCGGTGAGCAAAGGGGCGGAGCCTCCAAGCTGCAGCTCAAGTCCACATATGACCAGAGAAGGTGATGGAGACCACTGTGGGGCATCACGAGCAGCTCCACCATCAGATAGTGATGACGTGTTGTCACATGTTCCTGCTGATGATGATGATGATGACTCTCAAAACAAACACAGGCAATGTTCTCACTGTGGAATTTTTTTTGCTCATAGCAGTAGTTTGAAACAACACATGAAAATGCACAGAAGAAAGAAAAACTTTTCCTGTTCAGATTCTGGCCAAAAATTCTCTCAGAGTGGATCTTTAACAATGCACACAAGAATCCACACTGGCGAGAAACCTTTCTCATGCTCAGTTTGTGGCCAAAAATTCCTCACGGGGGGGCATTTAAATAGGCACACAAGAATCCACACTGGTGAGAAACCTTTTTCATGCTCAGTTTGTGGCCAGAAATTCTCTCATAGGGTAAGTTTAAATAGGCACACAAGAATCCACACTGGTGAGAAACTTTTATCATGCTCAGTTTGTGGCCAAAAATTCTCTCATAGGGTAAGTTTAAATAGGCACACAAGAATCCACACTGGCGAGCAACCTTTTTCATGCTCAGTTTGTGGCCAAAGGTTCTCTCGGAGGGCCAATTTAAATGTGCACACAAGAATCCACACTGGCGAGAAACCTTTTTCATGCTCAGTTTGTGGCCAGAAATTCTCTCATAGGGTAAGTTTAAATAGGCACACAAGAATCCACACTGGCGCGAAACCTTTTTCATGCTCAGTTTGTGGGCAAAAGTTCTCTCGAATGGGAAGTTTAAATATGCACACAAGAATCCACACTGGCGAGAAACCTTTTTCATGCTCAGTTTGTGGCCAAATATTCTCTCGGAAGGGACATTTAACAATGCACACAAGAATCCACACTGGCGAGAAACCTTTTTCATGCTCAGTTTGTGGCCAAAGATTCTCTCATAGTGGATCTTTAACAATGCACACAAGAATCCACACTGGCGAGAAACCTTTTTCATGCTCAGTTTGTGGCCAAAAATTCTCTGAGAGGGGAAGTTTAAAAAAGCACACAAGAATCCACACTGGCGAGAAACCTTTTTCATGCTCAGTTTGTGGCCAAAAGTTCTCTGAGAGGGGAAATTTAAAAAAGCACACAAGAATCCACACTGGCGAGAAACCTTTTTCATGCTCAGTTTGTGGCCAAAAATTCTCTCATAGGGTAAGTTTAAATAGGCACACAAGAATCCACACTGGTGAGAAACCTTTATCAAGCTCAATTTGTGGCCAAAAATTGTCTCGGAGGGGACATTTAAACACGCACACAAGAATCCACACTGGCGAGAAACCTTTTTAATGCTCAGTTCGGCCAAACAGTCTCTCAGGGTAAGCTTAATCAGGCACACAGGAGCCCACACTGGAGAGAAACCTGTTGCCTGCTCAGTCAGTTGCCAAAGAGTCTCTATTAAGAATTCTGAGTGTTTTGGAGAGATGAGCAATGATCCATGAAGTTCTCACCTTCTATTTGAGCAGACTTTATGAGTTTATGCACCAATGATCGTTCTATTCTAGTATGCACCTTTTGATTGAGATGCTGAACTCCTTTCCTTTACGACAGTGAGAAGTTCAATTCATTTTAGTTTTACCGATGAATTTGAAAATGAAGTTAACCGGCCTCGGGATGATAATAGTTTTGTATGTTTCATGATACTTGAAGTTTATTTTGGTTTTAGTTGTGTGTTCATATTTAGGGCAAGTAGCTTGGTTCTTATTAGTGTTGGTTCAGGATTTTGTTTTGTTCAGCTTTTCATGTTCATGCCTGGAAAGCGGACTTTAAACCGATGATGATGATGATGTGTATCAATAAAATGATATAGTGTTGGATATCCCCCATTTTTCTTCAACAGTTTTTTTTGTTACTTTACCTTACTAATAACATGTTAAAATGTACTTGAGATGTACTAAGACATTTCATTAAAGAGTTGTTTACTTCACAGTATTGACGTCTCAACCTAATTGTATTTGTATGAAATTATTTTTAAATTATAGGATCCTAATTAAGACTATTAATCTTCTGTCATTTGATGATGATGATAGAACTTTATTTATCCCACAGCGGGGAAATTTACTTGTCACAGCAGCGTACAAGAATGCAAGAATACAAGTGCCACATTATAAAAAGGATAAATAACAGACAAGGACAAAGACAAGTGCCACTATTAGTGGTAGAAACGAAATATATTTACCAAAAGGTGCATTTTAAAGGAGCAGAGGCGTTATATGAATCTAATTTATTACTATTACGTCTACAATACTCTTGAAACCCTCATTTGAAACATCAGCCCTTTCATAAAACATTTCGAACATTTAATACTTTGATATTTAACTGTGCTAGATCATTTGAATTATTTTGAAGACATTAAAATCATTTTTGAAGAACGTACTTTTGCCAATATCGTGCATTTGCTTCTCTTTAGCTTTTCTTGGCAACGGCAGTGCAATAAAAACATTCTCCTAAAACTGTTGCATTCAGGGTAACAATTTACAAATCATCTAACCAATCAGAGTGGACAATCTTTGCTTGTCACCTGGTAGGTTTGCAGGTACGAGTGGGCCGTATATTTGCAAAGTACAGCCAATTACGTGAGTGTAATTCGCCTCCAACTTTGCTGGTCAACAACATAAAAACGTCCCAGTGTCTTCCGCTAGAGGGCGTCCGGGACGTCACTCAAATGACATCATCATTACGTAACAGGAAGTAAAGCGACTACAACAAAACCGCGCGTGGTTGAAATCCTCAAACAGAAGCGCGTCGCCTTCCATTCGGCTGCATCCGATAAACACGCAACGTATGCGGTGGATCAGTAACATTAGCTACACGACAACCGCAACGACGAAAGAGGTAAGTTGCGACTAAGTGATCATATGCAACGTTATTTGTAGTACTGCTTGGTTGCTGTACAGAAGTGCGGGTCGCTTTCATTAGCGTGGTAGCTAGCACAGTGCTAACTTTATGCTATTCAGCTTGATTATCCTCGACGAATGTTGGATCTCAAATGAGCCATCATCACATGCTGGTTCTTGCCTGGACCAAGAGTAATACTGTACTGTGGAAATAGTCAAAGTCGAGGATTAGCAGTGACGGTTGCAGGCAGGCATGCTCCCGATTTTCAATCTCAATGCCTTCGTACCGAAGTCAAATTTGGCACGCTCAAACATGGGCAATAAAATTCTTGAATCATGCACTCTCCCAGATGATAACGCGTAATCTACCAGATGATAACGCGTAATCACGTTTGCTAAAACAGGTCCGAGCTACATGAAATGCGGTTGTCGGTGTATTGGGTCGCTTTAATTTCACGTTGTAAACAAAACAAGTCGAAGTTGACGCCTATTGCGTGTTGTTTGAGATGTCCGTCGTTGAGAAAGAAAACCAAAGATTTATTGGGTTGTTTAATGGCGGTCAGTACACGTGGCAATCCAGCAGACCAAACAACAACCCCCACCTTCCAGGTTTTGTACTGTCCGGAAAAGGCGGGAAAGCAAAAGGATGTCCTTATAAGGCAAATTTCTGACTACTTGGTGTGGTCACCTGACCATTTGGTATCTATCTGTATTGGAAGGTTACGCAGCTCTGTGTGCTGATTGAGCAGTCATATTTATATAAATGTCGTTGTACATGTGACAATGACAATAAAGATCGATTCTATATGAAATAAGAAGATTTACACATATATGAACATGAAAAATGATATAAGTTTGTCTAACCTGACCATGATTCGCGCCTGTCAATGACTTCAACAAATAGCTCGCTTGCCGCTGTCCAAAAGACACTTTTGTTAGCCAAATATCGTTGAACCAGTGTTGTGATTGCAGTGGGAAAATGTTTGCAAGGACCACAGCAAAGTACGTGAAGGAAAAGGACCGCAGTCGTCGACGACCGGAACATCTTTGGCTGCAGCCTTATGTTGTGTTGCGCAGAGCAGGTTAGTACACGTCTAGTTTCTATTATGAATTCTATCGAAATCATGTGTGATATGCTAATTGAAAAAGCCCCTGTATCGTTTTTCTGCCAGTTTCTCTTCAACTGTAACTTTCATTGTTAATATATGTTTGTCCTGTTTTGCAGACATCAGTGAAGCTATTCGTCCTAAGCAGGAGGAGCCAGACCGCACTCGCATTAAAGAGGAACATGTGGGCAAAGAGGTCCACCACTTCAATGAACAAATGGAGCAGACGTTTCTTTGCTCTATAAGAGAGGAGGAAGAGCCGGAGCGGCCTTGTCAGAAAGAGGACGGAGAGGACTCCTGCAACATCAAAAAGGAGGAGGAAGATCCCTACGAGATGCCATTGACTGGTGTACTTGTGAAGCGTTTAGATGAGGCTCAACATGAGGTGAGCAAAGGGGCGGAGCCTCCAAGCTGCAGCTCAAGTCCACATATGACCAGAGAAAGTGATGGAGACCACTGTGGGGCATCACGAGCAGCTCCACCATCAGATAGTGATGACGTGTTGTCACATGTTCCTGATGCTGATGATGATGATGACACTGGCGAGAAACCTTTTTCATGCTCAGTTTGTGGCCAAATGTTCTCTCAGAGGGGACATTTAACAATGCACACAAGAATCCACACTGGCGAGAAACCTTTTTCATGCTCCGTTTGTGGCCAGAAATTCTCTCTGAGGGGAAGTTTAAATATGCACACAAGAATCCACGCTGGCGAGAAACCTTTTTCATGCTCAGTTTGTGGCCAAAAATTCTCTGAGAGGGGAAGTTTAAAAAAGCACACAAGAATCCACACTGGCGAGAAACCTTTTTCATGCTCAGTTTGTGGGCAAAAGTTCTCTTGGAAGGGAAGTTTAAATATGCACGCAAGAATCCACACTGGTGAGAAACCTTTTTCATGCTCAGTTTGTGGCCAAAGATTCTCTCAGAGTGGATCTTTAACAATGCACACAAGAATCCACACTGGCGAGAAACCTTTTTCATGCTCAGTTTGTGGCCAAAAATTCTCTGAGAGGGGAAGTTTAAAAAAGCACACAAGAATCCACACTGACGAGAAACCTTTTTCATGCTCAGTTTGTGGCCAAAGATTCTCTCAGAGTGGATCTTTAACAATGCACACAAGAATCCACACTGGTGAGAAACCTTTTTCATGCTCAGTTTGTGGCCAAAAGTTCTCTCAGAGGGGAAGTTTAAATATGCACGCAAGAATCCACACGGGTGAGAAACCTTTTTCATGCTCTGTTTGTGGCCAAAGATTCTCTCAGAGTGGATCTTTAACAATGCACACAAGAATCCACACTGGCGAGAAACCTTTTTCATGCTCAGTTTGTGGCCAAAAATTCCACACGGGGGGGCATTTAAATATGCACACAAGAATCCACACTGGCGAGAAACCCTTTTCATGCTCAGTTTGTGGCCAAATGTTCTCTCAGAGGGGACATTTAACAATGCACACAAGAATCCACACTGGCGAGAAACCTTTTTCATGCTCAGTTTGTGGCCAAAGATTCTCTCAGAGTGGACATTTAACAATGCACACAAGAATCCACACTGGCGAGAAACCTTTTTCATGCTCAGTTTGTGGCCAAAAATTCTCTGAGAGGGGAAGTTTAAAAAAGCACACAAGAATCCACACTGGCGAGAAACCTTTTTCATGCTCAGTTTGTGGGCAAAAGTTCTCTTGGAAGGGAAGTTTAAATATGCACGCAAGAATCCACACTGGTGAGAAACCTTTTTCATGCTCAGTTTGTGGCCAAATGTTCTCTCAGAGGGGACATTTAACAATGCACACAAGAATCCACACTGGCGAGAAACCTTTTTCATGCTCAGTTTGTGGCCAAAAATTCCACACGGGGGGGCATTTAAATATGCACACAAGAATCCACACTGGCGAGAAACCTTTTTCATGCTCAGTTTGTGGCCAAAAATTCTCTGAGAGGGGAAGTTTAAAAAAGCACACAAGAATCCACACTGGCGAGAAACCTTTTTCATGCTCAGTTTGTGGCCAAAAATTCTCTCATAGGGTAAGTTTAAATAGGCACACAAGAATCCACACTGGTGAGAAACCTTTATCAAGCTCAATTTGTGGCCAAAAATTGTCTCGGAGGGGACATTTAAACACGCACACAAGAATCCACACTGGCGAGAAACCTTTTTAATGCTCAGTTCGGCCAAACAGTCTCTCAGGGTAAGCTTAATCAGGCACACAGGAGCCCACACTGGAGAGAAACCTGTTGCCTGCTCAGTCAGTTGCCAAAGAGTCTCTATTAAGAATTCTGAGTGTTTTGGAAAGATGAGCAATGATCCATGAAGTTCTCACCTTCTATTTGAGCAGACTTTATGAGTTTATGCACCAATGATTGTTCTATTCTAGTATGCACCTTTTGATTGAGATGCTGAACTCCTTTCCTTTACGACAGTGAGAAGTTCAATTCATTTTAGTTTTACCGATGAATTTGAAAATGAAGTTAACCGGCCTCGGGATGATAATAGTTTTGTATGTTTCATGATACTTGAAGTTTATTTTGGTTTTAGTTGTGTGTTCATATTTAGGGCAAGTTGTTTGGTACTTATTAGTGTTGGTTCAGGATTTTGTTTTGTTCAGCGTTTCATGTTCATGCCTGGAAAGCGGACTTTAAACCGATGATGATGATGATGTGGATCAATAAAATGAAATAGTGTTGGATATCCCCTATTTTTCTTCAACAGTTGTTTTTGTTACTTTACCTTACTAATAACATGTTAAAATGTACTTGAGATGTATTAAGACATTTCATTAAAGAGTTGTTTACTTCACAGTATTGACGTCTCAACCTAATTGTATTTGTATGAAATTATTTTTAAATTATAGGGTCCTATTTAAGACTATTAATCTTCTGTCAGTTGATGATGATGATGATAGAACTTAATTTATCCCACAGCGGGGAAATTTACTTGTCACAGCAGCGTACAAGAATGCAAGAATACAAGTGACACATTTTAAAAAGGATAAATAACAGACAAGGACAAAGACAAGTGCCACTATTAGCGGTAGAAACGAAATATATTTACCAAAAGGTGCATTTTAAAGGAGCAGGGGCGTCATATGAATCTAATTTATTACTATTACGTCTACAATACTCCTGAAACCCTCATTTGAAACATCAGCCCTTTCATAAAACCACAACCCAAACTACAAACCCTAACCACCTCCTTCCTGGTTTCAGACCCAACCTTAAAACCCAACCAACCCTGACTTGATAGTATTACTACAGAGTTGAGCTCTTAAGTTTGTGTGACGTTGCAATGTTGAAGGGGGACATTTCGAACATTTAATACTTTGATATTTAACTGTGCAAGATCATTTGAATTATTTTGAAGACATTAAAATCATTTTTGAAGAACGTACTTTTGCCAATATCGTGCATTTGCTTCTCTTGAGCTTTTCTTGACAACGGCAGTGCAATAAAAACATTATTGTAAAACTGTTGCATTCAGGGTAACAATTTACAAATCATCTAACCAATCAGAGTGGCCAATCTTTGCTTGTCACCTGGTCGGTTTGCAGGTATGATTGGGCCGTATATTTGCAAAATACAGCCAATTACGTGAGTGCAATTCGCCTCCAACTTTGCTGGTCAACAACATAAAAACGTCCCAGTGTCTTCCGCTAGAGGGCGTCCGGGACCTCACTCAAATGACATCATCATTACGTAACAGGAAGTAAAGCGACTACAACAAAACCGCGCGTGGTTGAAATCCTCAAACAGAAGCGCGTCGCCTTCCATTCGGCTGCATCCGATAAACACGCTACGTATGTGGTGGATCAGTAACATTAGCTACACGACAACCGCAACGACGAAAGAGGTAAGTTGCGACGATGGACCTAAGTGATCATATGCAACGTTATTTGTAGTACTGCTTGGTTGCTGTACAGAAGTGCGGGACGCTTTCATTAGCGTGGTAGCTAGCACAGTGCTAACTTTATGCTATTTAGCTTGATTATCCTCGACGAATGTTGGATCTCAAATGAGCCATCATCACATGCTGGTTCTTGCCTGGACTAAGAGTAATACTGTACTGTGGAAATAGTCAAAGTCGAGGATTAGCAGTGATGGTTGCAGGCAGGCTCGAACATGGGCAATAAAATTCTTGAATCATGCACTCTACCAGATGATAACGCGTAATCTACCAGATGATAACGCGTAATCACGTTTGCTAAAACAGGTCCGATCTACATGAAATGCGGTTATGTGTGTATTGGGTCGCTTTAAGTTCACGTTGTAAACAAAACAAGTCGAAGTTGACGACTATTGCGTGTTGTTTGAGATGTCCGTCGTTGAGAAAGAAAACCAAAGATTTATTGGGTTGTATAATGGCGGTCAGTACACGTGGCAATCGAGCAGACCAAACAACAACCCCCACCTTCCAGGTGAGAAGGTTTTGTACTGTCCGGAATAGAGGCTTTGCAGCTGACGTCATCAAGCTACCCACATTAGCTTGGCGGCCATCTTGGCGGTCAACTTTTCAGTGCCGGTCTACGACTGACACACGCTTTCTTGTTATATCTGCTGCTATTTGAGCTTAAAAATGCCGGATACCTGCTGTGCTGTTGGATGTAGCAATAGACGAGGCGATAAACCAAATCTTAGCTTCTATAGATTTCCGGCGAACATGAAAAAAACGTGATAAATGGATCGCGGATATTCGTCGTGAACGATGGAAACCTACGATTTACACAAGGATATGCAATGAGGACTTCATATCAGGTATGTAAACAAACTATTCACCCCTGATTTGTTTCACAAAATGTGAAATAATACAATATGGGATGATACAAATATGATTGTTGAAAATGCTGGGTGCATTTTTAGAAAGGCAGCAAGAGCAGCAAGGCAGGGAATGGGATGATTTCTTCAGTTCACCCCCCCCCGTTTTTATTTTGTGTTTATTTTTTCATGATGCTTCATCTGATTGGCTTGAAAACGTTATCAATGTAAATATTGAACTTCATATTGGAATTGAACAATTAATTCTCGAGTGAATGCATTAGAAAATTTCCCAAAAAATTATTATGAACCTTGTGAAACAATTATTTTTTAATGTAGCATTTTTTAACAAGAGGGTTTTTGTTACTTCATTTGGCACAAGGTAAAATCTACATTGGTAAAGTTTTCAAGCCATTGGCACAAGGTTAAAATTTTTATTGGTTAAGTTTTCAAGCCAATCAGATGTGGCATCATGCAAAAATAAACAAAAAATAAAAATGGTAGCAACTTGAACAGACAGGTACAGTATCTGAATGATTTCACTCTATTCAGTTTTTTAATATGTCAAGTTATGAAATGCCATTACAAAACAAATCGACGAGGTAATTATAAATATCTGGATATGAGCGTTCAGGCAGGTCGGCTGTTGCAAAATGCTCGGGCGATTTTAGCATGCTTCTCGGTAAAAGGTACGGATCCGTTGTGCCAACAAGGTTCAACTTCTCTCTGTAACGTTTCTTGGAGTCTTCATCCAAATGCCTAACTTCGTTGGATAGCAAATCAGCCATAATTCGGAAGAAATCGGTGAAAACGTAGCGCAGAAATCAGACAATCCATACAAACACGTAGGAACGAGCTGACGAGTTGACCGCCAAGATGGCGGCATAACACAAAATCACGTGATAAAACCACGTGACTGCAAAGCCTCTATAGGCGGGAAAGCAAAAGGATGTCCTTATAAGGCAAATTTCTACTTGGTGTGGTCACCTGACCATTTGGTATCTATCTGTATTGGAAGGTTACACAGCTCCGTGTGCTGATTGAGCAGTCATGTTTATATAAATGTTGTTGTACATGTGACAATGACAATAAAGATCGATTCAAGATTCAAGAGTTTTTATTCGCCATGTTTGAGCGTGCCAAACAAGGAATTTGACTTCGGTAAAACACACACTCTGTTCAACATATAGGTGACTAACAACACTCAGGACATGTGAATAATGGCAAAAACAGTGTAGACAAATTCAAAAGGTGTGAAGAGCAGGATGTTATTGCACAGTAATGCCTCTGAAACTCTATGAGTGGTGTGAGTTCATCATATATGAACATGAAAAATGATATAAGTTTGTCTAACCTGACCATGATTTGCGCCTGCTATTTTCATTTTGTTAGGAATTCCTAGGTACATAGGCGTTGTAGAACAATGCGAGCGACTCACCGGTCTTTTGCAAAGTTTATTTTCTTGCCAAACACAAAATATTATTGCGTAAATACGGGATAACCTATATTTCAATCACTTCAACAAATCGCTCGCTTGCCGCTGTCCAAAAGACACTTTTGTTAGCCAAATATCGTTGAACCAGTTTTGTGATTGCAGTGGGAAAATGTCTGCAAGGACCACAGCAAAGTACGTGAAGGAAAAGGACCGCAGTCGTCGACGACTGGAACATCTTTGGCTGCAGCCTTATGTTGTGTTGCGCAGAGCAGGTTAGTACACGTCTAGTCTCTATTATGAATCCTCTTCCAGTGTTTATTTTGAGTAGAATTCTATCGAAATCATGCGTGATATGCTGATTGAAAAAGCCCCTGTATCGTTCTTTTGCCAGTTTCTCTTCAACTGTAACTTTCATTGTTAATATGTGTTTGTCCTGTTTTGCAGACATCAGTGAAGCTATTCGTCCTAAGCAGGATGAGCCGGACCGCACTCGCATTAAAGAGGAAGATGTGGGCAAAGAGGTCCACCACTTCAATGAACAAATGGAGCAGAAGTTTCTTTGCACTATAAAAGAGGAGGAAGAGCCGGAGCGACCTTGTCAGAAAGAGGACGACATCAAAAAGGAGGAGGAAGATACCTGCGAGATGCCATTGACTGGTTTAGATGAGGCTCAACATGAGGTGAGCAAAGGAACGGAGCCTCCAAGCTGCAGCTCAAGTCCACATAGGACCAGAGAAGGTGATGGAGACCACTGTGGGGGATCACGAGCAGCTCCACCATCAGATAGTGATGACGTGTTGTCACATGTTCCTGCTGCTGATGATGATGACTCTCAAAACAAACACAGGCAATGTTCTCACTGTGGAATTTTTTTTGCTCGTAGCAGTAGTTTGAAACAACACATGAGAATGCACACAAGAAAGAAAAACTTTTCCTGTTCAGATTGTGGCCAAAAGTTCTCTCACAGGGCAAATTTAAATATGCACACAAGAATCCACACTGGCGAGAAACCTTTTTCATGCTCAGTCTGTGGCCAAAAGTTCTCTCAGCGGGCAGGTTTAAATGTGCACACAAGAATCCACACTGGCGAGAAACCTTTCTCATGCTCAGTTTGTGGCAAAAAATTCCTCACGAGGGGGCTTTTAAATAGGCACACAAGAATCCACACTGGTGAGAAACCTTTTTCATGCTCAGTTTGTGGCCAAACGTTCTCTCAGCGGGTTGGTTTAAATGTGCACACAAGAATCCACACTGGCGAGAAACCTTTTTCATGCTCAGTTTGTGGGCAAAAGTTCTCTCACAGGAACAGTTTAAATATGCACACAAGAATCCACACTGGCGAGAAACCTTTTTCATGCTCAGTTTGTGGCCAAAAGTTCTCTCGGATGGCAAGTTTAAATGTGCACACAAGAATCCACACTGGCGAGAAACCTTTTTCATGCTCAGTTTGTGGCCAAAAGTTCTCTCAGTGGGGACATTTAAATTCGCACACAAGAATCCACAATGTTGAGAAAACTTTTACATGCTCAGTTTGTGGGCAAAAGTTCTCTCGGAGGGGTTATTTAACAATGCACACAAGAATCCACACTGGCGAGAAACCTTTTTCATGCTCAGTTTGTGGCCAAAGATTCCACACGGGGGGGCATTTAAATACGCACACAAGAATCCACACTGGCGAGAAACCTTTTTCATGCTCAGTTTGTGGCCAAAAATTCTCTGTGAGGGTCACTTTAAATTCCCACACATTAACCCACACTGGTGAGAAACCTTTTTCATGCTCAGTTTGTGGCCAAAAATTCTCTCAGAGGGGATCTTTAAAGATGCACACAAGAATCCACACTGGCGAGAAACCTTTTTCATGCTCGGTTTGTGGCCAAATGTTCTCTCGGAGGGGACATTTAAATTCGCACACATTAACCCACACTGGCGAGAAACCTTTCTCATGCTCAGTTTGTGGCCAAAAGTTCTCTCGGAGGGGACATTTAAATGTGCACACAAGAATCCACACTGGTGAGAAACCTTTTTCATGCTCAGTTTGTGGCCAAAAATTCCACACGTGGGGGCATTTAAATAGGCACACAAGAACCCACACTGGCGAGCAACCTTTTTCATGCTCAGTTTGTGGGCAAAAGTTCTCTCGGAAGGGAAGTTTAAACAGGCATACAAGAATCCACATTGGCGAGAAACCTTTTTAATGCTCAGTTCGGCCAAACAGTCTCTCAGGGTGAGCTTAATCAGGCACACAGGAGCCCACACTGGAGAGAAACCTGTTGCCTGCTCAGTCAGTTGCCAAAGAGTCTCTATTAAGAATTCTGTGTGTTTTGGAGAGATGAGCAATGATCCATGAAGTTCTCACCTTCTATTTGAGCAGACTTTATGAGTTTATGCATCAGTGATCGTTCTATTCTAGTATGCACCTTTTGATTGAGATGCTGATCTCCTTTCCTTTACGACAGTGAGAAGTTCAATTCATTTTAGTTTTACCTATGAATTTGAAAATAAAGTTAACCGGCCTCGGGATGATAATAGTTTTGTATTTTTCATGATACTTGAAGTTTATTTTGTTTTTAGTTGTGTGTTCAAATTTAGGGCAAGTTGCTTGGTTCTTATTAGTGTTGGTTCAGGATTTTGTTTTGTTCAGCTTTTCATGTTCATGCCTGGAAAGCGGACTTTAAACCGATGATGATGATGATGATGTGTATCAATAAAATGAAATAGTGTTGGATATCCCCCATTTTTCTTCAACAGTTTTATTTGTTACTTTACCTTACTAATAACATGTTAAAATGTACTCGAGATGTATTAAGACATTTCATTAAAGAGTTGTTTACTTCACAGTATTGACGTCTCAACCTAATTTTTTTGTTTTGTGTCGCCTACTTGTATGTCTCGTCACCGTGGGATGGAGGAAACGGAATTTCGGTTTTTGTGTGTCTTGACATATGAAGGGATTGACAATAAAGCTGACTTTGACTTTGACTTTGACTAATTGTATTTGTATGAAATTATTTTTCAATTATAGGATCCTAATTAAGACTATTAATCTTCTGTCAGTTGATGATGATGATGATATAACTTTATTTATCCCACAGCGGGGAAATTTACTTGTCACAGCAGCGTACAAGAATGCAAGAATACAAGTGCCACATTATAAAAAGGATAAATAACAGACAAAGACAAGTGCCACTATTAGCGGTAGAAACGAAATATATTTACCAAAAGGTGCATTTTAATGGAGCAGGGGCGTTATATGAATCTAATTTATTACTATTACGTCTACAATCCTCTTGAAACCCTCATCAGCCCTTTCATAAAACCACAACCCAAACTACAAACCCTAACCACCTCCTTCCTGGTTTCAGACCCAATGTTCCCTCTAAACTGCGCGCGTGCGCAATCGCGCACTGCCCGCACATTCTCAGCGCACAAGAAAATCTATCCAGCGCATAAACAACATCAACATAACGTATTAATTAATATTAGATCATAATATATTATTGTATATTATATCAATTATAATATTATATTAATATTAGACCTAATCTAATTAGTTCGCCCAATAATATTGTGTTTTTTGTTTCTCACTCAGTGAGTTACAGGTGTCCAGCCAATGATACGATACGAAAGAAATGCAGTTCTTTTAAGATGGAATGGCTGTCGGAGTATGTGCAAATTGAAGAAAAAGCGGTGAAATTGGGTGAGATTTTTTCTTTTTCAAGTGAGAAAGGTCTACTTAGATGTGAGGAGCTAAAGGAGATCTCACAGCTTGTGGATATTTGTGCTACATTTCAAGCTTCCAATGCCGACTGTGAAAGAGGATTTAGTTTAATGAATCATATCAAAACAAAATCCAGAAATCGTCTTGAAGTGACACATTTGGACCAGCTGATGCGCATAAAGTCAAAGCAAGAAGCAGACGAAGCCATCAACCTGGACAAAGTGTACAACCATTGGAGAAGTGAGAATGACAGATGTGAAAAATAAGGTCAGATTTAAGTCAGATTTGTGCATATTCTAGTGACGGTCATTAAGATTTTGTCTTTATGGATATTAATCATTAAATGTTGTTACTATTAGATCATTTATGGGTAGTAGAAATGCCAAGAAAAACGGTGTAATTAGATATTTTACAGACAGTGTTACAGGAATTTGCACTGTATCACAAGCTGCAACACAAGTCATTGTGCAAAATGTGAATGTTTTAATGTGAGCAAAATGTTATGTCTGAAAGGTGTATATGTCTCATATCTTCCAGAACAGGACCCTCAGCCAGGCCAAAGCAGGACTCTTCCCATGGCCAAAGCAGGACTCTTCCCATGGCCAAAGCAGGACTCTCACATACTGTATAACATCTACACATCCCATTTTTCAGATTTTTGTCTTTTTTTAAGTGGACCAAATTACTTATTTAGAAATAAAGCGTGCATATCTGATGTTGCTCACCGTAGTCCTCAGTTTGCTCAGGGAGCTTGTGTGTATGCCCAGATACATGAAAAATTAGAGGGAACATTGTTCAGACCCAACCTTAAAACCCAACCAACCCTGACTTGATAGTATAACTACAGAGTTCAGCTCTTAAGTTTGTGTGACGTTGCAATGTTGAAGGGGGACATTTCGAACATTTAATACTTTAATATTTAACTGTGCAAGATCATTTGAATTATTTTGAAGACATTAAAATCATTTTTGAAGAACGTACTTTTGCCAATATCGTGCATTTGCTTCTCTTGAGCTTTTCTTGACAACGGCAGTGCAATAAAAACATTATTCTAAAACTGTTGCATTCAGGGTAACAATTTACAAATCATCTAACCAATCAGAGTGGACAATCTTTGCTTGTCACCTGGTCGGTTTGCAGGTATGATTGGGCCGTATATTTGCAAAATACAGCCAATTACGTGAGTGCAATTCGCCTCCAACTTTGCTGGTCAACAACATAAAAACGTGCCAGTGTCTTCCGCTAGAGGGCGTCCGGGACCTCACTCAAATGACATCATCATTACGTAACAGGAAGTAAAGCGACTACAACAAAACCGCGCGTGGTTGAAATCCTCAAACAGAAGCGCGTCGCCTTCCATTCGGCTGCATCCGATAAACACGCAACGTATGTGGTGGATCAGTAACATTAGCTACACGACAACCGCAACGACGAAAGAGGTAAGTTGCGACGATGGACCTAAGTGATCATATGCAACGTTATTTGTAGTACTGCTTGGTTGCTGTACAGAAGTGCGGGCCGCTTTCATTAGCGTGGTAGCTAGCACAGTGCTAACTTTATGCTATTTAGCTTGATTATCCTCGACGAATGTTGGATCTCAAATGAGCCATCATCACATGCTGGTTCTTGCCTGGACCAAGAGTAATACTGTATTGTGGAAATACTCAAAGTCAAGGATTAGCAGTGATGGTTGCGGGCAGGCATGCTCCCGATTTTCAATCTCAATGCCTTCGTACCGAAGTCAAATTTGGCACGCTCAAACATGGCCAATAAAATTCTTGAATCATGCACTCTCCCAGATGATAACGCGTAATCTACCAGATGATAACGCGTAATCACGTTTGCTAAAACAGGTCCGAGCTACATGAAATGCGGTTGTGTGTGTATTGGGTCGCTTTAAGTTCACGTTGTAAACAAAACAAGTCGAAGTTGACGACTATTGCGTGTTGTTTGAGATGTCCGTCGTTGAGAAAGAAAAACAAAGATTTATTGGGTTGTTTAATGGCGGTCAGTACACGTGGCAATCCAGCAGACCAAACAGCAACCCCCACCTTCCAGGTAAGAAGGTTTTGTACTGTCCGGAAAAGGCGGGAAAGCAAAAGGATGTCCTTATAAGGCACATTTCTACTTGGTGTGGTCACCTGACCATTTGGTATCTATCTGTCTGTATTGGAAGGTTACACAGCTCCGTGTGCTGATTGAGCAGTCATGTTTATATAAATGTCGTTGTACATGTGACAATGACAATAAAGATCGATTCTATATGAAATAAGAAGATCTACACACATATGAACATGAAAAATGATAAAAGTTTGTCTAACCTGACCATGATTTGCGCCTGTCAATTACTTCAACAAATAGCTCGCTTGCCGCTGTCCAAAAGACACTTTTGTTAGCCAAATATCGTTGAACCAGTTTTGTGATCACAGTGGGAAAATGTTTGCAAGGACCACAGCAAAGTACGTGAAGGAAATGGACCGCAGTCATCGACGACCGGAACATCTTTGGCTGCAGCCTTATGTTGTGTTGCGCAGAGCAGGTTAGTACACGTCTAGTTTCTATTATGAATTCTATCGAAATCATGTGTGATATGCTGATTGAAAAAGCCCCTGTATCGTTTTTTTTTGCCAGTTTCTCTTCAACTGTAACTTTCATTGTTAATATGTGTTTGTCCTGTTTTGCAGACATCAGTAAAGCTATTCGTCCTAAGCAGGAGGAGCCAGACCGCACTCGCATTAAAGAGGAAGATGTGGGCGAAGAGGTCCACCACTTCAATGAACAAATGGAGCAGAAGTTTCTTTGCACTAAAAAAGAGGAGGAAGAGCCGGAGCGGCCTTGTCAGAAAGAGGACAGAGAGGACTCCTGCGACATCAAAAAGGAGGAGGAAGATACCTGCGAGATGCCATTGACTGGTGTACTTGTGAAGCGTTTAGATGAGGCTCAACATGAGGTGAGCAAAGGGGCGGAGCCTCCAAGCTGCAGCTCAAGTCCACATATGACCAGAGAAGGTGATGGAGACCACTGTGGGGCATCACGAGCAGCTCCACCATCAGATAGTGATGACGTGTTGTCACATGTTCCTGCTGCTGATGATGATGATGATGATGACACTGGCGAGAAACCTTTTTCATGCTCAGTTTGTGGCCAAATGTTCTCTCAGAGGGGATCTTTAAAGAAGCACACAAGAATCCACACTGGTGAGAAACCTTTTTCATGCTCAGTTTGTGGCCAAAAATTCTCTCGGAGGGAACATTTAAATACGCACACATTAAGCCACACTGGCGAGAAACCTTTTTCATGCTCAGTTTGTGGCCAAAAATTCTCTGAGAGGGGAAGTTTAAAAAAGCACACAAGAATCCACACTGGCGAGAGACCTTTTTCATGCTCAGTTTGTGGCCAAAAATTCTCTGAGAGTGGCAATTTAAATTCGCACACATTAACCCACACTGGCGAGAAACCCTTTTCATGCTCAGTTTGTGGCCAAAAATTCTCTCGGAGGGGAAGTTTAAATACGCACACAAGAATCCACACTGGCGAGAAACCTTTTTCATGCTCAGTTTGTGGCCAGAAATTCTGTCATAGGGTAAGTTTAAATAGGCACACAAGAATCCACACTGGTGAGAAACCTTTCTCATGCTCAGTTTGTGGCCAAAGATTCCTCACGAGGGGGCTTTTAAATAGGCACACAAGAATCCACACTGGCGAGAAACCTTTTTCATGCTCAGTTTGTGGGCAAAAGTTCTCCCGGAGGGCACATTTAAATATGCACACAAGAATCCACACTGGTGAGAAACCATTTTCATGCTCAGTTTGTGGCCAAAAATTCTCTCATAGGGTAAGTTTAAATAGGCACACAAGAATCCACACTGGTGAGAAACCTTTTTCATGCTCAGTTTGTGGCCAAAAGTTCTCTCAGAGGGGACATTTAACAATGCACACATTAACCCACACTGGCGAGAAACCTTTTTCATGCTCAGTTTGTGGCCAGAAACTCTCTCATAGGGTAAATTTAAATACGCACACAAGAATCCACACCGGTGAGAAACCTTTCTCATGCTCAGTTTGTGGCCAAAAGTTCACTCGGAGGGCCAATTTAAATTCGCACACGTTAACCCACACTGGCGAGAAACCTTTTTCATGCCCAGTTTGTGGCCAAAAATTCTCTATAAAGGGAAACTTAAACAGTCATACAAGAATCCACACTGGCGAGAAACCTTTTTTGTGCTCAGTTTGTGGCCAAAAATTCAGTCATAAGCATAACTTAAACAGGCATACAAGAATCCACATTGGCGAGAAACCTTTTTAATGCTCAGTTCGGCCAAACAGTCTCTTAGGGTAAACTTAATCAGGCACGCAGGAGCCCACACTGGAGAGAAACCTGTTGCCTGCTCAGTCAGTTGCCAAAGAGTCTCTATTAAGAATTCTGAGTGTTTTGGAGAGATGGGCACTGATCCATGAAGTTCTCACCTTCTATTTGAGCAGACTTTATGAGTTTATGCATCAATGATCGTTCTATTCTAGTATGCACCTTTTGATTGAGATGCTGAACTCCTTTCCTTTACGACAGTGAGAAGTTCAATTCATTTTAGTTTTACCTATGAATTTGAAAATAAAGTTAACCGGCCTCGGGATGATAATAATTTTGTATTTTTCATGATACTTGAAGTTTATTTTGTTTTTAGTTGTGTGTTCATATTTAGGGCAAGTTGCTTGGTTCTTATTAGTGTTGGTTCAGGATTTTGTTTTGCTCAGCTTTTCATGTTCATGCCTGGAAAGCGGACTTTAAACCGATGATGATGATGATGTGTATCAATAAAATGAAATAGTGTTGGATATCCCCCATTTTTCTTCAACAGTTTTTTTGTTACTTTACCTTACTAATAACATGTTAAAATGTACTTGAGATGTATTAAGACATTTCATTAAAGAGTTGTTTATCTCACAGTATTGACGTCTCAACCTAATTGTATTTGTATGAAATTATTTTTAAATTATAGGATCCTAATTAAGACTATTAATCTTCTGTCAGTTGATGATGATGATGATGATAGAACTTTATTTATCCCACAGCGGGGAAATGTACTTGTCACAGCAGCATACAAGAATGCAAGAATACAAGTGCCACATTTTAAAAAGGATAAATAACAGACAAGGACAAAGACAAGTGCCACTATTAGCGGTAGAAACGAAATATATTTACCAAAAGGTGCATTTTAAAGGAGCAGGGGCGTTATATGAATCTAATTTATTACTATTACATCTACAATACTCTTGAAACCCTCATTTGAAACATCAACCCTTTCATAAAACCACAACCCAAACTACAGACCCTAACCACCTCCTTCCTGGTTTCAGACCCAACCTTAAAACCCAACCAACCCTGACTTGATAGTATAACTACAGAGTTCAGCTCTTAAGTTTGTGTGACGTTGCAATGTTGAAGGGGGACATTTCGAACATTTAATACTTTGATATTTAACTGTGCTAGATCATTTGAATTATTTTGAAGACATTAAAATCATTTTTGAAGAACGTACTTTTGCCAATATCGTGCATTTGCTTCTCTTTAGCTTTTCTTGGCAACGGCAGTGCAATAAAAACATTCTCCTAAAACTGTTGCATTCAGGGTAACAATTTACAAATCATCTAACCAATCAGAGTGGACAATCTTTGCTTGTCACCTGGTCGGTTTGCAGGTATGATTGGGCCGTATATTTGCAAAATACAGCCAATTACGTGAGTGCAATTCGCCTCCAACTTTGCTGGTCAACAACATACAAACGTCCCAGTGTCTTCCGCTAGAGGGCGTCCGGGACCTCACTCAAATGACATCATCAATACGTAACAGGAAGTAAAGCGACTACAACAAAACCGCGCGTGGTTGAAATCCTCAAACAGAAGCGCGTCGCCTTCCATTCGGCTGCATCCGATAAACACGCAACGTATGTGGTGGATCAGTAACATTAGCTACACGACAACCGCAACGACGAAAGAGGTAAGTTGCGACTAAGTGATCATATTCAACGTTATTTGTAGTCTGCTTGGTTGCTGTACAGAAGTGCGGGTCGCTTTCATTAGCGTGGTAGCTAGCACAGTGCTAACTTTATGCTGTTTAGCTTGATTATCCTCGACGAATGTTGGATCTCAAATGAGCCATCATCACATGCTGGTTCTTGCCCGGACCAAGAGTAATACTGTACTGTGGAAATAGTCAAAGTCGAGGATTAGCAGTGATGGTTGCAGGCAGGCTCGAACATGGGCAATAAAATTCTTGAATCATGCACTCTACCAGATGATAACGCGTAATCTACCAGATGATAACGCGTAATCACGTTTGCTAAAACAGGTCCGATCTACATGAAATGCGGTTGTGTGTGTATTGGGTCGCTTTAAGTTCACGTTGTAAACAAAACAAGTCGAAGTTGACGCCTATTGCGTGTTGTTTGAGATGTCCGTCGTTGAGAATGAAAAACAAAGATGTGGAGTTATCTTTATTGGCAAGATCTTGATTTGTATGATGGCGGTCAGTACACGTGGCAATCCAGCAGACCAAACAACAACCCCCACCTTCCAGGTTTTGTACTGTCCGGAAAAGGCGGGAAAGCAAAAGGATGTCCTTATAAGGCACATTTCTGACTACTTGGTGTGGTCACCTGACCATTTGGTATCTATCTGTCTGTATTGGAAGGTTACGCAGCTCTGTGTGCTGATTGAGCAGTCATGTTTATATAAATGTCGTTGTACATGTGACAATGACAATAAAGATCGATTCTATATGAAATAAGAAGATTTACACACATATGAACATGAAAAATGATATAAGTTTGTCTAACCTGACCATGATTTGCGCCTGTCAATTACTTCAACAAATAGCTCGCTTGCCGCTGTCCAAAAGACACTTTTGTAAGCCAAATATCGTTGAACCAGTTTTGTGATCACAGTGGGAAAATGTTTGCAAGGACCACAGCAAAGTACGTGAAGGAAATGGACCGCAGTCATCGACGACCGGAACATCTTTGGCTGCAGCCTTATGTTGTGTTGCGCAGAGCAGGTTAGTACACGTCTAGTTTCTATTATGAATTCTATCGAAATCATGTGTGATATGCCGATTGAAAAAGCCCCTGTATCGTTTTTTTTGCCAGTTTCTCTTCAACTGTAACTTTCATTGTTAATATATGTTTGTCCTGTTTTGCAGACATCAGTGAAGCTATTCGTCCTAAGCAGGAGGAGCCAGACCGCACTCGCATTAAAGAGGAAGATGTGGGCAAAGAGGTCCACCACTTCAATGAACAAATGGAGCAGAAGTTTCTTTGCACTATAAAAGAGGAGGAAGAGCCGGAGCGGCCTTGTCAGAAAGAGGACGGAGAGGACTCCTGCGACATCAAAAAGGAGGAGGAAGATACCTGCGAGATGCCATTGACTGGTGTACTTGTGAAGCGTTTAGATGAGGCTCAACATGAGGTGAGCAAAGGGGCGGAGCCTCCAAGCTGCAGCTCAAGTCCACATATGACCAGAGAAAGTGATGGAGACCACTGTGGGGCATCACGAGCAGCTCCACCATCAGATAGTGATGACGTGTTGTCACATGTTCCTGATGCTGATGATGATGATGACACTGGCGAGAAACCTTTTTCATGCTCAGTTTGTGGCCAAATGTTCTCTCAGAGGGGACATTTAACAATGCACACAAGAATCCACACTGGCGAGAAACCTTTTTCATGCTCCGTTTGTGGCCAGAAATTCTCTCTGAGGGGAAGTTTAAATATGCACACAAGAATCCACGCTGGCGAGAAACCTTTTTCATGCTCAGTTTGTGGCCAAAAATTCTCTGAGAGGGGAAGTTTAAAAAAGCACACAAGAATCCACACTGGCGAGAAACCTTTTTCATGCTCAGTTTGTGGGCAAAAGTTCTCTTGGAAGGGAAGTTTAAATATGCACGCAAGAATCCACACTGGTGAGAAACCTTTTTCATGCTCAGTTTGTGGCCAAAGATTCTCTCAGAGTGGATCTTTAACAATGCACACAAGAATCCACACTGGCGAGAAACCTTTTTCATGCTCAGTTTGTGGCCAAAAATTCTCTGAGAGGGGAAGTTTAAAAAAGCACACAAGAATCCACACTGACGAGAAACCTTTTTCATGCTCAGTTTGTGGCCAAAGATTCTCTCAGAGTGGATCTTTAACAATGCACACAAGAATCCACACTGGCGAGAAACCTTTTTCATGCTCAGTTTGTGGCCAAAAGTTCTCTCAGAGGGGAAGTTTAAATATGCACGCAAGAATCCACACGGGTGAGAAACCTTTTTCATGCTCAGTTTGTGGCCAAATGTTCTCTCAGAGGGGACATTTAACAATGCACACAAGAATCCACACTGGCGAGAAACCTTTTTCATGCTCAGTTTGTGGCCAAAAATTCCACACGGGGGGGCATTTAAATATGCACACAAGAATCCACACTGGCGAGAAACCCTTTTCATGCTCAGTTTGTGGCCAAATGTTCTCTCAGAGGGGACATTTAACAATGCACACAAGAATCCACACTGGCGAGAAACCTTTTTCATGCTCAGTTTGTGGCCAAAGATTCTCTCAGAGTGGAAATTTAACAATGCACACAAGAATCCACACTGGCGAGAAACCTTTTTCATGCTCAGTTTGTGGTCAGAAATTCTCTCTGAGTGGGTCTTTAAAAATTCATACAAGAATCCACACTGGCGAGAAACCTTTTTCATGCTCAGTTTGTGGGCAAAAGTTCTCTCATAGGGTAAGTTTAAATATGCACACAAGAATCCACACTGGTGAGAAACCTTTTTCATGCTCAGTTTGTGGCCAAACGTTCTCTCAGCGGGGAGGTTTAAATGTGCACACAAGAATCCACACTGGCGAGAAACCTTTTTCATGCTCAGTTTGTGGCCAAAAATTCCACACGGGGGGGCATTTAAATATGCACACAAGAATCCACACTGGCGAGAAACCTTTTTCATGCTCAGTTTGTGGCCAAATGTTCTCTCAGAGGGGACATTTAACAATGCACACAAGAATCCACACTGGCGAGAAACCTTTTTCATGCTCAGTTTGTGGCCAAAAATTCTCTGAGAGGGGAAGTTTAAAAAAGCACACAAGAATCCACACTGGCGAGAAACCTTTTTCATGCTCAGTTTGTGGCCAAAAATTCTCTCATAGGGTAAGTTTAAATAGGCACACAAGAATCCACACTGGTGAGAAACCTTTATCAAGCTCAATTTGTGGCCAAAAATTGTCTCGGAGGGGAAGTTTAAACACGCACACAAGAATCCACACTGGCGAGAAACCTTTTTAATGCTCAGTTCGGCCAAACAGTCTCTCAGGGTAAGCTTAATCAGGCACAGGAGCCCACACTGGAGAGAAACCTGTTGCTTGCTCAGTCAGTTGCCAAAGAGTCGATTGAGAATTCTGAGTGTTTTGGGAGATGAGCAACAATCCATGAATTTGAGCAGACTTTATGAGTTTATGCATCAATGATAGTTCTATTCTACTATGCACCTTTTGATTGAGATGCTGAACTCCTTTCCTTTACGACAGTGAGAAGTTCATTTTAGTTTTACCAATGAATTTGAAAATAAAGTTAACCGGCCTCGGGATGATAGTAGATACTTGAAGTTTATTTTGTTTTTAGTTGTGTGTTCATATTCAGAGCAAGTTGCTTGGTTCTTATTAGTGTCTGTTCAGGATTTTTCAGCTTTTCATGTTCATGTGGATCAATAAAATGAAATAGTGTTGGATATCCCCCACTTTTCTTCAACAGTTTTTTTGTTTTGTTACTTTGCCTTGCTAATAACACGTTAAAATGTACTTGAGATGTATTAAGACATATCATTAAAGAGTTGTTTACTTCAGAGTATTGAAGTCTCAACCTAATTGTATTTGTACGAAATTACCGTTTTTTACCGTGTATAATGCGCCCCCATGTATAATACGCACCCTAAAAATGGCATGTTGATGCTGGAAAAAAGCCTGTACCCATGTATAATACGCACCCAATTTTTTTTTTTTTTTTAAGTCCCAATGATCGTCACACACGCAGGGAGGCAATGGGTCCCATTTTTATAGTCTTTGGTATGGTCTTAACTAGGCTGGATGTATTTTCTTTTGTTGGCGTTGATTTCTCCGACTGCCCATAAAGGCACCACCGCGATCAGATGAAAAGAGAGGAAAGTGACGTGCGGACATGTGAAAAAGGCGGCTCTGTATGGGAGAGACGTTGAAGAGGAATAAAAACACCCTTGGAAACCAAAACTTGCCCCTCGTCGTGACTCGGAGCCGCAACAAATGTTTCGGATTTGTGTAGGGTACATTGTGACAGCAAACGAGCAGGTGATCGAGCAAGTGTCTGATACGAGAGCATTGTGTTCGTATGGAGCGTGTTTGAAGTGAACAGCAGAGACGAAAGGAACAAGGCAAAGTGTTGTGAAATAAAATATTACCTGTAATACGCATTTTGTTATTTGCTGATTGTATTAAACTATCACATTCATTGTCAGTCAAGAAGAGAAGAGGACTATTATCCCTTCTTTGACGAAATGACCAGAGCACAGTACAAACACACTATTGTCGGTCAGTCCTGTTGTTGGTTTTGTTGTACCATGATTTTCTTAAAAAAAAAATTTAAAAAAATTTGTACCCATGTATAATGCGCACCCCAGATTTTAGGACAATAAATTAGTTAAATTTTGCGCATTATACACGGAAAAAAACGGTATTTTTAAATTATAGGATCCAAATTAAGACTTTTGTCATTTGATGATGATGATGATAGAACTTTATTTATCCCACAGCGGGGAAATTTACTTGTCACAGCAGCGTACAAGAATGCCAGAATACAAGTGCCCCATTTTAGAAAGGATAAATAACAGACAAGGACAAAGACGAGTGCCACTATTAGCGGTAGAAACGAAATATATTTGTATAAAAGTGACTATCAACTATAGTTGATAGTCACTTTTATTTTTGTACCAGAAAAGTCTTAAAATTATGCCACCTTCGATTTATTCTGTGCAAAAATACTTACTTTTACAAATAAACATACTGAATTTCTTTGTTTTACTTGTTGTACTCTTTACTTTCTTCACTCTGTCTCCTCTTTTCTTTCTATCTCTTAATGCTAGGGGTTTACGTCATACTTTGAAACGTAAGGCTATATTTCTTTTTGCAAAACAATTCAAATCGGACCTTGTTTTTTATACAAGAGTACAAGTTAAATATAAATGACAATAATTTCTGGAAATCTCAATGGGTTTATTCATGGCACGGAACACTCAGCAGGGGTCGTCACTCTCCAGAACACATTTAATGGAGCTTTAATTCGTTCTGCGTGTGACCGACCCATGGGGACATTTTGTATTACAAGTTATTAAATGTAATGAGGATGTTTATACAGAAGGTAACGTTTATGCATATAATACAAAACAAGGCAATATCTCTGCCACTTTCGATTTATTCTTGGCAAAAATACTTTAACATTTTTGCTAACGGTTGTAGTTGGTATTGCAGTTCTGCGGGGAGTCGCTGATGGCGTAACTGTGCCTGTTTTGTGTGCCGACACCGTGAGTTCGATTCCTACATATGACGGTGTGAGTGACCAAAACAAAAATCAGCTTTTTGCAAAACAATTCAAATGAGATCTTGTTTATATTCAAGAGTCACATTCAACTGTAAATGAGAATAATTTCTGCAAATCTCAACGGGGTATCTATGGTTATTCATGGCACGGAACACTCAGCAGGGGTCGTCACTCTCCAGCACATATTTAATGGCGCTATAATTCGTTCTACATGTAACCCAAGGGGACATTTTGTATTACAAGTTATTAAATGTAATGAGGATGTTTATATAGAAGGTAACATGGATATAATACAAGACAATATCTGTGCCACTTTTGATTTATTCTGTGCAAAAATACTTTTACAAATAAACAGAGTTGATTTAATTTATTTTTGCTAAAGGTTGTAGTTGGTATTTCAGTGTTGCGTCCGGTTTTCCCGGAACTACAATTTTATCGCCCCTCTGTCAGTGAACATCCCCAATGATAAACCTTGTAAATGTTAGCCAATCACCAGCAACATCAATATTTCCTTCAGCCAATTATAAGCCTTGTTATTGTCATGTGGTCGAGCAATGCGGAAATAAGACAAGGCTCGACGATGTCCTTGCATGCTTCACGTTTGTCTCTGTGGATTTAACATTTTTATAATTTCGCTTGGTAAGACTCATGCTTAATAGTTTCCTTGACCATATAAAATAGTGTTTGATTAATGAATTGATCAATAATCTTGTCGCCCAGCGGTACGTTTAACATGCTAGTTACGTGTAGTGTGTAATCGTGCATGTTCAAACTCCTTGCATGATTTCCATTACATTTTACAAATTACACTTGTAACATTAAACTGTAACAATATTTCTGAAACTATGCTCACATTTAGATAAAGAACAATTGCATTCAATAATGATTTTAAATGTCCTGCACACAGTGTCCTAATTGTTTAAAAATAACATCACTTAAAGATTAAATGTAACCTAGTGAAACTTAAAATGTAAATCTAACTATGAACTCTCTCTCCTTATGTCTTTAAGATCCAGTATGCCTCTGCATAAGTACCCTCCTAAAATTTGGGACGCCCTCAAACTGAAACAGGGCATCTATGCCCGGCTTCCCAAGCATTACCTGAAGTCTCTGGAGCCGAAGGAGCCCACACCGGTCCACTGGAAGCCCCTGGGGGTCCAGTACCGACTCAACCCCAAAACAGGGCAGAAAGAACGAGTGCAAGACAACCCAATCCCCATCTACTACCCTCCCGAGTCGCAGAAGGGCCTATGGGGTGGTGAGGGCTGGATAACGGGCTTCAAATATGCCCACAACGATAAAGTGAGTGTGTGCCAGGATGTTTTCAATGTATTTTATTTCTTTTGAATTGAATTAACTTCATCCTCTGCGTAGATGTCCACTCGTCTGCGGAAAATGTGGAAGCCGCAGCTTTTGAAGAGAGAACTTTACAGCGAGATCTTGGACCACAAATTCACCATCACGGTCACACCGCGCACCCTGGACCTCATCGACGCCGCTTTTGGATTTGACTTGTACATCCTCAAAGTAAGCTGAAGATCTGAACTCCTTTTGAAGGCCGTTAGCTCCCCCTAGTGGACAGCATGATTTCAGCATTTGTCTGCTGTTTTTGTTAGACGCCCAAGGAAGATCTGAACTCTAAACTGGGCATGGACCTGAAAAGGGCCATGTTACTGAGGCTGGCTCGCAAAGACACTCAGTTGTATCCAGATGACCCAATAACCAGAGAAAAGGTGTACAACAAATATAAGGTAAGAGCTCTGGCTGCACAAAAGTGAAAGTCCGAGAAATGATATATATTCGTGTTTTGTCGCCATGCTAAGCAGCAGTTTGAGATACCAGAGGAGGAGGCCGAGTGGATGGGTCTGACTCTTGAAGAAGCTGTGGAGAAGCAGAGGCAGCTGGAGCACAAGGTAACACTGTGACATTTTCAAAGTGAACAATTTAGTTACTGGACATGCGTTTGATGGAATGTGCTTGTGTGTCCGCCAGGATCCTGAGCCGCTCTTCAAAGTGTGTACAGAAAAGCTGATAGAGGAGCTGCGCATGCAAAAACTGTCTGAGCCGCATCTCATGGAAAACAAGTGAAGAACACCTTAAAAAGGCATGCAGGAAACATGAACTACAACTCATCTCACTTCTGCTTTCTTTTATTGTTGGAAGAAAGATCAACGCTGGTGTAAATACAACAAATGTATGTTTTAACAGTGAGAATAAAATGTTTGAAAACTCCACTTTTGTTTGGTGTGTATGAGTGCTCATGATAATGTATAGTAAGATTTTTTTGTAAAAAGTTTTACCATCTACCGTAAGGCTTTTTTTGTAAGAAAAATGACCATGTACATAAGGTTTTTTTTTTTCTAAAAAAAACCAAAAAAACATGTATAGTAAGGCTTTTTTTTTTTCTTTAAAAAATAACCATGTATAGTAAGGCTTTTTTTTTTTTAAACAACCATGTAAGGCTTTTTTGAAAGAAAAATGACCATGCCTTTTTTTTTTTTATTACCATACATAGCAAGGGTTTCTGTGTAAAAAAAAAATTAAATTAAAAAATATTTAGAATCAGTTCACTCAAAAGATTTGTTCAAAAGAATCGTTCACCAAATCGTTTGCTACACTTTCTTATTTATTCATTTATTTGTTTTACATCGTGTAGTGTACCTATTGAAGTGTCCATGAGGTGTACCTAATAACAGGCCACTTCCTGATTGGCTGTTTGATCTGTGACGTCACTTGGATACTCCATTAACACCGCCATTTTCAAGTGTACCTAATAACAGGCCACTTTATTAGGGAAATATCATGGTCAAAGGTCACAGGTATCAAGCTCTAGTCCTCGGGCCGCGTTCCAATATGTTTTCCAAGTGACCCTCGTTAAACACACCTGCGTGAAAAGTTTTAGCTCCTTTCACGTTCTGCAGGAGCTAAAACTTTTCCCGCAGGTGCACTTAACGAGGAAATCACATGGACACTCCATTAGGTACACCGCCATTTTCAAGTGTACCTAATAACAGGCCACTTTATTAGGGAAATATCCTGGTCAAAGGTCACAGGTGTCAACCTCTAGTCCTCTGGGCCGCGTTCCAACATGTTTTCCAAGTGACCCTCGTTAAGCGCACCTGCGTGAAAAGTTTTAGCCCCTTTCACGTTCCGCAGGAGCTAAAACTTTTCACGCAGGTGCACTTAACGAGGAAATCACATGGACACTCCATTAGGTACACCGCCATTCTCAAGTGTACCTAATAACAGGCCACTTTATTAGGGAAATATCACAGTCAAAGGTCACAGGTGTCAACCTCTAGTCCTCTGGGCCGCGTTCCAACATGTTTTCCAAGTGACCCTCGTTAAGCGCACCTGCGTGAAAAGTTTTAGCCCCTTTCACGTTCCGCAGGAGCTAAAACTTTTCACGCAGGTGCACTTAACGAGGGAATCACACGGACACTCCATTAGGTACACCGCCATTTTCAAGTGTACCTAATAACAGGCCACTTTATTAGGGAACTATCATGGTCAAAGGTCACAGGTGTCAAGTTCTAGTCCTCGGGGCCGCGTTCCAATATGTTTTCCAAGTGACCCTCGTTAAACACACCTGCGTGAAAAGTTTTAGCCTCTTTCACGTTCCGCAGGAGCTAAAACTTTTCACGCAGGTGCACTTAACGAGGGAATCATATAGACACTCCATTAGGTACACCGCCATTTTCAAGTGTACCTAATAACAGGCCACTTTATTAGGGAAATATCACGGTCAAAGGTCACAGGTGTCAACCTCTAGTCCTCTGGGCCGCGTTCCAACATGTTTTCCAAGTGACCCTCGTTAAGCGCACCTGCGTGAAAAGTTTTAGCCCCTTTCACGTTCCGCAGGACCTAAAACTTTTCACGCAGGTGCACTTAATGAGGGAATCACACGGACAGTCCATTAGGTACACCGCCATTTTCAAGTGTACCTAATAACCGGCCACTTTATTAAGCAGATATCATGGTCAAAGGTGACAGGTGTCAAGCTCTAGTCCTCGGGGCCGAGTTCCAATACGTTTGCCAAGTTACCCTCGTTAAGTGCAGCTGCGTGAAAAGTTTTAGCTTCTTTCACGTTCTGCAGGAGCTAAAACTTTTCACGCAGGTGCACTTAACGAGGGAATCACATGGACACTCCATTAGGTACACCGCCATTTTCAAGTGTACCTAATAACAGGCCACTTCATTAGGGAAAAATCATGGTCAAAGCTTAAATGAAAGTGAAAAGTGCCACACCCGCCCTCACCCCCACTTTCTGATTGGCTGGTTGATCTGTGACGTCACTCGGACACTCCATTAGGTACACCGCCATTTTCAAGTGTACCTAATAACAGGCCACTTTATTAGTGAAAAGTGATACACCCACCCTCACCCCCACTTTCTGATTGGCTGTTCGATCTGTGACGTCACTCGGACACTCTATTAGGTACGCCGCCATTTTCAGGTTCGTTCGCGAAGATTCACGAGTGAGTGACACGTTGCTGCTATGCCAGCCGACACAGTTATGCCGACATTGTTTTAATTTGTATTTGTTAGATTGTAGTTGATGGTGTTATTATACGGAATGTGTTTGTGTTTGAATAAAAGGTTGAAAAAAAAATCTGTTGTGCCGACATTTGTTATTTTGGGGGACACCAACTCATATAACAACGTAAAACACATACATATTGTCATATTAAGCAGTTAACCAAATGTCTGATTTTTATGTTTTAATTGGCGAATATAAAAACAAGGAATAAAACACCAGACAAGTTTTAACAAATGTTTATTAAAATAATAATAACAATAATAATAAAAGTAAATCTCAAACCAGCAATCTAATGTGAAATTGCAATAGATATATTGGATAACAATATTTAGGCGTGTATATGCATACACGTTATTTTAAAACTACTGTAAGTGTTATAAAATCAAGATGACCCAAAGAGAAGCATAATCTCCCCGTTGTTGCATAACGGCGCATCCCTTCATGCAATACAGTTAGCCGTTAGCTTGGAGAAAATGAGCACAAAAGAAGTGGTGTTTCATTCACTGAATTGTTCACGCAAGGAGCCGCAACACGTTCACTGACTGATCCGTTGATGCACGGGGGGAAGGAAGGCAGTTGACCCATTGACTCGTTCGCGAACGGGAAAGTCACGATTCGTTCCCTCACTGGTCAGTTCTCGCGATGAACTGGAAATGCAAATCACTCACTCACTGACTCGTTCACTCACAGAAACGTTCAGTTTGGTGAACGGGAAATGCAATCCACGACTCGTTCGTGAACGGGAAGTGACGTCATTTTCTTCTTCGTTTTGTTTGACGGCGATGTGGCACCAGCTTCAATGAGCATTACCGACACCTACTGGTTGAAGTCATATGAACTGGTAAAAAGAACGAATCACTTTTGGAACTCTCGTTCACTGAAAATATGTGTTCTTTTGAAGAATCGTTCACTCACGAACCAACACTAATGCGCATTACCGTAACGTTGGTACGTCATTGCGTGTTGGTTGAAGTCCTATGAACTGAAAAAAGAACGAATAACTTCAGGGAGCCATCCGTTCACTCACGTTCACTGAAAAGCTTCGTTCTTTTGACGAATCGTTCACTCACGAGCCAACACTAATTTGTACAAACGTCACCTAAATGGCGCTCATCATCAGTGTTTGAGTTGGTAAGAGCAACTCGTGTTACGGGGATTTCCTGTAAATAATGTGGGGACTCCCGTGGGTGTTGAAAACCTAGCTCGCCGAAAAAAATGTGGCCACTATAAATATACACACCGACGTGCACCTGCGTTTATCATATAAACACGTCTAACGACTTTTGCATTTGGTTCTCATTTTCAACGGCCTTTTTTTTTTTTTTTTTTTATCACTTTATGTGTCACACTTTGTCCATCGTTCTGCACCAGTATGAGCAAATTGTCATCCCTAAAGTGAGAGAGGAACCGAATAAGTCCTCACAAAGCAGGTAGTAGCACCAGCAGCAGCTACTTGGAAAGACAAAACAAGAACTTGCACAATTCACTGTAACATGTACACGTCTAATTCTTGAGAATTGTAAAGTGCAATGGTTTCCAATGATGACACTTACGATAAAGAGTTGATTTTTGTCATGTTTTACTTTTCCCGTCATCGCAGTGTTTATTTACATTGGAATGTTCGACAGGTTTGTTTAAGTGCGCTGGCAAACACGCCAGTTCCTTTTGAGAGTGAAACTTGAAATATCCCATGACTCAATAATGACAAGAAAACAGTTCAGAATTTTTCAGTCTAAACTTAGGCACATGACAATTTATAAAATAAACAAATACTATACACATATACACTCAAGTATTTGGCAATGCTGAGCGGCTCCCTTTCACTAAAGCCATGACCAGCAAGGCCTTCAGAATGAATTTGCGAGCAGTTTAAGTAATAAATCAATGCTTTACATCGTGTCAGCTTTTGTGTGAGGGAGAAAAAAAAGACACATTTGAGATTAAATCGAGACTACATTTCATATACTTTTCCCTTTATCAATCTTCAAAAGGACAAACCTGCATGAAACGTAGTAATAACTACAACAGGAAAAATGGCTATGGAATATTTTTTAGGTGAGCCAATTGTACTGTTTCATGTGTAAACAAAGAAAAGTGTATTCAAAACAATTTCTAAAAAAAAATAGCAGTACTTGTATTTGAGTACATTTTGTGGCTACTGAGACGTTCATAATTATTTTTACTTTGATACACAAGAACAGCCCCTGCATAAACAAGTCCTTATGATTGACTAGCACTACTTAATTTACTACTTAACTACAGGAAGTTAATGTTATATGATGTTAGCTGAAACAAAATGGAAAGATGTTTAAGTGACGGTTGCGGTGCAGACTATTACCCGGAGTTTCATGCCCTCATAGGTCGTCTTCGGTCTTCACCTGCACCACGTTGGACGGGCTGGCCGGTGGCTCGGTCTGCATTTCCCAGTTCCCATTGACCAGCATGTTGAACTGCAAGTCGGCGTAATGAGAGAAGTCCTGCGTGTACAGGCCGAAGTTCTGGTTGGGGTCCATGTTGGGAAAGGGGGCCTGACTAGTCTCAGGCATGGCTGAGACGGTGGGTAAGTCTGAAAACAAGTCCACAAGGGCGGGCATCTCCATCAGCTGGTTGAGGAGGGCCATATCTTTACTGTCCATGTTGGCATCCAGGGGCTCAGGGTAGCACATCTCCCCCGAAGGTCCGGGCCCCGCCTGGGCTGAGCACGGTGATGACATGGCGTGAGCGAAGTGGAAGGTCTGTTCCGGTGCCGCTGCGCACTCGGCTGCCAGTAGAAACGATAAGTGATTGGTACACAGTAGGGCTGAACCGTTTTAAAAACAAATAGTAATTATGTTGTTTTTTTTTTTTTACAATCCAATTGAGATTTGAAGTGTGACATAAAAGTATACTTTTTGTTCCTACAAAAATTGCATGCTGCTAAATTGTGAAACCCGGGGTCAAAAGGTCACAAGGATACCGTGATACACACCTGTGACGTTGGCTTTGTCTTGGAAGTTCATGTCTGACTTGATCTTTCTCTTGCGCTTCACCTCATATGGATCTGACAGTGGAAAAGGTCACAAAAACACTCATCAAGGTGTTGCACAGCTTAAATGGTTATTTCTGTGTTACAATAACAAAAGCAATATGTTAAGATGCTTGCAGTTAGGTTTGCACGTGTTGCACGGCCTTAAGACCTGGATTATATGGCAGGTACGTGAAGGTGACCGGCTCGCTCTCCATTTGGTCGGACAGCCGGCGCAGGGTGACGCAGACGTCCACTTCCTCCGCGATGTCCTGGTCCTGGTAGGGTGGCGTTTTGAACACGATGGCGATCTGCCGGTGGACGTCCGTCTGGGCGAACTCGCCGTTTGCTTTCCAAGAGCCGCGCCGGAAGATGATCTCGACATCATCTGCATGCAGAAAAAACGGTCGGCGGAGCTTATTTTCGGGCGAGCGGATGACATGTACCGTACCTTTCTGCACTTTGTCACACAGCATGTAGATCTCCGTCTTGCCAGTGCAGGGTCCCGTGTACTGGTTCAGCTGGCTGATTTTTAACTGGGATGTCGTGGTGGCCTCTGACAGGGAAAAGCAAATCCGGCCAGCCATCAGATGCGATGCGAAAAAATAGAATTAAAACAACCAAGATTGTTATAGTAAACAACACTTAAAAAGATTTCAATTGTGTGTGCATTGCCTACTTTTGTCATAGACGGGGTTGGACACCACGGGACTGAGACTGTCCATCGTGCCGTCCTCCCACTCCAGCTCACACTGGAAACACAAACGCACGGCGTTCATGTCCATGTCCTCGATGCCCTTGGAGTGACCAGCTAAGGGAACAAATACATCAATGATTATGACATACCATCATACACACACACAAAGAGGCGTGCATGTGTGTGTGTCTTACTTAAAAATGGGTCAATATTCTGGCTTCTTCTTTTTTGCAATGAGACGTCAAGTTCTTTCCTCCTCACACACTGGATGCCCAGGTTGGCGAAGCTGTCAAATCACAGCCAACGACCAACAAGCATGAAAAACCGTACACGCCCCACGTGGTGGAACAAGGACAACACGTCTGGAGATGAAAAGCCGCACCTGTGGCGCCGGTTGCTGTGAGGATTCAACGTCACCACGCAGATGCCCGATCCCTTCGGGCAGTCTTTTCCGACCAGGCAGTGGGGGTGCGGCCGGTGTGGGGGGTCTTTGGTCACCAGGGAAACCGTGACCGTGACCTTCTTCAAGTGCTCGATGGAACCTTGAATCTAAAAAAAAGTCATACATATTGGATGGGGCCTTTTTTTTTTTTTTTTTTAAACTTCCGGCTCCATTTTCTCAAACATGTTGACACAAGGTGTGTTTAAAAGGACTAAAATCCCAATTTGTCATCCGAATGAAATTACCCGTGACATCCTCCATACCTCGATGGCAGGCTGAGTCTTGTTGCTTTCACTGCCGGACGCGCCCAGGATGCTGCCGGCCGAGCGGCCTTCGCACTCATAGCGAAACCTCATGCCTCGCTCTTTGGGTTGCTCCACCACCCCCAGCTTGGGCTTCTCCAGACTGCGCTCCAGCATCTCCACCCCGGACCGGCTCTTAGCGGCGGCGGCGTTGAAGGGCTTGGAGGTTAGCGGGCGCGGGTGGCCGCGACCGTGGCGGGAGGAGCCGGCTTGAGGATGGGGAGGCGGGCATTGAGACATGTCCCGGGGCGAGCAGAGCTGCTGGAGAGGTGGGGTGAAGCTGCAGCTTGACTAAAAGAAAACAAAAACAAAACTGTCTGTAATGCTGACGGTGATGAGGGAAACCCACAAGCTCAGTAGCATGAAAAAGTCGTATTTTTTTTTTTTTTTTTTGCATAGTTAGCAAGTTTCCATTACCCAGACGATATCGAACGCACCTAAAAACAAGTGAGCCACGGACCGGATCGCTTAATATGACATCATGCGGTAAATATTCAAGCGAGCCAACCTCTAGGGAACAAAGAGAAGCAGCAGCAGACAGTAAAGGAGACCCAGCCGCTCAACGTGCCATCATCTTGCCTGAGGTAACATGCTCTCGTTGCTGGCGTAAAGCATTCGACAAACGCAAAAATAAAAGAGCTGAGCGGCACCAGCCCAAAGGAAATAGGAAGTCAGCTCACAGTCAACGACCAATGGAAGAGCGGCTCCCGGCCAAGAATGTGACCTTTCACCCCATCGGGGAGGGTTTTGGCCAGTAGAGGACGGGCAAAACGAAAGTAGGAGTCAAGTTACAGCTCGGCTTCGCAATTCCTTCCATGGAGTTTCTTTGGCTGTGACGTAAAAGCCATGTTGGCTGAGCCGCGTGGTTTACAGTAAGACCTGCCTGACTGCTTGGTACTGTGGAATCGCCCATGAGAAATCACATGACTTCTGCCAAGTTAGCAAAGCGTTGTTACAGGGATATTCCTGCGAGGTTCTTAAAGCATTTCTCAGCACCAATTTTACACACACAAAAAATTCATAGGTGACAAAAGGCATAACTTGTCTCAATTTACTCACAATTTTTTTTTTTTTTTCTGTCTGTCACTTTACGCCACGAATGAATAAAGATCGTATAGTTTCAAGAAATGAATCACAATGATCAGACACATTGTGTCAAATTGGATTCATTCCCACGGCAACCTTGATGATCTGTCACTGCATGCCAGTGTGGCAA
Organism: Syngnathus acus; assembly: GCF_901709675.1. Classification (NCBI taxonomy): domain Eukaryota; kingdom Metazoa; phylum Chordata; class Actinopteri; order Syngnathiformes; family Syngnathidae; genus Syngnathus; species Syngnathus acus. The sequence goes on along the minus strand of NC_051098.1, from coordinate 15,804,580 downwards.
GGCATAATAGTTGGGAACCACTTGGATTATTGGGCTTGGCTCAAAGTCAAATAGGAACTTCAAAGATCGAACACAATCCATTCGAGGATTCTGCTCGACTTTGGAGACCATTTTTATCATTACACTTTGGCTAAATACAAGAAACATTTGAACATTAAATTCTAATCTCTGTGTATGACAATATAGCTTTCTAAAATCATGACCTCCATGTTTACTTGGATCACCTTCACTTCATGCACCAGATAATAGTGAAAGCCATGAAGCCAAAGCATTTAATGTGATGTGACATAAAGACTCATCTTTGACCAAAACGGTCAAACCAAAACCATTGCAGCCATTAATCACTAGGGGTGTAACGATTCATCGATACACATCGATTAATCGATATAATGCTCTACGATTTGTTGGCATCGATGCTAAACGTAAATATCGATCTATATCGCCCGTTTTTGACCTCGGACATTAGACGCGACTTTATTTTGAAATCCAGTTCATTGTTGCTTGCTTCCTCTTTCCGGGAGCAGTGCGCGGCGTGTTGTGTTGTGAGCAGAGCAGGCACGTGAAAGGGGAGCCGACAACTACGCGGCTCCTAGGCTGGTGCTATGGCTAGTGTCCAAGAAGACGAGGAAATTCGCTCCCCTTTGGGCTTCAAGTCATTCGTTTGGAAGCACTTTGTAATTTCCTAAATAAAGAGTTTGCAGTACCTTGTTGATTTTGCGTATGAATTGTTATAAATCAGGATATTGTTCTATATCGATCGTAGAGCACTATATCGTGATGTATCGTGAATGAATCACAGCAGGCTTTAAGATATCGGCAAATATCGTATCGTGATTCTTTGTATCGATATGATATCGTATCGTTACAAAACCCGCGATTTACACCCCTAGTTTGTAACCCTAACCTTGATTTAAAACCCTAGTCGGAAACCCTAACCCTAGCTTGAAACCCTAATTAGCAATGGCAAAACTCCTTGGAAACCCTGGTCGGAAACTCTAACCCTAGTTTTGAAAGCCTAGTTAGAAACCCTAATCTTAGAAACCCTAAAAGTAGTTTGAAACCCTCGTTGGAAACCCTAACCTTAGCTTTAAAACCTAGTTTGTAACCCTAAGCTTGGTTTAAAACCCTAGTCGGAAACCCTACCCCTTGTTTGAAACTTTAATTAGCGATGGCAAAACTCCTTGGAAACCCTGGTCGGAAACCCTAACCCTAGTTTTGAAAGCCTAGTTAGAAACCCTGATCTTAGAAACCCTAAAAGTAGTTTGAAACCCTCGTTGGAAACCCTAACCCTAGCATTAAAATCAAGTTTGTAACCCTAACCTTTGTTTAAAACCCTAGTCGGAAACCCTAACCCTAGTTTGAAACCCAAAATAGCAATGGCAAAACTCCTTGGCAACCCTGGTCGGAAACCCTAACCCTCGTTTTGAAAGCCTAGTTAGAAACCCTAATCTTAGAAACTCTAAAAGTAGTTTGAAACCCTCGTTGGAAACCCTAACCCTAGCTTTAAAACCTAGTTTGAAACCCTAACCTTGGTTTAAAACCCTCGTCGGAAACCCTGAGCCTGGTTTGAAACCCTAATTAGCGATGGCAAAACTCCTTGGAAACCCTAGTCGGAAACCCTAACCCTAGTTTTGAAAGCCTAGTTAGAAACCCTAACCCTAACCCTAACTCTAGTTTTGAAAGCCTAGTTAGTAACCCTAACCCTAACTCTAACTCTAACCCTAACCCTAACCCTAACCCTAACCCTAATCCTAACTCTAACTCTAACCCTAACCCTAACCCTAACCCTAACCCTAGTTTTGAAAGCCTAGTTAGAAACCCTAACCCCAACCCTAACCCTAACTTTGGAAACCCTAGTCGAAAACCCTAACCCTAGTTTTGAAAGCCTAGTTAGAAACCCTAATCTTAGAAACCCTAAAAGTAGTTTGAAACCCTCGTTGGAAACCCTAACCTTAGCTTTAAAACCTAGTTTGTAACCCTAAGTTTGGTTTAAAACCCTAGTCGGAAACCCTACCCCTTGTTTGAAACTTTAATTAGCGATGGCAAAACTCCTTGGAAACCCTGGTCGGAAACCCTAACCCTAGTTTTGAAAGCCTAGTTAGAAACCCTGATCTTAGAAACCATAAAAGTAGTTTGAAACCCTCGTTGGAAACCCTAACCCTAGCATTAAAATCAAGTTTGTAACCCTAACCTTTGTTTAAAACCCTAGTCGGAAACCCTAACCCTAGTTTGAAACCCAAAATAGCAATGGCAAAACTCCTTGGAAACCCTGGTCGGAAACCCTAGCCCTCGTTTTGAAAGCCTAGTTAGAAACCCTAATCTTAGAAACTCTAAAAGTAGTTTGAAACCCTCGTTGGAAACCCTAACCCTAGCTTTAAAACCTAGTTTGAAACCCTAACCTTGGTTTAAAACCCTAGTCGGAAACCCTGAGCCTGGTTTGAAACCCTAATTAGCGATGGCAAAACTCCTTGGAAACCCTAGTCGGAAACCCTAACCCTAGTTTTGAAAGCCTAGTTAGAAACCCTAACCCTAACCCTAACTCTAGTTTTGAAAGCCTAGTTAGTAACCCTAACCCTAACCCTAACTCTAACCCTAACCCTAACCCTAACCCTAACCCTAACCCTAACCCTAATCCTAACTCTAACTCTAACTCTAACCCTAACCCTAGTTTTGAAAGCCTAGTTAGAAACCCTAACCCCAACCCTAACCCTAACCCTAACTTTGGAAACCCTAGTCGAAAACCCTAACCCTAGTTTTGAAAGCCTAGTTAGAAACCCTAATCTTAGAAACCCTAAAAGTAGTTTGAAACCCTCGTTGGAAACCCTAACCTTAGCTTTAAAACCTAGTTTGTAACCCTAAACTTGGTTTAAAACCCTAGTCGGAAACCCTACCCCTTGTTTGAAACTTGAATTAGCGATGGCAAAACTCCTTGGAAACCCTGGTCGGAAACCCTAACCCTAGTTTTGAAAGCCTAGTTAGAAACCCTGATCTTAGAAACCATAAAAGTAGTTTGAAACCCTCGTTGGAAACCCTAACCCTAGCATTAAAATCAAGTTTGTAACCCTAACCTTTGTTTAAAACCCTAGTCGGAAACCCTAACCCTAGTTTGAAACCCAAAATAGCAATGGCAAAACTCCTTGGCAACCCTGGTCGGAAACCCTAACCCTCGTTTTGAAAGCCTAGTTAGAAACCCTAATCTTAGAAACTCTAAAAGTAGTTTGAAACCCTCGTTGGAAACCCTAACCCTAGCTTTAAAACCTAGTTTGAAACCCTAACCTTGGTTTAAAACCCTCGTCGGAAACCCTGAGCCTGGTTTGAAACCCTAATTAGCGATGGCAAAACTCCTTGGAAACCCTAGTCGGAAACCCTAACCCTAGTTTTGAAAGCCTAGTTAGAAACCCTAACCCTAACCCTAACTCTAGTTTTGAAAGCCTAGTTAGTAACCCTAACCCTAACTCTAACTCTAACCCTAACCCTAACCCTAACCCTAACCCTAACCCTAACCCTAATCCTAATCCTAACCCTAACCCTAACCCTAGTTTTGAAAGCCTAGTTAGAAACCCTAACCCCAACCCTAACCCTAACCCTAACTTTGGAAACCCTAGTCGAAAACCCTAACCCTAGTTTTGAAAGCCTAGTTAGAAACCCTAATCTTAGAAACCCTAAAAGTAGTTTGAAACCCTCGTTGGAAACCCTAACCTTAGCTTTAAAACCTAGTTTGTAACCCTAAGCTTGGTTTAAAACCCTAGTCGGAAACCCTACCCCTTGTTTGAAACTTTAATTAGCGATGGCAAAACTCCTTGGAAACCCTGGTCGGAAACCCTAACCCTAGTTTTGAAAGCCTAGTTAGAAACCCTGATCTTAGAAACCATAAAAGTAGTTTGAAACCCTCGTTGGAAACCCTAACCCTAGCATTAAAATCAAGTTTGTAACCCTAACCTTTGTTTAAAACCCTAGTCGGAAACCCTAACCCTAGTTTGAAACCCAAAATAGCAATGGCAAAACTCCTTGGAAACCCTGGTCGGAAACCCTAGCCCTCGTTTTGAAAGCCTAGTTAGAAACCCTAATCTTAGAAACTCTAAAAGTAGTTTGAAACCCTCGTTGGAAACCCTAACCCTAGCTTTAAAACCTAGTTTGAAACCCTAACCTTGGTTTAAAACCCTAGTCGGAAACCCTGAGCCTGGTTTGAAACCCTAATTAGCGATGGCAAAACTCCTTGGAAACCCTAGTCGGAAACCCTAACCCTAGTTTTGAAAGCCTAGTTAGAAACCCTAACCCTAACCCTAACTCTAGTTTTGAAAGCCTAGTTAGTAACCCTAACCCTAACCCTAACCCTAACCCTAACCCTAATCCTAACTCTAACTCTAACCCTAACCCTAGTTTTGAAAGCCTAGTTAGAAACCCTAACCCCAACCCTAACCCTAACCCTAACTTTGGAAACCCTAGTCGAAAACCCTAACCCTAGTTTTGAAAGCCTAGTTAGAAACCCTAATCTTAGAAACCCTAAAAGTAGTTTGAAACCCTCGTTGGAAACCCTAACCTTAGCTTTAAAACCTAGTTTGTAACCCTAAACTTGGTTTAAAACCCTAGTCGGAAACCCTACCCCTTGTTTGAAACTTGAATTAGCGATGGCAAAACTCCTTGGAAACCCTGGTCGGAAACCCTAACCCTAGTTTTGAAAGCCTAGTTAGAAACCCTGATCTTAGAAACCATAAAAGTAGTTTGAAACCCTCGTTGGAAACCCTAACCCTAGCATTAAAATCAAGTTTGTAACCCTAACCTTTGTTTAAAACCCTAGTCGGAAACCCTAACCCTAGTTTGAAACCCAAAATAGCAATGGCAAAACTCCTTGGAAACCCTGGTCGGAAACCCTAACCCTCGTTTTGAAAGCCTAGTTAGAAACCCTAATCTTAGAAACTCTAAAAGTAGTTTGAAACCCTCGTTGGAAACCCTAACCCTAGCTTTAAAACCTAGTTTGAAACCCTAACCTTGGTTTAAAACCCTAGTCGGAAACCCTGAGCCTGGTTTGAAACCCTAATTAGCGATGGCAAAACTCCTTGGAAACCCTAGTCGGAAACCCTAACCCTAGTTTTGAAAGCCTAGTTAGAAACCCTAACCCTAACCCTAACTCTAGTTTTGAAAGCCTAGTTAGTAACCCTAACCCTAACCCTAACTCTAACTCTAACTCTAACTCTAACCCTAACCCTAACCCTAACCCTAACCCTAACTCTAACTCTAACTCTAACTCTAACCCTAGTTTTGAAAGCCTAGTTAGAAACCCTAACCCCAACCCTAACCCTAACTTTGGAAACCCTAGTCGAAAACCCTAACCCTAGTTTTGAAAGCCTAGTTAGAAACCCTAATCTTAGAAACCCTAAAAGTAGTTTGAAACCCTCGTTGGAAACCCTAACCTTAGCTTTAAAACCTAGTTTGTAACCCTAAGCTTGGTTTAAAACCCTAGTCGGAAACCCTACCCCTTGTTTGAAACTTGAATTAGCGATGGCAAAACTCCTTGGAAACCCTGGTCGGAAACCCTAACCCTAGTTTTGAAAGCCTAGTTAGAAACCCTGATCTTAGAAACCATAAAAGTAGTTTGAAACCCTCGTTGGAAACCCTAACCCTAGCATTAAAATCAAGTTTATAACCCTAACCTTTGTTTAAAACCCTAGTCGGAAACCCTAACCCTAGTTTGAAACCCAAAATAGCAATGGCAAAACTCCTTGGAAACCCTGGTCGGAAACCCTAACCCTCGTTTTGAAAGCCTAGTTAGAAACCCTAATCTTAGAAACTCTAAAAGTAGTTTGAAACCCTCGTTGGAAACCCTAACCCTAGCTTTAAAACCTAGTTTGAAACCCTAACCTTGGTTTAAAACCCTAGTCGGAAACCCTGAGCCTGGTTTGAAACCCTAATTAGCGATGGCAAAACTCCTTGGAAACCCTAGTCGGAAACCCTAACCCTAGTTTTGAAAGCCTAGTTAGAAACCCTAACCCTAACCCTAACTCTAGTTTTGAAAGCCTAGTTAGTAACCCTAACCCTAACTCTAACCCTAACCCTAACCCTAACCCTAACCCTAACCCTAACCCTAACTCTAACTCTAACTCTAACTCTAACTCTAACCCTAACCCTAACTCTAACTCTAACTCTAACTCTAACTCTAACTCTAACCCTAACCCTAGTTTTGAAAGCCTAGTTAGAAACCCTAACCCCAACCCTAATCCTAACCCTAATTTTGGAAACCCTAGTCGAAAACCCTAGCCCTAGTTTTGAAAGTCTAGTTAGAAACCCTAATCTTAGAAACCCTAAAAGTAGTTTGAAAGCCTCGTTGGAAACCTTAAGCCTAGCTTTAAAACCTAGTTTGTAACCCTAACCTTGGTTTAAAACCCTAGTCGGAAACCCTAACCCTAGTTTGAAACCCTAATTAGCAATGGCAAAACTCCTTGGAAACCCTGGTCGGAAACCCTAACCCTAGTTTTGAAAGCCTAGTTAGAAACCCTATTCTTAGAAACCCTAAAAGTAGTTTGAAACTAGGGGTGTAACGATTCACAGCAGGCTTTCAGATATCGGCAAATATTGTATCGTGATTCTTTGTATCGATATGATATCGTATCGTTACAAAACCTGCGATTTACACCCCTATTAATCACCTCCTTATTCTCTGGACTGGGATGAAAAGGCCTTTTCTTTGCTCAACCCCCCCCCCCAGTGGCACTATTGCACGAATTCAACATGAATGCGTACAGTCATGCCACACAGTCTGAAAATATATTCGATCCACTTTTCAACAATATCCATCATTCATTCTTGAAGATGAAAGCCAAAAATATGCCATTTTGATCAAATAATGGAATGTTGGGAAGAAAGTGATTGGCTTCTTGAAACTAGCTTCGAACAAACAACAATTGAAATTTACCTGACACGCGGTGCCTCTCGCCACCAGCACCGGCTGAGAAGGTGGCGGGGAGGAGGCAGAGCAAAGCCGGTGCATCCTGTGGTTCTGGCCGTGCAGCTCGGCAGGAGGTGGCGGCGGTCTGGGGAGGGATATGCCTGTGTGGTCCTCTGTAATGATCTCCTGGATGAGGTCTGACGCATAAGAGAGTCATTAGCATGTGGAAGGAGGGGCGCCACAAGATGGCTGACCTCACTAAGTAGTATAACAGTTCACACACCAAAACATCAGTGACGTCATGCTTGCAAAATATGAACTAAGCAATTTTTTTAAAATAATTTTTTGTATTTCATAATCCACAAACAATAATAATCAGAAGAAAGTATTTAGAGTAGTGTGGGCTTAACATGTTTGGATTCCCGTTAACTTTCTGTTCAAATTTGTTTTAAGTGTCGCTTAGGGGTAATGATTAAAAATGACAAGTTATCTTCAGTATCAGGTCAACCTGCACTCAAGCCTTCAGACAAACCACAACAGAGCAGATGCAGTCTTGTACTCACCAAAATCGGACAGTCCTCTCTCTGCAGGACAAAAACAAAGAATCGATGAACAAGAGAAAAGACAATAACAGCCTAAACGTGTTCGACAGTTGACAAACGGGGGAGTCGCATAAAGAGGGGGAAAAAGTACATTGTATGCCAATGATGTCATCGCCCGGCCATCAATACACACTTTGACACACATGGACAAAATTTAGAGAACACCTACCGGGGGCGCAGCGAAAAACGTCCATGTCTCCAAGTACATCAAAACAGTCGCTATGGGGCGTTTTATTCTCAATAAAGGTCGTCCGTTCCGTGACGCGAGTCAAAAGGTGTTCAGGGGGCTCCAAACGCCCCCGAAGCCATGTGAGGGGTGCCACAGCGATGACGGCGACGAAGAGTGGCGTTTGCAGCACTTTCGGCGTTTGCGTTTCCGCAGCAGCGCTCCTTCCGCCGATTGGTTGCTAGCTGCACTGGAAATCCCCAAACGTCACTTGGCTCGCTCATCGTCCAACTATTCCCTGCCAAAATACAGTACGGTACCCAAATCGACGGCGCTGAGCCAGAAACCAACGATGAATATAGTAAAACGTTTCAAAGTCGACAACATCGAACGTCATTAAAGGGTGAATTAATATTTTAAAGACTTTTTCTCTCGACCTTTACTTTTACAGCACGTTTCGGCGTATGACGTCATCTTTCCGCGACTCTCGTGCGGCGCTTTAAAATAGTTTATAAAATGTTGATACGTTGTCACAGATTATTTAATTCATATTTGATTAGGGGTTTTTATTTGTATACTTCACTACACAAAAATGCCACCATCGTGGTTATGAAGCGACATCTGCAGGTGATTTAGTGTTAACAGCGCTTAAAAATAAAAGTGAAAGTACAACTTGGTCCAATTGTTTTTTTTCGTATTTGGAACAGCGAGTTGAGAAAATAAAGGTCTTTGCCTAGATATTTTCAGTCACACTTGTTTTACTATAAACATGAATACTCAAAATTCATTATGTAGCAGCATGGCAGCTTGTTTTGCTAGAGATCCACAGCCCTCACAATGAAAACAAGGGACAGCAATTGTGCGTGCATGTGAACTGCTTTGGAGTGTTAACATGAAACACCCAGCAAGAGAAGTGTTACCAGAGTTCGATTTGTAAATTAAATATTGCTAGACACTTTGGACATTGGCACTCATTAACAAGCTGGAATTCTGTACACGTTGAGGACGGACGTAAAAGAATGAGTCGATGAAGGAAAAAGAAAACTCATTGACAATATTTATATTTATATTAATACCAACAAGGCTGCTTTTTTTTCTGTTCCAGTTTAGAACATGAACAATTTGTTTAAAATTAAAGGTCGTAGTCACGGTCTTGTCGATGTCCCATTGGCATCATCCCAAGGTGATTTTCCAGTTTTCCTCCAACAATTCAATTCTCACGTGGAATGAAAATTAGATTCACATGGGATTTACACAAAGAAGAAATGCTTCACTAGGCTTCTTTCTTCCATGTATACAAAAAATGTCTAAACTCAAACTCCGCCATCTTCATTTCCAAGACACTGTACCCTCCCAAAATCAAACAGAATACATCACGTTTTGTTTTACTTCACATGAACTGTAAAACGAGCGGGTGGGGAAGAAAAATTAAAATTTACCAAGTCTACAATGAAGATGATTCTCTGTGGATCCATACAGGAATCGGAGAGTACAGTTGAACTGCATTTTTTTTTTCCTTTCTCTTTTGTCCTTGACAGCCGACCCCATCTGCCTAATTTTCACAAGTCCTCTTTGCCCCGAAAGCCAGGGAGGCCGAACGTGTGGGGAAGGCGTCGATGTCTTGCTTATTCGTTCTTTTTCTCCTTGTCTGGTTTGTCTGTGATGGCTGCCGCCTGGGCATCACCTGCTGCTGCTGCGTTATTCTGCTGCGGTTGGTCCACTCCGCTGGTGCCGTACTCGTTGACCCTGTTGGGGTCCACTCGATATATCCAGCGCTGATACAGGTAGACGAAGAAGACCACGTCTGCAAAAAGGACAAACACGTTACTGCATTTTCTTAAGTAGTGACCTGCGGATCACCAATTTTCTTTTCCCCCTCACAAGCAGTGCACGCTCGCTTCTTCGAAGCAGAGAGTGAAATTGAAGAGATGTACCGTCTCTGAGGCATCCTATCCTGTACATCATGGGCATCTTGATGACAAAGGCAAATAAGTCATCGATGAATGTATTCAGCGCCTTGTACGTGAGCATCCTCCACGGGAGGTGGGCCACTGATTTCATTTTGTAGTTGATGAATAGCTGCGGCGTCATTGTGATGAAGCCTAAATACACGGAGAGGGAGATGTGTTATTTGACTCATTTCTAATTTCATACATGCCCATGGCCGTCAAAGCAAAGCTCAAATCGACACCGTTAGCTTACTTACCAAAGGTTAGCAAGAAGCCGTAGAGCATGCTTAGTACCCATGAGTACCAGCCTTTGTGCTCCACATACAATAAGCTGTAGATGGCGTAGCAGCCAAACAGAGGGTAAAGCAGCCATGACAAGTACTTGAAGGCCATCTGAGTGCAGAACCAGAAGAACCGGGTCACAATCAACCACATAACATCCGCAAAAAGAAAAGTCGTCTCCACTCACGTCGTCGTAGATTTTGGTTGAAGACTGCACATATGTGGACTTGTCTTTGAACACGAGTCTCGGGAATAATCCTGCGATTTTATTCTCTCTGTCCAACTATGGAAAAAGAAAACAAACATTGATATAGAAAACGGCTGCATTCATTAAAAAGAAAAAGAAAAAATGAGTGTGAGTTGACTTACTTTGACATCCATGACCTTGGTGATTTTCCAGAGGTCGATAAGCAGGCCGATGAAGACGCTGACCTGCACCACAAAGTTGGTCTCGTTGTCGAGAATGTAGAGGAGCACCACCAGCGACTGGAACACTCCGAAAATGATGGAGCGCACAGAGAGGCCTTCCAATGACTGTCTGCTGTTCCAGAATTGGATGTCTTGGGAAGGAAAGAGTGGAGGAAAAGCGTGAGGGAAGCGTCAAAACATACGTACAGAGAGAATGGTTGTTGTAAGCTTACCGTTCTTAAAGGCCAGAAACTCGAAGATGCTATGCACGATGGAGACCACGATAGTGAGTCCGAGGAGGTAGGGGTTGGTTTCCAGTAGGGCCACCTTTGAAAAAAATTATTAAAAAAAAAAAAAAAAAAAATTAAAATAAGAAATGGAAATAAATTGAGTACATTATATACTGTTTACACAAACAGTTTTATCATAAATTAAATAAAAATAATAAATTTTCATATGGTAGTGTAATGGAAATTTCAGGGAGTCCGCAAAATATTATTAAAAATTCAACATATGTTACAGATGACGGAACAGGGGGAAAATGTGGAAAACAATTCCTGGAAAAAAATTATCAATTATCTGGCGGCATATTTCAAGAATATTTCAGTGCCCCCGCGGCCCCCCCCTCTAACTCCGCCGGTGCTTTCTTCGTATCCAAATGTCGTTAAGTTGAAAACCAGAGAAAACACAGCAAATATTTTGAAATGAGATTTTTTTTTTTTTTTTTTTATTGTCCGCCCAACCTTGACAGAGTCCTGATCCTCATCAGACTGCTCGTAGGTATCCTCAGGCAGGAAGTTCCACAGCGAGCGAGCGTTCTGGGCAGCGTAGAGCTGCCAGCGCCATAAGGACAGCGGGCAGTAGTTGAGGCGTAGTGGCAGTGTGCTCAAGGTATCATTGATGGGGTAGTAGTCCTTCTGAAGGTTCCAGTAGTCATTGAAGTACACTATCGGGTAGTAGTCGCCGCTCACCGCATCAAATTTTACATCTGGTGGAAGAAGTAGAAGAGGAATGTCGTGATATAGCTCGGACGTCAAATCTTTCTCGTGTTTCAGTGGAGGAACTTACGCTGGTCCAGCGGGGGTGGGACGGAGCCTTTTACCCAAGCCGTGTGGTCATCCACCATGTTGATGGTGAGGTTGGGGTGCCAGTGAGAGATGATTTCCACTGGACCGTGGCTCTCTGCCCGCTGAGAGGAGATGAAATTGCGTACGTGTCAAGAATGCTGGCGTTAATTGAAGTGCTTTGGCTTTACTCTCGAGTGAGCGTTTACATCGCTGCCATCTACTTTAAACCACCTTGATAATTAAATAGCCCGGTCGACTCAAGATTTGCACCTTCAAACTGACTTCATTGTATTTGCTTATTAAGTTTGCAGAGCATGTTGGGATAAAACCGTACTTAATATTTTGAACTGGACTAAGAACGGAAGCTTTGTCGTAAACCGCAGACTCACCTTGATCATCTCTGGATCTGCTTCCGTCTCCCCTGTGAGTAGATTCTTGGTCTTCATGAACTTCCTCCGCTTGAATTTGTTTAGCACTGAAAAACCAAAACAATTCCGTAAACCACGACAACGCAATCACAGAAATTGCGTGTCTAAAAATGGATGACGTACTTCGCGAGGCATGAACAGTCGCCAGTCTGCGATACTGCCCTTTGCGCTTTGGGTCCGGGTGCAGTCCACTCTTCGTGAAATAGATGTGAATATAGAGGGAGCCGTTCTGCTGCACCGCCTACAAGTCGACGCAGAGTTCATCAAATGCCACATGGTGTCTGCTAATTTCCACTGTAAACACCATTCCACCTGATCCCACCTCCGACGGTCTCACCTCGGGGATAGCCATCTCCTTAGAGTGCTCATAGCAGCCGTCCCCATCGTCCCCCATGGACCAGTCTCCGTAGACGAGGTCGCGGTGGAACCAGAAGAGAGAATCGGTGTTGTTGAAGTCGGTGAACACCTCGTCTTGAGAGATGTAAACATACAGGTCCTGCAGGCATGACGAGAAAAGAAGAGATGCACAGGGGGTTTGACTTTTTGCTGCTCAAATGCAAGTGACTAGGGGATCTAAAATGAAATGTTATAAATTATTATTAATAATACCATGAGGGTGTCCTTAGTGAAAAGGTTCCTGCTGGGTACTCTGGGTGCTCCAGCCGCTGCGTTGGGGTCTGGAGTGGACGGCCCTCGACGGAACCAGCTACTGATGGCCCAGATGATAAAAATTCTACAAGTACATAATTTAACAGCAGCAGTGAGAAAATTCTCGTCCATCAATAGGAATGCAATACTTATAAATTACAAAACAAAAAAAATGGTATGCACCTGAAGAGCACTCCTTTAATGACCTGCCAGGCATTAGGTGCTTGTTGTTGTTGTTGCTGCTGCTGCTGTTGCTGCTGCTGGGGGTCCAGTGCATTTTCGGTCGTCTGCACAATCTGGCCGTCCGTTGTCGCAGCACTTCCATTACTGCTAACCTGCGTCACAAAAAAAGGGGGTGAGCAGTTCCGCACGGATTAAAAAAAACAAACACCCTTTTTGCTCTGATTAATGTGCATTTTCCTAAGCCTCCATACTGTTAGAATCTAATGTCGGCCCATGCCTAATAATATGTCACCAATACCAAATTGTCTTTTACACTCCTATGGGCTATACAATAAACAATGATGTAATCATTCAATAAAAATCTCAAAGTTTGTCTGTTAAACGACACATTCCACCCTTCAGTGCTGTCAAACAAAACGGAACTGTCCACCAACACAAACAAGGCCACTTTTCTATTCAAACGACACAATAGACAAGCACAAGCAAAGTCATGGGACCCGTTGGCTATCTCAACATTTAATCTTCCCCTTTGTTTTCAACACATGGGAGACAAAAGAGTTTGCTTCTCGCCAGTGGAGACATGACATGGCGGTTAGGTGCAACAAGTAAATGATAAGCCTGATTGGAGAGTGCTTTGAGGTATGGAAGGAAATAAGTCACCCATTCTTCATGCGCAACATTTTACGGCCCTGAAGTGGCGCGAAAGGGATTTTGTTTTACACCCGAGGCATGAATGAGACATATCGCTAGCAGGCTTCAGAACAAGCGTGCGCGCACACAGTGGTTATCTATGGGAGTTCAATCAAGACAATACATTTCCAAAAGGTGTACAAGGATTATAAATTAACCGCTTGTTGAGAAGTGGCGCTCTTGTAATGTTTAAATCCACTTCATGAAAGGATTTTTTCCTATTCCGGCATGGTTAAACTCAAGGGAAACACGGGTTTAATTGATTACAACATGGCGAGATGACACACATCCTCAAACTAACAGCGAATGTTTGAAACCGATTTAGTACAAAACACATTATTAAGTAGTCAGTTGAATCAAACAAAATTAAAAACTGTCAGAATTGAGTGCTCTAATTTGTTCTGTTCATGTTGTATCAGCAGGGAGAATCCAAGAATTAATTTGAGGGCAGAATAGACCAGACGCGAGTTTTGCCTTTAGGCTGACTCGTTTTTTAATTTAATTAGCAGAAATGGTCCTTACAGTCAGGGCAACGCTAGTCATAACTAGCTAGCGGATCTTTCATTCTAAACGTGGATATTAACCCAGTTCACCATGATTGACATTGTGCCAAAGCTGCTTTCACCAAGACGTCCTTTAAAAATATTCAGTTTTATTTAAGCCACTAATAACCGTCTATAGTAACAACATTAATTGTACTTGGGAAGAGGACCTTGAAAAATTAATTTCATATTAAATTCCAATCGCAATATTAGGAGGGACATAGCCAACGTTTTTTTTTTAAATTGCTAAACCCAAATTTGATGTTTGTGTCGATTTAGACCACTACTGCGCTACTTTTTCCAGTTTAATTTCCTTTAGGCAATCTAGTTGAAACTGACTGAGATCCAACCTAAAAAGCAGATGATGTCCAAAATCAGTATTTTTCAAAACGCCCAAATCACAGGACGACCACAATGACAAATAAGGAGTTAGCCCATTTGTAACATGTGAACGATGCTTTGATAAGTGAACGATGCTTTGATAAGTGAACGATGCTTTGATATGGTGACGTATGCGGACTGTCCCGAGGCTGAATGGTTCCCTAGTCCGAGGCCTTGTGGTAGCTAGCTGACACCGGGGAGATAGTTAGCAATGAGCTTAGTAGCCCTTCCAGGCAGAATCTGTCCATTGGGATCACTCGTCTTGCACGCCAACAGCGTGAATTTGTCAGCAAGAGCACCGGAGGAAGGAGGGGGGGTAATGGAGGGGGGGCGCGTTTCGAAAGCAACCGGCTCTGACAAATGTCACCCGGCCGCTTTAAACGGCAGCGGCGTGACACTCGACATTGTTACGGAAAAGCGGTCCTCCTGTCAGTGAAAAGGAGAAACGGAACGCATATGTCAAGGCGGGGTGGCTGATTTTACCTCGCCATTGCTGACGGCTGCTATAGTCGCTTGGCTCTCCTGCGTCGCCATCTTCCCTTGTCTCTGTCGCGCACACAAGCACGCTGCTACGTCGCGGGGAAATCTCGCGAGAGAATCGCCACCGGCGTGGTGGGCGAGGCCAAAGAAATATATAAAAAAAATGACAGTGCATGTTACGTATTTCTGACGTCTTTTTTTATTTGCTTTGACCATATTTGTGCATACAAGACTGTTTTGGCTTACATCATAAATGTGTTCTTTTTTTTTTATGTAATGCTTTCTAGCACCCTATCACTACTTCTTGCCTATTATTCAGTTAAATTTCAGATTTCCATTGCAGGATTTCAATAAAAACACAACACACGTTGATAGTGCAAACATTTTCAATGAGAGGAATTCATTAATATAAAAATAAGAGGAAATACTTAATGTATCTACATGGAGGCTTGATGTTGATTGCTTAACACAAACAAATTGTTTGGAAGCAAATATCTTCCTGTGGTACACACACATAGTATGAATACAGAATACATATTTCATACACGCTGGCATGAAGCAAGGGATAAGAAAGATGGGATATTTTTTGAAATGATGCGATTTAACAGGTACGTCGGATATACACAAGGGAGTAATTTAAAAAAAAAAAATCATGTGCAACCAAATAGGCCTTTTCTATTTCTACTGCATTGGCAAGAATATGGGAAATTTCAAGCTAAAACAAAAACCTGTTAATTCAATGTCAACTATTTGCGGTTCATGCCTATTGGAAAAGCCAAGCCGAGAAAACGGGTTCTTGCCAACGTCCTTCCATCATCTCTGACACCTCGCAGTTCTACATCTCATCTAAACCATAATCCTCCTCTGGAAAGTCTCCCACCATCACATTCAGTGGCTTCACGAACACCCCGTAGTTCTTCTCACACTCGAAGTAGCGCTTCCCATTGCAACTGTGACGAAAGAAGACAATTAGAAACGAGCCAAAAAAAAAAAATCCGGCGTGTTAAATGTGTGTGGAACGGCGCTCCCACCTGCCATCGTGCTTCCCCAACGGCTCGTCGTACTTGACACCCACCCAATAGCCTGGCTTGAAATCAGTGGTGCCTGTGACAAAAGATAATCAGGTGTATGACTTCCTTGGTCAAGAGGGGGCAAAAATCAGAACACAAACACTCCAGGTCTTCACATATACGCTCGGCCTTACCAACAAACATGACCGTGCCAAGCTTTGTGGGCTGCCCAGGGACTTGGACTTGGCATCGGCTGCCCACAGAAATGGCTTCAGCCGCCGCCTTCTGTTCCTTCTCCTTTGCGATGCTCTCAGCTTTCTTCTTGGCCGCCTCCTCCTCATTGTAACGGCCGAGGGACTGCTTCTTCATGAAGGATCGTGCCGACTCTAAAGCGGAGAGAACAAACCCTTGATAATCTGTTATGGCTCTGATGTACTCATTCTGGTGATTGTTTGAAAAGAGGCGATAGACATGTGTTTTTAAGCTTACTTACCTGCTCTCTGTTCATAAGCATCGTCTGACAGAGCAAATTTCTCCACTTGGGTGACATCGCTAAACTCTCCCAACTGGCCCCCACTTCGATCAATAACCTGAAGAGGAAAAGCAGTTACAGAAATAAACGCTCACTCTACCCAGTTTTCACTTTCTCTTAATCATCACTGGAACCAAAGCACAGCCCCCGTACATGTATTCTGCAGTTGTCATCCACAGGATAAGAGCCCAGTAAAGCGTTGTCGTTGTCCATCTTCTGCAACAATTGGTCCGACGTGCTGAACAACTCCAGGTCCATGCTGGAGGCAAGGGCACCCACCACCATCTCCAGTTTGCCCTTATGCGTAGATATATCAAATAAATAATGAGCATCTCTACACCCAGTTGAGGAAGTTTTTAGATGACAGATCATTTGATGCACATTCATAGAAATTGGCTTACCTTGAGTTCTGCGATGGTGATGCCTCGATCAAACCTTCGGTTCACCTCAAAGGAGGATATGGTGGTCGTAAGGCGCACATTGACAGTGGGATTGGTAATAACCTTTACTGAACCATCCATCTTCTCCGACACCGATGCTGTTTAAAAATATAGAATGAGGAATTCATCAATCTAGACACAATGGTTAACTAATACAAGACTTAATAGCAAATCAAACATAACTACCAGTACATTTTGATCACCATTGACTGTCTCCATTTAACGCAATGGAGTAAAAAGGAAGACAACGCCTACTTCTCCTGGGCAGCATTTTAACACTATATACGTCTAATTTTTTCCTACAAACGTTACAGTTTAACAAATACGACCGTAGTCGACTTAGTGCTACTCATTATTTCACATTTTGTTATCGGTTACATCTAATAGCAAACAGCACCTAGCCACAGGACGCATTAGCTGCTGGGGTGGCTAACATCGGCAACAAAGAAACTCAAAATGAACGGTTTAACTTTATTGAGAGTTCCTTACAAATATGTTACTTTTGATTGAGACCGCGGTTGCGTTGTAAAGTAGAGCGTTGTAAAGTAGATCAGAATTGATGAATCTATAAGTCACGTTGTTGTTTTCCCAAACAATGTGTCAGCTCCTGTCGTCAAGTGGTGCTGGTGCTCTGCTCGCTGTTGGTGATGACAATTCCGGCTTCCGTCATTATGTCCCCGCCCTTATAGATTCAGTCATCCAATCACATCAGAGTACGAACAGTTGGACCAATTGGGTTTCAAGTGTGGCGGAAGTGGAAGGTAAAAGCGCCAGTTGACATATTGATAACCAATCAGGGAAATGTAATTATTGCAAATGTCACACGATGGCGCTCTGCAAAATTGTTCAGTATTACTAAACTCAAACCCACCGTATAAATAGTTTTACTTCTGACCAGTTAAATAATTCTACAACTACATACGTATTTTGACAACATGCACAGAACATTAGTTAAGACCACGTTAAATAGATAACAAAGGGGCAATCTTTGGACAGGGGTAAAACAAAACTCAAAGAAATTGAAGCAATTCATGTCTCAATACGAAAATAATCACTTTGGGGCGGAAAAAACGGAATAAAATGGCCAAATGAAAAGCGAAGTGGATGCAAAGTTTTTATGCAAAAACAGCACACGCGCACACAAAACAGGAACACGCGAACACATTTTTTTTAAACGGGATTTTAGTGAATAAATAAAAAAAACGGTATGGATAAATGATTTACAATTTGATTTACTAACTTTTGTTGTGCTCGCTGAGGGGCGAAAAGGGGCGCGTCCTTGCCTGGTTGTCACGTTCGGCTCCACTAGTGCAGGAGAGAGGAGCGAGCAGGCGGAGGAGGAGGAAGGGGAAAAAAAAGTTCAAGTAAAAAATGGCTTCCTTGTCTCTGGAGTCCACAGAACAATCCGACAATAGCGCAGAGGAGCCCACCGCCGCGGAGGACGAGAAAGACGCGGACCAAGTGGCCGAACGCTTGCTTCAAACTTTCCAGCTCTCCGCGGTGAGTTTTTCCACGGAGCAGGTTTCGTGTCTGTGCGAGGCCCTCCTGCAGGCGGGCAATGTGGATCGCCTGTGGAGATTCCTCTCTACCATCCATCCCTCGTCCGAGCTGCTACGTGGCAACGAGACCCTGCTCAAGGCCCAGGCTCTGGTGGCGTTCCACAGGGAACACTTTAAGGAGCTATACGCGTTGCTGGAGAGCCACGACTTCCAGCCGTCCAACCACGTCTTCCTGCAGGACCTCTACCTGAGAGCCCGCTACAAGGAGGCAGAGAGGTCCCGCGGCCGCAGCCTAGGCGCCGTGGACAAGTACCGACTCAGGAAAAAGTTTCCACTGCCAAAGACCATCTGGGACGGCGAAGAGACGGTCTACTGCTTCAAGGAGAAGTCTCGCAACGCCCTGAAGGAGTGCTACAAAAGCAACAGGTATCCCACTCCGGACGAGAAGAAGAACCTGGCCAAAGTCACCGGGTTGTCCCTGACGCAGGTCAGCAACTGGTTCAAGAACCGGCGGCAGAGGGACAGAACCCCGCCTGGGACGCACTGCAAGAGGTAAGAACACGCATGTACACGAATCCATATTGTTCGACGTCCCTTGTGTTGACCTCCGTTTGGTTGTGTATGTAAACAAAGCGTGTCCGACTTCAGTCGATCTATCTATCCACGCACGTTCGAGGTGACAGCAGAGCGTGATGCTTTGTTATGAAATGTGAGAAGCTTCAAGCGTCCTGAAAAATCACATTCTGCCCTGACTGGCGCACACACGGCAGATGGCAATAGCAACGGGGATGTGGGAAAATACAACACAATTTTTGTTTTTTTACTTGAATACTATTTTTAAAAAAATTGTTTTTACTTGAATACTATTTAAAAACAAAGAAAATACAATACAGTGCTGCAAAAATCACTTCCACGTATTTCTTTGTACTTGATCACTATTTTAAAACAAAGAAAATACAATACAGTGCTGCAAAAATCACTTCTACATATTATTTTATTTGGATACTATTTCAAAACACAATTCTCAAAGGGGAAGTCGAGTAAAAAAAATAATTGAAAATATTTTCTATGTGCCTCCACTAGTGTAAACACAGAATTCTGATTAATATTGTGTTTATGTTAAGGGTTGGTCAGTTGGCATTCACAAGCAGAAACCGTGGGCACTGCGATGTTATTTTCACTCGACAGCAAGGGAAAATGGCAGCCCCCGAGATGGATCAAAACAAGTGAATTTTACTGCTTAATTCAATTTTCACCATCCAGAACCACCCTAGCGCCAACAATTATTATTCCAAGGTCTGTTGGAAGAAAACACAAAGCATTACACCATGTAAAAGAGGGAACAGATAAGACCAACCTTATCTTATCATTGAAGGTTTTTGTGGTGGTCTGGAAGATACGTACTTTCCCAAAATCAAAAGCCAAGAAGTCTTAGTGATGGCTTACCTCTGAGCTGTGAGGTCTGCTTGCTGCACTTGCACAGATCTGTTTTCATTCATATTTCTGTCTCACTAAAAGTACATTCTTCATCGCTTTGGTGTTTCAGTGAGTCTGATGGAAACCACAGCAGTGAGGATGAGGCAAGCGCTATGGATGAAACCCCAGACAAAGCGGAGGAGCCCGCCGCCGGCGCCGCCGCCAAGGCCTCAGTCATCTCGCTCTCAGCGGTCAACTGCACCTCGGCAGGTCAGCTGATCGTCAACGGCTCTGGCGGCTTCCTCACAGCTTCCCAACCGATACTGTTCAATGGAAATTCCCTCATCTCCGGTACCGGCGCTGGTGTCATCATCAACGGGCTGAGCTTGGGAGATGGCCAGAAAGTCACCCTGAGTCAAGTAGCCAGCTCCCCTTTGATAGTAAACGGGGCTCAGGTTCTAGCCAAACCAGACGGTCCGCAGCAAGCGGTGTCCTTGGTAGATCAGCAGGTTTTGCCCCTAGTCACCAAAGCAAACAGTCTTCCAGCAGTTGTCCTTAACAGTCACGCTTCACCGGTCTCCAACCCAACATCAGTCATCACTCTTCCCGCGCAATCCAAGAGTCAAAGTAGTGCGATGGATTTTATCGCCGTGCCAGAAGACATGATAAAACAAGAAAGTAGTGAGCCAGCTTGCTCCTCTTCGTCACCTTCACCGCCAACCAGCCTTCCTTCGCTGGTTCTTGCACAAACCCCCCAGTGCCAGGAGGCCTTGCCCATCACTAGCTCTGCCTTGCCCCTCTCAAGTCAGCAAGGAGAATATATCGTCTTTGCCAGTTCAGCCTCTCAGATAAACCCTTCGAGCTCACTGGTCAACTCCAGTAACTCAACCCCTCAGGTGTTCTCCTTGCCCCAGGTTGTGCCTTCCATTCAGGGTATACCGGTATCCCAGTTGGTTCAGCACTCCTCCATAGCACAGATGCCCCAACGTCCTCAGCTAGTCCCAGTTTCCTCTCTCACGTCACCAGCAATCAACTTCCAAGGCTTTCCCACAATGACCAGGCAGCTGGATGCTTCTACACCCTTAGCTGATGGTTCCACAACCATCGTGTCAATCTCACAGGTACCTAGTACTCCTCTCCCACAAGTGACCCGGCAACTTGGGGCCCAAACCATCAACTCCTCCCCCACGAAGCTCCAGTCGCCACAGGTCATTTCTATCTCCTCCCCAACACAAGTGGTTCCAGTACCGCAGGCAAAATCCACTGCACCAGCCAAGTTAGTCCCCCTATCCGTCCCCCAGCTGGTGCCGGTCTCATCCATCCAGACATCTTCCACCATCTCGTTCCCCCAGGTGGTTCCTGCCAGTCCCTCTCTGTCCATGCCCTCAGCCGGAGTGCCTATGCAGATCCTGGCTTCAGCGCATGGTGGAATCAATCAAACTCCTCTCAGGCTAAACCAACTGAGACCGATTCAGAGTGTGGGCCCACCAACCAACGTGAATCCTGGTATGCATCTGCTCAATTCTGGGATCATTCAGCTACCTTCTGCACCTCAAGGTGACCTTTGTCAATTGTCTGCTGAAAACATGTTCTTCATTTATTGTCGTACATCATTGTAAATTCACTTAGTCCTGTGGCAACATCATTTTATCTCTCTACACCATGTCTGCACATAATAATGCTAATGCTAACCCTCTCTATTATGTGCCTCTGTGGTAGGTAACCTTCTTCTGAGTGGAAGCCCTTACTTGAGTGTCCAGCAAGGGAAGCTGATTCTGACCATCCCGGCTGGCTTTCAACTTACTAGTTTGCCTTTGAAACCAGTTCCTGACCCTTCCCCCCTTCCAGCCAATGGTATGAACCTTGGTCTAACAGCATCAAACATCCCTGTAACGTCCCAGCTTTCAAGCACCCCCGATCAGCCCACCAACATCCTCGCAACGTCTCCTCTGAACTTCCTCAATCCGCCCACCCCGTACTACACCACAGAGAGTGGAAGTGCAGCCACCCAGACGTCCACAGTTTCCTCTTCGACCACGCTAGACCCATCAGTCGCCCCTACCACGCCAAATGCTCTCTCGCCGGAGAGCATGCTTACCCTCAGTCCCATGTACGGAGGGGGGGTGACGACTAACATGCAGTTGTCCCAGCCGGCCTGGAGCCCGCTACCTCTTTCTGCCTCAGCCGGTCTGACTCTCTTTGATGGACGAGGGAAGGGGGACCTAGCTGTTGATCCAGCTCTGTTGGGTCTACCGGGTGGGGAGGCGCTGCTTCTGGGGAGCACGTCTCCGGAGCAGGACACCAGCTCCCCACTAGGGCATACCGAAGAGATGGACGGGGAGACCAAGATTCTGACTCAGCTTCAGTCGGTCCCTGTGGATGATGATCTGGGCTTGTAGACATGTTTACCGACCACGTCTGGAAAAAAAACGATCACACCACCGAAAAAACAATCAAATGGTGCCTTGCTAGTTTATCTTGACCTGTTCACTCTTGTACAACCATCGCAGCCTCAGCTGGCACCTCAGCTTTAATGGACAACATGGGACATCCATCCATCCATCAGTTTTCTACCGCTTAGCCTTTTCTAGAAAGTCGGAGTGTGTCCCAGATGACTTTGAGCTAAAGACCACACCCTGGATTGACCACCAATCACTGACTGGGCACCTAAAGACAATCATTCACACTTGTATGCGCCTACAGTCTGCGAGTGAGCTTGAAAGCAATCCAACACCAGCTACACCAAAATCGACATCCTACTATTGATAGAAAATTGTAGAGTTTCAAGAGTAGTGGTGCTTTTCAAAGTGTGAGGTACTGGTAATGCACCACAAGTACGTCAACCGACACTAGGTTCGCATGCGGCTTCCTTAGGCCACAAAACAAACAACCTACAGGATATTTTGTACGTAATGTAACACGGGATTCTAGTTTACATTCACTTCTGTATCATTTTAACAAATCAAATATTTGCAAGGACGTCTTGCAATTTCAAGGAAAATAATTTCTCAAACTGACATTTGAAAATTTAGCAGATTGATACCTCAATGATTGTCCGTCTCAACCTTGTTAGGCAGCTTTTCTGGGTCATATTTTCTGGAATATTCTTGTCCATTTTAAGAACGCAAAAAAAAAAGAAGCAAATAAGAGATTTCCAAATACTTTATATACATTTTTTAGATTTCTCAAGCTGCTGCGCCTTCCGGAGTTTTTTGGCATCTCACACTTTGAATAGCTCTGTTAAACCAAACTGCATCCAGATTGAATTAATGGCCGTTGTGCAAGGAATGAGTACGACCGCATTTGTTCTTGCAGCTGGTTCAAATGTTTCGCTACACTTGCACTGTGGATGTGTGTGGTGGCTTTTTGTTGGCAGTGCAGTCGTCGGTCATAGTTTTGGAGGGAACACAGTCAACTATTCAGCAGACCATCTGGGAAGGGCACAGGTCTTGAAATAGTTGGGTGTTGGCTGACTTATCCAAAAATGCTTATTTTTGTTTTTATTGTTTATAATGTACTACCAAGGAGTCCAGATTTTTATGTGACACAATATGTACGTTTGTAAAGCTTCCAGGGACATCCAGTTGTATTTTATGAGCTGTATTTACCACTTGAATAACACGACTGCCCTTTTTTTAACATCAACTATGCAATTTTTATACTTCTAGGACACTAAAGTGTCTCAAGTTGGTAAAAACGTAGGAGCGCAACGAAAGCTTTACCTTTCTCAACTTGACATCCTGATGCTGCGTGACACTAAAACACAACAAAAAGTGCCTTATATTAAAGCTTATACGTTTTGAATCAAATGTTTTTAGATGTCTGCAACCGAACGAGACTCGCGTTGGAATAGTCGTCTGTGTGGTTTTCATTTTCCGGTTAAAAAAATACGTTGATGTGTTTTTGTATATTTTGCACATTGCATTCATACAATGTTTACGCCGTTGCTACAACAGTATTTGGACACAAGACCTTAAAATTGTGGAAAAAATTCCATAATTCAAGTCTGAAATGGTCTTGTGGACCTTCCACTGTCAGCGGTGAAACATTTTGGCCATTAATGGTACACACACACTTTTTAAAGTCTTTGTCGTTACATTATGGCCATTTTTGTGGCAACATACAATGGCCATAAAAGGTCTACACACCCCTGTTCAAATGTGTTTTTTGTGATTCATTCTGAAATTCAATGTGACCTACACAACACGACCATTTTTAAAAATCTTTTCAAAAAGGGGTAAATAAAAATAACTGGGATGTGGTTGTAAAAGTGTGCACACCCTCTTAACAGGTTGTGGCTGTGTTTAGAAATAACCGATCGCATTCACATTCTTGTTAAATTGGATTAACCACAAATTTCTGATGTTCTATGATTTCCCCAACACCCACAGATTATTATTATTATTGTCGATGAAAACAGGCCACGTTAATAGTGTTAAAATGTTAATGATGAAAAACGGGCATTTGAGCAGGGGTGTGTAGACTTTCTATACAAGTCTGTTTTGTTTGTACATTTAAACCAAAACTCATCTTGTCCATTGGTGTTTCGCGTTTTATTTGAAGAAAAAAGAAAATGACATTCATTTTCATCAGTTGTTCAAATAAATGTTTTAAGCGGTCGCCACAGATGGACAGATCATTTGTATTAAGCATTTAAATAACAGAGGGATAAAGGGAAATATGAATTTGTATGTCAAATATGTTTTGTCTGGTGCATGAGCCATCTCTAACTAAAATCACATCAATACAACAAGCCTGTTTGGGCAAATGCACAATTGTATGTTTGGGAGTTTTAGCTTTCCTACCGGACACACACACACACACACACACACAAAGAACTCCAGCATTCACCAAAGATAATGTATTGACTATTTGATAGTGTTTGAAAAGGGATCACTTGTTTTGTTTTCTCCTCTTTTGTATTAAATGCATTCTATTTTTTATATTACACGCCGATGTAATAAAGTACATTTATATGACTTCTAGTGTAATCGCTTGATTTTCCCCATTCAAAGTCTTTAGTTTTAACTGTGCATTTAACCCGGATTTTTTTGTTTTTGTTTGGACACTTATAAACACCTCCAGTAAATTTACAGATTAAGTTTATTTCTAAATATCACTTCATGCAACACACTCCATGAAGGCTCAAACACATAGTACATATTGTACTGTGTGAAGCAGGTTGTGCAGGATGAGCCAAAAGTTACTCTGCATTTCTCTTTCATTTCATCTACCGTTAACATTTGACCGCTCAGGCTTTGCATATTCTGTATTGCTGTCTGGCAAGATGTTTTCCAACGCTCAAAAGCAGTTGCTCTACAACTTTGGTGTTTTCAGCAATGGCAGTTGTAGTGGATCTAGTTTAAAAAAAAAAAAACATGAATACCTTTGCCGTCGATCACAGAAAAATGTCAGTGATTTTGCAACGCTGCTCCAATGTCAATTGGCGAGGGTGGTGTGCTTACAAAAAGTGCAAAGCTTGAGCCGTTAAATGCTGATGGCCTCACATTTGTGATCTGAATGATACCTGAAACAAAAAAGGAAACATGTAGTGACTTTTGGGTCACACTGAGGAACCCTTGGTCCCCAAACTCTTTCAGCTATGACCCAAATTAGAAACTTGGTCCCTCCGCTTACTGAAATACATCATGTTTAGGCATGGTCCAATATTAGGTTTTAACAATGAGCAAAAATGATATCACGGTATTAAAATTATTTGTCTAAAATGACCTTTTTTTGAGAAATATTTGAGTAAAAAAGATGTTTTTTTTTTACCATTGTATTGCTCCCTACCTCCGTGTGTAACTGCTCGGAAGGAGAAAAAAAAAAATGTTGGCAATTAACTACTCAACCCTGCAAGCAGCAAAATCCTAAGAGAGCTCATTACCAGTGACAGCCAGTATCCGTGGTTCGTGAAACCTTGACTTGTCAAACCGGTAATTGGCCCATGCTTAATCATGTATTGCAGTCACCATCAATGAATACGTTAAGAAACTATGGCTCAAGAACGTGACAAGTCAAGAAATAGTGTGCCTGTTTTATGGTCAATAAATAACTGTGGCAGTAATCCTGCTGGAAAAATCTGGTTTGATACAGATTAAAAGTGACAAATTGGAAGATTTTCACAATTTCTTGCGGGTAAAACATTCCATCTTTTTTTTTTTGTACTGCATTTCAGTGTTTTGACATTGACCTCAAAAAAGTCTCATTTGTGCATTTAAGATTTATGGGAGTAAGGAGAAAGGCCGAGTTCAGAGAAATAAAAGCAATTAACAATTGTTCAGATCTGCTAACATGTATGCAGTAGAAAAAAATACTTGACCGAGGACACAGCGGTGACAGCTCTTCAGCTGGTGTCCACTTGACAGTGACATTTTCTCACTCCAGTCCTTCAATTTCCTTCAGAGTTGATGAGAAGTGGCCTTCATAAGCCCAAATATTCAGCCAGGAACACAGCGATGACCTTGGTCAGATTCTCCACGGTGGGACGATGGATGTTCTCCTCGGTGTCGTCCATTGTGTGCCAGACGTCCGGGAAGGGCGTGGCGATGAGATGGAGGACAGGCACGCCTGGAGGTGATGGACAGGGAAACGTGGAACATCAAGTCCAAAATAAGGCTCGCTGGCACAAAGGTTCATATTGTTGACCGTGGGCAAAATTGTATCTTCTATGCAGTCTTATCAAACCTGCATCGAGCATTTTAGTAGCAATATTTTAGTTCGTGTTTTGTAAAGTCATGTGCATCATTCACCTCTACGGAGGAAGGGAATATGATCATCCTCAATTTTTCCAACCACCACGTCCTTCCTGAAGTAGGTCTGCTCCAGGGGGTGCGCCGCCAGCAAACCTTGACGGTGGAGGCGCTTCTCTGTCAACGAGAAGCCGATGAAGGGCGTTAGCATACATTCGATTTGCTTCTATTTGTTGTGAACCCCCCTGGTGCATGTACCTGCGGCTATCAAGCGGTCAAACCAGCGTGCCGTGTTTTCAAAGTGGTTCACAATCATTGGATTGGGAGGACCCAGAAGGTCGAGCAGCAGCAAGAGGTCCTGGAAAGTCAATCGAAGGTTGATACAGTAACTTGTTTTGTTTTTTTCACATAAAAAAAGACGATAAAAAAAAACCTAGACAAAAATATTGCATTTTTTGCTCTGTTGTACAGTTAAGTTATTTTACTGTTTAGAAAAAAAATATATATATTTTTTTTCCTGCCAAATACTGCAATTAGCATTGCCCCATAAAAATATCCAATAAAGAAGAACGAAGCACTTTATCAACATTTAATAAAAAAAAAATATATATATATAAAGTTTTTTCCCATATTATTTTGCTTCAATTCAATGGACAAAAACTTGTGTTGCTAATTCTGATGTGCCTGTCCTGGCCACCCGGTGGCAGTATAATCCAAACAAATACATCCCAGCTCTTCATTAAAAGCTGCAGTAAGATAAACTGCAACATAGCGCCACTGTATTCCTCACCACAGTGTTTAGCAGGGTGGTATGCAAGGAGCCTGCAGGGTATGGCGTGGAAGCCATGCGCTCAGCCAGGTGACGGGAGCCGTACAGTGAATCGGTCGTGGTCCATTTCTCAAACGACTCTTCCCCGTCAAAAAATACCAGCTGCAGAGTGACTTGAGGCCTCTGTGAATAGACAACAAAAGAAGAGCATGAGACGGTTATATTGAAATAAAGGTCATTTCTTCAAAGTAGGTTCATTTTCATTTGTATTGAAGGGATGCAAAAATAATTTGCTTTGACAATTGCTCCTCCCCTGTTATACGTACTGTAAACAAATGTATGCTTTACTACATCATAAAGACTTTTGTGTGATTGAAACAACAAAGCCAGCTGGAAAAAAGAAAAAAAAAAAAAAAGAGGTACAACCATAAATGTATGTGAGCCTTCCACTCACCTGTCTTTTGTAAGCCCTTAGCTTGTTATCCAGTGCGGTAGCCAGCTCCAGGATCATAGCGCAGGGCACCGCCGAGTCACTTGCCCCGAGGAACACCCTGTGTGGGAACTGGCTGTCCCGAGGCAGTGCCTTGGAGTCGTAATGGCACGTCAGCAGCAGCTTGCGAGGGGCCATGGGGTCAAGAGTAGCCATGACGTTTGTGAATGTAACCTGGCCTTTTGGCGTGACAGACAGAAAGCGATCCAATTCTAAGTCCCAGTCGGCAGACAGCGAGGACAGCGTGGATATGATGTGCTGCGGTAGGAGGAGCATTTGATGACTTTATATCACACTTGAATCAATTTCACTATATATCAAAGACTGCAAAAATCAAAGCCATGATGCACAAAAATAAATCCACTGAGATTTACCTGCTGCACCATCCTGCTGCCTTGCGTCCCGGGGAGCCTTTCGATCAGGATAGGCCTCAGGTGTTTCTCCCATATGCGATTTAGTTGTATTTGAGATACCAGTTGCTGGATTTGTGCTGCATTGTACTGGGTGTGTTTGTGGTACCACTGGAAAGGCGACAAAATATGAGTGAACCTTTGAAAATTCAACAATGTTTCATTTCTGCATGTAGCGAGAGATATATTGCTACTGTGACAATTTCACTCATGAGGAGACAACAGTAAAAAAATGTTTGGGCTTTTGGGTAAACTTCAAGATGAACCAAAAATGCACTGTAACTTCTAAAAGTGAAATGAATTGGATATTTTCGAAACTTTTAAATGCACCAGCTGTTTCCATACATGGGCACAGAATGTTCTTCTCTAACCAGTTGAACAGGTGTTTTGATACATAAAATCCAGGAGTATTTATTTCCATGGCTTATAAGTGACTCTTCCTGTCTATTTGTAACATTTTGATTTAAAAAAAAAAGCTTTTTTTCTATGGTACTTACTGTTTCTAATAGGTCGTCTTGGTCTCTTTATGACCGCACAATGTAAAGAGATTAAAGACAAATACTGTTGAATAGTTGGAATAACTTCAGTCAGCACTCCATTATTATTATTATTATTTTTTGAATGACTTGAGACAATTCCAATGTTCATCTAAATGTGTACCATGAGATGTCATTTGTTTTACCTTATCTTTGTACAGATCTGCAACCCGCCCGCGGTCCGCAAAGGGGATGTTGGTCAGGTAAAACAGGAGCGCCAGCGCGACCACGAACAAACCGAGGAGACACAGCCTTGTCCGCTGGTCACGGTCGGTGCCCTGCCGCGGGCTGGGCATGTGCCGCCTGGAGGACTTGGACATGAGAGCGGTGCAGAGATCCAGTCAGCGGGTTCCAAATCAAATCACTACGTGTCCGTACATGGAGCACGTGAGGAGGCAAGTAACTACAGGAGGCGGGACTTGATGACAAGTCGTAGAAACAAGCTTTACATCTTCCAAGCGCTTAAGTTTACGTTGACGTAACTTGTTCTAACATGTTTTTTAAAGGCAATTACACATTATCGTCGCACAACATCATTAACGCTTACCAAATAATCCACAACTAATAGATAACATACAACATGTTTCGTGGTTAGCGTGGATTTTGTAAGTATTTTCACTTCCGGGTTTTTGTTGGCTTTGTGACGTTCTTCTTTTAATAATAGCAGTTAGCAAACAACGTTTTTGAATCCTTACCGCCACCATCTGGTTAATGAGTGCAAATCACCCATTTGACTTAATTACACGACTGAACACAAATGAGCCTTTTCCTTTCAGTTTCAGAACACAAATGAGCCTTTTCCTTTCAGTTTCATTCGGACTAATATCGGTTTTATATCTTTAAAAAAATTTTACGTGTCGTATCGCTGTTCTGTTTTTGAACGAGCCCGAGCTTTCCCGTTGCCGATGGGTTCTCTACGAATATAACGTTAGTGGGAGGTAGACGGAACTGAAGAGGATTAGGGCCAGTGAAGAAAGAAAAACGAGGGGTGACAGGATTCTGACTTTTTTCTCAGAATTCTGACTTTAAAGTCAGAATTCCCACTTTCTGACTTTAAGTCAGAATTCTGACTTTATTCTCAGAATTCTGACTTTACAGGTCGGGCGAAAATCTGCGAATGTTATCCATCCAAGGACGGAGGACCGCCCGCCTCCTTAAATACAGGCCGGGCGAAAATCTGCGAATGTTTTAAAGTCAGAATTCTGAGAATAAAGTCAGAATTCTGAGAAAAAAAAGTCAGAATCCTGTCACCCCTCGGTTTTATTTCTTCACTGGCCCTAATCCTCTTCCGTCTTACGTACGTACTACGTAGTACGGAACCACGCTCCCGCGCTGTTGTTTGCGTTCGAACAGCACTCGGCGGGCGAAAGACCATTTTGTCGGTGTAGACAGGACAACTCGTTGCCAAAGATGCATGTGATTAAGAGAGGTGAGTGGCAACCGTCAGATCCTCGTCTCTTCCGTTTTGTCTTCCATATGGTCACTGTTGCAAGACGAAAGTCAAACAATTTGTGTCATTATACCTTTTGCAAGCGAGCTGATTTGTCTCACACGGGCAAAGTCGAGCCTGTACGACGCGCAGTTAGTTGGCGGCACACAACAGCAAACTTGGACTTTCTAGGTGGATTCATTGAA
This sequence comes from Syngnathus acus, assembly GCF_901709675.1. NCBI lineage: Eukaryota > Metazoa > Chordata > Actinopteri > Syngnathiformes > Syngnathidae > Syngnathus > Syngnathus acus. The sequence continues at coordinate 15,774,442 of NC_051098.1, read as the reverse complement.
GCAAAGCAAGCGTGTTTGGTTCAAATGACGTTTTAACAACACTACCGCTCAGGAGTGGATGCAATGTGTCTTTTCCTTCTTGTTCTTGGCTGATTTTCTCGAGGGTCCTTTGTCATAGTTGGCGCCAGGGTGTTAACGTACGAACGCGCAAGCGCGCACGGGCTAATACTTGATCACCTTTACGTTCAACTTTTTATGCCTACTTTAAATGTAATTCTTTAACCTCAAACTCTGACCTCAAATTTACTTGTGTGAACAATTTTGACTACAAACTTTGTGTACCCTGTGGTAGCAATAAAGTGGACAGAATTAAAAGTTAAAAAGTCCCAATGATCGTCACACACACATCTGGGTGTGGTGAAATTTGTCCTCTGCATTGAACCCATCCCCGTGTGATTTGGATCCACCCCTGGGGGAGAGGGGAGCAGCAGCGGTGCCGCGCTCGGGAATCAGTTGGGGATCTAACCCCCCAATTCCAACCCTTAATGCTGAGTGCCAAGCAGGGAGGCAATGGGTCCCATTTTTATAGTCTTCGGTATGACCCGGCCGGGGTTTGAACCCACAACCTTCCAGTCTCAGGGCGGACACTCTACCACTAGCCCACTGAGCTGTTTTACAGTATTTACAAGAAGCTGTCGTTGAGCCTTTGCAAAGATGGGAGTTGTAATGGCATCGGTGTTGTGTTCCAGATGGCCGCCAAGAGCGTGTCATGTTTGACAAAATCACCTCGCGCATCCAGAAGCTTTGCTATGGCCTCAACTCGGACTTTGTGGACCCGGCCCAGATCACCATGAAAGTGATCCAGGGCCTGTACAGCGGCGTGACCACGGTGGAGTTGGACACGCTTGCGGCCGAGATCGCCGCCACGCTTACCACCAAGCACCCTGACTACGCCATCCTGGCGGCCCGCATCGCCGTCTCCAACCTGCACAAGGAGACCAAAAAGGTGTTCAGTGAAGTCATGGAGGACCTTTTCAACTATGTCAACCCGCTCAACCGCCGCCACTCACCCATGATCTCCAAGGAGACGCTGGATGTGGTGATGGAGCACAAAGATCGCCTCAACTCAGCAATCATCTACGACCGCGACTTCTCTTACAATTTCTTCGGCTTCAAGACCCTGGAGCGCTCGTACCTGCTCAAGATCAACGGCAAGGTGGCGGAGCGCCCGCAGCACATGCTGATGCGGGTCGCGGTGGGCATTCACGGCCAGCGCGTGGACGCGGCCATCGAGACGTACAACCTGCTGTCAGAAAGGTGGTTCACTCACGCCTCACCCACGCTCTTCAATGCCGGCACCAACAGGCCGCAGTTGTCCAGCTGTTTCTTGCTGGCCATGAAAGACGACAGCATCGAGGGCATCTACGACACTCTCAAGCATTGTGCCCTCATCTCCAAGTCGGCAGGCGGCATTGGCGTGGCGGTCAGCTGCATCCGCTCCACCGGCAGCTACATTGCCGGTACCAACGGCAACTCCAACGGCCTGGTGCCCATGCTGCGCGTCTACAACAACACGGCGCGCTACGTGGACCAGGGCGGCAACAAGCGGCCCGGTGCTTTTGCCATGTACCTGGAGCCGTGGCATTTTGACGTCTTCGACTTCCTGGAGCTGAAGAAGAACACTGGCAAGGAGGAACGCCGCGCCCGAGACCTCTTCTACGCCCTGTGGATCCCGGATCTTTTCATGAAGAGGGTGGAGAGCAACCAGGACTGGTCGCTCATGTGCCCCAATGAGTGCCCCGGCCTGGACGAGTGCTGGGGCGAAGACTTCGAGGAGCTCTACACGCGCTACGAGAAGGAGGGCCGGGTCAAGCGGGTGGTGAAGGCCCAGCAGGTGTGGTACGCCATCATCGAGTCGCAGACGGAGACGGGCACGCCCTACATGCTCTACAAGGATTCGTGCAACCGCAAGAGCAACCAGCAGAACCTGGGCACCATCAAGTGCAGCAACCTGTGCACAGAGATCGTGGAGTACACCAGCCACGATGAGGTGGCCGTGTGCAACCTGGCCTCCGTGGCGCTCAACATGTACGTCACGCCCGAGCGCACGTACGACTTCAAGAAGCTGGCGGCCGTCACCAAAGTCATCGTCAAGAATCTCAACAGAATCATTGATATCAACTACTACCCGGTGCCTGAGGCGGAACGGTCCAACATGCGTCACCGGCCCATCGGCATCGGCGTCCAAGGGCTGGCCGACGCCTTCATCCTCATGCGGTATCCCTTCGAGAGCCCCGAGGCGCAGCTGCTCAACATCCAGATCTTCGAGACACTTTACTACGCAGCGCTGGAGGCCAGCTGCGAGCTGGCCGCCGAGCACGGCGCCTACAAGACGTACCCAGGCTCGCCCGTCAGCAAGGGGATCCTCCAGTATGACATGTGGCAGCGGACACCCACACCACTGTGGGACTGGGCGCTGCTCAAGGAGAAGATCGCCAAGCACGGCGTGAGGAACAGCCTGCTGCTAGCACCCATGCCCACCGCCTCCACCGCGCAGATCCTCGGTAACAACGAGTCCATCGAGGCGTACACCAGCAATATCTACACGCGTAGGGTGCTCTCCGGCGAGTTCCAGTGCGTCAACCCGCACCTGCTCAAGGATCTCACTGACAGGGGTTTGTGGGGTGAGGACATGAAGAACCAGCTGATTGCTAACAACGGCTCCATACAGGTTAAATATCTTCAGAACAGAAAAATCGACAGTATAGCAGGAGGGTTACTGTATTCCTAATCCTAGTCTTTTTTTCTTCTCTCCAGGAAATTGCTGAGATCCCCGATGACCTGAAGCAGCTGTACAAAACCGTGTGGGAGATCTCCCAGAAGACGGTGCTCAAGATGGCCGCCGACCGAGGGGCCTACATCGACCAGAGCCAATCGCTCAACATCCACATCGCAGAGCCCAATTACGGCAAACTGACCAGCATGCACTTCTACGGTTGGAAGCAGGTACGTGTCAAATTTACACATAACAAAAGCTTTCTTAGCGTGTACTTTAAATTGTCATCATCCATCTGCTCCCAGGGACTGAAGACAGGCATGTACTACCTGCGGACCAAGCCAGCCGCCAACCCCATCCAGTTCACGCTGGACAAGGAGAAACTGAAGGAGACTTCCGCCCTGACCAACGGCACCGCAGAAAAAATTCCAGAGGAAGACGTCAAGGAGCGGAACACGGCCGCCATGGTGTGCTCTCTGGAGAACAGAGACGAGTGCCTCATGTGCGGCTCTTGAAGGCTTCCACCATTCCACTCGCATTTAACTCCAATTGTCCTGTTGAACAGCAGCAATTTTGTTCTTAAGTGTTAATATTCATTCAATAAAAACCTTCACATATCTTTAACACTAAGTGGTTACCATGCTTCTTGCGATCTGGAGATTTACCTGAGGTCTATTACGGAACAAGGTAAAAGCATACAAAAACTTGAGAATTAATTTTATTTTTTTATAAAATGAAGACATAATTTACATTTTAAATGTACACTTGTTACAACCCAGAGCCAATAATAACAGTACCTGCTCCTCACATCCTCACTGTTGTATGCATTACAACCAAAAAATAAATTATCAAAACATATAGAAAGGAAAATTGTACATTACCATTACTGATTTGTTCAACATGGATCACCGTAGGCTATAAATAGCTTCATCATACATAAAAGAAAAAAGAAAGAAGCAATTATATTTAGAAAAACCCTTTTTTACATGAGAAAAACAAGATGTAGACACCTCGGAGGAATTAATGTGATTTTTCATCTGCAGGGTTGGGAAATCCAGACTTGTTCACAGAGAGCGTGTGGTTTAAATGGACTTGGGTTTTTCAGAGCTTTTTAAAATTGCATGGCAGTTTGGATGAGGTTGCCCGCCCTTGATATGTTCCATTTACATGTGCCTGTCCTCAGTCACCATCAAACCATTCCACAAACGTCATATTCAACTTCACTCATTTCCTACCAGAAGAAAGAAGCCTTAAAGGGAAAGCCAGAATGGCAAATAAAGAGCTAGATGCTATTTTTTTTTTCCTCAAACAGTACCTGTGGTGGTGTAGCCTTTAGGTCCAGTATCATAAGGAACCTGGGCCAAGTATTCAAACAGTTCCAGTCATCGCAAACAGTGTTATCGGAGTTATCAAAAAGTACCGGCGGCCGAAAAGCACAAAACTGTCTTTTTGTATGAAAAATAGATCAACAGTATATAAATAGGAGTTTTCACAGACGCAACGGGGGCATTTTGTCTCCCAAGTGTACAGTAAATGATAATAGAAGCACAATTTGCCATTTTTGTTTTTACAAAGACGAGTATAGAAATAGCTTGAAATTCTGGAAAGAAAATATATATACTTTTTGGGATAGAGTAAGAGAAAGAACACATTGTTTTTAGTAGCCTAGCTTAGTTTAGCTTATTGTTAAGAGGGGTTGATGGGAGGGGGGAACTGTCACCCATATGGCTTGTGGCGTTGTTAATGTAGTTATGCTTGCCGCAATGATTAAAATGATTGCATTGTAGGAAATGCTAATTAGCAAGCTAATTAGTGCGCAAAGCCATCGCAAATGCTAACAGTCACCCACTTATCTCTGATAAAACATGGAGAAGACATTGGTGGGAAATGCTAATTTACGCTCAAAGCTAAAATGCTGTAATTCACCAAGTGTGGCTTGTGACGTGTAAGCTTAATGATGAAATGAATTATGACATTAGCAAGAAATATCGATTAGCTAGTTAGTTAGCCGGAAAAGCCGCAGAAAACATTACTTAGCTCAGCGATAAAAGAACGTTAAGACATGAGTGAAATATGCTAATTAGCCAGGTAGCTAGTTCACGTGCAAGCCATGAAAAACACTCAAAGCTGCCCAATTAGCTTCGTGGCTATGTGTTAGCTCAATGCTTAAAATAGATAATTAGTGCTAAAAGCTATAGAAAACACAAGTAAATGAGCGCAAAAAGATTTGGTGAATGTTGGAGGTGCAGCTCAGTGTTTCCTTTGAAACACCCTCACTACCTCCGCCTCCGAGAACTGTATGCGTTACAAATATCTCCGGTACTAAAAGTCCTCATTGTAAACGATGAGGGGCCACGAGTTTTCCGTAAACTAGTTTGTTCATCACCCAGTTGTCGTCGTATAAACACGCGCACACCATTCACGCGCACACTCTTGTATTCCAACAATAATTATTCCAACAACAATATCAGTACAATACAGATTATATAAACAGGTCAAACAGGTACTTAAGAATGTGTCGAGCTTCCGGGACTTCAAGTGCATTGTGGGAGATGTAGTCTGTCACGCTGTTTTTGCCTGATTGGATTGCAGGAACAGTATTTAGGCCTCTCTAGGTGATTCAAACGGTTTCCTTGAACATAGGAACCAAACATCCAAGACCTAGAAAAATAAGCGGCTCAGAGGGAGGATTGGGTGGGTGGGGGGGGGGGATGTTTCCAGTTTTAAGGCAGTTCACTCCGGTCGCGTTCACTCCCTTTTGGGCGGCACCTGGTGCACGGCGGGGTGTGCATCGCGCCCGCCCTCGCCCAGGTGGTCGAAGAGTCGGTTGAACTTGCGCAGCTGCTCGCCGGCTGTTACGCTCTCCTCCTGCAGCCGCATGTTGTTCTCGCGCAGGTTGGCCATCTCGGCCATGAGCGCAACCTTGTCGTGCTTTTCCTGAGATAACACACGTGTAGAATATGATACTGGCTTGACGGATTGAATTAGCCTGAAGTGTTTTTTGGTATGCGCTTTGGTGAGTCAACAACCCTCAAATAAACCAAAAGACTCAAGTGTCATTCACTCACTTTTTCCAGGTCATTGTTGAGCTGTTTCAACATCACCTCCAGATGGTACAGACGCCCTGACAAATCGTTGGGCGCCTCGTCGCTGTAGGGGTGGGAGTGCACTTTAACGCTCAACAAGAGAAGCGTGTGCGAGATGAATGTGTGAAGAGTAAGGTACCCGCTTAAGGTGGGCGTGGTCCGTGGCGTCTGAGTAGTGGGAAACTGCACAGGACTGCTGGCAGGCCTCATGTCCACGCCTTCTCCACGTGTCTCGGTCAGCGAGAAGAGCGACACGGCTCTTTGTGCTGGAAGTAGAAAACCTGATTGGACAAAAAGTTGCCAGTTGTCCACGAGTGGCAAGAAGTTAGATGAAGTGTTCACCTTCATAGACTTTGGCAGCATTGACCAGGCTGGACCACTCTAGTCCGCAGGCCGTGTCAGGCAGGGGCATGAGACCGGGATCCAGCCTCCTCAGCGGGGGGACTTTGTCTTTCACCTCAGTAAGGGACAATTCCGACGCAGACAGCGGCACTGCGGGGAAACGCTTATGAGTGCAAAAAAAAAAAAACGGGCATGTCGCCCATAAACCAGTGCGACTCACCCTTCTTGGTCTGCGAGTGATTGGAGGAGGCAGAGTGCTTGCGTACGGGCAGCGTGCACGTGAAGAGCATGTCCGCGGGGGCCGAGTGGTTTTCCGAGTTGGCAAAGCTGGCGTCCCTGCGACCGCTGCACAAAGACTCGTCGGAAAAGGTGCGCTGCAGCGTGCGCCTGGGAGACTGCAGCAGAGAACAACGTCACAATAGTGACAGGTGAAACCGATTCTAATAGGAACAATCTCCTCCGTTCTTTCGGTAGAATAATAATGAAGCTTGTTTTTTGTGCACATGTGACTTTGGTCCTTACCGGATCCCGCTGCGGAGACTCTCCCGGGTTGTCCATGATGATCAGTTTCTTCAGATCGTCCTCGATGGTGCTCTTGTACGTCCGTCGCGGAGAGCGCAAGTCTCTCAGAGACGCTCGCAGTCGCGGTTGTCCAAACACATTCTTCGAGTTCACGTCCACCTGACTGAAAGACATCAACACAAGCAGCATGGTTTTTGTCTTATCTCAAATTTGAACAATTTGCCCATTTTTTGCTTGACTTGGAATACAACAGAGTGACTTATGTCATTTGACACGACAGAAGATATAAAAGTCATGTAAGAGGATGACCAAGGTACATTTTGCTGTTGCCGCTGTCAGAGCCGGACGAGGTGTTTGCGTTAGAAGGTGACGGGCTGCCGTCTTCGGGCTGCAAGGTGCTCTGTCTGCTCTTTCCGTAAAAGGCTTTGGGGGCGGAGCTAGAAAGAGGGGTGGAGCTCAGGTGCGCCGACGTGGGTGTGGTGGTCGAGGCGCGGACGGGGCGTGCTTTGTCCGCCGTGGGAGTGGTGTAACCCTGAGGTGTGTAGGCTCTGGAACACGAAAATGTCCCAAAATATATCAATTTGTTTATGATCGTCCACAGTGACATGTTTTATTACCTTGGTTTGAAAGTGTCCATTTTTTCAGCACTGGATTTAGGAGGGAACGTCCGGGTGCGATACCCTTTGTTCTGACGGGCAGTGGCCGAAATGTCGGTTGATGATTCTCGTTTCTTGGCGTCCCCCCCGCCGCCACTCCTTCTCATGGACAGCTCCTGGTTGTACGGGCTGGACCCGTGCGAAGGCTTATGGGATTGACCGCCCGAAACCTGGCGACTGTTGTGATTGTTGTAGTAGGCCGGCGCGTCGATGCCGCTGTCGTTGGATCCGCCCTTGTTAAGGTGATCCGGATCGGGCTCGGCGGGGTCGCTGGGGAACCCCCCGTTTCCTCTGTCGCCCGCCGCTCCTCCGTCGAACCAGCGCTCGTCGCTGTGGCTGCTGGAGGCGTTACTGGACAGCGTGTTGCTGCTGGAGGGGCTGGAGTACTGGGTCTCACCCTGCGGCAGGCAAACGAGTAGTTAAGGACGGAAGGTGACACGGTGACCCTTTCGATTAGTGACTCCAACCTTTGAGTGTCTGTTTGGGGAGTCTTTCCCTTGGACGTCCGGTCTGAGTCTCCTCTGGCCCCCTCCTCCTCCACCACCAGCAACAGCCTGCACCCTGGACGCTACCACTGGAACATGCCAGATGGGTTCTACATGCAAAAGTGAGAAACACCATAATTCAAATAAATAAATAAAAACCTACCAAAAACAAATATCTGGATGTTGAGGCAATCAGACTGTTCCTCTTTGACTAGATCACACAATTGATCCACCATTGATGTAAACAATTTGTTGGGCATTCAAAATGGAGGTCGGCCGCACTCTGGGGAATAACGTACCGGTTTTGCAGCGATCCATGGTGCTCTCCTGACTGGTGAAGCCGGACGACGAGTCTCCGCTGGACATGATGTCCATGCCAAAGTGGGGCTCGAAGGGCAGCAGGGCACGCTGTCCTGTTCCATATCTGCACAAACATTGCCAACGCATTTCGGAAATGATTTCAACTTGTATTCGCTTCCTATTTTGCATCTCAATTGCATAAAACCTGTAGCATACATATTTCCATCTCTGTGCACGAGAGTTGGTTTGACTGACTTATGACATCATCTCTAAGAGATGACACCCACTCACCTAGTATCCGGTGAAGGTTTGTAGCGCACAAAGGGCCCCGGTGAGATTCCGGGTGGCCCCATGGTGGGGAGGCCCACCAGGCCCGAGGAGGGCGACGAGAAGCTGGCTGAGGGGTTTCTGTATGGGAGTAATCGATCACCTCCTGCAGGTGATGAGATGCTGTAGTGGTTCTCTGGGTAGCTGACCGGTCTGAGCAGACAAAAAAAGTAAACAAATATGAATGTATAATAAAAGCAAAATGAAAATCATTTTTAAAAATAAAATGTGAATTTTTAGGGGGTTGGTTGATGACTTCTCTCTCACCTCTTGGAGTTGAAGTGCTGAGGTTCCCTGTAGGGAACGGGCATCAAAGCCTTGTGGGAGGAACGCAGTGGCGGAGGCGCTAGTGGGGGGCCCATGGGGGCCCATCGTTGCGGGTTGGTGGTGCCGAGTAGCCCCTGAGGAACAGGCGGGCTGTCCCAGCGCCAACCCGAGCGAGGGGAGGCTCGGTAGCCCGCCGCCAAAGGCTCAGCTTCGGGCTTCTGCTCCATTGTCTTCATCTCATATTCCTCCGTGCAGCCCCTGAAAGAGTCGCAAACAAAGCGAGTGGTTGATAAACATTCCGCTCAAATCCTTTCTTGAAAGAGCCGCGCCGCGTCGGAAAACTCACAGCTGATCATGGCGGATACTAATGAGCTCCCCTGACACGGACAGGAGCAGAATGAGAGGAGAGCAAACTGATTATTGGCACAACAGGACTCCATCTCGCCTACTGAGGGACGGAGGTCGAGTACTGTGTGTGTGTAAAATGCCGTCCAATCAAATCAAAGAGCTCTTCACACTTGGCCTTGATCGACAGTATATGCTGAGCAGGAGATTGTTTTTGAAAAGTGGAAGGGCTCCCTGAAGAAAAGCCAAGCAGCGAGAACGTAAACTCTACGCATGAAAGGCTGAGCTGACATTTGAAGGCCAAACTTCTCGACTGTGAAAAAGCTGAAAAGCATTAAATAAAAAAAATAAAAACGGAGTGCAATACCCATCTGAAACAGCAGAGGCGCTGTTGATTCAGTTTGAACTAGTTTGCATTCTGAAGAACAACATCGCCTTAGCCATGCAAAGTTGAGCGACCTCCAAACTAATTCACGCCAAGAAGCGAGCGGGGTGAAAATGATGAAATTATTATTTATCTGAGGGAATGTCGAGAATAAATGGACTGTCAACCTGACAAACAAGCTTTTCAGCATCTTTGTTCTGTCCTGACCACATAAGCTACGTTGAGTCTCTGCAGAGATGATCCAAACTATTCTAAAAATGACACGTTTAAATTCCATTTGATACACATCAGTTGTGCTTTCATCTTAAACCAAGTAAGCCTTCTAATATACATCCTGCAAATAAAATACAATAAAAACGCCATGCATGGTATAATATCAAAAGAAAAGACATCAAGCTAGCTACACCGTGATGCTGCTTTGTCCGAGTGGTACGTACCCGAAGCATGCGCGGCGGACGTTCTCTTCCCACACGGCTGGCGCTCCCCCAACATGCACGGCGGCGCAGGGTTAAAAGCGCTATCGCCATCTATCACACCTTCTCCTCTGCCGTATCCGCCGCTCTCCGAAGCCGAGCGGAGGCAACTCTCGCTCTTCTCTCTGTCTCCATTCCGCCCACTCCCTTTCGCTCGCTCGGCGCTGTTGCGACACGTTGTGCTCCTCTCGCCGGCGCCGCCTCCCAATCCCTCCCTCTTCTTCCCCCCGCAAAGCATTTTAATTAATCGCTTCCACTCGCTTTCATTATTTATTTTGACTCGCCTTTTTACCCCTCCCTCCTGTGGATTGGAGTCCTTAATCTCACGCAATCGGCTTGGCTGGCACAAAGCGCCAAAGCGAGAGGAAATGCAAGAGTCTTAATTACAAGCTGTACCGTTGCCACAAAATGTGTGTGTGCGTGTTGAAGAGTTGAAAGATGGTGTAATTAAACGCTGCGACCGCAATTCAAGCGTGTTCCACAAACCCAGACATGCTCGCGCAAGCCGTTTCGCACCCTCCCACACAAAATCCTGCCCACCAGCCCAGCCGTGCTTTTGTGTCAAGATGGGCTTTGGCATCTATCTCTCATAGATGGCTGTGGAAGAAAACGCCAGTGTTGCACTTGACGCACCTCCGCGGGCCGCCTTCCTCGTACGGGGGGATGATAACCACTTTGACGGTGACCGACGTCCTGAGCAGGTCGATCATCTGCTCGTGAGTCAGCGTCACCGCCGCGACTTTGCAGATCTCCACCAGGCGGCTGCCCTGCCTCAGGCCCGCCTGCCAGGCAAAGCCGTACTCCTCCACCTGCACGACGAGACACGCCACCACCTCGGGGTTGGATCAAAAAGCACGTGCCGATTGCCGACAGGCCAACGCGGAAGCGCGCCGTACCTCGGCCACGGTGCCGTCCAAGCGCACGTGGAAGCCCAGTTGGCCAAGTCCGTTTCTCCTCAGCGTCATGTCCACCGTCTCGCATCCCACAGTCAGTGACTGAAAAGAAGACAGCAAGCAAGCATGTTTTCAAAAGAGGATTTTTGAGTGCTACTTGATATTTTGCCGCTTTGTCAAGAGACTCTCAGTGACCTTGATCAGCCGAAGCGTCATCATGCATTTGCTACTTCTGCAAAGATTAACTTGTTCTGTTTATTTCCCCCCCCCCAACATTTTCTTTCTCTGTAGGATTAGAACTCCAGGAAATCTCCTTTTCTGGCCATTTAATTCGTCAAATGTCACAAGGGATTATCGTAATATGGAAATGGCCTCCTCATCGGAGTCCCGAGCGACGCGCTCACACTGAGTGTTATTAAATCCAACCTTTTTGTATCATTATTGGATTTGTGTTCATTAATTATTCATTCTATATTAACTTACTACCTTCAATCTGGCTTATATGATCAAAGGCTTATTAGCGTTAATAATCAATTCGGTGGGACTGACAAAAGTGAAGAACCACTCCAGGAATATTCCTCACCTTCAACCTCTGCACCATTTCCCTGATGTCTTGCGCGCATCCCTCCAGCACCCGCACGGCGATGTGGTCGCCTCTGCCGTAGAAGATCTTCAAAGCCAAGCGCTCGGCCGTCCAGCCGATCACGTCGGCGCAGAAGCAGTTGAACACCACTTCTTTGGTGGAGCAGTCCACCAGGAGGATGTATTCGGCGGAAAAGCCCAAGGCGCAGCGGAGCTCAGCGCCGCCGCCGCTAAAGTCCTGCGCCAGGACCCTCCAAGCGACGGCCCCGGCGGCCCCCAGCTCGGCAGCGTCCCGCGCTTTCGAGCGCTCGCGTTTCTTGGACGCCAGGGAGATGAGGTTGTTGAGTTTGCCGGCCGAGTCCAAAGGGGTGCTGCTGATGTAGTTCTCCGCCAGGTCGCGCAGGTATTCCTGCCTCGTCCGCGTCGCCATGGTGTGGAACTTCTCGGACTTGTGCGCCGCATTTTCCGCGTTGATGATTTTGGCGAGCAGGAAGTTCCGAAAAGTGTCCGGGTCACGGAAGGTGACGCTGCTTGGGATGGCTGGGCCAAAAGGCGGCACGTCCTTCATTCTTGTCACGGCAACACTTGAGTGAGGACAAGGTGGAGATTTGAATATCATGCCCTCAAACATTAGCAAAAGAAAAAAATGGTATACCTGTAGCAGGTGTTTTCCGAACAAGGATTGTGCACACGGACGATGAGAAAAACGTGCTGGAAGTGCGAGCGGATATTCTGAGGGGTGAACGGCAAAGCTCCGGGCTCCTGAAAGATGATGGTGACGATGTCGTTCCCGATGTGTCTCTTTCGAAGAAGCTAAGGATGGAAAAAAAAAAGGAAATTAAAAAAACATGGCACAAAAACGTAGCTCAATTTACATGACAAATTTCTGCGGGAGGAAACAAGTCTGACAAGGCGACGGTCGGTCCCAACATCATAACAGACTCTTTATGTAATCTGTTTTTGCACTTTGTGTGTAGACTATTAGTGTCTCGCTTTGTGTGTGTGTGTGGCACGGCGTCCAGACTGTGTCTGCTTTCCAATCCCCTGCTCATCTGTTGATGGAAGTGTTAAAGTAGCAATTATGTAACAGTTTGGCTACGAATACACATGCGCCAGTATATTTTTTTCCCCCCCACTATCGCCATTATTACATATTTTTATATAATTGTGTTTCAGTGATAACATTCAGATTGTTTTCATTTATATGATCTAATCTTTTTTTTTGTCATTTATATATTCAGAAAATATAAAACTATGATCGTCATCTTTCCAATTGTCCCTCCACTGTTTCAAATTTGCAACGTCTCTTCTGCCGCTGCTGATCATTTTAACATGTGATATGCCGCCACCTAGCGGTTTGAATAAAAAGACGTGAATATGTTACTGCACAGAGGAAGCCGCTGGATGACGGTATTGGGCCTTTTATTCAAGGAAGGGAACTTAAGTTGGAGTGTATGAATAAATCAAAGTCCAGCCCTAAAACAGTAACTTGGACACTTGTATATAAAATGTCTGCGTGAATGGATGACTTTGTGGTTAATTATTTACTCTGTTGACAGACAAATCCATTTATAAATTTTACCACCATCCCGTGACTGACTTTAATAGCTCACATATTTCAAACTTGAAATTCTTGTTAGCCATAAACAAATATGTAAATATAGAGGAAGTCATCAAAGCACAGCTTATACTGATGTCCCTTTTGGTAGCTATGAAGTAGGGCAACAAATCACGTCTCCATAAAGCTGTTCAGCCCAGATGGACGATCGTCGTCTATTCTTAAAAACAAGTGAGCCTGACGTGCGAATGATTGATGTCAATAAAATCGGGCCAAGATGGAAACGTTAAAGAATAAACGCGTATCATACAAGGAGGAAAGGCAACTTGACGTCCATTTGATCATGATGCTGGCACACTCTTCTTCTTACCTGCTGTGGGTTGTTGGGCATGTACGGCAGCATGGTGGATATGTGGAACATGACTTCGTAGCCCTGGTAGGTGGTGTACAAGGAGTGGGTGCCTGTTGAGTCAGCTGCAGTAACAAGGAAGCAGTGCCACGTTTTGTTATTGAGTGGAAGGCACTGGAGGAGGAAATGTCATTGCGAGGAATGTCTACTCACTCTTTGTGTCGAGCTGCGCGGCGTATTTGCTGAAACCTTTGAGGAGCACCTGCTCGCCCAACAGCTCCAGGAAGGCAGAGAAGGCGGGCGACGCCTCCTCGTTGTTGTACATCTCCTCCTCGGTGCTCTGGCCGGCACGGCACAGCAGAACACCCACCTTGTGCTTCTGACTTAACTAGTGAAGACACACGGATGGTGAGCGAGCAAAACAAACGCATAATATTTGTGTGTGCTAACCCCTTGCTCGTCCAGTTTAAGGAGCTGCTCCGTGACTTTCGGCGTGCCCACCGCAAGCCTCAAACAGGAGACGCTGAGTTCGGGAACCACCTGCTCCAAGACCTCCTTGAGGGGAAGGCCGCGCACCGTGCCGTGTCTCCCCGTTGACGGCACCCCGTCCTCCAAGATGGATCCTCGCAGCGTTACCAGCTGTGTGCAGGAAATGACGCCACTTAACTTTGCATTGTTCGGTTTTCTGTTGTTGTTTTTTTTTACTTAAAAAAAAAACCCCATTTAGGTTTAAATATGAAATCACTGCATAATACGACTCTTTTAAGTCCACAAAATGGACATATAATTCTTCCTGATCAATTATTTATGGCCATTCCCACTATATTTCCATACTATAATGGCGCAATCAACGATTGGCTTTCATTTTGATGGATTACCGTGGCGGCCATCTTGACTGTGAACATGCGAAGGCAATAGTATAATAAGATGTTATGAGACGGGGATTGCCATATTGATCCTCCGCGATTTTTATTTATTTTTATTTTTTTTACGAGCAGCTGCAGCTCAAGGCCCGAGGAGCTAAAAGGACAGATGATTAGTAGCCTGGGAGCTTGAAGCAAGTCCCATCGGATGACGGATGGCCTGACAACTGCTCATAGGCCGGCGGGCCAGAAGCAACATTTTTCCTCTCGGTCGCACACACATTTTGCAGCGTGACCACAGAGAGTGCGTGTGTGTTTCTTAATGTCCATTTGTATTGTGAATTACTATTCCACTCAGTTGCGGATTGCTCCCCCACGGGCAAAATTGACCTGCTTCAACACATTAAGCCAATGGGAAAAAAACAAAAAGCGAAGATGGATTTCAGAGTTGCTGCACCTCGACGCATGCAAAAGCAAACACGTTCTTGAAAAAAAAAAAAAAACGACTGCGGGTTGGCTTCCTGTGGCTTTCTGGAACTTCGCTCAGAGGGATGCACGTACTGTATGAACGTTTGAAGATGGGGGGGGGGTGAGGAAGTCTGCCCACCTTGCTGCGTCAGCGCCGTGAATTTAATGGGGGGACTAAAAGCGGATGGATGTTTCAGAGCAGCTGCGCCTCGAGTCAGAAAGAATAAAGTCTGCAATCTATCTCGGGTGTTGTGTGTGTGTGTGTGTGGGAACGGCCTGGCTTAGCAACCAACCGCTGCAGCTCTGTGTACTTAGACGGCATAGCGGCTCCATTGTTGTGGCGCAGCTAAGGTGATGAGGCCAGGCAGCCATGTAATCCAGCTAAAGACAACACAACGGACAGTGCGCCCTTTGGGGCCTTGACTGTGACAAAGTCCGACAGGTGGTTCGGGGGGGAAAAAAGCACCGGGATCACAAAATATGTAATTGGGGTGATCCGCGTATCAAATTTGCGCTGTAATCATTTTTATTTTTAAGTACTGGGAAGAAAGTTAGCATTACGATTTACGGCCATCGTCCGGATCGAACGAACGCACGTACCTCGCTGGTTCTCACGATCAGCCGGTACTGGTATTGGTCTTTCAGGTCTTTGGTGTCGTCTAGTTTCTCCCTGCGGATGCTCACGGCCACCGGGCCCAGCTTTTCGTCGGTACCAAAATAGTTGAAGTGTTCTGGTGGAGAACGGAGAGGTTTTGGGGTGTGTTAAAAGGATTACAAGGAGAAATGTAACATTTTCTGATGCAATTAACAAAAAGCCGCACTATGAGGGGAATAAATAAGTCTTGTAAAGCCAGAAAACGGATAAACATGCTGCCAATTAACATTCTGTGGCGTGTTCCACCAAGTTATCCCCGCATTTCACAGGGCATCTTGCACGCGCCTACTCTGAAGCTCCCGAGCTAAGCCCCGCTAATGCCGACACCACAGGCGGAGTGGGAGTCCAACGAGCGACGCTTGGGTAGGAATCATACTTGACAAGTGTTCCTGCACAACTCTGACTGACAGACAAGAGGGATGGTGAAGTCATGGCGTACGCGTCGTATCTGCTTAGCTTCCGTGCCATCCGCGTCTTGCGGTGAGATGTCAGATTTTTTTGGGATGGGTCGCCATGACATGCACGCACGGATGGCGCGCAGGCATAACGCGGGACAGCTGAGTCAGAGGAGGAACATATTTTGGGAACCATAACCTTTATGCGGTCGCGCGGCCTCGGGGGGTGTCTCGCTTACCACGCATACACATATAGCATCTGCCACTAATTAGGATGCTGCCAGATGATGTCTGCCTTGGGGATGCAAAGGTAGCCCTCTATTATACAGTACTTTACGAAATCGGCAAATAATGACAAAATTTGATCGAAATAAATGATATAATTTTGACCTCTCAGAAAAACGCCCGTTATCATCTGTCTACATGTGCTGCGACGCCTTTTGTGTTCCTATTCATCGCTGAAACGGTTACAACAGATGCTCATTCATGGTGTTTGGATTCTTTGTGAGCATGAGACCAAACAGACTTGGGCCTGTTTTAAGTATACAAGGTGTAATCTGTTTTATGTTGAGTTTGACAATAAACTAGAAGAGGAATTAAACAGCTTGAAGCCTCGTCTCTGAAGAGTTTGTTTACTATCTAGCCAACTGCTGCTGCTTACGTGAGTTGAATTCACTGCCACTATACAATGCTGGCTTGCATTTCAAAGCAAACATTGGAAAAATTGTATTTTATAAATCAGGTTGCTCATATCTCAAGGCACATTATATGGAGTTAAATATTCATCTTTCAAATGATGTCTGCTTTTCGGGAGAGCCAATAATTCTTACGCTGATCAACGACTAGCGTTTCGAGGTTGTCACTGTAATGGTGCTGTTAAAAGCTTAGTTAGCCAACAGTCTGGTGGTGGTGGATTGACATGTAATCATGAAAAAAAAAGAAAAAAAACAAAACTCTGGGATATCTGCCAGCTTGGCTCACTTTGTGAGTTCTCAGGCCCAGCTGGATATTAACTGTCACACCATGAGCTGGTGCGGCTGTCAATTGGGGAAACACTGGCGGAACAAAACCGCACTAACACTGTCAAATTTCACAAGTACATCCAAAAATGATTTGGAATATTTCATCATTGCGGTCCTTCAAAATGCATCGCTTACCTTTCCCGTGGAAATAGTCCCTGTAGTACCTAGCCCCGAGGTCAACGTGCTCTATGCTGTACTCTTTAAGCCTCTCCAGCCTCGTGACCTGCAGTTCAATGGGCATCTCCACCACGGAGATGCTGGCGTTACTCCTCCTCAACCAACCCCTCACTCCATCTCCTCGTCCTTCTCCCCGCTCGGCCGATGAGCTGAGGAAGCTTATGTTACGTTCCCCGTGGCCGCCTATCTCGTTAAGGAAGTGCGGGCAGCTGAGGAGCAGCGAGCTCGAGCCGTTGGCCCCGGGAGGAACGTCCGTGGGGTCCGAGACCGTGGAAGGTGTGCTTGTGTCCAGGCCCATAGTTAAGTCCTCAATGCTGGCGTACACGGGTTCGGTACCGCTCAGAGGCAAGGACCTGGGCGCGGAAAGAGACACGGAGGCGGCAGATGCCCCAGTGGCCGTGTTCCTCCGCTGGGTCACAAGGTCCCGTTGAGCTGCCGCCTCGTGGAGGTCAAACAGGATACTCTGTGCATCGTAATGGACAAAGCTCTTTGGGCACACCCACGCCTTGTAAGGGGCATCAGATGAACCCCGTCCAGCGTCTTCGCTCGTTTCTCCCTTGCCGCTGTCCAGCTCCACCCTGCTGGCGCTCCGAAGCTTCTTGAACAAGGACGAGGTCCCCAGTGACGATTCCGTGCCGCCGCTTTTCTTCCTCACCCGCTCACCTCCGTCCTTCCTTCGCTCGTCCCCGTTGAGCGTGGAAGCGGGCGAGGGAGCGCCGGCCGGTTGGGAGTCGGCCGTGCGCAGAAGTTCTCTGAGACGCGACGGCGCCGAGCTGCGCTGGTCGGGCCTCTCCTGGTGGAACTGGGTGAGCATGTCGAAAAAGCTCTGCTCGGGGATGCCCTGGACGTCGATGGAGGAGCTGCTGCCGTACTCTCTGAACAAGGTGACCATCGCTCCCGTGCCACGGACCTCCGCCTGGAACGAAACAGAAAAGAGTTTAAGATATCCATCCATTTTTTTTCTTTGGTAGGTAATTCTCCCAAAAAAAAAATCAAAACTTTGTATGGTGCCTGTCATTTCTTTTTTTTCCCCCCCAAGGGGGGCAAAGAAAAAAAAAAAATCAAAAAACCGTCCCACCTCGTTCTCATCTTGTTCACTCAGCGTCACCTCACTGTTGGAGCGTTGCCTCAGCGGGGGGAAGGCGCGGAGGTTCAAAGGTGTACCTCGCTCAGCCGCGAACGCTCCGCCTCGGAACTCAACATCTTTGGACCAGCGCCGCGGCAACCGGGCCACTCCGCCTCGTACCAACCCGACGTCCGAAGACAGCGCCGAGCAGTCGTCGCCGTTGTGGTGGTTGCTCATTTGGCCGTTTTCAAACAGCGACTCTCTGGACTGGGCCCGACGCGGGGGCCACTCGGCGATCCGAGCGCGGACCCCCATTTTGGGTACCGAGACGCGGGGCTGCAGCGTCGCGTCCGTTTGGACCAGGTGGCCATTGGGGGGGTGGCGATACGGCGGGTGCTGAAGCACCCCGCCTTCGCCTACCCCGTCCAGAAGGTCCGAGGAGGTGCAGGTCACCCCCCTGTCTCTGTAGCTGTTCATGGTGCCCTCAGGGAGCTCAGGGCAAGATGGAGGCCAGGTGGGTAGGGGGCTGGCATCCCATGTCAGGAAGGATGCAAAAAACAGAGAGGAAGGGGCACCACACCCAAAAACATCCCTGTTCTTCTACAGAACTCACTTCACTGATCCATCATGGACCTCCTCCTTCGATTGCTAGAAGTCCAATTAAAATCTGAGAAGAGAAAAACAATCATGAGCATTCACAAGTTTAACTCACAACACAAACATGGGACCTAAATTCAATCGAGTGGAAAACGGAGCACCAATTCGATTTAAAAAAAAAAAAAAAAAAAAAATGTTAAGCTGTGCGACGGCGAGCGAAAGACAGACAGCATATTAAGGTGCATCGATATGACGGAGGATTTCTTCCGTTGAGACTAAGCTCCTGGAAGCTGACAAGGGATGTTATTATCACTCACACTGTGCACTCAAGTGCACGCACACACACACACACACACACACACACACACACACACTGTACCCTACGGGCACGGCGGTCTCCCACAGCTCCACCGCACCGCTCGGCTCATATCAGAACCACAAATCCACATCGAGAGCATCCCAAAATCGTAGCGCGGCACGTCGTCGTGACTAAGCATCTGTATGTGAAAATCGAGAGGTGTTAAGACTGAGGCGAGAGAAGTGCGTGTCCTCTTGTTGATTGGTTTAGCTACTTCCAGATTCGTGTGTCCTCAGAGCAGAGTTCACATGTGCTGTATGCACACTTGCTCCATTTATGCTCCTCTTATTTATTATGTTATTTGTTTATTTATTATTTATTCATCACTCTTATTTATTCATTGTTTGTGCCTTCTTGTTTTTATTTTTTGTGTTGTTTACTTGTTGTGTACTATGTCTTGTCACCGTGGGATAGTGGGAACGTCATTTCGATTTCTTTGTGTCTTGGCATGTGAAGAAATTGACAATAAAGCAGACTTTGACTTTTGGACGTAGCCGTTGCTACATTTACAACTGGGTCCAAAAAAAACCCAAATATCAACAAAAGGTCTACTTAACTGTTTGGGTTTGTTTATTTAACAGCAAAGTCCATCAAATCCACTGGCGTGATGATCGTATGCTTCCTCGACCTCCATTTGAAGCTTTTGTGTTTTACCAGCTTTGATGCACTCTGAAATAACAAATGCACTTTATGAGGCGACAGCAAAGTCGCTTCTGGTCCCATGACTGCTTTCCTCATATGAACACATATGTGCACTGTGAACACAAGTTCTGACACATTTTGCCTATGGTAAAGGAAGAAAAAAAAAAAAAGGCGCCCCACCACTCTGATCACGCTTTCATGCTCATCCAGAGAGCAGTCCTGTGATCCAGTATCAGGCTCAATCCCAGATTATCCTGACGCAGCTGCAGGCGCCTCAGAATGGCTTCATTATGTGCCTCGGAAAGCGAGACGGACGGACGGACGGACGGAGGGGGCCAGCGTGGTCTGATCTTTACCAATGACCTCTGTCATGGGATGGATGAAGCAGACGGCTCATGGGAGAGGAGTGCACCTGACTGTCAGTCACTGTCACACGCTCAATTAAATGAAATTGTACACAATCCTCTGAGAGTGACGTCTGAAGCCTTATTGTGCGTCTCTACAAGGTCGCCACTGTTATATGACGTCAGTGTGATCACGTCCATAAAATAATCAATGAATCATTTAGTCTGGGTCACAGTAGGTGAGGTTGAAAATTGATATACTCTAATTTCAGTGCTGAATTGCTTAAAAAAAATTACTTTAATAATAATATTAATAATACTTAGATAAATAATAATAACAATGATGGAAAAAATGAAACCAATAGCGGATTAAATGACAATGGCAAGATCCAGCAACTGGTTTGAAAAACAGATGGCGGCACAGGTGATTTGACAGGAGGAGATTATATGACAAATGACAATACGGCTGCCCCGGCCGGCGACTGTGCATCAAACATTGATGCCAATTTAGCTTCTGGTAGAGCAGGCTGGAAGTTTAATGTCAAAGCAAACAAAAGAAAGCAGCACGCTTTCTCTATTTAAAATGACAACATAGCTTGAAGCTAACGCTATTGTTTATAGTGAATAGAATGAACAATATTAGTGCTGTACTGACGAGCTGTGAAAGTTGAAGCGTCTCAATTTTGTAGACCGTACGACTCTCACACACATACTCCTCGTTTGACGATCATTCTACAGTATTGAAAAGGGATTGTGCAGCATGTGAGGTGGGGTCAAAGAACAGAAGGGGGAGGACGTCAGGAATACAAGTAGGACACACAATAGAGAGACGGGGGTAGTGGGAATCGGCAGACATAATATCCCGAGGGGGAGGCCCATCAGTGTCGGACAAATACACTTCCAATCAATACAGATCAATTGGGGCTCGCTTAACCTAGCGCAGCATGCTTAACGGCAGTATCTTTAGCTGATGGGAGAGGAAGCTAAGGGGGTCAGTGATTGTGTGAGCGTTGCTGTCAAAAAACAGCTGAGGCACACAAAAAGGCATTTTTAAATCAGATTGCTGCGGGAAAAGAAGGATACAGAAGTAGCTCCAAAGTTTAGGATTATTTCAGTGGTGTGACGTAAAGAGCAAAAACAACACCGTTTATAATCAGCTTTCGCATAGAAAAGAAAAATGGAGGCCTAAACAGCCATAATTATATTCCAAGTGCACGCAATCCCTTCACCAAGGACACACTTGGTGAAGCCTCACAGCATACCAATGAAACCATGGATGACCTAATCGTGAATCATCGCCTTGCGGAAGCGTTTCTTGGTATGCTGTGGTATCAAAATAAAACCTTCAGCACTTTATACACTATGTCAAAAAAAAACATTTGTACAAAAAGATTGAAATAAACTCCCATACCGTCAGAACGAAGTAATCTCTACTGCATACATATTTCAGAGGATTAATTGGATAGAGAGAGCGCCTGGTTCTGAATTCGATGAGGCTAACAACACTTAAGTGTGTTCCTTGTGTGAAGGATAAAAGCATATTGATTTTACGCCTTGGGAAGAAAAAAAATAAAGCCACGGCGTTTGCTTGTTATGCTGTAGTAGCACGTGTAAAGGGGGAGGGAACCCCCAATGGAGAAGGGGAGGGGGCTGCGCCATTCACAATCCCGAGACTTTCAAGATGCCTTTTCCTGCTCTCCGCCGCCGCCGCCATTGTCATCGCAGCCTGCTCTTTAAATGGAAAATGAGGCTGATGACGAAGGCTCGCACGTGGCTCAGCTCCCCGCGGAGACGAGCTTCATTAAAATGAAATTAGGGTGGAAAGAGAGGCGAGTGTCATTTGAGGGGAACAGCCAGTTTGCAAAGATGACTTGCAACAAAGTAGACGTCACGCTTCTAAAAAAGGGAGAAGTGGAGAAAGTCTTGCCCGGCTTTTTTTTTTTTATTACGGCAGAACATTCAACGTCAAACGTCAGTCGAAATAAGGATAACTGCGCGGGAGAAATGGAACTGGTCTGGCTGGCTCATCCCAAGTTCAACAATACGGGGGGGTCGGAATGTGTCATTATTAACATAGTCATAATGACGGTGTGGTTGTCATCATGGAAGTGTCATTGTTGGTGATGGTGCTCATTGTTCTCCCACAAAACCTGCCTTGAGAAAACCTTTGTGATTTGGCGCGTTATAAATAAGATTGACTTGGCAAAAATAAAAAACCAGACAAATGGGAATCTAAATATGCCGATGACTTCTTGCGTTACCAGACAATAAAAATATCGATTCAAAGACGCATTGCAGCAGAATAATCGATTCTAAAAATATTCAATAGTTGCAGCCCTGGCCTACCTAAAATGTAAAGTGAATTGTTCAAAATGTTGTTTTTATCTGGTCACCAAACAGCATCCAAAAGGTGAATCCATGCCTGCCAAACTAAATGGAGGTCACAAAATAATTTGGACCAACTCCAAATTTCTGAAATACTGAAAGCTACTGTGGTCGTGGGGGATGATGAGAGGAGAATGCATTGATGAAATCACCCACAATCCACACTGCTCCTTTCACCAAAACCACTCAGAGAGGGCTGCTTGTCGCTGTAGGATCATTATGCCGTTAGCGGTCGCCATAGAAACGGGTAGGTGCGGAGGGGCCGTGCGGTGTGGGCGGCGGGCCGCGTGCAACGGGGGCACACAACCTGAGCGTGATAAATAATAAGACGCACTACTGTGATGCACATTAAGGTGGCCGCCTCGCAATGCAGCAGACTGCGGCAAAATCCACTTTGGAACTCGGGTCGTGAGCACGCCGGTCAGGCCGCGCTCCTCGCGGCCACGTGCCGCCGAACCGCCGAGGCGTGTCGAAATGAGCTGAAAGAAGTGGGAAAAGCTCACGGCCGGCCGGGGTGCTCATCAAGCAAGCATCTGCTACTTATAACACCATCCAATTGTGCAAATTCCTGGCATTTCTATAGCTCAGGGGGGGGGGGGGGCAAATGGGACTGCGGCCCGCGGGCCAATAAAAACTGACCGTAGTTTGGAGACCCCTGCTATAGATGGTTGTCTCGCACGTTACAGTGAATTAGGCGGCCATATGCCACGCTCGGCAGACGGCTTTGAGATTTACATCTGCACAACGTGGACCTGTTGACAGAGTAAGTACGGGGGGGGATTAGCATGGAGGGACCTGGCTATGTCTGGAGCTCACTCTTTGCCCCTCCCTAATAATTATCCAATCAGTGTCGAAGCAGGCTGTCCATCCGCCCGCTCTACAGACTTTGTGAATCGACGAAGTACTTTATTCATGTATTCGCTATCTGAACAAATATGGTGCAGCAACACATGTAGACAGATAAATTAAGAATACTCACAGGCATTCATTATTTGGGCAAAAAATTACTATTATTGGGGTAGTCATTTAATCGCTCAGTTTAGAAACTTTTTTTAAGTGTATTATATTTGTTTCAAAGAGGCTAAAAATGGTGACATTAGAGCTTTAGTACATACATGTAACTACATGCAACACTGCTGTTTTCTAAATATCAGAGACACGCCTCCCTCTGTCTCTCTCGGGCCATCAAAGCGAGTCTCTTGGCGTCAGGTGTCTGACGGAACACAGCGCGATTACCATCTCGAATTTGTCAGGGAGTTACTGCGTGCCTGTCGCCGGGTTTCTGGAAGTCAGAAGCGCATCCTGTCTTGAAAGAAATGTCAGATGCATTCCTAAGCGCTGACAAACAATCAGCTTCCTCTTTCTGTCCAATTGTTGCTTTTATTGAAAAACACCATTTTTTTTTTCCTATTCCACAAACTTTCTTGCCCAAGAGCATTAATAAAATGGATTTAACCACAAAGCAAGACTCTCCCTGCTCCCACCAATTAAAGATCTTATTTTGTGAAGTTTTATCGATATGCTGCAAGACAAAGCTCAACGCATCACCAGAAAAGGAGCTTAGCCAACGGCTTAGCTAAGATGGCGTGAACAAAACAAAAGACTCTAATCATAAGAAGAAAGATAAACATCTGACTGCTGACAATGCAAACTCATGCAGGAGGGCAGACAATAAAGGAGCCGCGTTGCGACCCCCCCCCCCAGCTTGTGGCCCCCGTGGGTGTGCGGTGGGACTAGATATGTTTCCACGTAGCGGCGGTATTGACGGGTGCACCATCACAGCTGTTGTAGCTCTCATGCAGACGTCTCAGGGGAAGCTAGCTCGCTATCGGGGAAGGGGGGGTTGGACTCGAGCCATTGAGAAAAAGCTTCCTGCTACCTTGACATTGAGTTGTGCATTCATAATTGGGCATGATGTTAAATTTGCTCCCCATTCAAAATGACGAGCATTCCCAGATAAGTTCGTGACAGCGTTGCCACGACTTGAAACGCATCTGTCATTTTCAGTCTGTCAGGTTTGGAGGATCAACAAGTATGGAATCATTGGTAGAAGTTGGAAAAACTGGTTTGGGTTTGGTTTTTTTCCAGAGCCATCAAAGAGTATTAACGCCTGACGGCAAACGTCAATGTTCCGAGATAATCGTTAAAAAAAAAAAAAAAAAGCCGCGAGCTGTAATCTGTTATATTTGTGTAATCAGAGTGCAATCTTTGCAGGATAAGCATAATTCCTTTTACAGGAATTAGAGCGGCAGTGTTGATTTCACAGGTAAACATATCACATGACTAGGTGGAAAGAACGTTTTCAAAATTCATTCTTATTTTTCTCTCAGAACAAATTGCGTTCGACCTCAGGCGATCCAAATTTTTTTTCTTCATTTTTACAGCGGAAATGTCCGTGTGAGGTGCTGCGAGTTGTTTCAAGGTTCTTCCTGTAACCGAGTAAGAGCAGTGACAGACTAATGAGGCTAACCGATGACGAGGCCCCAGGAAGCGGAGGCCACGGGGGAGGGGGGGGAGTGAAGACGTTAAACGGGGGGGGAGGCTGAGGAAGACGTGCTAACGACCAAATCTACTAAAAGCCGCTCTTCGTTTCTGCGCACTCGAAAGCACCTTGAGGTCAAGTCGTGATTCTCATGTGATGTTTGAATAGCGACTTGCCATGTTAACAAGTAACACGAAATACATAATAAACCAGAAAGATGAAATCATCTTGACTGAGGCCATCCTTTATGTTTACGGTCCGCTTGGCGGTTGTAATTTGTGGCGCTTTACGGGGGTTCCCGTGACAGATGTTCGTAATTGTTTGTTGACCCTAAGTGATAAATAGAACGCCCACAAATTACAGCCTTGACAAAAAATGACCAATAAAGAAAATTAATCACGCTGTATTATTTTGATCCGGGGCGATCCAAACCAATTGGATATAGAGTAGAATTCAATGGATTTAGCAGATGTAAGCTCTCACTTGAGCAGCCCCCCCTTCTCCCGCTCTCAGACTCATGTCCGAGCTTTGGACTAGCATCTCAGTACTTCTAGGGACCGGATCAGGAGGAGGTCGAGCTAGGGCCAAGTCTTAATCAAAAATTCCTAAAGCACAATCCTTCATTCTGGATCAGATGATTTAATCAGCGCAAGGCAACAAGAGGAGTCAAAAAAGGGAATTTAAGGCTAAGAATCCGCTCCAGCAATAGCCAAGACACTCCAAACTATCAAATCAGTCTTTTTTTTTCTTTTCTCAAAGCCTAGCAAGCGAGCATGAAATTGATAAACGTTCATGTCATCCTTTGTTTTAGTTTTCTTGATATTTTTGGGACATGGCTAAAGCATCGCCCACTTCCCAATTATACGAGAAAAATGTCTGTGTCAGCAATTATTTGCAATTGCGACATGCGGTGAGCGAGCTACTTGAGATTGCCTCATTCTTGCCGTGGGAAATAAAATAGTCCAGCCACTGGAAAGTTTAATAAACACAAATATATTTTTTTCATTCATAATTTCAAGCCTCAGTCTTCTCTTTGCTGTGTCAAATTTAGAAAACATTTCTTTTTGCAAGACAACAACTTTACATTCGATTAAATCCTGACAAAAGCAGAAAAATCATCATTTTGACCAACACGAGAAATTGAATTGGCTTAATAACGATGAATGCAGCTGACTAATCGACTTGTGCTTTTTACTGACATAATTATGTTGCCGTCATGAGTGAGAGATTAGAAGAAAAAAAAGAGACTAGAGCAGAGTTGTGCCGTGGGCACCACCGCTAGTCGCCATTAGTTGTGTTTGACTCGGTTGATTAATGACAAGTGACACCGTTGTCCTCGTTTTATCCACCTACTCGGACTGATGCGTCAACAATTATGAATACCGAGCGCCTGGTGGGGTCACTTGGAGCGTGTGCAACAATCCGTGGACTGACTAACAGTACAATTCAATAAAGGCCTTGCACCCAATGGTAGCAAGCGGTTTGGACCTTAGTGTATTGAGACATTGTGCTGTTAGCGGGCTCCTGGCAAAACGGGAAATACTGCTCGGTTGCAGCGCGCCGCAGGAAGGGCGACGGACGAGCAAACCAGGCGAGCTAGTTCCACTGTTGTTGTGAGTCACTGCAGACGTCACAAAAGGACGAGACCCAATTTCAGATGGTTTGACTGAGCATGTTGGTCAACGTAAACACACGCAACGGGTGCCGAGAGACATGGTTCCAAGACAGACGGACAGGAAGTCCAAATAAACACACGCGGGGAATTGCAGATCTCCCTGTGTGTGCAAGCTGTTTGCTGGGCGTGTGTCACGACAAGCAACCGTGTACGTTGAGGTGTGTACAAACGCACGTTTATATAAACTGCACGGTATGTTGTTGTTCCTTTTGAGTTTGTTCTCCAGCTAACACGGCTGAACTAGTTCAAACGAGCTGGAGCTACTTTTTGTTGTGTTTTGAATGGGAGGGTGTAGGAGGGCGTGCTAGGTTCAGGTGCTAACACAAGGAGCAGGTGCGGGTTCATTCAAGTCAAAAGATAAGAAAGGGGATTTTACTCGAGGACAAGCAACAGACTGAAGATGGCAGGAACATAAATCACAAGTTTCAACTTTTCAGAGACGGATGAACTTGCTACGAGTGTCAATAGCTTGCAGAAAATGAAACGTGACTAGGAAGATCAGTCAAAAAATGTTGAATTCCAGGGCAATTTGGTGAATGAGTTCAAAGATTAATAATGCTTGTGGAGTTTCTTTTTGTTGTCGGCAATACACGGCGTATTTATGACCAGACCTTCCTGTCCAACAATCGGCCCGTTTCTGACAACAGTTCGAATGGGACGGTTTTGTATCCCCCCCTTTTCCAACGGCCTTCCTTGTGTAAACAAGGAAACCTGCCATGTGGTGTGTATAAACAAACACTATTATATGCCATCGTTGCAAAAAGTCAACACGTTTAATATATTCCAAATATTGGAGATAATACTGAAGTGAATAATTGATACCAGATCAGAAAAAACGTGGGGAGAGATGGACAAATCTGAGAGAAGGACGAGACAGCAATGGAGACAAGAGTGGCTGACCCCATTTCTGCCATGAGTATGCTTTGTCATGGGGGAGGTAGGAGGGGGAGTCCAGACATAAACCTACAATGACAGGGCTGCTGCTCAAGCAACCCCCGCCCCAACACACACAAGCTTCACACAGGGATACACAATAGGTGCAAATCCCGACAGTTGCACCCGCTGAGAGACAAGTGAAGCCAGGGGTCTTTATCACGCCCTCTCGCTTACATGTTCTTGAGAAGGAAACTGATTAGCAGGAAATGGAAGTGGCTTCAAACCACATGGAGCTAACCCCCGTTAGCAATTTGAGAGCCAATTTACAGAGACGAGGCTAACTGTTAGCGTGTGGTTCAAAATGATGACGATAACCCTGGAGCAATAATTAGGTGCAACTCTGTTATCACTTACAGAATCAACAAAGTGCAATTTGGGATTGTTTCAACAAAAGAAGCAGGTGCACTTGTTTAGACGGTTTGAAATGGGCGTTAGAAGGTTCTAGAGGGGATTTTTTTTTTTATGAGGGATCATTTTCTTCACTTAAACACAAGAGACACTTCAGAATCTTTTTTTGGGTGGACTGAATGTTTTTTTTTTTTGCATACAGCCATTTTAGGCAGTGTTTGTTTGAAATGTTTACACTTTTGCGAGATGCTTTCAAATTACAATCTCCTAAACACGGTCGTCACAGCCAAACTGACATAAAAATGAATCATGACGTCATTGATTAATTGACCCCAACTTGACTTTCATCACAACATACACGAGAAAAAAATGGTTCGTTTTTCAAGCCTTAGTACGGCCTGCTGCTATCTCTTAGGCAGACCAAAGCTTAATGTAGAGTCCTTTAATTTAGGCAGATAATCACTTGTTTTACTTGCAGATTTCCTCTTTTAAAAAAAACAAAAAACCCACACACACACACACCATGTGTTTGGGCTCTAAATCCCGCCTGGGCGCATTGCAGTTGACACCCGCATTACCCTTAACAACTTCCACTCGAAGGCCTGTTGGAAAGATGGTGCGGTCGACATTTTTTCAAGCCATCCCCGTCCATGTGGGGACCACATCAAGAATGCAAAGAACGTGGCTGCGTGAGCCAGTTTTATTAAGGGAGGGGGGGGCTCGGAATAATTTAGGGAACAAAGGCGTGTGACTCTGGCAGAGGATGAACTCGCCTGAGTTTTGAGTAGACTGCAGTTAGGAGCCTGGGGTCAAAAGCCCAGCAGAGCAGAATTTTAAAAGGAGGGAGGGGGGGGGGGAGTAAACACTCACTTCAAACAGCAGCGGGAGGGACTTTTGTGAGAGCAGGAAATTGCCTCGAGTTGACGCGCATCTCTCGACTCACTGAAAGATGCGCATATCCACACTTGCGTCACAAAAACGTCCCGCTGAAGTTATTTTACACCGTGTGACACTTGAGCGTTTCCGGACGCTAAGACGGGCGGAGCAGCTGCGAGATGCGACCTATCAGCTCACTCGGAGAGGAGGATTAAAGGCACTAATCTCACCGTTTTGGCAGGAGTCCTTGAGATGGTGTGCTAAGTGGGTTAAAGCACACCCAAAGACTAATAATCGCCTTCCTCACGCCCTACCTAGGTCTGGCAACACCAGCCAAGAGGAACATTTACGTGTCCCGCGGAAAGCTTGGACAGATCGGAGGATTATATTAAATAAAAAAAGGAGTATAACTTAATTTGGAAGGACATTCGGAGCACGGTGAATCACTGGCCGAGTGTTCTTTGCCCTCGGGTTGCGTCTTTTTTTTTTCTTTTCTATAAGGCTCTGCTGTCTTTTCTTGCACACCTCCTCTGACATGTGACTAAGGATCCTTGTCTCGGTTTAGACCTTTTCATGTTTTTCCCTCTCAAGAGCCCTAATAAAATGATACGTCTATCCTATTTTCTGAACCACTTCTATACGTTTAAAGCTAAGCCAAAGACAGAACTATTTAGCGCTTCGTTTTTAAGGGCCGTGGCTAAAATGGCACCACGTGATTCACTTTGGAGGCCAGCGTGAATCGCCTCCTGCCCCGCTATAAGAAATTGAGTGCATTCGTTCGCATCAGCAGCTATCTGGCACAACTGCCTCGTGCGGTTAGCTAGCTAGTTTTGCTAACGCCTCCAAAACAAATCTTCCCTCTAGTCTGCAGAAAGCTCTGCATCAACCCAGTGGGATGTATTCCAGCGAGCGGAGGCTTTAAGCGGATATATTTTCACATGTCGGCATAAGAACGATACCAACGAGACAACGTGGCATTCATTTTTCAGGTCATGACTCAGCAGATCTGGATTAAAGGAACGGGAGGTGGCGTGACACACAGTCTGTTCTTTACTCTATTAAAAAAAAACGTTTAGGTACAGTATGCCAGTTTGACGTGAAATAAACCCAATTCAATATGTTTTTAAAAAAATGAAAACTGAAGTGCATTGATGACTTAAAAGAGCCTGTGGGGGAACCTTACTAACAACAGAGGCACATAGCGAGATCACTATTTGTAATGGCATGTGAGCTTTACATGTGTGTGGAGTCAACACGGACGGAGGCACAGTCGACACACACGTCTGAAACTGTAGTAGTCCTGCATTCAGGGCTCTGATCCAGCACGGTGCCGGCCAGGGCCCCTGAGAAAAGAGGAGCTGTTTGCCAGCGAGTAAGAGCAAACACGGTACAGTGGGTCCATTGAGACGGAGCTGAAACGGAGATGCAGACGCCACTGTACAAACTGACACTGGGAGAAAAAGAGAAACAAAGCAGGCAGGAGAGAGAAAGTGAAATACACCACAGCAAATAGCACCGGTGATGATAATGTTTTATATATAGGCATCAAAATGCAGAGGTCAACTTTGGCCCAACATATGGTTCTAATGCAGCTTGATGTAATTTATGTCCGCTCGTTGGTTGCAAAGTCGGCAAATCAATCACAGAGGAGGTGAGAGGGAGTTGTACACCCTGAGAAAGATCTCAGCCCTTTAAAACTATCTCAGGCATTTGGAAAGGCATCTCCAAAGAAGAATTTGGCCAGTAATAACAGCAGAGTAAAAAAAAAAAAATGGCTCCCCACTCTGAGCAGCTGGAGCTCCGTCATGTTCACTCAACTCTCTCTCGCAGGCCCGGCCGGTCGCACGGCGCTGTCACGACAAGCCAGAGGTCCGTTCTCATTCTTTGGGTGTTTGCTTAAGAGCGTGTCCAGGGTGTGGTTCCGCAGCCATGCATCTACGTACGCCCACACTCGCTCTGGAAGGCAGACACTGGCCTACTTGTTCTCCAGGCGTAGACGGGAAACGTTTGATGACCTGCGATAGTCTTTAAAGAAAAAAAAGGGGGTACCAATCGTGGAAACAAGACGGAATGAGCCAAGCAGAACCCAAACACACCAAAAAAAAACACAGACTGCTGGTTTCCAGCTGTCGGAATTAGACGGGAAAAGTTTGCGACAAGGTTGTGGCGCTGAGCTAATAGCGGGTGACCTTCTGCAAACACGCTAGTCACCTGCTAGCATGCGCGAACAAAACAGTTTTGCCCTCTTTTGCCTTTTCATGAATGGTTGCAAAAAAAAAAAAGGAAATCCACTCGGCGATACAAAAACATCTCCGGAGACATAATCGCACAATAGCGAGTGTATTCCAACCTGCGGGTTCACACACACTGCTCACACACTCGATACCCCCGCTGAGGATCTCACCTCGCACTAGCTGAGGATTGAATCACATTAACGGAGCCTTTTTCTATGGCGCCGCTTCATCTGCTTTTTGTATGCCGCTTCTTTCGTCTCGTTCTTGCCGTTTCTCGTGTGGCGCTTTACCAAACACACACACAAACAGACGGTTATCTAATCACAACTCGGTTGCGGAGTTCACGGGCGAGCACACACAAAAGGGGGGAGAAGGTATCACATGACTTGGCTTGAATTTATGCTTTTGAGTCAGTGTCCACCTTCTTGTCTTTAAATTGTTAGCTTTTCTCCCACGATGATAGCGAAGCCTAATGTTGCGTGGAGATACACCCAAAATGGTGTCACTTCCTTCTTCTTCCCCCTTTGCTGGGAATGAAGTCACATTCGAAGACAGCTCGAGTCTGGTCGGCGCCCGCCGCAAAAAAAGTGGCAAAACGGCTAATCGGCAGCGTCTAATTATGCCAAGGTCAATCGTGGCGACAACATTGACAATTGTCAAATTGTTTGGAGTTTCCGTGACCAAAATACGTTTCTGTTATCTCCGTGTGGTCTTGCTTTTGGAATTTTGTGGATCTGAAATGAAGATATCCATGGTAGCGAGGCTTCACATGAACATAATTGACTCTTTTAGCACATCAATGGCGCTTGTGTGGATCGGCTGCATGAAATCTGATTTTGGAAATAGGGGGGCGGGGGCGGAGAGAATTCAATTTCTTATCCAGTAACTTAAAAAGAAAAAAAAGTTCAACACGAGGCATTTGTGGCATGACCGCATGCTGCATTAAATGAGCGAGACAAGACAATGGGGGCTCAACGGTCGGAAATCATGACTCGTGATGTGAGTGGCAAAAGAGGCGGAGCTAATAAAAGGGAAAACTATTTTTCATGTTGCATCATAAAAGGTTTTGCAGCGAGGCAGAGAAAAAAACCCCAAAAAAAGGCAAACAAATGGGACTGACTGGCAGAATGATGCCCCAGCCAACATTTTGGGAAGGAATTTGAGAGCATTATCACACTAGAGACCAAAAGAGATTGTTTTGTGTTTTACTCACATCCTGGCTGTGAGTAATCTCTTCAATCTGAAGGATGCAGCTCTGCTCTCCTTGATGCCTGTGATTCACATCGCATCGCACGCACACTTCCTGTCCAACAGCAGCCTGACCTCCAGCTGAAGAGAAATACAACGCTGATGCTATTTCACACGAGGGGACTATAAAGTAAGGGGTCATTATTGCTTCGCGGCGGGAAACAAAAATGTGCTCAAGATGGGGGGGGGGGAATTTATACTAGCAACTGGCCAGCATAATTAACTATATATATATATATATTTGTTTTTTTTAGAAGTAACTGACCTATGACATGATCATTAATTGAGTATTCAAATAAAGAATAATTTGAGTATTCAAATAAAAAATTATTTTGCATCAATAAACGATATCACACGTTTGAGATATTTTGGAGCATTATTGGGGTGGAAAAAAAACCCTGAGAAGCTTCGAGGCAGATATTGTCACAAATGTTTTAGGGGGGGAATCGAATTATTTCAGTAATTTGGAGAACAAATGCAGCCTTAGTTTTGTCCAAACAAGTCAACCACAAAAACAAACCATTTTTGGTTATTACCTAAGGCGTGACATTTTTAGAGCCAGCTGTTATGATATTCAAGTCAAGTCAAGTCAATTTGTATAGTCTCAAAGGGCTTCACATAGACAAAAATTGACAATTATTCTCAAATAATATTAATGTTGCCGCTAGTTTATTACTCTGCAATGATACTGCAATTAAAATACATTGCAAATGATCTTCAGATGCACTATGGATGAAATGATGTACGGGTGTGTCTGGCCAAATCCACTCCTGTTCTCTCCATTAAAACAGATGAAGGCCAAATAAGATGTCATCCATCCAGGATTTCCTCCTTCCAAGACTATTTTGGCATGGCGTCGAGTCTGCGACATGACAAGGCACTCTCTCGCACGCATACATAAACCACCTGTTAGCCGTCGGCCATTTTGGTCAAGGCTGGGGTCAGCTCCCAAATAAATATAAAGGCATCACACAGCAGTAAATGGTGACAATTCATATTAACGCTTTGGAAGCTTCCAGAACAAGACATCATCATCCTTGTCGAACGAACGAACAATTGCGGCTTTTATCATCGAAGATCTCTGGAGCCTTTGACGTCACTATTGCCCGCATGACAGAGGCAAGTGTGTATAAAGCCATAGTGATATGAAAGCGTGAAGGAATTGACAAGCGTTACAATTATGCCGCCAGTGGAAATGTTCCTTCGGCACCATCTTGTCGTAATATTGTAAAAACGGGAGCCTTGTGTCAATAAATGAGCTTATTTGAAGTGTCTTTGCGGACTTACGGATGGACGGCTCTGCTTCTGCGGCCGGAGCTGACCAGTGGGAGGACGCGGGGGCCGACCTGTGGCAAGAAACGCCGCCTCGACATCTGTGTTTATCCTCTGGCGAGAAGCAACAGGCTATATTTACCCCGGTCGAACACGACCGGCCGGCACGGGGGAGTCGAAAAGGAAAGGAGGATGCAGTCTGGGATTTTTGCAACGTCTGGTAGAGGCATTTCACTTTCACATCCGCGGTGAGCGAGCGGGCGGGCGAGCGGCCTTTCCATTATCGCTAATGTAGAAAAAGGGCCCGTTGAGGTCATTGCGTGATATTCTCAGTCCTCCTCCACACAGATTACCAAATGACACCTTGAGGGCATTTTCAATCCGTTGCCATCTGAAAGCGCTGGATTGATGAATTGGCCGACGCTTTATAGCTGCGGCCGGACGTCACTTTGCGTAAATCACGTGGCTGTTGACACGCTGACTTATGGACGGGACCCCCTCACCAGGGACAAATACATCAGAGGGAGTGATGACAGGCTGCGGCAATACTGATAATGGCCCAGAGCTATTTCACCGTCAACTGTACAACGCGCGCTCGAGTCTAATGGCACAACCTGTTCACATTAGAGTGATGGCGCTGCAGCATATTTCACAGCTTACATTTTAAATCAACGTAGGGCCTCGTTATGCGTGTAAGAACGGCTCGCAACAGCGTGGCGATTGGCTCCGATTGGTTGCCAATCAAATCAAGGTCTCTATAAATCTCTAGAAAGGATATGAATGTAAATGACAGGTGTTTAGCTAATGTAGCATGGAATCGATTAGCGCACTTAAAGGGAACGTCAAAAAATGGTTAATACTGTCCTATGTCGTTATTAGTATTGCGTTTGTAGACGATGAATTTGCAGCAAAATGCACCAGTTTCTGTCCATCTCAGGTGGCAGCCATTTTTGCCACTTGCTATTGGCTGGAAATGACATCACAGTGCCTGCTCAAGCAACAACCAATCACAGCTCAGCTTGCGCCCATCACTTGATTGCATGGATTTAAACAGGTCGATTTTACTGCTTAATTCATATTCCGCATTCATATTCCAGAACAAATTTAACCTTTCAAACTATTGGACCCCAAAAAGAAGTTGCACGGTAATTTTACTGTACTGAGTACAATTTTATTGGTCATCAAGGCACACAATTGATTTATCTTTTTGATTTACGTTTATGAGAGTGGTTGAACTAGTTTGTGCCAAAAGAACAAGATGATGTCAGCTTTAGCCTGCATCTAATAAATTGGTAAATCTACTGTTCCAAAAATGTCTTTGAGTTAATTATATCTACAGTAGTGGTCTCACACACCCAGACACACACACACACAACAAACCGCTCCCACATTGATGCAGCTGTCAGTTTGCAATGACACGGTCCAGATGGCATCGGAGGCCTAAGGTGTCTTCCTCACTGTGTGCGCGGAAAATTCAGTAATAATTGTGATGGATGCTAATTAGTGTGCGTTTGACGTGTGTGGCCTAATTCACCGTAATAACCCAAGTCACCCATTCCCAAGATGTGCAAAGACGAGGACAAAAACAGTTTTGAAGTCTGCCAAAAAGTCGGTGCATTCAACGTGGCCCCTCGTGCCAACATGCTGTCTTGAAAAATCTCACAAGGCATCCCTATGGTGAGATTGCTCACTCGCAGAATGGTTACGACAGAACTGCTTGTGTCAAGAGCAGAACAAAGTCAAAAGTGGATGAGTCACCTCCAGCCAACCATACATGTCCAGTGATTCACGTCACGTTTACAGGTGCAACGTGGGTGGCTCGGATTCCATTCTCCTGATGACAAGACGCTTTGTTTGTGTACGAGTGCAAGTTGCTGATATCCTTTTGATTTGGTAGAATAGATGACTGCTCTCTTTGATTGCAGCTTTCAAGAAACCAATGAAGAGATTTGGGCCTGTCTGAACAAGCAAAAGCTCAGGTGTAACTGACATTTAGGGATTAATTATAAATGAATCGTATTTAGCCTCTTTGGGTCCTGTTACCATCCACAGAATAACTGCGAGAACTGGGTCACCACCTAAAACAAAGCCACTTGTAGTTTTAAGTTAAACAACAACAGTGGAACTTCTGAAATTGACCAAATTTGAGAGTTTGAGCAAAATTATTTGGAAGACAGTTGATACACTTCAAATGATACTTCAAACGTTGCCTGCAAAACAACATTTTACATATATAGATTTTCCTTCCATTGCAAGAAGTAAAACAGCATTTTCACAGCAAGAACATTTTACGAGATTCTTCCTGCGCTAGCATATCATTAGCACCATCATCGTCTGATGTTCCAACCACAAAGTTGTTGCTGCCCTCGTGTAACTGCACGTGTCTTACATGATCATATTTTCAATAACCACTTAAAAGACAACTGAAGGTTGAGGCAGAACGGCCAGGTAGTGGCTAGTACGTCTGAATCAGGTATAGAAAACCCCATTTTCCAAACCACAGGCATGGGAATGAGATATATGCAAAAGCTGCAAAGTTGAAACTGTCAAATGCTGATGACCCTACTCAGAATGATACCTGTATTCACTTTTTTTTTTGCTTTTAATGGAAATGCACACCTCAGAAGCTAGATTGTTTACAACCCTGCCACCACCATAATACTCGAGAGTATATAATAACTTGCCAAATTCTCATCTGTACACATAAGCACACAGGTCTTTAGGCAACCGCACAAGTCCAAACACGCCACAGCATGAGCAATCCTTCAATTCTAAACATGTTGCACGAAATCTATCCAGGTAAACCGGGTCGGGTTTGAATCGACCACATCAACACAAGTGCGAGCACGAATATGCACAACCTTTCCCACGCCGCCTGCCACAGGCAACTTCCGATTCCTGCACAACCTACTAATCAACATGCAGCGCTCGTTCGTGTTTGGGGAGGGGGGATCGCCGACCCCCCCAACACAACAACAAAGCTCTTATTGTCTAGTTTTGCCGTGCACGCTTGAAACCTGACTGTGATGAACTCAGGTGGTGAGAACTACAACTAGGAAATCTGCATAGCGCACTGAGCATGCGCAGAATGAGGACCAGAGTGGCTCTCTGAGGGCAGTTAATAAAAGTAGCCGGCGTAAACCATAGGCTCTTATCTTAAGTCAATGGTTAAGGGTTGAGTGATTGGGCGTGAAGAGTCGCTCGCGAAGCGTTTTTCCCAGTGGAGTCGAAACGTGGTAAAGACGCAACGAGTAGTATTTGGCTGAAAGTTGGCTGCTTCGGGCAGCTTCCCCGAGTTCAATGTTTGCCTAGCTCGCTCACTCGCCACTTCTTTTTCGCCGCTTAAAAAGAACACAGTCGGACCACTTGAAACTGTTAGAAAGAGCCATAAAAAGAGGTCCTACCTTGATGAAATTGCGGCGAAGAGCGACTCGAGCGGCATTAAAATTAGTCTCCAGTCACGGTAAGAAAAAAACAAGCAGCCTCCAGTTGCTGTTCCCTGAGCGAGACGTTGCCAAGAATGCTCAACCGAAACCACGGCGGACCGCGGAGCCGTGCTCGACGACATCGCGCATGCGCAGACTCAGCTCACGGCCAGGGGGCAGCACTAATGGGCTTGCGACGCAAAGTGGACAGTAAATAGCAGTCTGGAAAATAGGTAGTGGAAATGTTACATTTTGTGCATCATCGGTGATTTTCAGCGTAAGAGTAACAGGGTGTATTTCATATTTACGATTGACATGAAGGAAACGCTCGATGAATTAATCACGCTAATTGATCGCTTATTTCTAATGTCCTATCGTGGGTCAACAGCGGCACCCTCTGGTTGCAAGGCAGAGCGCCCGGCCAAGCGTTTCTGTACCCTTAGGCAATTCTATTGATACACCGTAGCGTTTGAAAAACATTTTTACATCAGCACCATATTGGTCAACAACTCAATACATTAAAAAAAATACATACGCCGTCTTTTTCTTCAATTTTTCACATTTCGGTTTTACTTTCCCACAATATTAGTGCGTCATAGACATGCGTGTGATTGTACTACACTCTATAGACAGCAGATGTCAGTGTTGTGCAAAAATATTAAATACAGCGTAAATTACTCAGTTAATACTGTTGGTCTAACACTGTGTATAAATAAGATGATTAGCTTTCGTTATGCTAAAGTGAAGATTGCAATATGCATCCATCCATTTTCAACTAATGGCCGACGTGGCACTATACGTATAGGTCATGTATCTTAGAATCTTTGACATTCATACGTCTTTAAAATAA
This sequence comes from Syngnathus acus, assembly GCF_901709675.1. Classification (NCBI taxonomy): domain Eukaryota; kingdom Metazoa; phylum Chordata; class Actinopteri; order Syngnathiformes; family Syngnathidae; genus Syngnathus; species Syngnathus acus. The sequence continues at coordinate 15,736,838 of NC_051098.1, read as the reverse complement.
ATCACCGGGCTTTGATTCGTGCATTATGCTATTAAAATTGCAATATCGAGACGTTCTGTTTGTACAATGAAAGCAAACTGCCGAGGTAATTGTCAATAATCCGTTATTATGGTATTGCGCCCACGTTAATGATTCATGAGCTGCCACATTGATGTAGGTCAGCGACAGAGGCTTTGAGACTACATTACCCAGAGTGCAACGGGACGTCATCGCCACCACCACCAGCGGCGGCGGCGGCCGCTCAGTGTGTCGCTCCGGTTCCAACAGACCAAAGGCGTCCTCCACCGCGCTGTGTCTTCCCGGATACTCTCCACTCTTCATGGGATATATGCACACAAACTGGCCCCCCCGACAGCTCTTTGCTCCGTGGGTCAGCGACAGGCCGGACAATTGTGCCCTGAGCCAAGTGCACGTCAGCCGGGGTGGATTTGTTCAGACGCGGAGTGATTCGCCCGGTGTTTTTGACAGCTCGATGTGTCGAAATACCGATGGAGCTTTTTTGGACATCTGGATGATTGGCAAGACAAGGGACTTCACGCAGGCTTGTGTGGATGCAGCCTCACGCCCATAACAAGTCGATGGATGTTGCTATGCCCACGGTGCAGGTCGGGTTACGGTGAATATTTATCATCGTGAACTATTCGGATGTGGCCTAAATCACTATTATATGATGGAACGTGGCCTTCATTTATGGTGCATCTTATGGTTGATGCTGATCAATTATTTCTTCATCCTGTGGTAGTGTCTGTCTATCTTTAAGAAATCCCCCCCCCCCCCCCCCCCCCAGACATTTACAGACTCCTTCTCCTTCACTGATGGATAAGCTAACACAAAAATGAGACGTCCATTCGCCATCATTCCTGGGTTTGTGGTGTTCACACTGACCTGCTTTCCGGCTACGGATTGAATTAATTAATATGATCGGACCCCCGATTGATGGAGTCTGTCCGGGGTTCGTTTGAGCAGCAGGATTTAGTCCGGACCGGACTTTTGGGATGTAGGGCACAGAATAGAGATCCATCCATTCAGCCACCCATGCCGCGCAAGCCCATGTTCATGGAGATGGCTGACGGGGGAGGAGCATCTACACTGGATAATGAGGACCCCCACTCGGAGGATTGCACTCGGCTCTGTCAGGGTCTGTCATTTTTACTGGTAGTCTAACCACAGTGAGTCCCCCCGCAAGCATATTCCAGTGACAGTGGATTCTCACAATTCATGGAAAACAGCATGGAGCCCTATTTGTCTTCTAATGTCGATCTACATGAACACTTAGCGTATTAAAGATCATTGTAATGTAAGAAGTGGCAAGCCAGTGTTTTAAAAAGGATACGGGATATGCCTTAAGAAGCCAACACGGTGCACACGTGCAGTTTTTACACCATTCAATGTCCATCGGGAAGCGGGGATACTCTCATGCTTTTGGAGTTTGACCTCACGTCCATTGTACCTGAATGACCTGACCCTTCTGGGAATACGCGCTTGTTGCACAACCACGAGCGGAAAGGTTATCTGTTTCATCAAGATGCGGGAATGGGGGCACGGCACTCCCGGTTCCTTAATCCGCTGACTCCCGCCCGCTACTGGTGGTCTCGGACGCCTCGTTGATGGGCCTGCGGTGTGTACTGTGCCCGAGTTGACAGAGTGTCCATGAACCCGTACGGCAGAGTGAGCAACATGGCGGCCCCCCTCTCCTGCAGCAGCTGTGGGGGCTGCTGCTCCCCACCTCCCCCGTGTCTCATCCCTTCCACGGCATCCTCCATGACCCCGCCACCCCTCATGTGCCCTGCCCCGGTCATGCAAGTGGAGAACGGCAGTAGCTGGAACTCATCCTTCGGCTCCCCGGAGTCTCACCGCGACTGCACGGCGCTCAACCCTTACTGGACGGCGGTGTTTGATTACGAGGCCACGGCAGACGAGGAGTTGACCCTGAGGCGCGGGGACCTCTTGGAAGTTCTCTCCAAAGACTCTAAAGTTTCCGGCGATGAGGGTTGGTGGACGGGTAAGATCCAGGATAAGGTGGGTATCTTTCCCAGTAACTATGTGACAAAGGGGGACGCTCCAAACTACCAGCAGCTCACAGTGGATGTGGGCGAGTGCCCTTTGGAGGTGGACTTTTCCGAACTGCTCCTGGAGGAGGTTATCGGAGCGGGTGGTTTTGGGAAGGTCTACAAAGGGATTTGGCAAGGGGACGAAGTTGCGGTCAAGGCTGCCAGGCAAGACCCAGATGAAGACATCAGCGTGACAGCGGAGAGCGTCCGCCAGGAGGCCAGACTCTTCTGGATGCTCCGGCACCCTAACATCATCGCCCTGCGCGGGGTCTGCTTGCGGGAGCCCAATCTGTGCTTGGTCATGGAATACGCCAGAGGCGGGGCCCTCAACCGAGCCTTGGCTGGAAAGAAGGTGCCCCCGAGGGTGCTGGTGAACTGGGCTGTGCAAATTGCGACGGGGATGGACTACCTTCACAACCAGGCGTTTGTACCCATCATCCACAGAGACCTCAAGTCCAGTAATAGTGAGTACCCATCTCTTTGTATTCTTAATGACTTTGAAGAACTTTAAAGAGTCGGGAAATGGGAGGGAGCAATAGGAAGAGCAATTTGCATTTCCATCTTCAACAATACAACCAATCTGGCTGTATTGATTTCCTGTCCTAGTGACGTGTTTGCCGTCTTAATGTTCACTCTGTGGTCACAACAGCGGCACAGACGCATATTGACCCCGAGGAACTACACTGAAACACACGATCCATTATGCACTCGCTGACCTTGATATTACGACACAATTAATATTGCATCATGTCATATCGCGTAAATGCCGGGAAGTCTAAATTCTGTCAAATTGGTCTCCTTTGGCCAAGTTCTCCCGCCATCACCCATCTGCTCCTCCTCTTGCTCCTTCTCCTCCCCGTCCGTACGCAAGGAGAGCAATTCTGCTCTGCAACTCACTGTGCTATTTTTGGTCCTTTGTGCTACTTGCTGTTTTAAAGACGCAGTTGTTAGCGCATCGCACAAATGGCACAAAAAGCGTCAACGTGTGGAAGCGCATGGGAGATGTGGACGGCGGCGTGCGTTGATTTCCTCTGACGTGCTTGATGGTGGGGGATGGAGAGGAGAGTGCAGGAGGGATCTTTTTTTTAAAAGGGCGAGACGCTTAAAGAGTAGTGTAAACAATTACATTGCTGATCTGCAGGAAAGATCATCGAAATGTCTTTACTTTCCCATAGGTGGCTCCGATAACGATAAATGTGACCAAATGTGACCATGGGATACGATTATACATGACGTGCCACTGAGTCATGCAGCTTCTAGCCTCTATCGGCCGCTCCGTTAAATGTCAATGCCCTAATTTAGGCTATTGTCTCCTTGTAAATAACCAAAATGCTGCTCTGTTTTAGTCAAGTCTCGAACCCGCTCTTAATACCCCGCCGTGGAAAATCTGTTAAGTCAAAGTCTGCTTTATTGTCAATTTCTTCACATGGCAAGACACGCAAAGAAATCGAAATGACGTTCCCACTATCCCACGGTGACAAGACATAGTACACAATATACATACAAGTAAACAACACAAAAAAATAAAAACAAGAAGGCACAAACAATGAATAAATAAGAGTGATGAATAAATAATAAATAAACAAATAACATAATAAATAAGAGGAGCAAAAATGGAGCAAGTGTGCATACAGCAGACAGTCAGAATAGAGCGCAAAAGGACAGGACGCTACGCAGAAGGGGGGAGAGAGTTCAGGATCCTAATATAATATAATAATTTAATATATTTTAAATCAATAAAAAGAATAAAATAAAAATTATTAAAATGAATACAATTAATACATAAATATGTGTACTGTGAAGCTTAAGTGTTCTGGGGTCCATGGAGCGCATGCAAGGAGGTTATAAAGCGTGAGTGATGCGAGTGACGGGAAAGAACAAGAGAAGGGGAGAGCAGGGGGGTAAACAGTGGTTCATCTCCGTTTTGGGTTACACCTCAGCTCATTGTGCGGGTGCAGCGCTCTCAGGTGTCCTCTTCAAACCATCCACCACTTGGCACGGGTGAGCGTCCCCAGAGTCTCTCCTCAAACTTTCCTTGGTCCTTCTTCCAGGCTTCTTGAAAGAAGTCATCAAAAGCCAAAACTGTTTTGTTTTTTTCACAACGGAGTTTTATTTTTGGCTCACAAGTAAGATTGACTCTAAAATGATCCGCTTGTAGTTTACAAGTCACGCCAGTGTACTTTTGTATCGTCTGGCCGGGGGATAATCTGATTACCATGACCTCTTTTCGAGTGATGTCACATCACGTTTGTGAGCGGGCCACTCGTTGGCCTCGTGGTCATGGTTTACCTGTCGCCCTGCTCCCGCATCAGCCTCAGGTTTCTTAACCACGTAGGGCACCGGTCCCACTAGATTGCATAAAGTGGCCATCTTGTCATTGCTACACACTAATACAGTTTACTCATCATGTCAGAGAGCTTCATCATACTATGAAATGTTCCTTTAATTAAGAATGTTAAAATTTGAAGGATGCATCTGGGACATCACCGAAAAAAATGACTAAAATTATTGACAAACATTTGCGACCTTGAACAAACCCTGCAACATTCACTGCCTTCAAAAACACTCAATCATTCGCCTCTTAGCTGTCCTATAATGTTTCCTCCTTTTAAGAGTCGATTGGAATGTTAGCTCAAATCAAGGTCAAGTGGCTGGATGAACTTGAAATATTCATCAAAATGTCCAATTCATGTCTGTTTTTGTGTGCCCCACCCGTATCGTCATATTGCTTTTACGATACTCATCAAATGTTACCTAATAATTGCACGGACCATTAAAAAAGCTGTTATGATGGAGCAACACTTGTTCTACCAATTGTTTCAAAAGTGCGTGTATGCACGCTCGCTCGCATGAGGCCGGACGCGTGAGCGAGGCTGACATTACATGCTGTTCTTACCGCTTCAAATGGGAGCCGTGTTTACATAGTCAACACTCATCTGAATAGAGGGAGCCCTCATGTCCCCAGGCAGGCTCGTCAACTCTCTCTTTTAGTCTCGTTTCATCGGGAGCAAAAACACAAACGCCCGCTTCTGTTTTTCGATTAATAGTGCTTAACATGGGTAGCAACAGTTCCAGTAAGTGTTTTATTAGCTGCTAATCAGATTAGCGAGGCGAGATATTAGCCTTTATAATGCAACGTGGCTGTGAGAATAAAGAAAAACGGGACTGTTGAGGAAAAGGATTAGAGGGGTGGCCGGCTAATCCCTCCGAGAGTGCTGGACGGTGACATGGTGACTAAGTTAGACGAGTGTGAAGGGCGAGCAGTTTTTCGGGAATAAGATACCGTTAACATCGTATCACTGTCCTCGTGGATTACGGAACAATTAGAAAACACTCTGTGTATTCTCTGCTCTTATCCAGTACAGTGCATTGAATATGTGGCCTTGTGTGTGCATGGAGGTCGGGCAGCAGGACACGCTGGCGCTGGAGCCCACACTCTCCATACCACACACACACACACACATACAGCACAAACACATGTACACATCGCCAGAGAGCAACAATGACCCCATTCTCACACCGCAGCAGCCCAAGACAGAAAGAGAGCATGGCTCACAGTGGCAGAGAAGTCACTGCAGGGGAGGAGGAGGAGGAGGAGGAAGGAGCAGCCACGGGCAACTTGAGGCAGGGAATGAGAGAGTGGAGGCATGGATGCAGGCAAGCAAGCAAGGAGCAAAGCAGGAATGTTGAAAACCCCTGGAGGCTCGAATGGGATTGAAGAGATGGATGGAAGGATGGATGGATGGATGAATGCAGCTATGGGGACATGTATAACACCAGTTTGACTTTTGTGTAGGGTAACATTGTGAAACATGCCACAGGCCATAATGAGGGACACATAGCATGGTAAGGAATTGTATAGAAGGAAGAAAAAAAAAAAAGGAGGATGAAGCATGCTTAGTTTGTCAATTGATCATTGTCATGGACCTAACATGAAGAATAAGAAAATGAAGCAGTCAATTTTTGTCAAGGGTTCTTAATGCTGCAATAAGGGAATAAAAATATATCTATATAAATAAATAAATAATCAGATTGAGCATTTTGCATGTTTCCCGAAAATTGCTGCATTAGTATTGGTGCCACGTTGGCCTCATATCAGAGTTTCAGAAATGATGTGCTTGCACTTTGTCCTGTTTGTTGCTGTGTGAACACAAGCAGGCTTTGAACAGATGTTTCAATCGCCTTGTAGTCACACTGACACTGACACCAGTCATTAGCCTCAAGTGCACACGATCCCAACACAATACACAATTGCGTGCGCACACAACAACTGCGACTATTTTCCCCACTGGTCAATAAGTTGATTGGAACCAACCAACCAATCAACCAACAACCCCCCCGCCGCCTCTTTCACTCTACTTACTGCATTGCAGACCAGACTCCCTGTGGACCTGCAAGATTTCTGACACACATTCTCATGCTCCATTTTTGGCACGCCAATGTGCATATTAATACGAGGGCCTTGCTCACCATATTAAAAACATTGTAATAGAAAAAGCGAAACTTGGCCAAATTTATATCCAATCGTCTCCGACACTCACTAGTCGAAATACATAATAATCCGAATCCTAGCTCAGACAATTCCTGACATTTTAAAAGGACATGAGTGGTACTGCTAGATTGCCTCGGTGAAGACTCCGAGTTTCCCCCTCTGTTGTACCTCCTGGCCTATTAGTATGTTTACTCTTCTATTAGAAGGTCATTGTTGTTGTTTGCCAGCAGCCTGGCACGGCGAGTGTCGACTCAGGCCAAACGGAGCGGGTGCCGGGCATCCCGCTGGCCCACTGAGACTTTAGCCACACGCATGGGGGCACTTGGATAGCAATTGAGCTACTGAGAGTGGGCTCAATCTTTTTTTATAGGAGAATCATTGAAAGTTTTATTACTGCAATCATATTTGAGGGTTTTATGTCAGTAAATGGCAATGACATTTTCATCCATCTTCAATTTAAGAGGTTAACGTCAAATATCAGTCAGCGTAAACTAGTGTTTGAAAACCTTTTTGAGCAAAAAAAAAAAAAAGAGTAAATAAAATACAAGTAAAATCAAATCAAAAAGAAAATGTAAAGAACATGTTTTCTTTTGTTTATTAAAAACGATCAAGGGGCTACTCAGAGTGCGGTCGGGCCCGCATGTCGGCCAGGGGCCACCAGTTGCCCATCCCTTATTCATGCACTCAAAACTGACAAAAATGGCTCAACTCAAGTTCTCACTGGCTCAATCTGTCATACTCTGTATTGAGAGTAGCTTAAGCTAAACGGATTCAATTCAAAGTGACGTCCCCCTCCCCCCCCACTCCCATACCACACACTCCATCACTCCAAGAGCCAAGAAGAAGCCTCTGCATTTAAAAGCTCCAAGTTTCCCAAAAGAGGTGGGCGGTCATGTCACACAAACTTGGCAGCTGCGTTTGTGTGCAGACAAAGTGAATGACTGCAGGGTAAGAGTGTGCTACGGCGACGGCGCTTTGGAGCCGAGCCTCGGCGCCTGGTGCTGGTCCAGCCAAACTGGAGTATCAGTAACACTCGCTGTATGGGAAGAGACCCGCAAGATGCTCGTAAAGGCTTTAACTGGAAGTAGTACAAGATGTCATGACAATACTGCGTGAATGTTGCACATTCAAGGTTGGGGGTTAGAATCAACTGGGCCATGTTAAACAATAAATTGTATGTGGAGCCTCAAAAGCTATGACAGGGTCAATGTTTTCCTATTGCAGCCCATTGGTGGAGATGCTGACTATTTGTTTTGCCATGCTCCATTTCTGAAGTCTGCATTCGGCCGTGTCGCTCTGGGTGCAGCGGGAATTATGAGAACAGCCCAATAACAACACAAGAAAGAAAATAACAAAATATACAATACGTGCTAAAAAAATAAATGTTTTTTGCTCATTAACATTGCCATTTTAAATGATAAGTTATATTAATTTATTGTATTATTATTTATTTGATATTCTTATCAAGGGCATATTTCTTGCTTGATGCGTGAGTGGGCTTGAACTCTAATTGAAAAAAGGCAGGAGCATAAAAGTAGCGGGAGTCATTGAGACACAAAGACACGATGTGCTGCCAGCAGAGGGACAAAAGCTCTGCCTCCAGTCATTTGTCCTCTTTACCTCCGCATCTTTTCATCCCATCCTTCTATCCTCCTTCCTGCTCGTGCATGTCGCGTCTCTGCCCAAACGTCCATTTCTTTCTTACCTTTTTTTCTGCCCCAGTTTCGCAGCTGCAATATCTCGCCCGCCTTCCTTGGCCTTGTTTTCTCCAGCCGGCCTCTTCATCGCCACCATCAAGACACCAACACTTTTGCTTCCTTGTCTTCTTGCAGACTAGAGGGAGGGAAGGCAGATGATAAAGATTTACCCAATGAAATGCCATTCATTCGTTCCAGCCAACCCCCCAAAAAAATTGTTCTTGGCCACTTGATTTTCCATCAAACAAATATAGAAATATAAAAACAGAATAAAACAATTTTAGGCACTATTGGCCATGTTTAGATGCTTCCGGTTGCATTGTAACACATTTGACTTCAGCATGTCAAAAGAGATGTTATTGGAGTGGAATGTGGTCAAATGGAGCAAAGTGTTGGAGGTGGCAGTGGGAGGTGATACACAAACTTGTTGAGTCGCTGACTTGGCACCATGGCAACCATACTGCTAAATATAACTATTTGCTTACGTTCCTGGTTAAAAATGTTCATGTGGTGGGACGAAAATATTTATCTACACTCGGCTACCAGAATATTATGCTGTATTGGATCTTTTCGGCTTCATAGCTCGGTGAAATCATCTTGGCGTTCCATTTTTTAATTCTAATGTCAAGTGTCTAATGCTAAAGGAAATCACAGTGATGCATTCCCAAACAGCAATTCAGCTGACAGTAAACAATTGTTGCAGCTTACTGAGCGGTTGTCTTCTTTGTGTGCTGTATATACGTATGCATGTGTTGCTGCCACCTGGTGGCCAAAGCGCGCACAGCACAAGTTGCACAAACGGTTTATCATATTTTTATATATTTATTTTAATTTATTATCATATCATATTTTTTTGTCAATGTATACAGTAATTTAATAAAACATTTTACTGCATGTGTAATTTTAGATGATTGCTTTTGTTTTGTTTTCTTGTAGTGACATTTAGCAAGCGTGACCTCCGCCCTTATTACCATAACAACAAATTGATAACACAGCACTTGAGCCAAAACAACACGTAAAGTGGTTTGACACGTCTTTCTTTCACACGCACATAAACTGCATGAAGACTGAATCCTTTTAGTTGAGCAAACAATGACACTGCAAACTTTAAGTGACAGAAAAATTCCAATTATTTATATAAGATTCTTAGAAATTTTAGCGCTTAACAGAATTTTCAAGAAGCTAAAGGAAAGCTGATGGGTTTACGTGTTTTTAATTATGACAGACGATGACGATGAATTATGACATTGCGAAATTATTTTGACAGTTTGTTTTTGTATCAGTCCCTCTCAAACATATATATATATATATTTTTTTTTAAAAGCCATTAATGGAATAGTTTTCATCTCCACACTGTACAAAATTGAATACAAGTGCTAAAACGAATGACACTTTGAAAGTATCAGTCAAATGCACAATGTCATCCATTTATTTGTCATGCGGCCTAACTTTTCATGAGTCGCAATCGGCCAATGGATTGACTGTGGAAAAAGTGGAACAGGTTCCTCCGAGAGTTTGTGGACAGAGAGGCACACCTTTTACAGGTAAAGGCTTTTGCTGTGTGTATTGACGAGGGTTATGTGCATGTCAACAAAAACGCGGCTATTTGTGTGTGTTTGTGCCTGAGAGGCTCCGCCACCCTTTGCATAAGCCTGCAGATAAGAGTGAGAGTGAGAAGTCAGACTCCACCTGCCTCCCAGTACTTGCAAAGTGTGTACACTCCAAATATTTCCATAGCCGGCTCGCACGCGGAAATAAAGGAGGAAGTCCGTACAGTATGCGGCGGGGAGGGATGAGGGGAAGAGCTGCAGAATGCAAACACATGAGTGCTGCTGTGGTGACTGTGCAGTGTCAGCAATTTTTTGGAAAGTACAAAAACAATAATAGATTTGTTGCTGTTGTTTTAATTAAATATTTTAAATAACTGTAATACAGTGGTGCTTTGAAAAAACAGCTGTTTTTTTGGCACGCAATTAATTATTTGTCGCATATTTTTTGTACAACCACAGCTATACATTCAGAATCTATTTAGCTTAATGCTAACAAACAATGCAAAACACCATAAACGGGCTAATGAATAGCATCAGCGTTGGACAATTATTCCATTGTGTATTTTTTAAATGAGCGTCACAGTAAAAAAAAGGAAAAATAGTGAGTCAGCATATTTGAGTTATTTGTGTCATATTTTAAGTGTCTTGTGCGTTTTTCAGTCCTCATTCTGGAGCCGATGGAGCGTGACGACCTGAGCGTGAAGACCCTGAAGATCACCGACTTCGGCCTGGCGCGAGAGTGGCACCAGACCACCAAGATGAGCGCGGCGGGCACGTACGCCTGGATGGCGCCCGAAGTCATCAAGCTCTCCCTCTTCTCCAAGAGCAGCGATGTTTGGAGGTAGGTGCTGCACTCCTTCTTCCTCTTTGTGCGTCACATTCAAGCTCTGTGTGTGTGTGTGTCACAGTTTTGGGGTGCTGCTGTGGGAGCTGCTCACCGGCGAGGTTCCCTACAGAGAAATAGACGCGCTAGCCGTAGCTTACGGCGTGGCCATGAACAAGCTAACACTTCCCGTCCCTTCCACGTGCCCCGAACCTTTCGCTCAGCTCCTAGCAGGTAAGCTGGACCACCTCACCACTATAGCTGATTTAATGGGTTGAAGATACATTCAATTAAATCAATATTGCTGCTGTCTGGCCAAAAGCGGTTCGAGCGTGCACAATCATCTCAACGGATTGCTTCAAGCCATGTTGCATGTCTCCAAAAAACAGAAAGGGCTTTACTCAAAGCGTCAAGCTACTAAATCTTTTTTCATCCTTATCTTAATCTCATCCATGCTCATCCTTTAATGTCACGTTCAGTGGGTCAGTGTGACTTCAGTGAGGCGTTGGACTGATAGCAGCAGCAGCAGCAACGTGAAGGTGTGATGACAGTCGTGTCGTGTGCCCTTCTATCAACTGCGTTTGGCTCGGAATGGACGCCATATGTCCACGCTCTTCCACTTCACCTCATTCCTGGAATACAAACTATCGTTTTTTTTTTTGTCCCGCTTCTACACTCACCAGTAGAAAAATAATAATAAAGTTTTTGTTTTGAGCCATTCAGAGGTTGCTGGTATGTTTTGGGTTGTTGTTGTAACCGGAGATTGCTTGTTTTGTCCCCCAGAGTGCTGGAGCCCGATCCCCCACAGCAGGCCCTCCTTCACCAGCATCCACCGGCGGCTGCTGGCCATCGAGCAGTCGGCCATGTTCCAAATGCCCCTGGAGTCCTTCCACTCCTTGCAGGAAGACTGGAGGCTGGAGATCCAGCAGATGTTTGACGAGCTGCGGGCCAAAGAGAAGGTAGGTGCCTGAAGGCAGGAAGGGGTGTGGAGAAGAAAAAAAAAAATCATTCACGTCTCTCCCCAGGAGCTGAGGTCTTGGGAGGAGGCGCTGGCCCGGGCGGCCGAGGAGCAACGAGAGCAGGAGGAGCAGCTGAGGAGGCGAGAGCAGGAGCTGGCCGAGCGCGAGATCGACATCGTGGAGCGTGAGCTCAACATCATCATCCACCAAATGTACCAGGAGAAGCCCAGCGTGAAAAAGAGGAAGGGACACTTCAAGAAGAGCAGGCTGCTCAAGCTGAGCAGAGACGGCAACAGCATCAGCCTGCCCTCTGGTGAGTGCAAACAAGTATTGCACCCAGTCAGACAACTATGTTTCGGATCTATTTCTGATATAATGTATGTCAATGTGCCTAAAGGCTTCGAGCACAAGATCACGGTGCAGGCGTCGCCCAGCGTGGACAAGAGGAAGATGCAGGGCAGCGAAATCACCACACCTCCCGCCAGCCCGGGCGTTATTCCTCGCCTTCGAGCCATACGACGTGAGACTCTACTGATATCATATGGAGCAGTGCCACCTCAACTAGTTTGACCTCCTCCTTTGCACATTTTGTAAATGATGGTGGCTGTTGAAATGTTTGACAGTGACGCCAAGCGACGGCAGCAAGACGTGGGGCCGCAGCACAGTGTGCAAGAAGGAAGATATGGCGGCCGGCAAGAAGAAAGGACGAACGTGGGGGCCCAGCTCGACCCATCAGAGGGAGAGGGTCGGGGGCGAGGACAAGTAAGCGGACTTAAGCCTTGGCCAGTATCTTGAAATGGAACAATTGATATCGCTATTTATTTTTTGCATCTATCCATCCATTCCTCAGACTGAAATCGCTGAGCGAGGGTGGCAAAGTGTGGTCATCCAGTGCCCCGAACCTGGGAAAGTCCCCCAAGCACGCACCCATGACGGTGGGCTTCTCCAGTCTCAGTGAGATGGGTGAGTCGTGTTTGAGTTTAAACCAAAATGCTCTCAATCAACCTGCCCATCCTCCATTTTGTCCCCCAGAGGAGTGCTGCGAGTCGGAGGAGTCGCCGGGCTCCCTGCAGCCCTCCGAGACCAGCAGCAACGGGGCTGCAGACGACTCGGGGTCTTTGTGGAGCACCCCGGGGTCCGGCACGGCAACCGCTACGGTGGGCTCGTCAGGCGCCAGCTCCACTCAGGGTTCCGTGGGAATGGCGGCGGCGCTGAGCCACCAGGACTCTCTAAGACGTTGCGGCCAGAGGAAGAAGAGCGACATGCTGCTGTTGGGTTGTGCCTCGCTGCTGGCCTCGGTGGGCTTGGGCCAAGACCTGATGCAGCTGGGCAGACTGCAGGTAAGGCTACATAAACTGCACACATAAAATGGATATAAAAAGTCTACACACCCCTTTTTCAAATGCCAGTTTTTCCTGACCTTAAAAAAACAGCCACAGTTGTAACGAGGTGTGCACACTTATGCAACCGCATGACTTCAGTTCATTTTTAACTTTTTTTTTTCTCCTTTACATTGTACAGGTTACACAGGTCACAATAATGGTGAAAAAGTTTTGAAATGACTTATCTTGGTGTATTTTTAAATATCACTCAAATCTGTCAATTGAGTAGGGGTGTGTAGACTTTTTCTATACATTTTTGATTGTCTTGTACGCGCTTGTACGGGAGCATTATGAGCGACAACTATTTCGAAAGTGACAAAGCCGTGTCGTCGTCCTCGTTAGGTGCTCCAGGACGAGCAGGACATAAAAGAGGAGCAGAGGAAGAAGAAGGAAAGTCTTTTCCAGCGCACGGGACGTTTCCGTCGCAGCACGTCGCCCCCCAGCAGAAACCTCTCCTTGTCCCTCTCCCGCCATCACGATTCCACGTTGCCCTCCCTGGACCCTTCCCCGTCCGTCACGCTGCTCTCCTTGTCCTCGCTGTCCGACTGCAACTCCACCAAGTCCCTCCTACCTTCCGACGCGGACGACTACCCGTTGACGCCGGGCAGAATGCAAGCCCCGCCCCCGACGGGCCCCTCCCTCAACCCGCTGTTGGACTTGCGGACAGAGAGTTTCAAGAAGGAGCCCAACCAGTCGCTCACGCCCACCCACGTGTCGGCCGCCATGGCGTTCAATAGGGGACACAGACGTACGCCGTCTGACGGAGCCATACGACCACGGGCGCAGACTTTTGTCCACCGCAGGACGCCGTCTGATGGAAGCATGCCCATGCCCCCTCTGGCGGGGGAACCCGTCATCAGAGTATCCAAAGGTAACTAACTCACTTCACTTTTTTTTCTTTTTCTTTCAATTAATATACTGTATCCCGTCGGACGTCGCAGGTGCGCTGGACTCCCTGGACGTCCCTCGCCTGCCGGACCCCTCGGCCATCTTCCCTCAGCCCCAGCGTCGAAAGGCCCCCGCTCCCCCCGTTCCGGCTCCCCTCTGTCTCATCAGCCCCCTGGAGCGACCCAAAACACTGGAGTTCGCCGGCCGTCCCCGGCCAGCTCCGGCCCGGGCACGGGGCGACCCGTGGAAGCTGGGCTCGCTGTCCGGAAACTTCAACGCCGGCTGCGTGGAACCCCCGGGATCGGGGGACGGCGACAACGGCGCCACGCGGCCCAACTTGATGGACACGGACGTGGAGGGGCAAAGTTTGGACCACACGGTACCTCTGTGCGGGAAGATTCAGCCCGCTGCCCTTTGCGGGCAACAGTACACATAGCAGCCCGCTTTCTGCACGGCAATCCAGCAACGATGACACTTACTGGAAACCATTCCTTCTACTAAGGTACGAAGAGCGCCCACCCAGATTCTCCCGACAAACCCGACCACCACAGAAACGCCTCAAAAATCCATTCATTCCGTCAACAGGTGAACTCACCTGCTTTCAACATTCCCACCAGTAGACTTGTTGTATCATGAACCAAAAAAATTGCTTCCCCTCATGTCATGCAAAGTTGTGAAAAGCCAGTTCACTCTACTATTGGAGGTCAACAAAGCTCGACAACATTGAGCCACTCAGAATAAGAGTGGGCTGATTTGTCATTTTAAGCACACCTAATATTTTTACTTAAATTTTAGTTTTCGTCCAAATCTAATGATTTTGGAGTTCTGAAGCTTATTCAGTACTTATTGGAAGGTTACAAGAGAGAAAATTGCATAATAATATTACTAGGGGGGGGGAAAAATAGCATTTTACAGGAGTAAAGTTGGAATATTAAGAGTGGAAGGAGTCTAAATTTTACAATCAAAACATCCAAATATTATTAGGGGTCTGTATTAACCATGAGAAAAATCTAATTAAAAAATAATTTCATGATAAAAATGAATAGCTAAAATGAGATCATGTCCACATGAACAATTGAACTTATTTCATTTTCCCCTAATTTTCCTCTTTAAAAAACACACCTCTTAAATTGACTTTTGTATATGTACAACTTCAACGACTATATTCAAACACGCTGCCTTTTTGACCATTTACATCCACCATCCTTCTCCATTTTGTCAAAATGAGTCTTGAGCTGGCTTTGGTGGCATGGCTTAACCTTTTCCTCTATCCACCGCCTCAGCATGGATTCATCATGACTTTTAAACAAAGACAACATGCAACGTTAACCTCACAAGTCCGCTTTAAACCCCCACGACACGCATCCAACCCGCCCTCGGTATCCCCCTCAGTACTGTCTCAGTCCCAGTGGCACTTTAGGAGTCTTGTTTGTGGGCCACTTGCAGCTGACAAATCACTTTGGACTTGTTACACTACTGTGCAAATAAGTGAGTAAGTGTGTATGTGTGTGTGTGTGCGTGCGTGCGTGGGTGTGACCTCCTTGTGCTCATGAGTATTTATTATGATTAAATTAATTGTTATTATCGGAAATAATTATTGTTACAATGCTTTTTTTTCCCCCTGTACATCTTTGTGAATACAACATGAAGGCAGGTGTGAAAAATGAGAACTCAAAAGTGTCATGTAATGAATGCTTGGTTGTGAGATGAATAAAAGGTAGTAAGAATGATGATTCAGTGTCATTCATAAATGGATCTGTTGTACCTAATGTTTGCATGACTTGTTATATAAAGTGCAGTACCACATAATGTCGTCTAGGTGGCAGCAGTGTGTGCTATGATGTCATGTTTTGCAATCTACACCTCAACGAAGCGCTTTGTGGAGGTTCAGTCTAGAAACGACCTTAACAATGGCTTTAAACCCTAAAATAGCACCCTGATCCTACTTTGAACCCATCAATTTCACAATAGGTTATTTTATGTTATTCAGTTTGCCATATTGAGACTATTTGTTTTTGTAGCGTGCTTATTTTTTCCAGCAATGCCTTTAGTGTTAATTTAACCACACGTTTTTTTTCAGTCTTATATTTTACATCTGCACTTTCACCAAGTTCTGTCACTTTAAGTTGGCGTTCTGCCTCTTCAAAAAGGTAAATTGTCTTGGCAATGAAGCCCGCAAACACAAAAAGAAGAAGAAAGATTAACAATCACCCGAGACAGTTCGTATCAACCGATTAAAATTAATTTTAGATGCACCGGCGTTCGCAGTGTTCCACTAATCTCGGCGAGCAAAACGAATTTTTTTTTAGACGCACGTGAGTCTTACCATTGAATTTTGTGAATGTGTGCACACCAATAAACAACGGCCATTCGAAAAAAAAACACAAAAAACATACCTCAATCCAGCATTTGTGTGTAGCTGATGCCGCTCCGGTTTTAAGCAACCCCAAACGTTTGCTCTCCTCACACCTGGAACTGCCAAACGAACGCCACGAACAATAATCCACAATGAATCCAAATGAAGCCGTTTATAAACCCTATATAGTCCATTTCTGTGGCTGATAAGGGAGTTAAGATGTACGAAAATAAGGTGACGGAGAGTTCTGGTAGTTTCCAGGCATTTGACAAGTCCCATACCGTGTTCAAGTTGACCGCTGGTTTTAATATTCTTCCTCGTACCACGCATGAAAATGCATGAGAGACCTCTAGTGGCATGGAGGTAAATTACATCAACGCAAAACATGGCTCATACAGCGACGACCAATCAAACGTCCTTCTAGACGCCGGCCAGTTGCCTAGCAACCGTCTCACTGCCATGGTGACGTTATTAAACTGGACTACAATGAAAAGAAAAGGGTACAAAGAGAAGAGGGATGATTGTGCAATGGATGGAGAGAAAGACGGAAGGGGCAACACACAAACACACAAACACACACGCCAACCCTACTTTAAAGCACTCACACTAATTTGACACCGTACTTTGAAACCTTAATCGTAGTTTGAAACCCAACCCAAGATCGAAGTCTTAAATTGCAATCCTAACCCTGATTTGAAACCCTACTTTGAAACCTTAACCCTTATTTAGAACCCTACTTTGAAACCATAACCCTCTTTTGAAACCCAACCAACTTTGAAAGCTTAATTTGAAACCCTATCAACTTTGTTGTTGTTTTTTTATTTCATTTTATTATAAATATTTAATTATATGTTATTTTATTTAGAATAAAAGCATACCATCGGCTTCAAGTCAAAGCCAAGCACGAGACCGTCAAGCTCAAACTCTGGTTGCAGGAGAACATCCCAGGAAACCTGAGGACAAACAAAAACGTACCCAAACAGCGTCGTCGTGGCACGGGAGCGCCACGGGAGACAGTCATGTCGAGCAAGGCGGTCATGACGACGCGATTGTTTGTTGTTCTGTCTCCTTTGGGGCCACAAAAGACACGGCAGCATTAACGCTGGCCTCAAGGCTTGCATCCTTTCAAAGAACGCTGGCATTGTTTTAAAGTAGGCATCTGATGACCCACTTCTTGCTTCGCTCGGCCCTCCAGTGCATCACGGCAATCTCCTGGTAGCATCGTGTGACACGGTGACACACTTAGGTGTCTATTAGCCAGAAATAAATTCTTTCCTCGCTTGTTTTGGATGTCTGAAAGTCCTCATTTTCTCTCCTGAAGCGGTTTAACACGATTGATAAAAGTTGAGTCGACGCTGACTATCATGATGACAAAAAAAAATCACAGGAGGAAGGAATGCTTTGCAATAATCTATATTCATTGACAAGTGACAGTTTATACATCGAATTTACACTGGACATACATGTTAGAAGACATTAATTAACAGGGACTAGGTGAAAGCCAGGAAGAAAAAATAATATTCTCACTCGGTGTGCTTTCTGCAGTCAAGTAGCGCTTGCACAACCTGTCCTTGTTCTGGGCCCACCATAGCAGCAAGTTCCGCTTGGTGGGATTGTGCAACGTCTGCAAATAATTCCGAACCTCTTTGTGCGCGGTGGAAGAATTCCCCGATCTTCATCTACTTTAGTCGTACAGGGTGGTTCAAAACCCTGCTCAAGCTTGACTTTTCCCTCTTCTCGTACACTTAGCAAATCTGCGCATCTAGAAATATAAGACAAGAAAACTCAATTTGGTTCAAAAAACGGGATTAGAAACTAGCAGCTAGTCGCCGTCAAGCTTGAAACATGTCAACTAGTCTGTACAACCCCCACCACGTACTATAAAAGCAGTAAACACACAAGATGCTAAAAATCGGTTTGCGTGTGAGGGGTTGAACGCTAAAGTTGTTTTTTTTTTTTAATGAGATGAAAGTCGAGTTGGAATTGATTCATCGATGACATCATTGATATTTTCTAAACACAGCACAGCAGTCTCCAACTTTTTTTGTGCCATAAAAGACATTTTTCAACAAATGTTCGGCTGAACTGAATTGTGCATGTTTGGGATAATGCAAACTTGTTTTGGTGGAGATTGACCTGAACAGTCGCAACAACGACCCTGTAGGTGACGGGGTTCGGGGTTAGGCTTTGGGGGCGGCCATTTCTTTTTTTTTGGACAACAAATCTTAACATAAGCAAACCTGAAAGCGAGGCTATGGACAACTACAGTCTTTGGATCAGGGGTGGGCAAATATTTGTGCTTAAATAAAATATTTATTTTAATAAATAATTTACCAGTTATTTAGTGCTATAAATTTTAAAAAGGTAACCATAGATATGGGAGGGGGGTCCCTGTCCATGTCCCTGTCCGCAACTGTATGGGACTAATATTTCTATACAGTATTATTATTTACACTGAAACAATGAACCAATAATTAAATGAGATCAATAAATTAGGCCCTGACCAAGATAGATTTTGGTCAGCCGATTATTGGCAGAATAAAAGTCAGATAACCGAATGATTGTCTGATTCATTAAAAAAAAGTAATAGATAATTAATAATAATAATAATAATAATAAAAAAATGTTTTTTGGTCCTTAACACAACAATAAATATATGAATTACAGGCAGAACAAGCAATTGCAAAAAAAAAAAAAAATTGCTGTGAATTATCCCAATTTTGAACGAGCCAATAATTGACCATTAAATCCGCCTGCCGATCAATTGGTCGGGCCCAAACATGAATTAAAAAAATAAATAAAATATAAATAAATCCGCCTATGGATAAAAACATCTAAATTAATGGAACAGGACTGCAACGGTGGGCCAGATCATAAACGCTTTGCCCACCCCTGGTTTAGATGGACATCAAAAACAGATTACACACACTCAAATTAGCCCTTAATTAAAAAAATTTTAAAAAAAAGTCCAAGAAAGTGTGGTCAAAGGGCTTAAGAGAGCCCTCTCGGTGGGTCGCACGTACAATCAAATCGGACGATGGTCTTGATATGTCACACGCCCCTCTCAAAGAGCCAAACACGACCCTCCAAAAGGCCTCCACACACACACACACACACACACACACACACACACGACCCGGATAGAAAAGGCAGAGGAAACAAAATGGTTTTTGAGAACACCCACTAAACAACGCAAATGTCCATTATTCACTATTTCTTTTTTTCGGGGGGGGGGGGGGGGGGGGGCGGGGTTGTTATAATACAGCAGTTTTCTTTGTTTTGTTTTTTTGTCAAGAGAAAAAAAAGCCACAGCACCTGAGGGACAAACAGCCAAGAAGGAGTTGGAAAAACAGGAAGTTCAGATCATCTCCTACAACTGTTGCCCATGAGAGTATGGCGAATATGGAGAGGGTGGAGGGGGGGGGGGGTCGGTGCAGGATTCCAAAGAGGGAGGGGTCAGATCAGCCTTGCGTCTCTTTGCCGAGCTCTCGTTCCCGCTGGCCGCTCTTGCTTATCTTCATCTCTGTCAGCTGGATGTAGCGCAGCACGTTGGTATCTGGGAGAGAAGGAGCCCGATCAGCGTGATTTATAAATCAATGAATAATGGAATAGAAATAAATGTCACCTGCAGGCTCGCGATTCTTGGCATCCCGCAGGTAACGCAGGGCACATTCGTAGTCCCCCAGGTGGTAGAAGGCAATGCCGGCGCGGTACATGGCCTTAAAGTGGTCCCTCTGGTGGCTCAGTACCTTCAGACAGTACTCCTTCACTCGCTCGTAGTTAACCAGCTCAGACTGCAACAAACATGCTGAAAACGGGCGGGGAGGACAAAAAAAAAGGCAATGTTAGGGCTAGCACTTGCGGGAAAAGGTCAGTTGATAATGATAGGCTAAAGAATCCATTTGGCTAGCAGTTTTATATAGAACCACTCCAGGGTGGCAGTCAGGTGACTATAAATAGACCATAATAATGAGTCGGAGCAACACCTTTTGTCTTCAATTTCCAATGGAAGAACATTCTGATTTGGTCACGCTTCAGGCAGTAACTTTTCAGACTTTTCCTTTTGTACAGAGTCAGCAAGGCTTGTTTTTCCTCGAGGTCTTCGATCCAACAAATGTAGCAGCAATTGACTGCAGCTTTCACATCAGCTAATGCCCGAAATAACTTCATTAGTAAAGTTACACACACACACACACACACACACACACAGCTTTCAGTCCACAGAAGGTTTGAAACGACCGCCGATGGCTCAGATATCTTATCGCTCACACGCCGCTCCTGCGCTGATCGCAAGCAATTGCGGTTTCTGCTTTCAGCCTCCCCCTCGTTATTGCCGTCCGTCTCCCCCTCCACCCATCGCTCTCTGTCCTAATCTTTAGGAAATGTCAAAATAGCTCCCTTCCATTTGCACTCCCTCGTCCTCGTGTCACAGCTCTTTTTTAACCCTGGTCTCATCCTGCCTCTCTTCTCTCCTCTCCGTCTGCCCTTGACACACAGACAGCTCATGAGTCAGGGACTATTAGCCGGAAGGCAGTTTGAGTCAGGGAGTGGGAGACGGAAGGGGGGCGTGCGATGGCGAGGCGCAGGGATGCAGTAAGGGGCGGTGGGGGGGGGGGGGGCTCGGAACCATCAGATGAGGTGAGACTCACTACGAGGTGAGGAGGGGTGAGGAGGAGCAGTGTGTTAAAAGCCCGTTATTGCCTCCCGACATGTCATCCCTCGTCAGTGTAAGAGAGAGCAGGAGAGAGCAAGAGAGAGAGAGAGACAGTGTGTTTGTACAAAAAGCCAATATAAGACAAGGTGAGTGACCAAATGCTCTATCAAGTGAGGAAAAGTCATTATGGAGCTCCGTCAGGCCCTCTATCATTTTTCCATCACTTGAAAGCTTTTTATAAAGTTAAATACAAGTGAATGATTCCATTAAGTTCACTACTTGGTTCTTTTGCATAACACAAAAGTTCCACAAAAATC
This sequence comes from Syngnathus acus, assembly GCF_901709675.1. NCBI lineage: Eukaryota > Metazoa > Chordata > Actinopteri > Syngnathiformes > Syngnathidae > Syngnathus > Syngnathus acus. The sequence goes on along the minus strand of NC_051098.1, from coordinate 15,715,669 downwards.
ATTGCATCATTTAGATATTCAGAATGGTAAAGCAATCTCAACTGCAAACATGCATTTCAAAAAGGAGGGAATTAAACCCATCGATCGAAAAAGTCGGCACTGGACGTAGGTAAATAAAAGCAACAACTGTTGTCATGTTGAAACTGATTTTCAGAGTCAGGGATCCCCGTTCGAGCAGCTCACACTGTCAACAATGCAAGTGCACAACACTGAATAATTCAGCGCGGACATGAGGGAACGGACCGAGTCAATAGCAATCAGAGTGTTTGGTGGTCGACGTTGCTTGCCGTTCACTAAGTTTGCGTATTGTTTTGTTTGCCCTTTTCAGAACTGTCCGCCCATCATGTACGTCATTAGCGGACATGAGCACAGCTTTCAGAGGGATTCTGTTACAGCCGCGCCTAATGGCCGACAGAGAGCTGGCGCAGACCCCCCGAGGCAGGCCATGGTCAAAGTCTGACCAAAACGGGACTACAGGATACACGGCAGGACAAATTTAAGAGTTAAAAAGTCCACAGCGCGCCCTCAAAAAATTCCTGCATGTTGAAATGATAACCGGACTGCCGCGCCCTATTGGCCCATTAGGCAGATGGATGGCATGCCAGAGGAAGGCTAGTGTGCTCAAATGCATTATGGGTGTGATTATGACGGGGCACTCGGAGCAGGTGGGGCATGGACACACACACACACACACACACACACACGCTCCATTAAAAAGAGCAGAGCAACATCCCTGAAACTAGCCCCAGCACGATACTCGGAAAAACTGTCGGCTTTTTTCTTACGTGCAATAATGCATGCAGGTAGCCGAGAGTTGGCAACCTTTATCATGCCAGCAAAGACATTTTCGCAGTTTTGGACCACTGCATGTTGAATTCTCATCATACGTCTCCTTTAAGGTTACACTCGACTTGGCCTTGTGCACGTTCACGTTAGCGGATTCACTAATACAGCAGCGGATCAATAATTGATGTTTACAGCCGTCGTTACGAAGCAACGCTTGGCAATGAAATGTGTCATAAATCCTGGCGGCAGACGAGGCGACGACCCTTTCGGCCTCTGCGAGCGAGGCCATTTCTGCCGAAAGAACGACGAATTGCATCAGATACGCTTCGGCTTTGCCTTAATTGGAAAAGCAGCATTTTACGGCAACGTTTGCGACGGAAAAAGGACGACTAATGACATGTGAAGCCGCGCAAGAGGAGAGCGAGCGTGGCGGGTGAGGCAGGGGGAGATTTGTCTTAATGAGGAACCTGATGTGAGCGAGGCGACGGAAGAGCGAGCCGATGTTTAATGGGATGCTGCAACGCTGCCTGGCGCCGACCAATAATTGTCCAGCTACTGAAAATGGAGAAAGAGGAGACGACTGTATGAATGGACAATAAAGTTGGCTGTTCGGTGCATGAGATGACACAAAACGCAGGAAGGGGGGGGGGGGTTCCTCTAAATGTGCATTTTGATAGTGACGGAACCCCGCAGCTTTGCCTGCGGCGTCATGTCGAGTTTTTACCGAGACTTATTTTCATTAAGGTAAGTCTGGGAGCAATGGAAAAAGAAAGACGCTCGACACACAGGAGAGAGATTGAAGCAATGAGGGAACTAAATCCATTAACGGAAACGGAAAACACTACCTCTCACGCCAGATTAGTTCTCAGCTTCGTTTAGACTCATTTCCTCACCGGACCCGTTTCGCAATCCGGCTCACTCCTCGACCCGGCTGATTAGTTGGCTGTCTATCACCTCGTAATTAGTTCTGCAGGAAGATGCTGCTGCGGAGCATTTCTCATTTCCTCACACATTCATCACTGACCCCTGCATGCTGAATTTGCCCCTCCCAGGATGCAAATTTCACGCCATCAGCGGTTTGATTTTTACAAGTACAGTGGAACCAGGAAGTGGAACTTTAGTGGCTCTAAAATTTACTATCACAATAGATATCGAGATTTACAAGACCAAAAATCAAAAACGCAAACTCTCATACATTTTTAATCAAAATCTCCACACACACACAGAATAAAAATATTTTCAACTGGCCTAAAAACAACCAATAACAGCATCCACGATGTTAGCCCGATTGTTTTCTCTTTCAAATGTCACACAATCTTGCTTGAAAGAGCCCGATCCTCAACAAAATACTCTGTTTTATTTGGACAGGACATGATTTAATTTGACGTCAGAGCGCTCGGACAGAGCAAACGGCCTCTCCTGGCCGCCCCCCCTTGCTAAGAATAGCTCCGGCCCTCCAAGCCACGCTGCTCGTTATCATGAAATCAGAAGGCCGGCTTTATCATGACGTCTGGTTTGCTGCGACGACACTCGGAATTGTCCGCTTGCCACCTTTGCGCCTTGATTTTCTAATTCTGCTGTCACAGAAAGAGAAATAAGGCACAGGAAGAATTAGGTTTGATTGAATGTTTGAAAGGAATTATGTTGTGATTCCGCTGGGGTAAAAAGTGCTCATCATCTCACTATTTCCTTGAATCAAGTAAGCTAGGATTTACATGAGCTGAGCTCTAAAGAGCTAAAAAGATTTTTTTTTTTTTATATGTGCACAAAGAACAAATCGGACTAAATCGGAGTTAGTGAGCTGCAATCCATCCCTCCATCTCACATCTGTGACATGATGCTAATTAGCCACCGTGCTTATTGCGATGGCCAAAAATAATCCGATAAATCATTGGAGTCAGTTTGCACCCTTCGTCATTGTCCGCCACTCTCGAAATAGTTGCTGACTCAGGATTTGATTCTCATCTGCTTAAATATTTATACCAATGAGGAAGCTACATCACGGATGATTCCGCTAATGCTGGCCGCTATTGTCGGTAATAGTTTTGGGGTGGGGTTAATGCTGTGCTAAAGAGGATGAAGAACAGGCCACTGTTGTCTTGCTTACATATGCGCTATTTTCTGCTTCGTGTCACTTTACTTGTATTGAGAGTAAAAGCAGAGCATTTAAGCGTGGTTTAATAAAGCATCAAAAAGCCTTTTATTGAGGTCGTCCGCTTGAAGGAACATCTGTTTTGTTGCTGCTCTTCGCCTGACTGCTCGTCAAATGTCATTTGGTGGACACCATGCAGACTTTTTGACTTTTGCTCTGTGTGGCAACTCGAGTTTCGCTGCTCTTGCAGTTGACAAAATATCTTGGCTCAGTTCGGGAATGATAATATTTCTTTCTAGACGACTCTTCCGTTCTGGTCAACGGAGCGTCTTCCATCTTGATTTGTCCCAATCCCGTTTATCCTCCCCTGCCTCTGGGGATAATCCCATCATATTTAAGAGATCTGTCCAGTTTCACTGGCCGTGTCTTATTTTAGACCCTGTGCCTCCCCGTCAGCCTCCTCCGAATGTCGGCCTCCTAATCCGCGGAGTGAATACGAATAGACGAGAGAGAGCGTCGTACAGTGAGTACAGTGGAGGGAGCCATGACCGAGCCATCTGCAGCCCTGGCTGGCATACAACGAGCTCGCCATCCTGTTTTATGCACATGGAGGGACACCAAACACCACCCCCCCCTTTCCTCTTGCCCTTGAATGGCACCTAAAATTCCTCCGCCCCCCCCCCCCCCCCCCTCCCTAAAGCATGGAGCAACCTTTCCAGCGTTGCCTGCCTCCATTTCATCTTCCTTTGCTCTCTCTCCTCTTCTTCGTCATGCGTTATCTCATGTCGAGGGAGTTGGCGGGAGATGAAAGGGAGGACTTTTGTGATGTGTTCAGCTGCTGCAAGCATGCAACGGACTGTACCGGCGAGCAACCCGCTGCTTGCTGTAACGTTATGCTCGGGCCACTCCTCGAGGTTAGCGAGAATGCCGATTATTGTAGCTTTCTCGTCTCTATGAAGGAAGCTGCGGTCCAAACAGATGTTGACGACAAGCTGTTCAATCAGATGTGGAAGGTTCTGTAAAAAATGCCTTGAAGGATCTAAAAGCTAAATTAAGATAACAGCTGATGCTATGGAAGCGTGTAGAGAAGATGTTAACTCAATTAAAAGCGGAGGAATGTTGTCGAGGAAATTGTTTGATATGGATTCGGAATAATTTCCCGGCATTAAGTGGCATTATCGGCAAAAAAAACATCCACGCTGACATCGACCGTAATAAAAACCAATCCATTTTCTATTGATTTTTTTAATTTTTTTATTTATTTCTATTTCTTAATTAGCATCACGGGTAAGCTGATTTTACAGCCAAATGATCATCATCTGCTTTTTTTTTTTTTTAAGGTGGTTTGTGTTAGCATATAAACGAATCCAGTCATGAGTCAGGGTCGTCCGCAAAGCTGCGACTCGGCTCATGACTCATGTTGGTCAGGAGGAACAAAGGAACTTTTTGAGGTCGACATCAGAGTGAGCAGGGATTGAGGAAAAATCTGACTTGCAAATTCTCACAACAGTGGCTTCATCGTCTCCCTTCTTTGAGCCTCCGCTTTGTTAAATTTATGATGATGGAAGTATATTTCACTACAACGGCTTTTATTGCAGCACTACTGTGAAAGAACATCAATATTTTTGGTTGTCTTTAAAACAACCACATAACTTTGCACCGTTGTCAAAGCGCTATATAAATTAAGATGTACTGTATTGTATTAAAGTCCAATAGCTTCATGCTAATACATAATGGGAAATGCCATAAAGAGGCTAATGAATAGCATGCGGCAGTGTTAGAATTACAATGCAACACAAATGGTGGTGCAGCATACGTAGACAGATACAATTCTTTTTTCCCTCTGTAAATGAACTAATCATATGACTTTTAATTCTTTATTTACTTTTGTTTTGTTTTTCTCAAATATTTCCGTTATCGTGTCGTCTTGTCCCACCCCATAAAAAATTCTAGTTAACAAATAAAAGTGAATCAATCAAACGATTGCTCATTTGGCCCCTCTCAAAGAAATGCGCCATTTATTCATAGGAGAAAAGGATGCTATGAAAGCAGGCTGCGAGCAGTATTACGACAACCGGAGGAAAAAGGCACAGTGCTGGTTGCCATGGCAAATATGGCCCCCTGTTGACTGCATGTGCCACTCCCCTCCCCCTCTTCCTCTACCCCTTCTCTTCCTCTTTTCCTCTCCTGCCGTGCTGACCAATCCTCTTTCCCTACTTCCTTATTCCTGTTTTCCTAATCTCTTTAAATCACCTCCCCGCCACGCCACGCCACGCCACGCCACGCCGGTCAGTCGGTCTTTGATAAACGGCGCGGCCACTATGCAGAGGCTGCCGACCTTCACTATATCATCCTAATGCATCATCTAAAATAGACATGCCACTCACATGTTCTAGATGCTGGACACTTTATTAGGAACACCTGCACAATAGTCATACTGTATTGCATGAGCATTGTTAGGGTCTTCATGTTTTTTTTTTTTTTTTTTAGAATACAGTTAACTCCGATATTGTTATGAACCCTGCCACGAAAATAGAAAACAGGCGAGTAACAACCCAGGTTAAACTTAGCTCCTCCCCCAACATACAAAGATGGTATTATCTCAATCGAGATGTATCACTTCAACATACTTCATTGGATTACTACTTTCCTATTATCCAGGGCTCTTGTGGCATCTTTAATGTCCTTACTAACATAAGATGTTAAATAAATAGCCGATTACCATGTTTTACTTTTTCATGTAACAATGGTCTGTCTCAATCTGTGCAACACTGATAGAGTCCCACGATTCTGTTCTGATCAAATATTTGCTATTCTATTATTTACTAGGTACTTGTGTGTTAGCACTATTCTGTACGATTATATCAATGAATAATTGATGTGCACATGAGACAATAAATGGCAACAAAAAAAACCGCTGAGGTATCAGTCGAAGCAATGTTGTTGTTGTCGTAACAGATGCTAAGTGCACCGGCTTCCTAACACCTCTGCCTTTTTCCAATAAGGCTCTTACAGCAACAGATTTTTTTTTCATGATTCGAGTCAGAGTAAAAAAATGTCATGTTGCTCTTTTGGTGTGTACCTCCTTTAACCTTATTCCAATTACGCAGTCTTGCCCCTGACATGCAACCTTACATCATCCACTTGATGCGCCGTCACCATAGAAGCCTCGTGTGAAATATTATAACACACCATCATGGTGACCCTGCCTCAGTAATACATGAAATTCAATACTTGACAAGGAATATACTGAAAGATTTATGCTTATAATCAATTCATTTGCTGCTGGCAGGCAGCCTATAGATAGATTTGTAGTAAATGAGGAATCATTAAGGACCAAACGTCGCATAAAAACAGATGAACTGATTTCTTAAAGCAATTATTCATCTATCATGATCGTTTCAAGAGCTCACCTGCCTTCTCATTCTACTTATTTTGCAAACTTCATATGGGAAGAGGCTAATAACGATTTTTTTTTTTTTTTTTAAATCAAGACGATTTGATTGCTTTAATGGTGACCCTGATTGCACATAATCTATAACGACAAGAGCCATTGTTATCAATAAATATGAAATTGTTGACATGATTTACTGCTCAAGAAGGGTATTAAGGACTTTGTCTAACTCGGGGAATATAATTCTCTTCAATTCGCACTGACAAACATCAATTTAATTCAATATTTTTGCATCGTATGTGGATGTTGAGGTTTGTCCAATTTGCCCCTAAATGATAGGCGACGCCTCCGCTGTATAGAGTATTTCACTGGGGGGGGAAATATATATCTCGAACGTGAACCCAATGAACCACAACGGAGTCCTCCTGAGTGTGACCGGGTGAGGGTGCGCTCGTGCCGGGTAGTGACTGACCTGTAAGGCTGTCGTAGCACTCGATCTCGGTGCTCTCCACAGCTCTCCGCTGCTCCTCTGTGAGCTTGGCGGCGGCTTGTTGAGTCAGCAGGTTGACCTCGGAACCGCCGGTCGTCCCGTCGGCGACGTGCACCCCTTTGAGCTGCAGTAGCGCTCGGTGGTACTTGCCGATCGCCTCGCGGAATTTCTTCTCCTTGTAGCAGCGGTGGCCCTCCGCCTTGAAGTCGACAGCTTTTTGGATCTTCGTCTCCATCTCACTTTCGGCTGAGACGCCGACACGACACCCGCCGCCCCCTCCTCCTTCTCCTCCTCCGCCGCCTCCTCCGCCACCGGCAGCAGCTGCCAGACTCCGGCCGCCGGTCTCCGGATAGCTTTTAAGGCTCTTTATTGGGTGTTGCTTGGCTTCCATGCTGCCTAGTGAGCGGGGCTGGAGCGGACCATGGTGCTCGGAGGACTGGAGCAGCGTGCTGTGCATAAAGGATGCGGTTCGGATACTTCTCGTCTACGTCGTGCCTCGAGAAAATGAACCGCGTTACAGAAGTTGTACGAATGTCAAAAGGTTATTTAGAACCAAAAGCGACGGCGAGCGGCGGTGACATTGTCGAAATTGGCCGAACAAAGCTGGCTCGGTTGAGCGAGCGAGCGAGCGCAGTGATGCTCGCGGGGATGTGTCGTAGCAACAACTGAAGGAAGCACGAGCAGTTTCAGCACCACAGGCACGCGACCGCCTCTGCCGCAAAGCATGCTGGGAAACGGAGTCCTTAGACGGAACCAAAACCACATTGAACAGTGCAAATTCACACTGCGCATGCGGATAACTGTCGTTTTAAAAATACAGCAGTTGCGATTAAAATCTTCACATTTTGTTATTCGTAATTTTCGAATCTAACCAATTATTTGTCAAACTTTTAAAAATGTGAAACATTTTTATTGACCATCATTCATTAGCATAATTTAATAATGACTGGAACAAAAGAATGAATTTATTTATGGGGGACAGCAAAATAGTAGATTTGCAGTTTAGTACCGCAACAGATTGGGTCATCACAACGAGTCGTGAGGCGTGACTGCGGCCCACGACTCACGAAAAGGGGCGGGGGGGGGAGTATAGATATACTTATGTTGCTTTTTCCTTATTAAATAATAATATGCAATGGTCACAATGGTTATTTGTTTGCTTAAAGAACGTCTTGTTCACAGCCACCCTCTCTCGCATTCAATTTCTCTCCATAATACACAAGCTCTGAAGGTGAACTGAGGTTTCACTGCAGTTCACAAGTGCTGATGACTTCATCGCTGAGATTTCAACGACCGCAAGGGAGGCTTGCAGAGGGAGAGTGCGAGCTCTAGTGGCCATGACGTCTATCGTACAACTATTTTTTTTGGGGGGGGGATGACGTAAGGTTTAACCTGAAGGCAGGCCACCGTGTAGTCTGCACGAATGTCTGCAAAATGGTGTTTCCTTTGTTCCACAAATATGCAATCAAAACCATTCACGAAGATGAATGTAAAACATTTGGAGAGTGTGGATAAATGATACATTTTGGCATAGGCCAATGAGACAAAACCATTTGTGTCTTATAAATCTGATGAACTGACTTGACATCCCTGACTGGTAGAAATAATAAGTAAAAGACAGCAAATATATTTGGACCCTTCGTTTTAATTGTTTTCACGAAGTGCATCTTTGTTTTCTTCCTTTGAAACATTTCCTCTTAGTGCATGAAGACAATAAAAGTTTAAAAAACACTTTAAATATTTATAGTGGTAACAAAGTTCAAGTGTGAAGTTTAAAAAGACAGATAGGTGTTCTAACACCATTTGATGGCGTGCGTACATCTACTGGACTCACAGTCCGACCAGGAAATGCCACCACGAAGGGCGGAACCAGGCTGTTTTGGTATTTGATTGATATTTTAATTTCGCCAACATAGACAAAGATGTAGCATAACACATAGCAATGTGAAATCAAGTCTACTCACATCAATTTTTTTTTTTTTTAAAGACTCAACTCACGCTGCCTTTCAGGTAGGAAGTCTATCATGGTAAGAAAGTCCACCAGGAACTTCAGGAGGTATCAGAATCATTCCTACTTGGTGCAGGGGCTCATGTTAAGGGGGACGACAGGCTCAAATGTTTTCCTATGACTTGACCAACATGCAAATCACTCGATAATCTCATTACTGCACAAAACTAAAGGGGGGAAGTTGCTTAACTCTTTTGTAAATTGTTATGATATGTGCTGTGATGGGATATTTGGGCAGCAGCAGTAGCAGCCATCCTTCATGGGTGAATTTTTAAAAACTATTAATTACACTAGCAGTTCAGTCCATGCCATGCTCATGCCTTAATATTTTTGAATGCGTGAACACTTAAAAACAAAAACAGCAAACGTAGTTGGAAAGTTTTTGTCCAAGCAGTTAACAAAGGGGTTTGGGGGTGAGATCATTGGGAAAAAGTATCTCTCCCATGGCACCAAAGTTAAAAATAAAAACATTACAAAGTGGATTTTGTGTCCGTACAAGAAAAATACAAACCTTGATTTTTGTTTTTTCCTTGAAATCAATTTGCAGTCCTTGTTGTACAACATTTGGGATATGTGTGTTACTTGTTTTTACTGCCCAGCCTCTTGAAAACACTGACAGCCTGGAAGTCCATCTGGGCGCCGGCGCAGTCCACCGCTCCGGCTCCCGTTATGGCTCCTGCTCCGGTGCTGCTGCTGACTTTGCAGCGCACCGCGTTGACTTTCAGCTTGGCCCTGGGTCGAGTGCTCGTCACTCTGTTGTCCTGCGTGTCGGCAGCCGGCTGGGACGTTGCAGACGAAGGGACGACGGCGCGCTGGAGCTTACCCAGTCTCTGAAGCACGCTGATTTTAGCCGGGGGGACGCCGTTGGAGGAGGACGAAGGGGCGGGCGCGCTGGGCGGCGGTCGTTTGAATTTGCCGCCCAGACGCCGCAGTGTGGTGGGTGCTGCCTTTTTGACGGGCTCCATCCTCGGAGGGGGAAGCAGCTTTTTGAGGACGCCGGCGTACTGGAGGACGGATCCTTCTCCGTCGCTGTCCTCCTCCTGCTTGGTGGCCTTCAACTTTCCCGACCTCGGCTCCGCCCCCACTTCGTCTGCTTGGTCCAGACGGCTGAAGACGCCGGTGGGCTGACAACACAAGGAGCGTGGTAAGAAAGTCTTTCTCACACATTCACATCTCTCGGCTATTGACAACTCCTTCTATAGCTCCAGGAATCGATTTGGACATCGTGCAGCTATCTAAGGAACTGGACTGACAGCGCTCACCTTGTTAGCACTGGCCGCCGGGTCCGCCTTTGACTCGGCACCAAGTCTTGCAAAGACAGACGTGCGCTTCAAACCTTTTGTGACACAAACACAGAAAATCTGACGGTGTTTTGCTGAATCGGTGGCAAGTCGACAAACAAATCGAAAAAACGTTTAGTCATCCCAAAAAAGAACACAGAATGCGATGTTGTGTCTAATTGCTCATACTTTTTAGACTTCTAGATTCTAGTGCAGGCAAGTAAGTTATTGTCGTGTGAAATGTTAATGAAAGAGAAGCATAAAGCGTATTCTACCAAGCCTTGATTGGTGGTCGACAACTTTTAGGGGTGATTAGTCGATTAGTCGTGTCAGGAGTCACGAGGCGAGGCAAGGCGTCACGCGGCCCACTGGTTCAGGCCTACCTTTCTTGCCCTGCTGGGCCAGGATGCGGCGTGTACGTGGCGTGGTGCCTTTGGGCATGTTGATGATGTACTTGCCTTCCATCTCTGATGTCACACGCCGGCGCTTCGCGGCTGACAACCCGGTGCCGTCGTCTTCTGGCTGACTGACAGCTGTCAAAAGAAGGAAAGGTGGTGGTCAGACGAATTGGGGGGGGGGTACCATATGGAGCAGGTTGTGCTTTACCTGCTTTGCCACTCTTGCTTGCTTGCACGTTGGACACAGTGACAGAAAGGCGGTTGTCGGGGCGACGGACTGGAGTGGTGGGAGGAGAGTCATGGCTCAAGGCGTTGGCTATCATGCGAGTGGCTGCTGAGGGATGGCGGAAAACATTAGCATTAGCTAACAGCACAGCAATTATGATATATATCAATCAAAATAGTATGATCGCCAAGGCGGATTAGTACTCACGAGTGTTGGCAGTTCTTCTGAGTTCTGCTTTGACGCTGGTCTGTCCTGAGGAAATGGCTTCTGTGGCCATTTTGCACATGTCCTGAAAGGGGAAATTGCTGTTTACATACTCCAAATTAAATACGTCCATTTCCCCCCGACGGTCAACAACACCCACCACAATTCGGAGCAAGAATTCTAGAGCTAACTCTTAGGCACATTAATAATGCCACTTTTTCACTGCACAGCCGCAGTTGTGTTCTATATCAAAATTGTATATATTAGTGGGCTCGGACCTGCCTATGGACGAGTTTGGCGTGTTTGAGAATGGCAATGATGTCACCGATAACCGTGATGCCGAGGTCCATCATGATGTCCTTGCTCAGGTCCATCAGCATGTTCTTTTGAATTCTGCAGCAACACAGAATAATAATAATAATAAAAAAATTCAAGCACATTAACTGGATTATTATTATTTTTTGATCAGTTTTTAATTGCTTCGTTACAGCCAGTTGGCTCTATGGAGCGTTTACCTGTTGTCCACAAAGGAGACTGCATAGGTGACGGCCAGGCCGGCTGGGATGCCAGCATCCTTGAAAAACTGGATCCACTCGGAAGTGGCTTAAGAGGAGAAAAACAGTGTTAGCAAGTTGCTCAATAAGCTAGTTGATGTTGCTAACTGACTGAGCCATTGCTCAGTTTTAATCGACATGGTCAGACAAGTGGATTTGAAAAGCAGGCCAGGAGGAGACAAGTGAAGTGTAACACGTGCTGACCACAAGCAGCTGGAGGTTATTTATAAGCACTCCAACTCATAGCTAGTGCAAAGTGATCGCGGCAGCTGCCACAACAATGGCTCATCCGAACTGTCCGGCACAATGTGGCCGGCCGTCCTCGTTGAAAGTCATCAACACGAACAAACGAGGCGTTGAATGCAACACCAGATTTCATTGAACATGTCACTTCATTCAAAGTTGATTTTCTGAAGGTTAACGCGACGCTTTTGCAAAATACAGACAAAATGCAACTGAGGCTGATGATGTGGGCATTTCACCAGTCCGTGAATGTGATCCATTCAAGCGCCAACCGCAAGAAGCCACCATGAAGCATCGCGTTAGCATGATTAGCTAAAAAGCGACTATTCTCGCGAATAAAATGTCGGCTACGACCATTGACGACACGAACGCGACGGAAAAGGTCCAATATTTTGCTCCTTTGTTAATACGATGACGTAGCCCAGTATGGAGGAAACTCGGTAAAATTCGGTGTTGAAGGAGAAGCCTTTCAAGCCGGGCCTTTTCGGTCTCTCACCTGTTGTCACGGACGCCATGTTTACTCAAATGTGAGGTGACGTCACTGACCCACTGACGTCACTTCCACTTGTATTAATATCTCGTCTGAATGAAGTTTCTGCGACGAGCACTAGAGGGCGCACGCACACACATAATCGTCAATCGAATATAATAATAATAATAATAATAATAATAATAATAATAATAATATTAGAAATTCCAACCAAAACCAATATCATTAGATCACATGCCGCTTCGTACACAAAAAAGCCACAAAAAACAGTAGAAAAAGAAAAAAGATCAAGATTTGTTTTATTAATAGGTCATTTTTGATTAAAATTTCAGTTGACATTTTCCAAATTCACCTGTGCTTTCAGTTTGTTACAATTTTTCAATAATTGGTAAATACACAAAGGCAAAAAAGTGTATGATAACCCTCATTTAAAAGTGAGAGACATGCATCTCAATGATATACTGTAATTCCTTTACAAGTTAACTGTATTTGGTTGAAGACAACATCAAACTCAGGTTGATACTTTATCAATCTTGAGGAAAATTCATCCAATAAGGATCCGAGATAGTTCTGTGTGGACATTATTATGATTATTATTGACATTTTTTTTTATTCGACTTTTTTATTAGATTAGACAGCAGAAGCTGACTAGAATTGTCACATATTTTGGTCCCCTTCAAGCATAATAAGCTTGATATTAAGATTAGAAAAATAAAGTATATATATATGTCAAAATTATCTGACTTATATATGCAGAGAATAATATCATAGCACCCTGATGTCAATATGTAACTGTAAATATAAGTACAATAAGAGAAGTTATTGTCACATATCCAACAATATATCTTTGGCTCTTTCACTGTTGACAATCTCAATGTTGACAGTATATCGTTATGTGATGTGACAATGATAAAGTTTACAGCAAGAAATAATGCGAGTACAATGTCATGATGACAAATTGATACAAATGAATGTGCAACCAAAAAAGGAATGAAAATAAATGACGGAAAACCAACTCTTAAGAACATTTCTCCATAGAAATTAAATGCGGTAGTTTGTGGAAATATTTGAACCAAGTTTTTGTAGCAATAAATCTGGATATATAGTAGCAGTCAGTTCATCATCCCTGACTAACATTTGCTACATTATGTTCATCCAAGAGCATCACAAGTATTGCATTTCATATACCAAGAAAACACAGCTATGCGTGGATGGATATGTGACTTGTACAGAATAATACAAATACATTGCGACATTCACCTCAGCATAGAAAAATAGGAGCAACTCTTGTTTAGTTGATGCTATCGGATCCATTGGAAGGAAACAAAAATAATGGATGCGTGTTAAGTGCAAGGAAATCGCTGATGTCATCAACACATTCAATGTTGCATTGAATATTCTTAATCAAAGTTGATTATCACAATGGAATGACTGGGTGGTTGAGATGCTTCCAATGATTCACCTGCTTGGAATTCACTATTTTATCGCCATCAAGGAAATCTGGAGCTGATGTAAACTGTGGTGCCATACAACATGAAACTGCCTTTTTTTTTTTTTTCTATCAATCATGATTGTAAAAGTAGCACCACAAAGAAGGAAAAAATATGTACATGAGAACTCGTGAATATGTTTTATGCTGATTCTGACACATGAGAACATATTCGCATCACATTTGCATTTTGGAGAAGAGAAAAAAATGAAAAAGGCATCTCCATATAGTTCGGAATCAGCTGATCAAAAAGTGAGGTCCACCCATTCTCTGAGCACCAAGAAAACTATACAATCAAATTGTCGTTATTTTAGATGTAACTTCTTTATATTAAAAAAATAAAGCCACTCCTGGAAACGATTGTTTGTCCTTCAAATAGACATTTCTGTTCATTACTGAATGGTATTTGATTATAGTAAGGGGGAAAAAATTGAATTATTTTTTTGTAAATCTAACAGGGACTTCAGTATGTACTGTCATTTTTTTTATTTGGATTTTTGAAGATAAAGTGAAGGCGTCAGTAGCTTTGGGTCAGACCTCACAGAAAAATCAGACAAACGTCATCACAACCTCGTAACGTACATACATTGACTTTGTCTTGGATAGTGCTTGATACTGTTTTGTAAAACATAAATACACATGGCGAGAGGCAGTGACATCGTGCTTCATGTTAAGGGACAGGGCCATTTTTTTTTTTTTTTTTTTTTTAAACCTATCATATATATATTTTTTTTCATTCTCTTACAAAAATATTCATTTCAAAACTAAATCTCAGTAACATCTTTCAAATTTCTTCATTGACAAAAATATCCCCTTTAGAGCTGCAACACATTCATATTCGACAATCATAGCACGTACACTCATATATATATATTTATCTTTATACATATAGGCATATAGACTTAAACAAGATTTTTTTTTTTTAAACTTTCAACACACAAATAACCTTTAAGTGCACAGCATACCTCCAAAGATGCCACATGAAAACACAATCATATAAAGGGGGGGGGGAAATATACTTACAACAATAACCGAGTTGGAGGTGGGCTGGCGTACAAGTAAAAGCAGAACAGTCAAATACATAAAAAAAATAAAAAAAAGACATTAAAATATGTAACAAGTGTCACTGGAACATACAAGGAAAAAACAAATGGCACAAATTCACAGGCAAGAAAGGATGCGGGCGCCTCAACGTTAGCCCGGATGCTTTCCTCTTTTAGTTTCCCGGTCAGGCATCACGACAACCTCACTCAAGAAAGAAATAAACAGGCCAGGTGCACTTGTGTGCACGCCCCGTGTTTAGAGGTTGTCGGCATCTCCCGGTCAAGGCAAACAGGCGGGAAACAAAAGTACAAAGCCATGGTAACTCTTTACGCAGATCTTTGACTTGATCCGCAAAATTCAAATTGAGGCAACTGGACTTTTGGTTGACATTCAATGCAAAAGTTTCTTCAGTTCTGAATTTTTAGGGTTGGAAAAAGCAAAACATAATAGTGGGAATAACTTTCAAATTTAGATTATTGACCATTATAGCAACAATATTACATTAAAACAATTTGCTGAGTTGTTTTTACTTCTATGTTTAATTTCGGGGACGTTGTGTGAAAGACAATTTTCACACGAGCAAAATTGGGTAGAATTCCAGCATCATTTATTTTTATTTTTTTTTCTTGCCTTGATTTTTTGAGTTCACCAAATTATTCCCCAAAACAAGACAAGTCCAGTTGCCTCGATTCAGCCCTTCCGGATTACCACGACCCGGATGACTAAGAATCTACACAGACAAATGTTTTACTCTTTTTTTTTTACGTCTTTTTTTTTTTCATTTGCATTTGGCTCACAACAACAAAAGCAGAGCCACCCAACGTGCCTTGTCTTCATCGTGTCGACAAGTGGCTCATCTTTTTTTTTTTTTTTGTTTGCATCAAATGTCCAATGGCAGCTCCCAGTGTTTAGAACACGCTGCAGAATCCCGGTCCGGGTCGACACGGACCGGTTAAGGTGTGTGCGAGTACTAGGTTGGGGATCGGGCCATTCACTCAGGATCCCAGGGACTGGAGGGGGTCTTCGGGCTCTCGGGCGTGGAGGGCTTCAAGAAGAGCGATGGGGAGAAACACAAGAGACAGAAGAGGAGAAACAGAGACGCTGGAATCATAACAACGCGGCGATGGCCGACTTCCGAGCATGAGGAAGCTGAGCGAGGGTCGAGCGGATGAAGGGTTAGCGGTAAGTGTCTCTCCTCTGGGCACTGGGGCAAAAGAGGAGGGTGGAGGGGAAGGATGGAGGAGAAGATGAGAGACCATCAGAGGGAACAAGGTGGGGAGGGGGCATCGGTGCAGTTTGTGGTAGCTCGCTGAAGACCGAGTTTAGTTTTGCGCAATCAGATTGACGTTTGCAATTTGTCTCTCTCCACGTTAATTTTGTTCTTTAACTCAACGGGCGTCAGTCGGCCCCTACTCGGCGAGCGTTAAAGGTATGCGCTAGTTTGGTCGGTCAGTCAGAGCGCCAGCAGGGAAGGCGAGTTCAAGGAATCGGACGACTGCTCGCTACTGCTGTTCCGATGGTTGGCACTGACCCCGCAGGCTCCCTCTGGGTAGGTGAACACAAATGAAGATGTGTATGAAGTGCTTTGGCTGGCAATGCCCGCATCGTCATGGTTACCGCCACCACCGTCGCCGATCATGAAGCATGGCCCGCCAGGCGCCGTTGCCCCGCTGGGGCCATAGAAAGAACGAGAAAACTCTACCTCCTGTATCATTCCTGGCTGAGGCTGCTGGACTTGTTGCTGCTGCTGCTGCTGATGCTGAGGCGGAATCTGTGACTGAGTGGAGGCTGCGTGGCCTGAGTAGGCAGGAGGCAGATAGAAAGAGTCTTCCTTCCCAGCCAAGCTCACAATGGAGGAGGGGGCTTGTAAGGTCTGGACGGGGAGCTGCGACGAGCTGGGCTGAGGCTGCTCCTGGTACATGATCTTGCAGTTGGGCTGGTGGGCCACCAGGACAAACTCCAGCCGCTCCTTCTCCTTCTGTAGCTCCGAGATCTCCGCCTCGAGCTCGGCCTTCTCCTCCTCCAGGACGTCCGTCTCCTGTGTGGGCGAAGAGATGAACGAAGGATGAGAAAGGAAACTGAGCGTTCGTCACGTTTGCAGCGCGGGCCGAGCTTACCGACTGCAGCCTGTCCGTGAGCTCCCGTCGCCGGTTTCTGCACTTGGCGGCGGCCAGTTTGTTCCTCTCCCGTCGGACACGTCGCTTCTCCTCCTCCTCGGGAGTGAGCTAGGGCGAAGAGAAGAAGTGTTCAAATGTGCTGTTTTGACTTAGAAGTAGCCATTCGGTATTGTCTCCACTGATAGATCATATACTATTATTTACCAACAGGTGTAAGCAAAATTCTAAATGTTTTTATCAAATGTGAGTCCCAACAAACAAGCCGTCCAAGCGCACACACTTACTAACACACCAACATCTCCGTCGTCACTCACAGACTCTTCTCGAGTGCGGCGGCTACGGGTTCTGGATTGGCGGATGGGGCCCGGTGCTGGGCCGGGGGTTTCCAAACTCGGTGGAGTGAACGCAGACCCGGAGGAGTAACTAGGGCCCGGCATGTCATAGGGGTCAACCAGCGACACGGGCCGGGTTATGGTGGAGGTGTCGGTGGTGCCGCTTTGACCCGAGGCCTGGGAGGAGACGAGGGTGGGCTGAATCATCCACTGCAGGTCCTGACTGGTGGTGATGGCAGTGACGGTCGGCACGAATGAGCCGGGCATCTCCCCGCCGCTGCTGGATCCTGGCCCGCTACCCACAATGCTCAAGCCGGTTGCGGTTGACACACACTCCTGGAGCAGGACACATGGACAGATGCATCACTTATGCAGTAAAAATAAAATTCAATTTGATGTGTATATAGAGTATATTATAATATGAATACATGCAAAGCGACATTTTAAGATGGACAAAGTGCTGCATATATCATGCGCAAATTTCAAAACGTAGTTTTTTTTTTTACTCAATGATTTTTTTTTTTAACTTTGACAGAAGCCTCAATTTTTCCCTATTTGTTGCTGATTTGTTTTGCTCGACTACAACATGGCTGACTTTATGAATTAATATTCACAAAGGCGAGGAGAAGTCACAGCAGCGCCGACCAATGGCGTATTTTCTCTCGTCCCCCCCAAATCCCTCCTCCTCCTTCCTCCACCCCCGTCACACCCCCGGCCGGTGTTCCCCTTGACAACGCGACGTAGCGTTCCAAAATAGAACCACCATTTACGTCACTGACTATGAGAGAGAGACCCAGAGATCGAGAGAGAGAGAGCGAACGAGCACGAGTGGAGGATCTGCGGAGAGGGGCGGGGCTTCGACAGTGACGTATGAAGCTTGCAGCTGTGTGTCACCGGCACCGAGAATCGAGCACGCTTTCCGAGCCTGGAGCCGGTAGAGATTTTTTTTTTGACCGTATACATACTGGGAGACATATTTATATATAATTACTAACGCCCCAACCAAATAATACATTTAAACAATGTGGTTGGAAAGCGACGCTAAGTAGCGATCGAGCTATTTCCGGGTAGCTCCTTGCACATATACAGTAAGAAAACATTTTTAGTGGGGTTATTCCGATTTACCTGCGGAGCACTGGTGGTCGGCGGGCTGCCGAAGGAGTCCACGGAGGAGAGGTATTGCGACTCTATGGACGGGGAGGAGCTACCACGGGATCCGGTATCGGGGTCGCCGGGGAACCCTTGGTACATCTCCCCGCGGGGGCCGAGAGGGAGTTTGGCACCTGCAAATTATTTCGTAAAATTGTCTTCTATGTGTTGAATAATATATACATAAGCAATTGTGTTGACACCGTTTGTGGATGGAATAAACGCCGCCCCCCCGGCCATTCAAATAAAAACTCGCATATGAGTGATTGTCGTATAAACTGTAAAACTCACCGTTACTTGTCTTGTTGGTGTTTCCCGGTGAGGCGCTCCTGGTGTCTTTCCAAAAAAGTTGCATGAAGAAGCTTTAATCCACTTCCCCGCGACCAGCAAGCCGGGGAAAATTGCTTCGAATAAGTGTTCTCCTTCCTTTCCCCGCGTTCAAGCTACTTCGTCAATCCGAAGCTCGATAGATCCATAAAGTCCGATTGGTGGCACGACCCGGCGAATGCGCGGCGGAATTACGGTAGAAACAAGCAGATTTTGTCTTCTGAATGAATCCTCCTTGAGTAGCCTACAACTGAGGCATTTAAGTCCCGCCTCGGGGTTCCGCTACGTAGATGCCCATATTTGTGCACCGCTGTTGTGTTTGGTATCCTTGGTGACGTCGAGGGATTCCCTCTCGCACTGGAATGAGCCAAAGCTTACCTCGCCGGCGAATAATAATAGACGCTATTCCTTTATTATTATTTTTTTTGGAACAATTTCCAACGCAAAGGGGGTATTTTTCATCGTCTGACTATTTTGGAGAGGAAACTTATAGATTTGAAGAGTTACAAGCGCGGAAAGATTCTTGTATTTGGGGGACGATACTAGGTCAGCAACACAAAAAAAAAATACAGTTGTTACATTGATTGTTATTTGATTATAGTCGAACAATACTAGTGATATTTCAGTTTAAGTATTAAAGTACTTTTAAAGGGAAAATGCACTGTATATACGAAGTACAGTGTTTTGTGAAATGTTATTCTGCTGACAGTTTAGCAAGGTCACCTTTTTGGTACCATAGATGGCCTGACCCAAAAAACGCTTTTGATAATGATAAATGTTTATCCCTGACAAAGATGACAGTTTCATGATTCTTAATTAGCTTTTAATGTAGTCCAAATAGTATTTTTAATGACATGCGTGACTAACTTTTGCAAATGGCTTCCTTGTGTACTTTTGTCTGTCACTGAAATCCTTTTTGTAGTCATACTAAGGGCACACCCATGGCAATCCTGGGAGCTTGCACCCTTCTCAAAGGGAGATAGTTTCATTGACGTATTCCGTTAACCTGGATGGCTCCAAGCCAATGTAGTGAAATAAAAACAGTTTTTCACAAATGAGGTTCACGCCTTCTTAGGGATTAAAAACAGATTAACCACAGAGCGAACAGGGCCCACGGGGAAAATGACACACCGAATCTATTTTTTTTTTTTTTTTTAATTCAAGTTTGTTGAGTTAGGTAATTTTTTTTTTCATTTTTCATTTCTTATGTATGTCGTTTGTATGTATGTTTCAGCTGTGTTTGTTATTTTTAATGTGCTCGATAAAGTTGAGTTCAACAGAGCAATATTTTTACATTACCTCTAAAGCTAAAAAAATATTCACTCCCATTCTGTGGAAGTTGATGCAAAAATAATGAGAAAAAAAATGCTTCAAAATGTGTTTGGTATCTAGAGAAATAAAGCAGAAAATATGAATAATGTTGATCATTCGTTTTCTTCCTGTGACACACACATGAACAAACAGTGTATGCTAATTTTGACTTGGCCAGTGGGCAGCAATGACGGAAATCAGATCCTGTCACAGAGTAAATCACAAAAGTGATTCAGATGGTGGCCTACATGCGGACAAACAGTGGAAATGCATCAGGGGTGGGAAGTGTGGGTTGGGGCTTCATCCGGGGAATTGGAGGTGGCATAACTCATGAATGGGAATTAAAAAAAAAAAGAACAAGTGATGTCAAACTAAGTACTTTAGCAGGCGTGTGCGTGTATG
This sequence comes from Syngnathus acus, assembly GCF_901709675.1. Lineage (NCBI taxonomy): Eukaryota > Metazoa > Chordata > Actinopteri > Syngnathiformes > Syngnathidae > Syngnathus > Syngnathus acus. The sequence goes on along the minus strand of NC_051098.1, from coordinate 15,695,333 downwards.
TGTGAACAAGAGAGGGAGGGTAGTCACCGGTCGAACGTCAGAGAACAACGGAGGACGTGATTGAACCCCGTCTGAGCAGAGGGTACCAGAGTGACTACTTATGAATCACCTCGTTAGGCACCCAAATGGCGAGAGAAAAGAGCTCTATATAACCAACAGACACGCTAAATGTTTACACAAACTATCCAAAATAGTCGCTATTAGTAGGTTCAATTAGGAGAAACATGTGCCGCGGTGTGTGTGCGTGCGTATGTGCAGCGTCCTGTCTCCATGGCAACACCGCTGTTGTCACCGCCTTGCGTGTTGTGCTGCCCAGCAAACGGTTTCTATAGCAACGAGCTGGCAACGGACGCCACTTCCGAGTTCTCCCGTCAGATGCTGAGCACATCGAATATTTTTGTTAAGACCGACTTAATAGTCATGGACTGCGCTTTTATTTTTTCCCCCCTCCTTAACCGGAACGTTGCGCAGTTGTAGTTTGTGTTACTGTAATAATTTCCTTGCTGTAGTTATGCAGACACGCGCCTAGCTAGGTGGCTAACAGGCAGAGCTAACCTAGCTCGAGGCTACTAGCAAGCTACTCCACTCAACTGTATTTACAGTCAAGCGCAGCTAAAACAACGAAAATAAAAATACAACGTCACTGTCAGATAGACAGACAGTTGTGCATTTTGTATAAAAAGGGAAGTATAACATCAATATGACACGCAGTCGTGTATTGAAAGCATTTTTATTGCTGAATTAATAATAGTTTGACAAGGTCTATTCTCCCCAGAGTGTAAGCCACGAGTGTTTTTGTTGTTTGTTTGCAAGTGGTGGTAGTCTAGACTCCAGGCAGGCCAAGCCAGGCCAGGCCAGGTTCAAACAGACCCAGCAGTGTTGTCTTAATTCCCCCTCCCTCCCTCCCTCCCCTGCTTTTGTTTTTCTTGCTTCCCTGTCTCTTAGCATACTTTCGGGAAGTTACTAGCCTGCGCCACGCTCACAAGGCCAACCCCATGGCTTGCCATTGGAAGGCTCGGCCCTGTTTGTCTGCTTTCCCTGCCCAAAATATGCGTTGCCATGCAACGGCTAGGCCTGTCCCACTTCACAGTGGTTTTGTTTACACCCATTCTGGCTCGAACAATATTACATAACCCCTCAAGGCATCCCCTCCCCACCTCTGCAAAAGAAATATGATCGTCCCGTGCTCTTCATCCAACCAAAATGTCCCATTCCCTCCTATTTTTTTCCCTCTCACACTGCTGTGTTCACTCAGCGTTTTTCATTAGCTGCACTCACTGCGGTTATGATCTTAGCATGAAGAAGACTGTTTACAAGAAAGCTGAACTTTGAAGTCAGCCTTTCATTAAATGTGCCATTGCGACATGATTTATCGAAGCTATAAATTCACAAGAACACGCCGCTTGTGTAATAGCCGACATTCTCCAGTTCGGCTTTATTTCCGTTTACGTACGTTCAAAAGGTTCAGTACATACGCGACTGTTCATATACGAGTAATTGTCAAGGGAGGGCTGGTTCGGCCGCGTAAAATCTTCCACTGTTGAGGAATCATAAATATAAGACATAATTATTTGCAGAGGGAAAAGTCATTGGGTTCATGTAACACGAATCGTCGTATTTCCCTTTCAGGGGAAAAAAATAACAAGCTATCTAGAACATCCATTGATCTATACATCTATATGTATCGCTCGCTTAATAGAGGCATTTTCCTTTTGCGTCTATTTTCCAAGGCCCACATGCTCAGGCCTTTCAGATTCCCACAGATGGTCCAGGATCACTCAGTAAGAACAGTTAAACCGCCAACAGATCCACACTGACTAACATAAGAACATTCCCATGGCCTGCTTTGGCGGCGGCGGCGTGTGTGCAAAGAAGCCGTTTGTATCACGCAGGCTTATTGGACTTTCCGGTTTTTCCCGTTCCCCGTTAAGGCACCCTGCTCTTCGTGCACTGTTGAGGTGAACCTGCTGGTGTTTATATGGCGTCACCCTAAAGCGGAGCTATGCTTAAAAATGAGAAGATTTACGACGAGGCATAGCGTGGTTGGAACATCAAAATGTGAATGCGTCATAGCTTTGGGCATGAGACCATTTTTGTTTGCCTGGTAGAGTATTAGATGTCTACTGATTGATTCGCTTGGATAGCTTTCAGTTCATCTCGGTGTGCTTTATTGTTCTCAGAGAGGAATAAGATAAAAGACTGGCAGGCCACTTTTTTGTGAAGCATTGAGTAAGAGGCACTGTATTACAGTAGAGTAGTAGGCCTAGGTGTTGATTCAATATGAGGCAAACGTTTTATTCCTATAATGCACATTTTAACTATATCAGTATGGTATCTGTTTTTTTTTTTTTCAAATTTGATTTCAATCTTTTACACATTTTTAACCATGCCCCCATTTTTGTGGAAAATACAAAGTAAAGATTTATCAGCCTTTATCAGAATTGTTTGGGTTGAAAAAAGTCTAATTACTACTATTTGTAAAATAGTCACCGTTATGCATAAAACTTATCTTTTCACAAAAAAGCTCGTTTTTTTGCATATTTCGGCCGAAAATACGTCACTGGGTTGAAACCAACCGATTTTCTACTGCAAACTACTAGAAAAATGGAATCAATTAGAAAGAAGAACAATAATTGATTTCATACATATCTTCTAATTATTCTATTATGTAACTCAAACTTTTTTTTATTACCACGCTGTTCTGAACTCAGTCTAATTATTTAAGTCATGTAAAATCATTTTAATTACAGCTACTTAGTAATTACCTAGTTGGCTCTATCACAAAGCACTTGAAAAGTTGGCGCTAGCTTCTCAGTTACAGGCACAATAGAGCTTCAAAACAATCAGTGTGGGTTCTTCTTCCTCGCTCTGATCGTCAGCAGTGAGGCGCAGTGAACGGCTCGGCTCTGCGTTACCATGCGCTGTCCGTGCATGGGAGTCAAACGCCTCAAGTCAAAATGCATTCAGTGGGTTTCAATGTTCCGCAGCCCTCATGAGTCAGACACAAGCAGCGCGTCAATTCTAGCCTACTTTTAAGCGTCTGGCCTCAAGCCCAAAAGAGAGGGAGGGAATGAGATCAGAGCTGGACACCAATTTCGGGTCACGGACTCACAGCCATCGAAGAAACCAAAATCTATTTTCCCCTATGACACGTCTTTGACAGCTGACATTCAGACCTGGCACGTTTGGGGGGGAAAATAAAAACACGACTGTCATGAGTGCAGCTCGTGACAGCGGGCAAGCACTCACTGGAAGCCCCCATAGCTACGTAGATGTGTGCTAAATATAATCCGGCCATCTGTAGCCTTCATTATTTACACCTGCGCGCCACCCTGATGGATTGTTTTCACTCATGCATTATGTAATTTTAGTCTCTTTTATTTTTAATGTTGACAAAAAGCAGCACAGTTGGACTTTTACTTTGTGCAAAACTACAATATGTTTGGGTTGGATTCATTTTGATGCTATCTTAGCTTGTAACAATGAGGACTGTTACGATACTATTATTGACATGGCAGTTAGTTAATCAATAATCATAATCATAATCAATTTGACATTATTGACTACCAATATTGTATGGTTTGGAAACAGCCTCAAACTTCATATAAGTTAGAGTGTCTAAACTTTTGACTGGTGGTCTTTTACTCTAAAAAGTAATCATCTCAAACTGATAATAAAATGATGCCTGGACCGTTAATAAATGTAACACGAAGATGATGACAAACAACAAAATATTCCAAATATAATAGGTCTCAGTGGGAACTGTTGCTTTGAAAGTGTCTCCCAAAACAGGTTGTCATTGGCCTACAGGAGGTTTGGAAGCACACTTGCGCACACGCAAACAAGTTGAGCTTGATGTGTTAATGAAGTCGGCGAGTGAATTTCAAGCTCGCCGCTGCTGCGGGGCGTTGAGCGAGCAAGCGCGGCTGACGCCAGCAGTTTGATATTTACTCAATGTCTGATGATATCATATCTGCCCCATCTGCGTAAATTGACGCATTTGGGGACACGGGAAACGTGCGTAATTATACAAAAGCTTATTTACAAAGGTTTACAATAGCACAGAGGTACCTTGAAATTCACGAATAATTAAAACGCATTGGGTGGAAGAAACAACCACCAAAAATCCTATTGTGATGTCAATGTCATATTCCATACGTACCCACCGTGGTACCTTTAAATACCCGAGCTGTGACGATGGCTCTGCTCATCAAATTTATGCGTGAGCAAGCTCAGTCTAAATTTGCAGACAAGAAGCCGTCTTACGCAATAGCACCAACCGCCCCCTGTCTTTACAATGGCATCGCTCTCACACTTTCCAGCAACCATCAGCAGCGCTCCCCAGATGCCACCCCCACACTATACACTACAATTCTACAAGGGCTATTCTTGCGGCGGCGGCCTCCGCCTCTGTGGCACAAGAATACCGGCCGTACCTTCGAGAACAGACGCCAAGCTCACTGTCAAAGCATCATGGCGTCCCACGGGACAGCTTTGAATGGAAGGCGGGTAAGGAAGCAGGTGGGGGGATGAAAAGACTCAACAACAGGAGGGACTCTCGTACTTTTGTGTGACGTGAGGGAGCTACGCTGGATAGGTAAAGTCTACACACCCCTGTTCAAATACCAGGTTTTTGTAATTAAAAAAAAGATCAAGATAAAGTTCTTAACTTTTACATTTTTTCCTCAGCCACGTGGTGAGACTGGTCAGCTATTAAAGACACTTATTGTTTTTGTTACGCTCTAGATCTTTTTATACTGATATTACAACTCATAATATTTCAGTTTTAAAATTTCTATTTACGTATTTTTTTTGAATGGGAATTTCAAGCTGGAATTTTTATATTTCTTTTCCTCCTCACTGCCACTGACCTCATAATGAAGACAAGGTCATGTGAGAGCAGCAAAGGATTTATTAATAGCAGCACATGTAGAGAGGACATTAAGTGTTTAAAAGGGTGGAGGATGCAAATTGTGCGACTCAGACACTAGAGAGAACAGGCTGATGCCGGCGCTGGTGGGGTGACGGGATGTAATGAGGGATGATGGAGGGAGTGAGGGTGTGTTGACGCTGTATGTGGCGTCAGTGTGATAAGAATAGCGTGGAACGTTGCTGAGACATCACCCTCACGTTCGCACCGAGACAAACAGTGCTCAGTTTGTGCGTGTGTGTCAGTCAGTTGGTGAGTTTATAGATATCAGCCAAGCTATGCTCTTGAGAACCTGATGAGCAAACTGTCGGGGTCGCGGTGGTGCTTGCTACGATAAGATGTGTGATTATAGCTACGTTGGGGATAAAAAGTCGACAACACACCCCCTTGTCCAAATGCCAAGTTTCTGTGAAATAAACAAATTAGACCATGATTATCATTTCAAAATGTTTCCCGCCTTGTGTGTGGTCTATACTGCATAATCCAATAGAGGGGAAAATAAATAAACAACTGATGTAGTGTAGTTGCATAAGTGTGCACACCCTCTCCTAAGTGGCGATGTGGCTGTGCTGAACACAGCCACATCCCCAGGGTGTGCACACTTTTGCAAACACATGATCACAGTTGTTACCTTTTACTTTCCTTGTCTAAAATATTTCTCGGATTATTAGTTTCAATCATGGTGAAAAAGGTTGCGAAATTATGATCTTGGTCTCATTTCTTGAGCAAAACAGGGGTGTGTAGACTTTTTATAACCAGTGTAGGGGCAAACATGAGACTTTTAAGACATACTGGAAATTTTCTTGACGTTCAGTGCATAGAAATGACTGGAAAAACACTTGCGTGGATGTGATAGTGTCAGTGTGTCAACTCAATGACGCTCTGCCGGATCCACACGGAGACGCTCGTCACACCAGCAGAAAGCGAATGAGCCACTGTGATGGACAAACAGTCCCACAGAGAATGAGATCACACCGAGGTTGACTTTGTTGGAGGAGACACGCAACTGATACTCACAGCATTGATGCCTCTGTCTTTCACCTCGCGGTTGTTCTCTGATTCATACAATGCTGAGGAAAGGAAAATGAGGAAATGAATTCTTCGAAAACACACAGAGACGTCCAAACCCATGAAGCCTTTGGAAAATATCACTGATGACTTATTGACTGTTCAGTCATACTAATTTAAGGTATGCTGACAACAGCACATTCTTGTTTGTCAAATTGAGTCTTTTTTCTCATTTGATAGAAATAAAAAATGTGTTACCAAAAAGTTTGCGCAGGCGGGTGATGCCGGCGACAAAGTCGTGGAAGGGCAGGTGAAGCTCTCCGGATGCGAAGCGCTCATACAGCAGCTGGACTACTTTATCGTCGCACTTCATCCCTGACACAGGGCAGAGAGAAGACGTGCAGCTGTACGTACTGTATACAAGTGTGTGTGTGTGTCAGTGTATGCATACCCATGGCTTGCAGAGCTGCAGAGAGTTCAAAAGGACTCATGGTGCCGGAAGAGTCCTCATCAAATTGGAAAAAGATGGTCTATAAAAAAAACGAAAAAAAAAACAATAATAAAGACTTTGCTTGCCTTGTATTTATTACATTTATTATTAGATTAAACGGGATTAGTTGCGTACTTCCAAAAGGGATTTTTCTTTTTTTTCTTTTTCCGAACAGTAATTCAGAAATATCTTTTCTTTATCAACAATGAAATTGTTACCTGCAAATGGCGTAGCTCTGACAGCAAAGCTTCTGTTTGCTGACGGTTCAAACTGGCTCTTCCTTTAGTCTTATAAGCACAGTTAAGACCATCTCAACAGAAGAAAGGAGGACAATTAAGGGCAAAAATGATGACCGTATGAGTCGTTTATCCCGAAATATCTGCTGGCGACCAGCCCAACTTGTCCAAGGTGCACAAAGTTACCTGCTCACCTTGCTGAGGTTAAGTGCTGCTGATGTGTGGCGGGGAGGATGATAATGGTGTTACATGAATGCTTCAAAAGCTTCAAGAAGAAAGAGAAGACCCAAGAGGTGATTGCAGGTGATACAATTTGGAGCACAATGGCATTGTATGAAGCCACTTCCTGCATCTTAGCTTCCCTCCATCACAGAGAAGCGAGACGGTTGCCAGGGGGAACGTGCGTGTCCTCACCTAGCCGTGAACGGGTGCTTTTGTGTGACCATTGCGGTTATTAATAGTATGCAGACAAAGAACTTTTCCTGGAGCGTGTGTGCGTGTGTGTGAGCCACCATGAAGGGCACTTTGGTGGAGTTTGGGGCCAAAACGGAAACTGTGAAAGTAATTTGGATGAGGCCAGGATATAATGGCATCACTGGGTGAAAAGGATACGTCCTCTCCAAAAATAAGCTGCCTGCACGTCTCCAACGGCAGGTGGTAATCTTTGTCCAGGACTGACGAGGACAGGAAAAGGGGGAAAAAAATTATTAGTGAGGTGAGGGCAAGTCTGGCCACAGTTACGACTCTGAAATAAGCTTGGGTTACGCCATCGGGTAGGAAGTGATGAGCTTCCGTCTAGACTGGTGACCTCTGTGACTTTCTGAGACATTTGAACGTTGCGATTTTGTCTCCACCTAGTGGCGACTGAGGGTGAAACAGCTGGTGGCAAAAACCAAAAGGTCACCTGAGTTGAAAAGTGTCTTCAGCTCCCTGGGGCTCAGCCTGTCATCCTAAATGACAAAAACGTATTATTATTATGATGGGATATTTTGCGATATGACATATTAGGGAACATTTATGATCACCATCTAATCGATACTTACTGGTCCAGCCTCTTCATCAAAAGTCCTCAGAACTCTCATTTTATCCTCTGGTGTAAGAGGGGCAGCCATCGCCTGTTTAAAAGAAACTATGAATTTGTTGCGGACGGGTCATTCGAAGTTAAAAATGTTCTCACCGGGAGATAGCTTGAGGTGCATGTAAAATCCTGAGTTCTGAAATGTAACACACAAAAACAGAGTCAATAATATCTTTGTGGAATCATCCAAGTCCTGGAAATCCCCAAATATTAAACTGAGGCAACTGAATCTCTAAAATCTTAAGTCACAATTTTTGGATGGAATTTCCATCGTCCAACTTTTAGCGTTCGCTATGTCACCCCAAACTGTTGGCGGTTTTGGAGAAGATGCGGACAAAGAACTCTCCGGGCTGGTTGGGTCGATAGGTGGACGCCACGAGGACGTAGTGACCGGGCTCCAGGTGCATTTTCCTCCACACAGCCCTGCAAGACATTGGCAGATGCTGTAAATATTCAAGACGGTTCAATAAATGTTCCACATACTGGAGGTCAACACATTCCAACGTGTAACCATTTTACCTTTGAGCCCTGTATTTCCCAGAACGACCAACTGGACGATTTTTCAAGAAGAAGTTGCGGTCCAGACACATACCGTAAAGCTGTATGGAATGATACATCTAATTCAATTACATCTCAGCAAAAAAAAAAAAAAAAAAGAAAAAATCTTCTCCAACCAACCTCAGAGGGAACCTGAAATAAATAAATAAATAAATTGTGAGTTCCCACAGTGAAAGTCGGATGTAAAAAGGATGTGAATGAGGACCTTGTAGATGTGGAAGCCCATATAGAGGAAGTGGACTTGATTCTTGCGCCTGCGGTTTTTCTGCAGGATTTCCACCAGCACCGTGCACTTCTTGGCTTTTATCTTCTGCTTCTCTGTCTTCATGCCATTGTTCGGCCCGCTCTCCTCCTCTTCGTCGCAGTCTTCCTCATCCTCCTCGTCATCCTCATCCGGCTGATCCTGCTCCGTGAGAATCAGCTCAAACTGAGGGTTCTTCCAAAAGGAGCCTGGAAGCAGGCATCGGTGAAGCAACTCATGTAGACCGACAATCTCAAAGCGTCAATGTACCAAAATGCGCAACACTTTTGATAGAGCACATACGGTTGTATTTTCGGCTTCCGCCGGCCGAGCTCCCTTTCAGCCAAAATCCTTCATGCTCGTTGATGGTCCATTTAGACCCGGAGGAGGAGCTAATGGGCTCCACTATTTTTCCCTCCACAAGGTTGTCAGGATTGATACTGCAGAGCTCCGCAAAGTCAAACTTCTTGCAAAAATCATCAGCGCTCATCCTAGTGCAGATAAAAAATACAGTAAGAGAGGATGAGGCTATTCTAGTCTTGAGTTCGGTTTCGATCGGTTTCTCATGCTCACCAGAACTCGCCATCTTCCCTACGTTTCATTTCGAGCCTCTCTTTCTCCTCTCTGGATATGTCATGCCATTCTTTGCTTCTGCAGCCGCACACAAGGAGAGAAGCTCAATATGTAGTCAGAGAACATGTAAAAATACGCTGAAAGGTTTTGAAAACATGATCCAATCGAAAATACTGCAATGTCAATTTGAATACGATTACTTGCTCAAACACAAACATGCCCTCACTTGTCACTCCAAGGTCCACGGTACTCAACAAAGCCCCATGGATTCCTCAGCTTAAGAAGCAAAACCTCATCTGCCTCATGCTTGACCTGAAAACATGAAAAATCAACATTGAGGATGATTGAGATGATGAAATGATCTGATTTGATCATGTGATGCTATTATTAGAGGTCAGGTTGCATGCGTTGACATCTTGTGAT